>NC_086330.1:378647604-379337604 GCF_032445375.1 Bacillus rossius redtenbacheri
AACGCGCTTGAAGTTTATCTGAAAATCATTCAACCAACATCAGGAACTATCGTCGGTGACAAGGAATTCAAATAAAGACTCGTGCCTCCAATCGAACTTCCCGTCGGCACCGACGCGGCGCTGGTAGACGTAGAACAGGGCGAGCAGAACAGCGACCACGAACAGCACGACCAGAACAGCCACGGCGGTGCTGCTGCTCGACTCAGAGGCGGGCAGGCCGGCTTCAGGGACGCCGAGAGACAAGGTGCGGTCCTTCTGGGGAACAAGAGCCCCCTTTCAGCGCGGCGTCCCAAGCAAGCTCGACAAGAGCCATCACAACATCAGAACCAGCCGTACCTTCCCAGTGCAAACCTCGTCCGCGCCAACTACCTTGGAGTCCGGACACACGCACTTGGGGCCTCCCGGTGCGACGACGCACAGGTGAGTGCAGTTGTAGTGCTCGCACAAGTTCACAGCTGTGGACAGAATAGTGTTGGTAACAAATCTGGGTTTTCATTCACGCGAATTGTCCAGCTGCCACTGAGTGGACAGACACTGGAACTTGAGACAGGAGGGGGGGGGGGTGGGGGGAGGGAAAAGGAGGGGGGGGGGGGATGTCGAAATGTTTACGGACGAAAATTTTACGTGATAACATCATAAGAAAACTGATGAAAAAGCATACTTTTAATTTCCAAATATTAAAGTTTGCAAATTTAATTTAAATAATTTGTTTAAATCTAATCACTAACAATTAGTTAAAAAGCCCGCCTTAACGTGTTTGATGATAGAGAAGATTCTCGCACGGTGATTGGCCGGTTCTTGCACACAGGCTCAGGCGAAACGTGACAAAGAGTCATGCTTTTTCGTGCGTGCAGCCGGCGTTCATCGATTTATAAGAAGTTATCACGTCCAAAAAGCGTCGGTTCATAAAATAAAATCCGTACATTACTACGAAACTTGTCAAGAGTATAATCTCTTACCATGCTGTTGCCTCGAGGTTTGCATGATCGTGAACAGCTGCGCATCGATGGCGTGGATCTGAGTCTTCTCCACTCTGCCAGAGGCCGAGTACAAGGAGTAGCTGGATATGGCATCTGTCTCCGCCGACAACCAGTACAGGGTACTCTCGTATAGCGCCAGACCCAGAGGTCGCACCACCTTTGAGAGAGAAGGGGCTCAGTTACCAGGAAAGTATTTCTGTGACACTTATATTTTTGTTCACACAAATTTTGTACGGAAATATGTAGAATTACAGAGCCATTTGGTAACAAAAATGAATATATAGGCACAATTCCAATTCTCTTGCCACTTCAAAAGTTTCACACTTTTCAATAAACTGAAGGAAATTTCGACGACTGATACGAAAATTTCTACCAAATGATTCATTGTTAGCATTTAAGCACCCAGACACCAAAATAGAAAATTCTATATTTACATTTCTGATGGTTAAATAGGATAAGTGTTTCCCTTAATAGTGTCCCCTGAATTGATAAAGGGAAATACAATGCAATGCCCTAATTCTTTCCAAAAACTATAGGTTAAAATAGATAATTTACCTCGCGATCCAAAATCATACGCCTGTGGTCTCCATCGTAGTTTACCGACTCTAAAACTTGAAGTTTTTCATCGATCCAGAAAAGGGTCCTGTATATGCTATCCAAAGCCAGGCCAGAAACTAGAGATAAAGAACCATCGGCTAGCTTCTTCCTACCAGAGCCAGCCATGTCCGAGGAGTATATCCCGCCAACAGGTAGATTCGACAGGCCCCAAGTTGATTCTGCCCAGAAGAGTAACCTTTAAAGAAAAAAACATTTACCCTTATGAGCACATTTACAATCCCAGTTAAATCCATAAATTATTTTCGTGTAAAAACTAACCCTGTAGAGGGATCTACTGCCAATGTAGTTAGTTTAACATTTTTCTCCATGCTGATAACCGCGGCGCAATTTCTTCTAGCAAAGTTGCACACCTGAGGGACAAAAATTCAAATAAGTATTTTCACATCAACAAGGACAGACCGGCTAGAATTTTAAAGTTGTGTACCTTTATCTTGTGTGTGCGGCCCGCATCAATCACATAAATGTTACTGGATACCCAGTCGACAGCCAACTTGGCAGGCATGCCAACATTGCCGAGAGAGTGTTGAGTTCCTCCTGCGATCTTCTTATGGATTGCTCCTGTCAGTTCTGAAAAAAAAAAAAAAAAAAAAAAAAAAAAAAAAAAAAAAAAGCAGGGTTGAGAAAGTTTGCAAATCAAGTGCAGAGAAGATTAATTTTCATTTTTAAGAATGTCCCAACTTACGAGTACTCCAGTAATACTCCTTAGTTCTGGCATTCACATCCAGTCCCGTGACTTCCAATCCTGGCGTGGTCACGATCACCTCCAAGTTCGTTGACCTTTGATTCAATCTCCTTATTTGCATCCTCGTGGAAAACACGAAAGACATGGGGTCACCTGCAAATAAACATTCGAAGCAATGACGTCCATCATCCAACACCAGCTACGAAGCAGAATTTAGAGAACTTTAGCACCTGTTGTAGCTTTGCTTCCGGGTTGTAGCTGCTTTCTTGGCGAATAATTCACCGACATTGCAGTCGCCATCATGGAGCCATCTAAATCATCCGCCAAGGACGCGGCTACAACCCAGAAGCCAAGCTACTCCAGACAATGGCTGTGAAAGACTGCCGGCATTATTGAGCACCTGTAGCCTTGCAGGACCTCCTGTCGTGGCGCAGCACGAACTCCTCGACACAGGAGCACTCGAAGCTGCCGGGCAAGTTGAGGCATATCTGCGCGCAGGGTCGAGGGATGTGACTGCACTCGTCGACGTCCATGCATGCGGCGCCGCCCACCAGCTCGTAGCCGGCGTGGCAGCCGCACCTCGGGCCGGAGGGGGTCGCCGTGCACAGCTGGGAGCACGGCGCCGTCGAGTCGCAGGAGTCGTCTGCCGGACAAAGCACAACACGTGAGAACCAAACTGCAAGTACCGAACAAACCTCCCATTCAGCAATCTGGTCAGCACAACATGCAAAGACCAAACTCACCACAATTGCCACCTTCGTCCGAAGCATCAGGACAGTCCGGGACTCCATTGCAAACAGACTGCAACGAAATACACTCGCCAGTCACGCACGAGAATTCGTTGCACGGGCCTGTAAGCAGATCAATTTCAACGTCACCCTTAATATCGGTATCCGTTAAGTAGACAAACTAATGCGCCCACTTTAAGAGTTTTTAAGTGCATCTTTCTGCTCAGACAAATATAATCTCATTACTACTAGGCATATTACTTTTTCAAGCGGGATTTTCCACTAGCATTACAGCAATATTTTATCTAGATTGCCGAAAATTTATGTCGAATTCTTAACCACTTCTATTTTAAATTTCACAATGAAGTCTTACTAAACTTTAAGACAGTAGGTGCAAGAACGCCTTGAAAACCATGCCATGTAAAGTAAATATTTTAAAGCTAATCTATACTTTGTTTTCTATTCCTATAACCCAAATATGAATATACCGCAGCAAGAAAAAAAAATATGCTGATTTAATTACCTTCTGGTTTTGAAGCATTTCCCCGAGCATTTGATTGGCACATGAGAGTGCTTTCATCTGAATTGTCCCCACAGTCGTTTGACCCATCGCACTTCCAACTCGAAGAAATACATTTGCCATTGTCACACTTGAATTCCTCTGCCAAGCACCCACAATCCCTTTCATCTTCTCCATTTGGGCAGTCCGGCTTCCCGTTACATCTGTAAAAGAAAAATTGGGGTAGATAATATGCTAGAAAGTTAAATATTTAAGTGTAAAAAACTCAGCGTAAATCCTAGAATACCTTGCGGAATTTTTAAGACATATGCTGGTGTTGAACTTGCATCTGAAGTGGTCTTCAGGGCACACATTCCTGTCGTGACCAACTCTGCATTTCAGCTCGTCCGAGTTGTCCCCACATTCGTTTATGTGGTTGCACGTCAACGACTTTGCGATACAGTGACCGTTGTGGCACTTGAAGTCATCCGGGCCGCATGTCGGAGACACTGGAATTTCACATGTTTAGACCGCACGAAAACCCTTGGAAAAATAATAAAGTTTGCACAACAGTTCTTCTCTTACCACACATGTCATGTTCATCCGACTGGTCCGGGCAGTCGTAGTCATTATCGCACTGCCAACTCTTTGGAATGCATAGCCCAGAGGTGCAGCGGAATTCCTCCTGCAGGCAAGTTGCTGCAAATAAAATTTTTTTTTAAAGAAATGCCAAGGTGCAGACAGTCTTACTACAGACAGTACTAAAGATAGTTTTGTAAACTCCCTCACCGTTCTCACATGTAGCCTCGTCTGAAGAATCTTGGCAGTCCACAGAGTTGTCGCAAACATATCGAGAGCTGATGCATTCCCCGGATCCACAGCGGAATAACCTCTCTGAAAGAAAATTTTCCTTTAAAACTATACAGCAGTAACATAAAAAAATAAATTCATGAAAATTCAATGCTTACCATTTGAACACTCCATCATGTTCTCGTCACAATCGAACTCATCCGACCTGTCCGAACAGTCGAACTGGTTGTTGCAACGCAACCCCAACGCTATGCAATCTTTATTGTGACATTGAAATTCTTCCTCCGCGCACAAAACGCAGTTTTCTTCGTCCTCCCCACTTGGACAGTCTTTCTGGCGATTGCACCTGGAAACAATACTTTGACATGTAGCAACATTTTCCAAACCAGCCAAAGTTAAGAATGACTGCAGCAACATACCTTAGTTTCAGGGGTATGCACAGGTTGTCCTGCTGACACTTTATCTCAGTTTTTTGACAGTGAACAGGAGTCGAACACGTGCGGCCGTCATGATCCAGCAACATGCCCGATGGGCATGCACATACCTAAAAATTTACAAAGAAAGTTACTTCGTGAACTACTTCTCCGACATTACCCTAAAACAGGCACTTAAAAAAATTTCTCACTGCAAGTTTGAGCGCAAGGAGGCAAATGTGACTGCAGCCACCATTGTCGACCGAGCAGATGTGGGCCCTCGGGGATTTCTGACCTCGAACTGCAGCCAGAGTCATCACTTCGACTTCACTAGGAATATCTGGAAAAAAATAACATGTCAAGAATGGCGTAGCACATTGGAATTTCCAGGGCAACGAAGTAAAAGACTCACCAAACTCCAGTCTTTTAGTCTTCATGTTCCCATCGAATTTGTTTCCCCAATACAGGCGAGGCAGATGAAAATTGGTCCAAAATATGTCGGTCCCCAAGGTTGCCACTTGGCTCGGTGCATACAAATCCGTGAGATACTGGTGCCTGTCCGTAGCTGCAAAAATAAATTCAATTACTACGAGCAGAACAGTTTGGATGGAAAATTCCTACCATAAATAAGACAAGCATACCATCCACGGCAGTGCTTTCTATGGCTCCAGCCCATGGGTCGGCCCAAAAGATTCTGTTCAGCTCTTCGTCATATGTCATCGCCAAGTACATGCCTTTTAACCCATGGATGGCGTGAGTCCTTTCGCCTTTCCCGTCCATATGCATCCTGTCAATGCTTATGGTATTGTCACTACGAAACGCTACGAACATGATCCTGGAAATATAAAATTTACATTAAGTTAAACCACACAGGCAAACCCTACGACAAGAGCAGGTACTGCGAAACAAGGTTAAAATGCACATACCCTTCCTCCGGTACTACAGCGACTGCTACAGGAACTTCAACTCCCTCTTGCTTCAGGATCGTGGTTCTGAAGTGGTTTCCGAGGTTCATTACCTCAAGTGTTGCCCGGTCCCCGTCGCACCAGTAAAGGTTGTTACCAAGGTGGTCTGCAAACAAACATCCAGGTAGAAATGCACAATGGTAAATTAAAAAATAAAATAAAAAATAAAAACTGAAACCAAACCCTACCGAAAGCTAATCCTTCTATTTTGCCGATGTTCGAAACCAGGGTGGTAGCCTTCCCAGTTTTGAGATTAACCGAAAATAGCTTTCCATCAATGTGGCTGCTTACAATCAGCGTATCTAAAAAAAAAAAATTAATCGAAAACAAGTCTTCCAATAGCTTAATATTAAGACACTTGCATGTTTTAAACATACCTGCAAGGGAGTTATGCACCATTTGCCCAATCTTTGTTATCTGGTGGATTTCTAACTTTGAAATTTGTTGCTTTCCCAAAATCTGGTGTTCCACGAAGTATAAAACATGCCCTGCTGCAACCACCACCATTTCTTTCTTGTAAAGATCTGTAAAATATCATAATTTAACCAACCACACATCGTTTGAAACTTAATACTAGATAACTCATTGCACATTTTAAGACTTGCGACTTTCACATTAGAGAATTAGAATTTTATGGAATTAGCAAACGAGACATTTAACATTGTGACATTACCACGACACGTGTGCTTATCCGGGCCAAGTTCCTTGTCTTCGGGACAGGCACAGGAGCACGTCAGGCCGGTCGATAGAAGGCACAGGTGGCTGCAGCGCGCTCGAGAACAGGGATTCGACAACTGAAATTTAAAAAGAAATCAGTTTATCGGAACACTCAGTGCAAATGTTCATGCAAAACGATCAAATGGAAAAATTACCTCCGATGGATGTAGGGCTGGATGATATACATGAAGGTTGTATATGGGATGCTTTTTCATTTTCACGATAACTTCCCGATCTTTCCCTGTAAACTTGTTGCAAGACTCGATCTCCCTGTCGACCCAATCGGACCAGTACAATCTGTCTTCGAACACAGCAATCGAGTAAGGATGCTTCAGAGCTCCTTGAAGGACCACCTGTAACAAGTTCCATGGCAAATGTGTTGCAGTATGGACCAAATACTTCCAAAAAATCTTCGAATGAAATGTCAACATGCTCACCCTGCGGTCGCGACCATCCAGTCTGATCGTCTCTATCTTCAGCAGCTTGGCATCAATCCAGTAGAGCCTGTAATTGGGGTAATCCAAGGCCAACCCATTCGGCCAATGAATATCTGTCTCCACGAACACTGTAGCTTTCGCTCCATCCATTCCTGCTTTGCCTATCATCGGTGTATCACCCCAGTCAGACCAGAACATGAACCTACAAGATTAAAAAAAAAAGAGCCAGTCATGGGGACTCAACAGAAGTGAAAACATAACTGTTTAAATTTGTAACGACATTTCAACATCAAACTTGCATAAGAAAAATATTTTGGTATTATATCAGTACGATGTCAGCATGATATTTATCCTTGCAGAATTTTTTGTCGCAACAGATGTCAGTGGTATGTAAAAATTGATTACCTAGCTACGACTTAGCAGCGATGTCAGACCTAGGTCGGTGATCGAACTCACAAGATTTTAACCATTTAAAAAGAGTCCAACACGCACATGATACAGTCAAGTATACAATCAGTGTATATATGCGTACACATTTACACAGGCCGCTGCGATTCGCCAGTCTGCCACAACACGTCACTAGCATGTCGGTGACGCGAAACCATAAGTTTAGCCCCTACCAAAAACCGCATAACACTGGTTAAGAAACTTTCTTTAAGTGTCCAGTAAACAAGTAAAAGACACGAGGGGGGGGGGGGAAGTACTTACCCTTCAGCAAACACTAAAACCAAGCTCTTGACTTGGTGCATTCCAGTGAGGACAACTGCGCAAGCAGAGCCATCGTGAGAACAAACTCCTATGTGCTTCATCTCCACGTCTGTGAAGTAGATGTTGCCGGTAACCCAGTCCACAGCAAGGTCTTCGGGTTGGCCCAGACCTGAGAAAAAATCACTTTCAGCACCAAGAAATGTAGGTAAACGTCATCCCACACATACCAACAATGCACGTAGGATTACCTGCGGATACAATAAGCTCCGGTTTGGAGCCGTCATCCAAACTGCGATATATAGCTTCCTCTTGATCCTTCATGTTCGTCCAGTACACGAAGTTGCCGTCGTACGCCACGCCTACAGCATGATCAAGGTTCTCTGCCACCTTGTGGTGGACCCTGGATTGCAAGTACAGTCCGCGTATGTCTTGCTTGGTGGCGAAGAGAAGCAACGGTTCACCTCCTGAAAGTTTAATATTGTATCAAGATCTTTGGGCTGCAGACGGACATTACACCCATCAAACAAGTCTAGGCGTTTTGTCAGACAATAACCAATTTTCAACTACGGTTCATTTAACCATTCCAATATATTTATTCCAAATTTTAATTTGTCACAAACCTATGACAGGAGCAATCAAGATTAGGAGTTTCATTTGCGTAAGCGACTAAATTAACACAGACGGAATGGAAAGCAGATTTTTGAAATTAACACTGAAGCAATGTTTATCCCAGACGAAATGTGAAGACGCACCTTCAGCCACGCATCGATGCTCGTTCTCGTGAAGCTGGTAGCCGGAGAGACACTTGCAGCTGTAGCTTCCTGGCGTGTTGAAGCAGCGCTGGTCGCACACGCCGTACTCTTCGCACTCGTCGATGTCTGGAACGAAGATACGTTGAGTAATGCTTCAAGTCTCCGAACACACCATTCAGAGCACATTTTTCACATCAGTATTGTCCCCTTTTAAAGATTCGTTCATAATGAACTATCCACGAACTAAACCATGCGATTCGTTCGAGACTTACCTCATCTCAAAGTATAGATTAGTTTCCTTTAAAGTTGAACGAATTAGAAGAAATAAACCGCGAAAGAACGAGGCGAGAAAAAGGCCACGTGGGCAGTCCCGATTCGTTCGTGAAATGCCATCATGACGTCGGGAGTGAAAGTAAGCGCTGCGTGAGCCAGCATACACAAAAGCAAACTATTCTATAAACAAATTATGAAGCAAGTAAAATAGAGGACTTTTAGACCTAATATTAAAAACTCCGTCACCGTCAGCCTTAAATGTTCATTTTAAGATTAAGAATATTGTTTAACACTAATTTTTCAAATGTCATAGATATCAGACCAAGAGCTCGATACAGCTAAAATTACAAACGTCAATATTAGTCACGAGTCGGGAATTTTTCACCTCAAACAAATTTCCCCACTCAGGTACAGAACTCGGGTAGAGATTTCTTGTCACGGAAAGGAATGGTACAGCACCGCACAATCAACCTGCCATGAAAAACCCCTAGGTACACCGCGATGTTACCTGGGGTAATCCTGCTCCGAGACTAGCATGAAGGAACAAAATTTAACGTATGCAAATATTCATTACTTGTTTATGACTCACTGCAGGAAACATTTAGTGATCAGCTGTATATTGACGGTTACGGAATGGTTAAGACGTCCGAAGTTTCCGATATCCGAGCTGAGCATGTTACTTAGATAACTAGCCAGACGCAAATAAAACTAATTCTCGGGAAAGGTAAAAGGGGTTTAATATTATTTTCAATCGCCACATCCCGTAGAAGAACCGATCTTATTAACAAATAATTTCATGGAACCGGTTCAAATGAAGAGATTCGGTAAACAGAAGATTTCTGCCCACGGGTACTCACCAATGCAGTATTTGCCTGCCTGAAGAACGAAGCCACTGCCGCAAGTACAGACGTGGCCAGACGGGAGCGCGTGGCAAGTACCGTTGCAGTCGGATCTCTCGCACTCTGCCTTCGCTGTTAACAGAACACAATATAATACATATACACACGTATGAAACTATACTACCTCAGAATACCATCTCACTCCACCAGCCAATATGCCGAAAACTGCACAATTAAGTGGGCATCTGCTTATACAATAAGTACCTCAGCACGTGAAAAATAAAAAAAATTGCAAGAGTAAAAAAAATAGAACTTCTCTATTCCTTCAAAGATGTTTATAACGTAATAATCTAAAATAGTAAAGATTTTATAGGGTAATGTCAAACCCACTTGTAATTTATATTATTACTATCTTTATTAGATAGTAAGTATGAGTTATATTTCCGTCTCACTATCATAGTTTCAGTATTTACATATGCTGTAATCAATAACTTGAGGAAAATGTAAGTGTATATATATTTTTGTGAACTTTTTTTTTTTGTGAAACTTTCTATAAATATATTTTCCATATAAACTTGGCATGTATTATACCCCAGAAATGGGGGTCAATGAAAAAATAAAAAAATTAATCAGCATTTACATAAAAGCCAGTGTTCACATACACTAAATATCTTGTAAATGGAAGTAAAACGACCGTGTGTACAATCACGGACACATACATTTCTAAATAAACCTGAAAGCCACAATCTCCCCAAAATGGTTCGCAGCAAAGCCGGGTTGAGATCCATGCCCGGGAATATATTCCGCGCATCGACCCAGCAGCTGCATTAAAGTCAATTTTAAACAATTAGCGTGACCGGCTATATCTACTTATAAACAAGCATAACAAAACGTAGGTCCAATATAACACCTGTTCCTTTTCTATTCAAAAATTTCCTTATAACGAAATATCAATGCAACATTTTGAATAAATATAACTAAAATTTTAAGAAATGTTATCCGTTTGTCACATATTACAAAGAGTTTTCTTTTCCCAAAATACACATTTTGACATACCCCATTACTGGTTACACTGCATCTTCAATTGTCAGATTTCAATTTTCCTAAAAAAATTAAAACTTAAATAAGCCGATGTCAAAGATTAAAAATCTCAGCAAAACCTACAGGCGTAGATAGATTTCGTACTTATTTAAATTTAACTTCGGGAAACATTAATAAGTACATAACATTTGTTAACCAATGACACGATTTAACCCAACACTAATTTTCCATGCAGCTAAAATATCAGAAATTTCTTACTACACCGAAGGAAATTTCATTTGAGGTACTAACAAGGCGGCCATATAAAATTCTGAACCAAGGTTAAACAAAATTAAGATACCGTGAAATAAGTACGAATGAATATAACACAAAAAAGGGGGTTGTCTGTATAGTCTGTTTATGGACGACAATTTTACGTGATGTCATTAGAGATTGAAAAGTTGCACATTATTAAATTTTAATATAATATTTATTGAAAATTTAATTATTTTTTTTTAATATAATCACGAATAATAAGTTAAAATGCCCGCCTTAACCCCGTTTTGATATTATAGAAGATTTTCTCGCACGGTGGCCGGCCCGTTCTTGCGCGCTCGGCTCAGGCGGAACGTGACAAATTTTTGGTGCGTGCAGCCGGAGTTCAGAACTATTGACGTGATAGAGGTGGGTCGAAAAGTATCAACCTGATACTTTGTTACTGATATGCGCCTGTATCAGGAACGGCAAACGAGTACACTTGAAAAGTATCAAGTACTTTAGTATTAGTTCAGAATTCGCCTGGAACACCACGGCCAATGTGCGCAGAACCCGATCGCAGATGACGGTCACTTGGGCGGAGCTTGTGAAAGGGGAGGGAGCGGCATGACGAATAAGGGATAGAGGGAAATAATGTAGGGGAGGAAGCGCAGGGGAAGGCGTTGAAGGAAAGGCGCAAAGCGAATGTTACGAGACGTTTGGTTATTGTGCCACATCAAAGTACGCTCAGTGCGCAGTGCGTGCACAGTCTTGTTCAATTAATAAAACTAATGAAATTTTAATATTAAAAAGTACATTAATAAAAGACAATATTTATATTTGTGCACCTAACAGCTATGAAAATGCAAATAAATTCTCAGTTGACACTAACAGATGTAATCAACATATGGACTTTTTCCGAAAACAATTAGTAACTAGTGTTTTCATACATTAAAAGCTTACGATTTTATCAAAAATAAATAAAAAAACAGATACGTACATTAGTGAGCATACTATATCAATAAGTTTCAAATGTTTCTTCAGATTAGTCGATGATTTTTAACTTAGTTTTTGTTTACACGAATTACAATCAGCAAACTCATTTTCCGTAAAAAAATTCCACACAAATGAAGTCCTTTTCCTGCCCTTATCCATTCCTTATTTCACTATAAAGATAGTAACTACAAAGCATAACAGCCCGCAACAATGTACATGGTGGTAATTAATACACGGCCAGGACGAACTGCAGTGAATGTTGAACTGATTGATACTGGCTGTATCAGGCGGGCATGAGTGTAAGAGGTAGAGAATTACCGGGCGTGATAAATAATTTATCAGAGACACCGACACCTTTTTACGCTGATGACGGCACGGAGGATGTGTACCCTGTAACGAGAATGCTGATACCTTGTCGCTTCCTGGGACCGCTACTACTCTGATAAAGTATCAGATACTTGTTACATTACTGTATCTGTCTGAGTATCAGGTTGTAACAGATACCGGAAATTGCTGTAACAACCCACCTCTAACGTAATAAACCTCTTGTAAATTCGAATAAGTTGCTGAAAACAGACCCATGTTTGTACGGTGGTTTAGGTGCAGTCACGGAGCAAGGAGGGAAATACGGTTCGAATCACACAGCGGAAACTGAAACCATGTTTCACGCGAGATTTGGGTCTGTTGGGCGGGCCCGTAAATTTAATCGATGCGAAAATACTTAATGCTGTTTTGTAATAAACAGTCATGTACCTAATAAATGAGTAATAGGTGCAAAAACTCATTGAATTCACACCACAAAATTAGTGGCTACCTAAATAAGTGATTTTCACTGGATTGTTTACCTGATAATAGCTTATACATTTACTATAAATGTAGTGTAGTTACGTGAGCAACATATTATGAAGACTGCTATCTAGCGGACGGGCCCCACAACTACTTCAATGTCTCCCCGTGGAGGCAGCACTCACAGTCGTTGCAGGCGGGGCCCTCGTCGGAGCCGTCCAGGCAGTTGTCTGCGCCGTTGCACACCACGCCCAGGTCCAGGCAGTGCACCGTGTCCGCGCACTGGAAGAGCGAGTTGTCCAGGGTGCAGGCCGTGTGGGAGACGTTGCGGGCGCCTGTGCAACAAACACCAGAGTTGGGCTCCGCTCCAGGCGGACCCAGAGGAAAGAAAAAAAAAAGAGTTAGCAAAGTGTGATTTGTTATGTGCGATTTGTATCTCTTAATAAATGCAGACTCGTGTAGTAATTACTGTAATTTCTGCTACTCTGTAATTTTGATTTTGCCCATTAATCATTTGGGATTTTAATGCTGCAGCTTTTAATATCGATTATTAATCACGTTCGTAATATCCAGGGCTAAGATTGGAATTGTGCACACGAATTACTTTGCGTCAGCTGTCCAGATGTCCCCCATGCGCTGCAGCATGAGCTATGACCTGTTATCAGAAAACTTAGTAAAGCTATTCGCATGGAAACGTTTTTTTGTTTCCTTACAAGCAACTGAACTAGCTCGAGTCCTTTGAGGCTCGTATAACTACGACTGTATGTGAATCAGTAAGGGCGTTAGACCGTACTTATATTCTTTGGCCATTAATCCTTTAGTCGGTTCAAAAGTATCTTCTGTCAACGAGGAAACTAAATCTAATTCTCAATTTTAAAGCTTACAATGGGAAAAAAAATTGACGACCAGTTTAACGTGAATAAACTGATAAATCACGTTTAGGATTTCATAAGTAATCTTTCACACACTAGTAAGAGAGGGCAGTTTACTAAACCCGAACCTGTAGGTGGTTTCGGCAACCTAATGTTGACCGTCACATCGCACAGGAAAGAGCCCGGTCTACAAATTTGGGACACATATCTGAACCTACTTTCTACAGCCAGAGCGCAGTATAGAGGGGCCAAATTGGTTTTCAGATAGTTTTCCACCACCTACAGGCTGTGGAGTGTTTACACAGCTTTGAAACATTTAGTGCACGTGTGAAACTTTTAGGTCAACTTTATCCTGCAAGGGGAAATTAAACGTTTACTCCGAAACGAACCAGAAACTCAAAAATCCACCAAATGACTATCGGGACAAGGACGGACAAGTTAAAGTTGACTAGTGTATCTGGACCGTGGCACGCGCCGCGCATGACGTCAGAGGTAGCAGCCACCGCAGAGGAACCCTGGAGCCGGCCCCAGCGGGCATAGCTGGAGCAGAGCATTACCACAGCCTCGTTCATCACTTCCGTCCCCGCAGTCGTCGGCGCCGTCACACCGGAAGTTGGATATGATGCAGTGGTGATTCTCGCACAGAAACCCGTCCATGCAGTCCTGAAACAACCACAGAAATAAATCCACGTGAACTAGCCAGATTACCAACAGAAATACCGAAAGTATGCTTTAGTAAATGAGTTTTCAAATACACGATTTGCACCTAGCCAGACGTTCGGTATTACAAATCATAGCTACATCATAGCTACACAAAGCAAAAAAAAAAAAAAAAAAAAAAAAAAAAAAAAAAAAAAAAAAAAAAATGTAACCATAGACAATTCCTTACCTGAATGCCGAAGTTATATCGTAAATGAGCAAATTGTAAGAACTGAAAAGATTAAGTATTGAGCACAAGAACAGCTTCCAGCTAGGTAAAAATTATGGCAGTACTACATATAAATTTTAAAAAATTTTCATCCAAGAAATTAGAAGCACCGATGGTACGAAAGATATTTTGTAATTTTCCAATTCCTTCAATAATTTTTGAAGTTTATAAATAAGAGATCAGATGAACGTAAAGCCTATTGGTAAGTGCAACTGCCAACAGAACTTGAAATATCGGCCCCCTCCCCCCCCGAAACCAAAAAATTACCACATTTAAACTATGTACCTGAAAACACCAAAGGGGAAACATTAAGGAGAATTGTCGGTACTACATTATAGAACAATTCTGCATAGATAACTTTAAAGTTACAA
This sequence comes from Bacillus rossius redtenbacheri, assembly GCF_032445375.1. Taxonomy (NCBI): domain Eukaryota; kingdom Metazoa; phylum Arthropoda; class Insecta; order Phasmatodea; family Bacillidae; genus Bacillus; species Bacillus rossius. The sequence continues at coordinate 378,662,254 of NC_086330.1, forward strand.
ATGAATATTTCATTGCGCCTCCTGGTACACCGAACATTTAGTGAGGAACCGCTGAACACGCCGTCTAAGAGCCACTAACCCGAATTAGCCAACTTACCGACCCAACACCCGAGATCGAGTATTTGCAGTTAACTTATTCAATTAAAAATAATATTTCACAATATTGAATCAGAGTAAATTAAAGCTTGCACATGTCAAAGTATTAAAAAAAAAAAAAAAAACACATTTTTTTGTGCAAGTGCCCTGTAGCAAAACTGCACCAATCAGAAAAAATTTTAACATCCGAATGAAATCTTTAGACCTACCGTTTGTGCAATAATCTGGTTATTGGTATTACGCTTGATCAGTCAGTTAATTTCCAAGATGTGTAACCAAGATTTTTTAATCTACAGAAATTGAGCCAAAGCTAGGATAAAATTCATAGCACTAATACTTATGATTTCAAGTAGAAAGTAGGTACACCATAACCCACACATTCAAGGTTTCGATGAACTGCCAAGAAAAGTGAAGAATCTGTATGCCGATAATAGAACGAAGGTTAAGAGGCGGAAATATTTGAAACCCGCAGAACCGTCCAGTCTCGCGGCTCCGAGTGAATGCTTGTGCAGGGGAGTGCAGGAGAGTGGCGCAGCAGGTACCTTGATCTTGCAGCCCAGCTGCTCGTCACTGCGGTCCTCGCAGTCCGGGTGGCCGTCGCACAGCCAGGCCCGCAGCACGCACATCTGGCCGTCCAGACACTTCCACTCCTCGTCGCCGCACTCCAGGGGCCCGTGGTCCTGCGACAGACACGCCGGCTCGACACGAGCAGCCTCCCCTCCCCCCCCCCCCCCCCGACCACCACAAAATAAATTTCCTTGCCTCAAAATACATCACGTAAGCCTGACGTCGTACCTCCTCTTGATTAAACAAAAACCTGGGTCACAGTCCTGTCCGCGGCGCAACACTCCATCCATGGCCCTGGTAGTGCCACCACTCTTCACCAAATGGCAGTTGTAAATATAAAGAGACAATGTATTGGAGTTATGTTATAGATGTTATGTAAATATTTAGGTATATTATTAAGTGTATATTGTAAGTATGTTTGTAGACGTGGAAAGATTGTAAAATGCAAAAGATCAAAAGAGATAGAAATATGTAAAACCAACACAAATGGTTGTAGAAGAAACTTGTATAAACTGTGCGGGCTAACAAGCCAGCTGCACGGGGCCGAACGGTCCACTCCCGCCTCAGAGTACGAGGCTGCTCTACCCAAGAGCTGGCGCCGGGCAAACAACACAACTGAACGACCGAGCGACGTCCACCCCGTCTCCACAGCTTCAGAGACGAGGCCACGACATGCCAAATATTTTGTCTACAATCAAATGTAAGCAGGCTTAATTTTTTTTTTTTTAACTCATTACAAATCATAAACAGGTCACTCTGGACATTAAATAATTACTTATAATATAAACATTCCAAACCGTTACAATAATCGTTAAACATATTATATTAGCTGTTGTGTGTCGTGCTGCGCCGCCCCCAGCTACTTGGCGCCCTGGGCGGTTGCCTGGTTGGCCTGCATGGACGCGCCGGCCCTGGGACTAGCCTCCGCGCCACAGAACAAGGAGGGAAACAAACAAGTGCGACTCCTACAGTGGAAACTGAAACCATTTTCAACGCAACACGTCTTGCTATCTGTCGGGCGGGCCCGTAACCACAAGCAAATAACAAATCTGAATAGAGGTTCTCATACAAAGTTTCACGACGTGATAACGTCTGATAAATCGATGAACGCCGGCTGCACGCACGAAAACTCCCGTCACGCTCATTGTACGTTTGCGCCGCATTTCTACCACTCTTATAAAGTTAAGTGAAAAGTTAGTGTTCATTGCTTATTACAAAAATTTCGGCAATAAAGGTTAATTATTCATGCATTTTAAAAATCTGATATTTTAATTATATATATACTTGAAATTATAACAATGATGTAATTTTATTCATAGAAGTACGCAATAATTCCATCAATGTTTTGTTATGACGTCACGTTAAACTATCATCCGTAAACCGACTTTACAAACAACCAATTTTATTGGTTATATAAAGTTACCTCCTTGGTGGCGCAAAACTAATTTAATCGATGCGAAAATACCTATGCTGTTTTGTCATGTAAGAAATAAAGGAGTAGGTGCAAAAAACTTTTAATACACCACAAAATTAGTAGTTACCTAAATAGTGACATTTCAATGGTATGTTTGCCTGATAAAAGCTTATACACCACTAATAAATTAATGAAGTTATGTCAGTAATTATGAAAACCATCTAGCGGACGGGCTGATAACTACATAAAAAAAACAGGCCTCAGTCTGTAATAAAAGTGGGTTTACGATTGAAAACCAATACTTAGTCGTGAACTTACCATATGAATACGTTAAGTAGTGGAATGGTTAACGAATGTCATTTTTTTAATTTTGACGGGTCGTGTGCTTACTATATGATGACTTAAGACTTAACAGAAATGGTTATATTTTAAATTTTTCTTTAAAACTCAAGGGAAGCGACCAATCACAACAAACCGGAACCTTACACCCGGAAGTTTATGTCTTGGTATTTGACCGAGGGAGGCTGTACTTTTGGTTAGAAACGTATATTTGTAATTACGAATTAATTTAGATATGACTGAACATTATGCAACAGAAGGACATTTCAGTAGATTACGTAATGATAAAAGAAAAATCGGGCGATGATTTTTTGATTGACTGTGCGGGGTTATCCGCATCTCTACGATCGCAGAAGATCTTAATTTAAAGATCTAAGAATGAAAGGAAATACTTGGCAGAAATTCCACACATCATGAACACGACAGGTAAATTTAAATCCGCTGTAGCACAATTACTTGGCATTGTCAATAACCTATTCCAAACCTGCTTCTCCATTTCGAACAATGGCCGAATAGTTTTTTGTTCTGCGATTGGTTGGAATTCGCGACTTATGTCTATCCGAAAACTGGAAAAATGTAGTTTAAACTTAATCGTGTGCTCTACGCTATGTCATGATTCTTAAGGAAATCAATCGTAAACCCAGCTTGGGAGTCTCTCCCCATGCTGCAGGCTAACGGCAGCCTTGGAAAGAGGCTGGGGCCTAGCCGGGGGAGGGGGGGGGGGGGAGGACAGAAGTCCAACCCCCCCCCCCCCCCGCCCCGCCCCCAGCACCAAATCTTTAAATTTCTTAATCACTCAAATTTCGTATTAAAATAAGTAAAATTTTTACCATCACAATATTTAAATTTAAGTACTGACAACTGCTAAAATATTACTATTTTACACCTTAAAATCCAACTTCAACACCCCCATACACAAATCCTGGCTACGCCACTGGAAAGAGGGACAGTGCGAGAGACACTCACGAAGTCCTGGCAGCTCATCTCGTCCGAGAGGTCGCCGCAGTCGTCTTCCCCATCACAGCGGAAGGCCACAGGCACACAGCTGCCGTCCGCGCACTGGAAGTAGTCCTTCTCGCACCCAGCAGAGCCTGCAACACATCAGTCCAGAACACTCCGCCACCAGACCTCGCACGACATCTGCCTTTGCCAAATCAACATGGTTAGAAACATGGATCACGAATTGAGAAGTACGAAGGACAAGATTCGGCCCGCTGTGAATCTTCACAACACCCTAAAGTAGGGAAGCCTTCATTTCACATCAGAGAGAGCCACACCCGAAGTTCCCCGAAGTTCATGCTCGCCTTGTTCCTCAGTTCTATCTCATTGTATAAACCGGTGTGGCATTAAATCTTGCGGCCGATTAGGATAGGTTTGCTACATTATAAAAACTTTAAAACATTGTGGATGGTTCGTTATACTAGGCAAGTATAGCCACATTAAAAATACTGTAAAATCATTTCATGGTTGCTTAGCAAATAACTTTAAAATGTAGCTATCCAGGGCTAGGAAAAAGTTTACATGATTTCACTGTATCTTTGATGTAGATATCCTAACCAAATAAACCGTCCACAATGATTTAAAGTAATTAGAACGTAGCTAACGTAACCTTTTACAATGAACAAAAAAAAAACCGAAGATGTACGATCGGGCGTTTGGCTCATCAGTGAAAAGAAGGCTTACGCCCTAAAGTATACTGGAAACCACCGAATACTGCGAGGAACGTTCAGTATATACCTTAATACACTTTGCAACCCACGAAAATCAAATTTATAAAGAGTTTCAGAGGGGGGGAAAAAACCCGAATTCTTAAGTTTTTCTTAAGATATTTTAAAAAAAAAATTACTTTAAAGACCGAGTTTAACGTATAAAATATAGGGTATATCAAATTACAATTTAAAGAAGGTGCTTTACACTTTAACACGTCAGAACAAATAAAAATAAGATGTCTAAGACATTTTAACCAGTAACCTCTTTTAACTTAACTGGACATCCCTCAAAACTAATTTGAATCTGTCATAAGAGAAGGAACTGTTTATGGATCAATGCCAATCGATTCAGAAATTTGCAGTACACGCAAAACATTCCGACAACGGGGAAAAATAAAAAGACCAGTGTACTAGCCAATCATTTACAGTTCGAAAAGTTTCGAAATTCCTGAACTTCGTCTGCCTTACCGGGAGAGAAGTTGACGAGGAAGCATAACGCAGCCGACAAGAACGCCGCTGCCCCATTAGACCACCGCCGCATCACGCCCTCCGGTTACCAGCACGCGCCTGGAACACAAGTAGTCAAGTGAACCCTTCAAGAACAAGACCACACTAGCATTCACATCACCCCAGATACATCCGCGCAGGTAAACTGAAGCCGTGGTGCACTAAGATTACGCCAAGGTTACTGCCACGGTATGCCACGTCTGCATAACCGACTAGAAAATAATGTTCGCAGGCTGATGATGGCGACTGCAATGTCGACCGAAACGCCGGTGAATTATTTACGAAGGACACGGCTACAACCCAGAAGCCAAGCTGCTTCTGATGAGAAGATACTTTGGCCAATTCAGAACCAAGGAAGGGGGGGGGGGGGGGGGGCAACTCGTTACTCAACAGAAGGGCATGTCTCCCGGGCTCATGTATAGTAATACATCGAAGATATTTCCAAGAGCCACACTAGATCAATGGGGAACCTCATTTGGAACAAATTTTGAAGTTGAACCCAGAAACTAAAATTACAGTTTCAAGGCACAACCATCAGCCATTTCATTTAAACTACAGTTATCTTTATTACGTTTAGACCCCGCTAACATCGCTCAGACCCGCCATTACTTTCTCAAAATTGTTTAAAATCAAGTAACAAGGAAATTAATATATCACAATATTTAGCCATTCACAAAGGCTAACAAAACTACCAGCTAAATATTCTGCCAATAGACTAGTTCCAAAACAAACTCATAAACGAAATCAATACAATAACAGTTTAAAATTATGTTTCCCTACGTCACTAGCTTTCGAAATACGGACGTCAAGTTGCATGATCGTTAAACAGCAAGGTTTGACACACTACCGTGTTTGTTACGTTAATTCTATTACCCCGTTACTACCCCTTGTTAAAATTATTGTAACATAGGATTTTTTTCAGAACAAACCCTAAATTAAGTATAGCCCGACCGAAACATGACGCCTTTCCCAACTTACTGATACCACAACTGTCTTCCGCAAGCAGTTTAGCCGACCCGCAGCTACTAACCGACCCTCGGAAGATGGCCGTAACGTCGAAGTCAGGGCTTATATACATGCATACTCCCCGCCTCTTCACTTGTCAAGATATTCCACTCCACACCATACATACATTCTGTGAGATTAACTTGTCTGAAAATATTCTGTAAACGTGTTCCATATAGCTGGGGGAAAAAAAGTATGTGAAGTAATACACATAAAAATTTGTCTATGATGATTTATAAAATAAACTTAATTATTATTAGTTATTAATTAACTTTGATTAATTTACTTAATTACGTTTAGGATATCTTCGCTTGAGGTGCTCTTTCACTCGCAATAAACTTGCGAAACTTATTGCGAGAGTTGATGTCTACAGGTGTGCGAAAACGTCAGAGGGCGCTCTCACTAGTTAACGAAACTTGCGATCTCAGCAATCAGATAGTTTTATTTATTATAGTAAAAACGTAATATTTGTTATATCTGTATATTAGTTTACTATTTTAAGATGTTCTGCAAGTTTAACTGACATTTTAAGTGTGTTGTTATGCTGTGAACAATCTAATTTTTTTTCTTCAAATATAATACTTTTAAACACCATCAAACAATTTCTTTTAAATTTTACAACACAAGTGAAGACTTTTAAAATTAATTATTTTTAACTGAAAGGCAATCTACACAATATTAAATGTTTTGAAATATTTTAGCTAGCACGTTACATTAAATTACCATTCATTTTCTTTCATAAGATATTTCTATTTATTTAATTTCATATTTCTGAGGAGAAAACTTTATTAAAACAGTTTGTAGGTACACGTGGTTCGTTTAATTTTTTTTTGTTTTTGTTTTACCAATATGTTTTTAAATTGTTTCAAAGTAACTTAAATAATAATTAGATATCTCTTTGGATATATTTAGTTGCCAAAATGGCATAAGAGTCATTATAACTTTTGAATTCAATAAAATATAGAACATGTCCGAAATAAATTTTTTTAATGGAATCTAATTATTTAATATTTGTAACATAAAAATGGCCACAGTGTTGACACTTTGGTGACATTTCATTTCACTTAATAATTTAAAAAAAGTCAGTAAATAAATTGAATGTAATATGTAATTTTAAGCAATATTTGATTTTTTGAAATGCCTTCCGTGTTTGTGTGTATTTCGGATGACTTTTTATTTTACAGCACCGAACGTTAATTTTATTTTTCCTGAATTATTCATTTCATTTTAATACAACCATTTCAACCTAACCACGTATGTAGCCACTTCTCAAAGCAATAAATAAATATCGTAACTGGCGAAAATTAGTCTTGCAGACCTTTTAAATCACGAAATTAAAAATTCATACATCGCATACTTTTTGCATAATTAGCTGCCAGTCACATTTTTAACGTTTTTGGGGCGAACAAATTTGGAGAATTTAAATGGATAACAGAACTGAAACATTTTAGGTTTAACTGCAGTGCTACTGGCTACTTCATGACATGGTTCGCATTTATATAACAAAAACTCATTTTAAGTTGCTTGGCTGTCAAAATCCTCTTAAATTTGAGAATTTTGAAATGCCAGGTAAAATTAAATAATATTCTATGAAAGAAATTCTAACAAATTCTTGAAGTGGCCAGTAGCATTGCAGTTAAACCTATAAAAAGGTTTTAGTCTTTTTTCCAGTTGGTTCTCCTTGCTTGTACGTTAATGTTAAAACATGGCCCCCACAAGGGCGGGGCTGAGGGACCCCTGGGCCCGGGCCCAGCCCTGTTTATTTTTAAATGTTTAAGCATTATAACTTTTTACAAACTAGATAAACATATTGAATATTTTATAAATAAAGCTTAGTTTGGACTTACAAAATAGTAGCCATAATTATACCCTGTATTTCCAGGTTAAATAACATTGTTAAAAGAGTGTAGGTAAGAAATTACCATTCAATTAAAATGTAGCACGTGACTGTAATATTGCGGGGGGGGGGGGGGGTGGTTAGTAGGATTCCTCCGATCCTGGGTCCAGGGTCCAAAATCGAATGTGGGGGGCCATACGTTGAAAATTAAACTTTGGCAGCTAATTATGCAAAAAATTGGTTGTCTGTAAAGTCGGTTTACGGACGATGGTTTAACGTGACGTCATAAATAAACATTGATGAAATGATTGTATACTTTTATGAATAAAATTGAATCGTTTTTATTGAATTATCACTATTTTGTATGGATACAAAGAAGGAGTGAAATGAAATCTACAATTTAACTGACAAATTTACTTTTATCTTCACTCATTAATTCAAATATGTTTTTTACTTTAACGAAGACTATAACTTTTATACATGTTTGCTATTTAACTTCTTACAATCGGTGTTATTCTGTTAAGGATAGGACGATGATAGGAAAAGTAGGAAACGAATGGGAGTGTTTCAAGTTTAATGTGCCTCGAGAAAGTCAAATCGATGGTTGTTCCAATTGAGTGGAAGAGAGATAGATGAGGCGCAAGCGTACAATGAGCGTAATGGGACATTGTGCGAAACGGGACACTGTGCGTAACGGGACAATGTGCGTAACGGGACACTTTATCGTGCGTGCAGCCGGCGTTAATCGATTTATTAGACGTCACGTCAAAACCTAAAAGTCAGTCATGGGGATTGTCGACAGAAGTGCAAACTTATAATTTTGTTTTTAAATGTGTAATATGAAATCAATTCTACGTCAAATGTAAGCAAGAAAATGGTTTTGGTATTACATCACTAATTCACTAGCATGTCGGTGACGCTAACCCATAAGTTTTGCCCCTACCAATAATAACATTAAAACTAGAAGAAATGAAGTTTTTTCATTGAAAGAATAAAAAATTATTAACTTAAATCTAAAAATAATCAACATTATCTCTAATAAATCAGTAACCTGACATTTGAAGAAATTTACATCGTAAATAAATAAACAAAAGAAAAAACATAACCTCAACTTAACTACCTACTAAAAAAATATCCAATACTCGCAATATGTACCACACAATAACGTTAAAATTTCCATGGAAAATAAAGAAAAAATTAAAAACTTGTAACATTAAAAATATAATAAATTAAGTCTTATTCTTGAAATATATATATTAAAAAAAATTAACACTTCACGTGATCATGTCGATGACGACTTACAAGAAATTACTCCCTATCCAAACCTTCCTATAGAAGTTTTCACTTCAATAAATAAATATCGGACTGACGAAATTTTTTTTTTTTATTCCGTATGATCTGTCTGAAAGTTTATCTCGCAATAGTTTGCGCAAGTCCATTGTTGGTGGCCTTGCGCGCTTCACAACTGCTTCGAAGTCCCGAACACGTGGTTGCATTTGCCGAGTTGCTGTACATCGAATACGAACTGTGGCGTCGATGGTGCACACGACATGGTAAGTCTTTTTTGCACGACGTGTACATACTAATTTTTATTTTATTTTAAGGTGCCGAATATAATTGGTTTTACCATGCAACATATATACGTGGCAGTTGGTGGTTACTATGTATGTCCCATGTGAAAATTTTAAAAGTAGGGAAGAGTTAGCTTTACAAGTTCATCTAGTAAATAATCATGATTAATTGCACAAAATCGTCCAGTAGGTCAGTGTTAAAAATTATACATTAAGAATTCTCCAACACACACACAGTTAAAAATTTTCATCTTAAAATTACGAAGAACGCTCTTTACAAAAAAATATCCAGGGATATTAATAAATTTTCCGTTATCTTTGTAAATTTACGGGGGATAACATATAACCATGAAAATGATCGTGGCTTTTGTGCTTGTATGAGTGTATAGCCTATATATGTACAAATGTATTTGTTCTATATCCCGGAGCACTCAACTTCATACGGTATTCACAGAACAAAAAATTAAACAAATAAAATACTACCTAAACATAAAAAAAAACGTGTTAAGACAACAACAAAAATAATCATTTATTCTACGAAAGTTTTTAACTTAAAAAATTGGTTGTCTGTAAAGTCATAATGTCATAATGTAATTACCACTATTTTGTATTGATACAAAGAAGGAGTGAAATGAAATCTACAATTTAATTGATAAAGTTACTTTTATTTGCACTCATTAATTCAAATATGGTTATTACTTTAACGAAGTGATTGTTTTAACTATAACTTTTATACATGTTTGCTATTTAACTTCTTCCAATCTGTGTTATTCTGTCAAGGATAGGACGATGATAGGAAAAGTAGGAAACGAATGGGAGTGTTTCAAGTTTAATGTGCCTCGAAAAAGTCAAATCGATGGTTGTTCCAACCGAGTGGAAGAGAGATAGATGCGGCGCAGGCGTACAATGTGCGTAACGGGACACTTTTTCGTGCGTGCAGCCGGCGTTCATCGATTTATTAGACGTCACGCCAAAAAATGTATCTCGGAAGTTTAAAAACAGCGTAGTTTCTACAAAGATTGTTATATAAAATTACGAAGAAATCTTCGTTAATGTGAGATGATTGCTGCGTTGAAAAGTCCGTCAATTTACTGTTATTTCTAACAGTGAACTTACATGAACAAACTTAATTTGGTGAATTAATAAAGCGCTATGGTTAGTTTTACTATATTTATTTTTGTTCATTCAATGTACAGTAAACTCCCGATTATCCGCGCATGCTACGAAAAAATACAGCACACATGTAAATCTGTATTTTATTACACGTGAGCAATTTTGAACTCTACTGACGAGTGTATTGTGTGCAGTATACAGTAAAACGCCACAGGCCTTCTCGGAACTCAAGCAGTGTTTAATGAAGTCTCTGAGTACGTACAGTACTGTATCCTTGTTAGGAAGCAAGTACCGAGCACTTTTATGTTTACATCACTGAAATGTATTGTATGTTAATTATTAAGTATTTTAGCATCATTAAAAATTTTTTTTACTGTTAATTGTAAATTTTACTGTACATACATATTTAGAATTTTAAGTTGAAATTAATGTTTCCTTTTTGTTTGCCATTTTCGGCTCTTTTGCGGATTATCCGCGATTTTCACTATCCGCGGTGGCCCTGCCACTTTATTTCGCGGATAATCGGGAGTGTACTGTGTAAGGAAAGGTAACATTTTGGAGAGTAGGTACAAGAAAATTTGAACCTACTTCGTGAAATACGATCAAGTTTTCAGGATCCCCACACTTAACTTCAGTTTCCTTGAATTCTTTTATTATTTTTCCCTGTCCCATAAATTTTTTTTTTTCCTGTCTTATCCGCCTGTAGAAGTATCGCTATACACATGATTTTCAAAACACATTTCAACAAACATACAGAGCGTGCAGAATTGACTATAAATGTGTTCCTACACAGTTCATAATTTGCACTGTTATTCCCATAAACATTACGTAACCAATTTTGCCAGTCTGAAGAAAAAATAATTTATGTGTTTTAAAACTGTCAAATGACACATCGTTAACTGGGATCAAGCTAAAGCAGTAGATATTTTATTGTGCTTCAAATTAATACAATTTTTTTTGTATCCGTTACGGATTATTAAACACATGAATTAAACAAATACATGACTGTTATGATAAACATTAAGATAGTACACAGTATGAAAAATCACTCATATTGTTTGGTAACTAAGGTATTGTTAATTTCCGTAAGTTTTTCCAGGTTTTGATGACAACTTTTTTCAATTCCCTGATTTTTCCTTTGTTTTAATTTGTTTTCTGTATGCGGAAACCCTGGCTACATTAGGGCCTTATATTTACGTATTACAGCTTATCAAGTCTAGGAACTATGAGAGTGCATTTAGGTCGGTATTCCACTGTAAAGTATTTTATAAAACATATTTTAAAAAACGTCTTTGACCAAGATTATTTGATGTGTAATAGGCCATATTTCGTAAATAATTACATTTATAAAATTTATTTTATAAAAAGTAATGGGTTGGCATTACATTTTATTAAAGCAGTTATCCAGTTAACTGTTAAGATCGCGTCACGTTTGTGAATTTTCTAAATGGCCACACAAGTAAGTAGACTTGCAGTGTGGACACAACGACAAAGTTTATTTCTTAGTGCAAATGTTTCATGAAATGCTACACAATGCAAAGTACGAAGACTACAAAAATAGAAATAAAAAGCAAGATGTTATAAACACAGTTAAACCTGGTTGTACTATCCTAGACGTAAAAAACAATTCAATTAAATGTGGTTAAAAAGTGTAACTGTTTAATGAACACTTAATACTCTTTACACTACAATTAAATGTTATGAAATTCTGATAAACGGGATACTACTTTGACATATAATATCTTTTACTTTGTGTACTTAAAGCATAAAACTTTTATAAAATACTCACTCTTCAAATATTTTATTGAAATATGAAAAATATATTTTATAAAATGTGTTATAAAATATTTTAAGTGGAATACCGGCCTAAGACTCCCCGTGCCACCCCCCCCCCCCCCCCCACCCCGATTATATATACATCCCTCCTAAATAAAATGCAGAGGATTTTAAAATGCAGTATTTACACGCACTTATTTTTTTGGTAATTTGATTAATATATTTGGCTTAAATTTTAAGTATTTATTACGAAATATTAGTTCACCAGTAGCAATTTTCAATGCGTATTTTATACAATAGTCTCTTAACTACCTCTTCGACAGGATGTAACATCACAATCTAGCAAAAAAAAAAAAAAAAAAAAAAAAAATCAACAAAAACTGAACTGAGATTTAAAAAAAATGTGTGGCGTATTGTTTTATGTAAACACGAATGATTAAATTTCTGCTTGCAATGAGACAAATGAACATGTTGTGAAGTATTACAATACTAAAATAGTTTATGCACAAATATACAAAAAAAAATTCAAAATGAAACCAATAACGAAATAATTGTCCGTCAGCAACTAAATTCGCCATTAAAAAAAATTTCTACTCTCTAAATAAAATGAAATAAAGTGCAAGTCTTAATATTTTACGTCTTGGGTCCAACACATGAGTGTAACCGGGCGATGACTGTTCATCTGAACGTCACAGGTTAATGAACAGTAGGCCTAATTGAAAAAGTAGATATACGCCAATATCCACGTCTAAATTCACTTATGAAGGACAATCATATTACCTAAAACGTTTTTTTAAAACGCCATGTCGGGGTCCTAAGTCCCACCATTTGAATGAGTTGGTGCCAAATATACTATTTTCGTGACTTTTACGGACTATAATTTTCAATCTCCTTAGATTCACCTGCTGTTTTGAGTTTAACTACCAAGCATTCTTCGAATCAGCAGAAAGATTTACGTTGATGGAAAGAAGACGCGAAGTTAAAGAGCATAGAATAAAAGTATTTTCGGTTTTTTAACATTTTTTTTTTTTTTCGCAAATACCGCCCAACTACATATTTACCCAGGTTAGTTTTACCCTACTGAGAAAGTGGTCGTTGCCCCAGTATTCCTGCTCAGTACGAGAGGAACCGCAGGTACGGGCCACTGGCACCGCACTCGGGCGAACGACCGGTGGTGCGAAGCTACCACCCGTGGGATTACGCCCGAACGCCTCTGAGGCAGTATCCCCTCCGAGAGAAAACGATAATTAAGAGTTCCTGAGCCGGAAGGCTTATGATGACTATTCTAGGCGGTCCGTATGTGTTACGGCCGTCAACTATGCCCTTGTGATCCACCAGAGGATTCATTCGGCACAGCGCCCGTTTGTTTCCGGTGGTCAACCATGGGTATGAGATCTGGTGTAGGAACTCGAATCGTCTGCAGACGACTTACTTGCAGTTTTTGAACAAGCATTGTAGAAGTTTTTTTATAAATTTTACTTATTGGAAGAAAATGACCTAAAACGAAACCGACTACTACTGGAATTTTTGTAGTTGAAACTTTAATTTGCCTGTATTGTTGTAACTCTTTGAAACTCACTCAATGCGAGAAAGGCTTTAGAAATGATAATAGCGCCGTTGGGTTATAGCATGGCTCTAAATGAACTATAAGATTGATGATGATGTTGTTCATGAGTAGGTCGTTCAAAAATACATTATTTCTAACGCTTTGACATTCCAGCCAATGGGAACAAACCTTTTCCGAGAGACGTCCGAGAAGGATCTTGCACGAGAATCGCAAGTGCCAAGGCGTCTTGAAGCGCCAAGTCTTGTCGTACGAGCGGCCGACATTTTCCCAGCTACTTAATAACGCTTAGCGCGTGCTTCCGAGAAGAAGTATCTCGTTGTAAGTTTACATTTGAAAGGAACCTTCGACCTCCTTACAGAAGCGGAGACCCGTGATAAATTTTATTTGAATAGTTCCGTGACGTCAGCTTGTCCTCTTATCGGCGTGCCGGTGTTAACTTGGTGAATGGTCATACGCACACCAAAAGACTTCATTTTGTTTGAGCGTCACGTCAATTTAATTTGACAGCGAGGTTTTCAGATTAGGACACACACAATATACACAACGCAGGGAAATTGGTTAGGAATAGGCCCTGGGTTACCAGTGAAGACTACAAAAAAAAAACTTTTTTTTTAACGAACCTAGAACTTAAAAACTTATCATGATGCTAAAGAAATTTTAATATTCTTTCCTGAAAAAAAATTATCGTTAAGTTTTATAAGTAACAACGGTCAAAATCGGTGAAATTGCGTCATATATGAGGCAATAAAATCTTCGAAAGATTTTTTCTAAAAACGAAATCATGGAAACTGAATTGAAATCGTAAATATATCGACCAGCACTCTTAATTACATACTAAAATAACAATTTAATACTTCCTTTTCCTATTGTAAATAATTATTCGCGCGAAGCTGACAGACAAGGAAAATGAAAAACGAAAAAGGGGCGGTTCTGGGTCACCAAAACCCGAAATTGTTCAATGACAAAGTACAGCATGTCCATAAAATAATACATCAGTTATAAAATTTAAGAGTATCAACTGTAAGCGTTGTAGAGTGATAGTTCAAGGTCACAATTGAACAGTAACTACAACAGTTTTAGATAAGCGCATGAGCGAGTACTGCTTTGTTGTCTTCTCGCCTGCAGCGCGAAAGAATGGCTCTTCCCCCAGTTAGTAGAGAGAACAGGATGGAGCCCCTCCCCATTGGAATATCTGTACGTCCAAGTGTCTGGCCGTTGGCTTGGTCGTAATGGTCGAGACGACAGAGCTCTTTATCGCTGGCCTCCACGGTCACCTGACATAACGCCATGCGAGGTTTTCCTCTGGGACTTTATAAACGATCGTGTCTACGTTTCGCTGCTGCCTAATGATCTCCCGCAGAGTTGAGACACAGAATTGAAGAGGCTATTGCTACCATTACTCCGGGCTTGTTAACCAAAGTGTGGGAGGAATTGGACTTAGGTTGGATGTGTACCGTATAATTATAGGTGCACATATTGGAAATTTGTAATAAAAAATAGGTTAGTTTACCTTAAATTTGATGTATAATTTGTTGTAAGTAGTCTATATTAAACTGTAATAATATACTATTAAAACTGGGACATATTTTTATGGACACTCTGTACTTGGGATTTATATACTCGTACAGATTACAAGATTCATTCCTGATAACGTGGAATAAACAAAGGAGCTAACGACACGTTTTTTGAAGTAAAACATGTTATATTAACCTAGGGGGTTATCGCAATACTCATGGAGTTATGATGATGCGCGCGCTCCTAGCATTATAGTATAGCCTGTCGTCATGTAACTTGTATCACATTTGACAGTTCTCAATAATATTGCGGGTGGAACCCATTTCCCAACTGTCACTTGCACTGACAACCAACATGAGGTTGTTTGCAAAAAAAAAAAAAGTCTTTCAGTTATCGAGTAAAGTCACGTCTTCTCAGGTTGCAAATAACTTATGATACGAAACTCGGACACAAAATTTGACTTAGAAATATTTAAAATAATGCCGAGCTTGATAAATGTATGAAAATTGCGTTTGTAACTAAATTTCTGGACACGAACCACACGTAGTTTCCGCGCCCGCCGCTAGAATTCGCTGCCGGAGCAGCTACGTCGACTATCGAATCCTTCGATTTGCATAGCGAAATGTCAAACTATACAAAGATACGGCTCCGATAAAAGCGAAAAATACTCTATAAAATAAAGAACATAGGCTTTGGACATGATTTTCGACAAGGACATTGACTAAAATACTGCTCATCTTGTTACAATGCATTAAACAGTTAATACGTACTACCATGTTTCCCTTTGGCTTTGTGCACTTTGGTTCGCGCAATCCGCCACAGATGGCAGCACCGTGGTTCCACATCTCCGTTCCATGCGACTTCCGGTCCATTCACGAAATTACTTCTGCCGAATCCCGTATACCGAGAATCTAAAATGTTTACACATAAAACAAATTGGTTGTCTGTAAAGTCGGTTTACGGACGATAGTTTAACGTGACGTCATTACAAAACATTGATGAAATGATTGCATATTTTTATGAATAAAATTGAATCATTTTTATTGAATTATCACTATTTTGTATGGATACAAAGAAGGAGTGAAATGAAATCTACTATTTAATTAATAAATTTACTTTTATTTGCACTCATTCATTCAAATATGTTTATTACTTTAACTATAACTTTTATACATGTTTGCTATTTAACTTTTTCCAATCTGTGTTATTCTGTTAAGGATATGACGATGATAGGAAAAGTAGGAAACGAATGGGAGTGCTTCAAGTTTAATGTGCCTCGAAAAAGTCAAATTGATGGTTGTTCCAATCGAGTGGAAGAGAGATAGATGCGGCGCAAGAGTATAATGAGCGTAACGGGACAATGTGCGTAACGGGACAACGAGTCATCCTTTTTTGTGCAGGCAGCCGGCGTACATCGATTTATTAGACGTTGTCACGTCAAGAAACTGTTGATATAATAGTATATAATTGGTACTACTTTTGAAAACTGTAGGATTCGAGACACGCCTACAGTCACCGCAGAGCACGCGCTGCCAAGTAACGGATTTTCCGTAATTATTACTGTTTTAGACGTCGATTTACGGAATAATGTAATTGTTATTTATTACGTTAGCAGAGAAAAATAAACAAGTCACAAATATATTGTATCAACGTTTCATACGATAACCATGTAGCCTATGTTAGACGAAGGTAAAAACATTCTATTAAGTACTAGACACAAATATAAATAGTGAAACTTATATTAGCTTTTTTTTTAAATATCAAGTGGTTTGCACACCTGTGTAGTTTTTAAATCATTGTGTGGGTGAATTACATTGTTAACAGTACAGGAGCGAGGGTTGATTACTTGGCACCACAAGGCCTGGTTGGACCCCTGGGTCCAAGGCCCTGTTTATTTTTATCTCAGCGTGTGAAATAAATATACATACTCGCTCTGGTTATTTTAAAGTAAAATAATTTATATAAATAAAGCTTAGTTTGGACTTATAAAACAGTAACCATAATTTTACCATGTATGCCCGTCGGTGAATTATTTTCCAAGGACACTGCTACAACTCAAAAGCCAAGCTACTTTTATGTTTAAATACCTACTATTGGATACGTTACATGGAACAAATGTTCCCAGGGGCAATGCTCCTCGACGTTTTATACATATTTTAAAAATCAAAGACGGCCAGTTCATGTATACCAATACATGGAAGATATCTCAAAGAGCCACACTAGAGCGATAGAGGACCTAATTTGGGGCAAATTTTGAAGTATTTTCAGGTTAAATAACATTCTAAGTAGGTAAGAAATAACCATTCAATTATATTGTAGCACGTGACTGTAAAATTGTGTGGAAAGGAGGGGGGGGGGGGGGGGGAGCGTCTCCAATCCTGGTCCCTGGGAAGCCTTCAACTCACGTAGTTTCAGTAAAGGTTATAATACAATCAAATATTACTGTGTGTTTGGATTAGCCAATTTGACCGGCCATATTTACATTACGTTTTTTTTCTAACCTAATTAAACTAAGTGTATTTTGGAGGGGTCCGGGTTAGGGATGGACCTAGATGCGTCTCAGGCCGAAGCCTATACGCCTAGTCATGCTGGGATTAGCCATGCAGGGAGAGGGTCGCATGCATCATGTGCTAGGAGGGGATTGGCCAGCCATGGCAGCGATTGGCGCCATGACTTACTCCCCTCACTCTTAAATCTAGACTATAACTAGATATAGGTTGGGCCCAGGTAAAACCTGCATAGACACAGGGAAAACCCTGGGCACATTCATGCGGGATGCAAATTGGCATGCATTACGTGTAGGAATTTACAGGAGACAG
Source organism: Bacillus rossius redtenbacheri (assembly GCF_032445375.1). Lineage (NCBI taxonomy): Eukaryota > Metazoa > Arthropoda > Insecta > Phasmatodea > Bacillidae > Bacillus > Bacillus rossius. The sequence continues at coordinate 378,680,089 of NC_086330.1, forward strand.
ATGATGGTCTGGATTAAGTGTTGGGCAGAGTAGAAAAGAGTCTACCATGCGAGGGGTTTGGGCACTTGGACTCGTGGTCCGCTTTGAATTTTATTTGCATCTGGAATATTTGACCAGGGACGCAAGCGCCCCTGGTGGTGAGTGGTTACACTGACCACTCACTCCACCGCCAGTCATCACCTAAAAAACTAAGAAACTAAGACTTACATTACGTCTTTAAAAAAAAAAATCCGAAGTTGCACGAACGTGGGATCATTCGGGCAGGGTACTGAAGCTACGTGAGTTGTAGGCTCCCAGGGTTCAGGGCCCGTAATCGAATGTGGAGGCCGTGGTAGCTTCACACCGCGTTCGTTTCACGCGTGGTTTGTTTTGCGCTGTGTTGGCAGCAATGCGGCCCGGGTGCTTGTCAGAACGAAGCGCGCCGTTCACATGAGAGCGGACAGCGCATTGCCGTCAAGGTGTACAGACCAGCCACCATCACGTTACGTCATCAGCTCCTTGATCCATTACATTGTAACAATTACCTTGTATTTACGAGAAGGCATTTTTTGACGTGATAACGTCTTATAAATCGATGAACGCCGGCTGCACGCACGAAAAATTGTCACGTTCCGCCTGAGCCGAGCGTGCAAGAACCGACCAACCGCCGTGCGAGAAAATCTTCTATAATATCGAACAGGTTAAGGCGGGCTTTTTAACTAATTATTGTTTGTGATTATATTTGAACAAATTATTTAAATTAAATTTGCAAAAACTGTAAATAATATTTGAAAATTAAAAAGTATGCAATTTTTCATCAATGTTTTCTTATGACGTTATCACGTAAAATTATCGTCCGTAAACCGACTTTACAGACAACACCCCCCCTTTTTTTTGTTTGGTGCAAAAAAATCCTTCAAGTAAGTGTCTAGGGTAACCCTAGTGTGTTACTCATTGCAGGTCTGACGGGATGAATGAAGTTCAGTTTTATTTCAGTAAATGGAGACACCCGGTTTTACTTTGGCGTTCTCAGCGAGGCACCTTGCGGGCGTGAAAGGACCTGAGAATTGTACAGTTAAGAAGATCGCGTTGTTCTGACATGATTGAAAATCATTTAAAGTCAAATTTTGGTAGTGTTTGATTACTCTAACAGCGTATAAATGGGTTTCAACATTCGGCATACTGAATTCCGGAAGAAAAAAAGGGAAAAAGGGGGGGGGGGGGGTTTACTAATAAAAATGGCGTTGACGGTCGAAATTAGCGAGGACGTTTGCAGCAAGTTTTTTACTCGGCAATTGTTCCTTATTGCGTATCCAGATTTATGTTAACACAAAATCTATATATATATATAAAAGAAAGTCGTGTTAGTTACACTATTTGTAACTCAAGAACGGCTGAACCGATTTGGCTGAAAATTGGTAGGGAGGTAGCTTAGAACCAGGAGACGGGCATAGGATACTTTTTATCCTGTTCCCGGGGGAGAAACAAATAATAGTTTAAAAAACTAAAAATCACGCTTTATATAGAAAACCAAACTAAATAATAGAAAATCAAAAAAGTATATTGTTCACAATAATCATAACCCACTCAAACTTTTAATTTAATTAAATGTCACTTTTCATTTAATTAAATTTCACAATATTTAGTAGACTTTGTTTATATCGCGCCAAAGACAAACTGAAAGAAAAGAGTTCGCACATGAGCGAAATGGTTTTCTTTACAATGTGCAAACTCTTTTCTTTGAGTTTGTCTTGAGCGCGATATAAAAAAAGTTTACTAAATATTGTGAAAATATATAAATTGACGAATATCTTATTTTGCAAATTTAATATATATATATAAACAAAGTCGGTTTAGTTACACCATTTATAACTCAAGAACGGCTGGACCGATTTTAATGATCTCTGATTTGTTGGATTCGTCTCCGCCCCGAATAGCAGAATAACTATTAAAATGTTGATAAAATTCACAGAAAAAATATTATTTTTAAATAAATTAGGTTTGTAACTCCGCCATTTTCGCAATTGACAACTCATGTCACGCAGGTTGGCCATAGACATACAAAGTTACAGACGTAAAAACTGTGAGTGTCATTTCTCTATGTCCGCCAAGCAATAGCCGCGAAGCTATTCTAACGAATAAAGTAGATAGAGTAAGAAAAACTAAACCTCTGAACCTTTCGTCGTCGCCATGTTTGGGACAATTGTTTTTACCCATTTTGTGATTTATTGTTTACTTTTATCATTAAAATTAATTAAAATGAATCACCCAATCGCATTAACACTACAGCACTACCACATAAAAAAACAGATTGACAGCACCTGGGACGAATGCACAATGGCACACAAACGCACATTGGAAAACACTTGACAGATCATTGAATGATCTGCGCAATGACTCGAGATGTTTTTGAGACGCAATGATTTTACTGTCTGGTGATTTCCGCCAATACTGCCAGTCATTCCAAGATCGACTGCTGCCGATGAAATAAACACTTGCCTCAAATCACTGACACTTTGTGAAGAAACTTCAGCTGGCAACAAACATGAGAGTTGCATTTCTGAACATCCATCTGCTGAAGATTTCTCCAAGAAATTGCTGACTATCGGTAATGACCGTGTTCCTGTCGACGAATCACGCGGATTGATTTTATTTCCTCCGAATTTTTGAGTTTTCGTCTCATCGAAAGACGAGCTCATCAACAAAGTGTTCTCGAACATTATTGCTAAACACAAAAATAACAAATGGTTGAGTGAGTTAGCAATTTTGGTGGCTAAGAACAAATATGCAGATGACTTAAACTTCGTAATTCAGAATAAAATCGTTGGTACTCTGCATTCATTCAAATCTATTGATTGTGCAACTAACTAAAACGAAGCCATAAAATATCCAACTGAATTTTTAAACTGCTTGGATGTGCCTGACTTACCACCGCACAATTTATAACTGAAGGTTGGCTCGGTAGTCATCATGCTTCGAAATATAAACCAACCCAAACTATGCAATGGAACGCGTTTAGTGAGAAGAAAACTGATTATCAATCTGATTCACGCCATGATACTCAAAGAAAAAATTCAAAGGTGAGGAAGTTCTCATTCCGAATATTCCGATGATTCCAACCGATATGCCCTTTGAGTTTAAACGATTTCAATTTCCGATTCGTCTTGCCTTCGCCATGACGATTAACAAATCACAAGGCCAATCCTTAAGTGTTTGTGGTCTGAATCTAGAAAATGGGTGTTTTTCTCATGGTCTATTTTACGTGGCATGTTCACTTGTCAGCAAACCATCCGCTTTATTTGTTCTTGCGCCTGATAACAAAACGAAAAATGTCGTATATAACAAAGTGCTTCACTGAATAGAATCAACCCGAGTGCAACCTATGCAGCAAAATACATAGCTCCAATAAAGCAAATGTCTTGCTGACACGCCATTGAAATACTTTATTTTTGTACTTTTTTATTGAATTTTGAGAATTCATTTTATTATGTTAATAAAATCCTAAATTAGGTTTAGCTAAAAGTTAACACGACATTCATTGACTGTTAGGCGGTACGAAGTTCGCCGGGTCAGCTAGTATTAAAATAAATAAAGGAAATGGATGTGTTTGTGATGCAAAGCTGTGTAGTTACCAAACTGTATTTGATTTTTAAAATATGTATAAAACGTCGAGGAGCATTGCCCCTGGGAACAATTGTTCCGTGTAACGTATCCAATAGTATTTGAACATAAAATATTAAAAATAAAGCATGCCGTTGAAGGTGTGTGGTGATGCGAAACTGTGTCATAACCAAAATATTTTTATTTTATTTTGACAATGTCAGTTATATTACTTTGACGTAAACTGCATGCACAATAAGAAACAGGTGATCCGTCATTGCTGAGGGAATCAAGGTGATTGGTTTCTCGGGGGGCATATTACTGTAGCGTGTGTCATACTCAGTTCGCGATGTGTCTTTAAATGGGCATTTACTCTCTTTCCAATGCACCATATCTGCCATCTGCTTCAGTGTGCTCTGTTGCCTCATCCACACCACTCAGCAAAAATGATTCAGGCACAACTTTGTAATGTAATAAAAAAAAATAGCGTGCATCTGAAACTTTGTATTTTGTAAAGTAAAATTTGCAATTATAATTTAGGTAATACTTTTTAAAAATGATAATTTTCATCAAGATAATCATACAATAATATTCATTATTTATTTCTAAGGAGTGGCAATTTAAAGAAGCCATCTTGTTTTCAACTGGTGTTTTATGAACAATTTTTTATTTACTTAATTAAAATATTATTTTTGCTCATTTTAGCATAGCGTATAATTGTATGGGATGCCTTGTTATTAATAGTGACGGTCTTCTACAGATAGTTTCTCATTTGAAATAATAGTGTTTAGATGGAATTTTTCTCAGAATAACTGCTAACTGTGACACTAATTTATAGCATTGGAAAATCAACCATCTATAAATTATAAAATATATATATTAATGCTTGGTATACTCAAAGATGATATATCAGTACTCGTCAGAGATGTGTAACATATAACCTCAGCAACGAACAAATTCATGTGTTCTCATGTTGCAAACGCTCTAATAACACGAAACTCTCTGACACGAAATTTAAACAAAAATTCTTCAAAATAATGCCGAGCGTGATAAATATATACGAAAATTGTGTTTTCGACCACATTTCTAGACGCGAATCGCACGTAATTCCCGCACCCGCCGCTAGGATTCACTGCCAGAGCAGCTACGTCGACTATCGAATCATTTGATTAGTAGGCTGAAATTTTAAACTATACAATAAAACCGTTCCGGTAAAAGCCAAACAGACTTGAAAAAAAATACTAAACCCCGGTATTGGACATGATTTTCGACAAGAAATTCTATTAAAATACTGCCCAAAGTTTTCCCATTGGCTTTGCGAATTTTGGTTCGCGCAGCAAGACGTAACGTGAACGTGCCAAGTAGCATGACTGCAGCAACACTGCCATCCAAATGTGATACAGACTATAGCTCGCCGGCTCAGTACCAACCTCCCGGCATAACTAGTATTTGTACATCTGCGGATATCCCCCGTACCTGTGATCTCTTTGGCCGAGGATCCTGTGTTCAACTGTACGACGCAGAAGTCTTAAGGTCGGTCCACACGCAACGTTTCGTACACAGTTTTGACTGCGCAGACAAAACTGTGCAAACAAAATGTTGCAGTTTAGCCGTGTCCACACAACACAGTTTGCAGCCAAGTTTTATCCTATCAGTTACGAGAATTCCTTACTTTGGCCAATTATTTCCGGTTTACCGACCTCAAAGAATTAATTTTTTTTTTTGTGATTTTATCTCTGTTAGCCGCGATATCAACCTCTTGGTATTTTTGCACAAGTGCTTCATGCGCTTGACTTTTTTGTCCCTATCGCTATATTCTTTTGATTTGACCCGCCACAAACACGTAAAGGACTTGTACAGACCAATGAACTCTGTTATAAATTCACGTGAACACTGTCGCAAATCGGTCATGGTTGAACATATTACACTGTTCCGGCACAAACACCGAGTGAGAACTGAGCCCCGTGTGCGGAGAAGACGGAGGAAGTGTCCACACGCTACAAGTCTGTGCAGGTCGACTAAACTGCGCGGACATAAATGCTCTTGTCTTGGCCACAGTTTTCCTTCTCCGTGTCCCGTCTACGCGCAGTTTACAAAACTGCGCAGTTTACAAAACTGCGCAGTTTTCCTGTCTACACGCTACGTCTTGTCTACAACGATGTGACCTGCGCAGGTAAATCGTTGCTGAAAACGTTGCGTGTGGACCGGCCTTTAGTTTAGTGAGGTTCAGTCATTCCTAGCGGGCGCTTTTAATTTCCATTTTTGCTTAGTTTTCTGTTAAATACATGGACATTAATGGGGAAAGAAAAAAATAAATTGTTATTAGCATGTTATTTCAACTGCTGATCAATATCCTTACAATATAAATTTTGTTTTTATTTAAAATAAAAACTGAAGAAAATTTGTATTGGCTCATAATGACTCGATTTCGCCGGAAATTTATCGTTGTTTACGAAGTCAACTGGAGCATAATTTTTCAGAAAAATATCAAAATTTCTTAAGATGTATTAAAAAAACCGTATGAATTTAACTTCCAGATTGGCTTTAAAAAAGTTGTTTCAAACATTTTTTTAAATTTAATTCCCTTAAGGAGGTTTATTACCCATCCCTCCCCCCAAATAATATGAGGGCCTCGCAAAGTCTACGCACGCCACACGTGAATGGCTTAAGTATTGCTGGTTATTCGCATCGACATTGTAGGCACAAAAAAGAATGTTTTAATGGCACCACGACGACATGCAAGATTTCTTTGTGCCTGCTTATGGAACAGTTCTTGCAGTATTTCTGAACGTATTAGGCCTACGGCAATGTAGATTTTGATGGACAAGTATGAAGAATGCTGTAGCAAAGTGTCATCTTAACGTGGATCCTGTTCCCAACATTGTCAAGCAATTTGCAACGTGAGGTAAATGACGAATACAGGAATAACCCAATCAGCGGTGCAAAGCTGGACACAACAATGATCCGTCACCGTCCTTCCGTTAACGAGACGAGTAAATTCACGTCCGTCATAATATTTTCCTTCTTGGGTGCTGCCAGCAACTACTAAGGCTCATATACTTTAGGAAATTTATCTTGTAAATGTTTTTTTCAGTTGATCATGTATGCTAAGCACCTATAAATGATTAAACAAATTCTAAAATATTTATTTTAATCTATTTTCTAGTTCACGTGCATTATTTATTATTTTCGTGTTTCAGACAATTATATTGTTTCAATAATCAAACGGTGGTTGTACACCAATAAATCAATCAAAATCACTAATAAATAATTATCAATGGGGCTTAATCCCCTAGTGAGCAGGAGGGAAATCAGTTTTTACAATAGCACGCTTTAAGTCGCTCCGTGCCACCAATAGAAGCCGAGTAACTGGCTGCGGTGGCAGCCATGTTTATGTTCTAAATACGTTGAGAATGGTTTTAAGAGCAAGAATAACTAGTGTTCTATTATTACTTTTGTTTATTTTCGTTATGTACGCAAATTCTGCCCGTGTTATGTTCTCGAAGCATAATTATTTGTTTTATTAAACTATTTGGTAACCCTGAAATGAATCTCATTGGCTGCCATTTGTTACGTGCATTGTCTCATGTCCACAAGAAATCGCTCACATCGGTTGCAGATAGCCCAAGGAAAAGAAGTGACTTCTATCTTTATTCCTCGCAATGCCCACAGCAGCATATGGGTTTGAGTCCCTACCGTGATCCCGCTAGAGGAACAAATTTTAACACCGCCTTATAAGTAATCCAGTACCATCCTTTTCACAGACATCCACACATAAACTCTATTTCACAGCAAGAGGTAGTGGGCGGCATTCCCGCGGCCTGGGACTCTTCGCGGGTCCTTGGTTCGATGCTGGGTTCTGGCATCCAGACTACGAGGCCCGCAGTGGCTGTGATGACAGCACACTGTGTCGCAGTGTTGTCTGATTAAGCAAACAGTCTGAGCAGTGGAAGCACAGACGCGATGGTGAAATGTTCCGTCTCAGTTGTGCCACTGCAGAGCGGGCCTTAGGCCAATTTCACAATGACGCAGAAAAGTAAAAACGAAAACTGAAACTTGACTATCTGTTTGCCGCTAGGAAACGTAAAAAATGACAACCAATAAGATTGTATTTGACGGTTACGAAAATTTAGTTTATTTGAAGGAAAAAAGTAAGACCCGGCAACATACTCTGTCTGGATTTACATAGAAAAATATTGTTATTCTCGGACAGCCAAGGAAGAGGTTTAGCGGCAGAAGTTAAATCACAGTGCCATCAGGACACAGATGTTTTTGGCATGGTAAAGCCAAGTGGATGTTTTGCAGAAGTTACTAAGCATGCCACAGAAAACTCAAGAAATCTCACTAATGAAGACCTTGTTGTGCTGTCTGCAGGAGGAAACGACGTATATAAAAACGAAGCTTCAGCAGCAGTGATTAAATTGAAACACCTATTACTAAATCTTTGCAACACGAGGGTAGCAGTCTGCAACATACCAAGAAGACATGACCTCAATGAAGAATCAGTAATCAATCGTGAAATAGAAATTACAAATAAGCGATTACAAAATTTTTGTTCAAAATTTCAATCCGTTTGTGTTATTGATGTATTTAATTTGCCAAGAGACTGCTTCACCAAACATGGCTTACATATAAACTTAAAAGGTAAAGTACATGTTGCCAAACAAATTGTTAGTGTATTGCAATCCAAAAACAATATAAACAACGTGATTCCAATTGGTTATGATATTGGTCCAAAAAACTAAATTATATTAATGCTCCACCAGCAGATTGTTTTATAAACCAAAATAATACTCTCCTGTGTAATGCATCTTATGCTAAACTAAACAATAAATTCATTAGTAGACAGAGTATTTGTGGCAAACTCGCAATTATGCATCAAAATATACCTACATAGTATTAAAAATAAAAAAGACTTATTTTATGAAGCAATAAAGTCATGTAATCAGGGAAATAAGATAAATTTACATGTTTTATGTTTATCTGAACATTATTGCAAATCTTATGAAATAGAACAGATTGTAATCCCTGGATACAAACTTGCAAGTTTTTATAGTAGAAATGAGACTACTGGTGGAGGTGTATGTATATACATTCAACAAGATGTCAAATTTGAATTAGTTAAATTTGATATAAATAAATTATGTATTGAAAAGGATTTTGAATGTACAATGGCTTCTATAGTTTTGCAGGATAGAAAGGTCTATATAATTGTCACTTATAGATCTCCTTCTGGCAATTTTTTAATATTTTTAAATGGTTTAGAATCTGTATTAAACAATTTAATCAAGATCAAAAGTAAAAATTCTGACATAATTTTATGTGGTGATTTTAATGTAAATTTTATGTTAGACAGTGTTAACAAACATAGATTATGCTCATTGCTTTTAGTATATAACTTAATACCTACTGTTGATTTTCCTACCAGAATTCAAGGCCTCACAGCAACTGTAATAGATAATATTTTTGTTGAGGCTCATAATGTTAAAAATTGTTTTACTATACCTTATATTAATGCCTTGTCAGATCATGATGCCCAACTATTATTTTTTAGTAATCCTCAGTTTGTTATTAGTTTTGAAAAACCTTTTAAAAGTACAAGGATTAGAACTATCAATAATACAACAATTTCATTTTTTAGAGCTAAATTACTTTTGGAAAATTGGTATGATGTTTATACATCAAATGATGTTAATTTACAATATAATAAATTCCACTCAACTTTTTGTAAATTGTTTGAAGAAGCCTTTCCAAAAAAAGTTGTTAGAGTTAATAACTCCTCTCAAAATAAATGGATAACTACTGGTATTAGAAATTCGTGCAATAGGAAAAAGGAACTCTATATTCTGGCTAAAAATGCAACTGATACCAGTATTAAGACATACTATAAAAGATATTGTATAATTTTGAATAAAGTAATTAAAAAGGCCAAACAGCTTTATTTTGACAGACTTATCAGTAATTCAACTAATAAAGTACTAACTTTGTGGAAATTAATTAGAGCGGAAATGAACCGTGTACAAAATAATTCCACTTTGGTGAAACTAACTGTGAATGATAGAACTGTTCAGGAACCAATTCATGTTGCTAATATTTTTAATTCATACTTTCTTAATGTTGCAAAAAAACTTAATAATAAACCTAAAATAGGCATCCAGCCAAATATAATTCCTCATCACGCTATCAACAAAAAAATAATGAGTTTTTCATAACACCTACTAACATAATAGAGATCTGTAAAATTGTAAAAGCTTTTAAACCCAAAGCATCCTCAGGAATTGATGAAATTTCCATAAAATTATTAAAGCAATGCATTGACATAATTAGTGAACCTCTTACTTTTATCTTTAACTCTTCCTTGACATCAGGTATATTTCCTGATAGACTAAAATATTCTGTGGTGACACCTCTTTATAAAAAAGGTAATAAAGATGAAGTATCTAATTATAGACCTATTAGCCTAATCTCATCTTTTGCAAAAATACTGGAAAAATTAATGAATAATAGATTAACAGATTATCTTGAAAAAAATAATATTTTATCTAAGTCTCAATATGGATTTAGAAGTGGGAAATCTGTTAATGAAGCTTTTTTCAAATTTTCCTCTACTATTCTTAAAGCACTAGATAATAAAGAGAATGTGGCAGGTATTTTTTGTGACTTAGCTAAAGCTTTTGATTGTGTTGACCACAAAATTTTGCTAAATAAACTTCAATTTTATGGTATTAGAAATACTGCGCTCCACTGGTTTACATCTTATTTGTCAAATAGGTATCAACTAGTAAAAATTTCTGATAATAGACATAGTACAGTTCACTCAAATAAAGGGTTAATTAATCTTGGTGTGCCTCAGGGGTCGATCCTGGGACCATTATTATTTTTGATTTATATAAATGATCTTCCTTCTTTTATAACTGATCAGTCTGAAGTAATTTTATTTGCAGATAACACTAGCATATTGTGTCATAACATTAAAAATCAAGAATTAATTCAAACATTAAATAGTGTATGTGATAAATTAAATCAATGGTTTAATGCTAATAATCTTACTCTAAATATTGATAAAACAAGTATCTTAAAATTTCACTTACATAAACAGTCTAACCCTGTAGTTCAATTGAATTATAGTGATACTAAAATTACAGAAGCAAATAGTGTTAAATTTTTAGGCTTGCATGTAAACAATACCTTGTGTGGCAAGGAACATATAGTTAAAATGATACCTAAACTATGTTCAGCTTGTTTCGCACTTCAATCGTTATCAGCAACTGTATCTGTTTTTTATTTAAAACAAATATATTTTTCGTTTTTTCATTCTGTAATGTCATATGGGATCATTTTTTGGGCATCATCACCCTATGCTAATGATGTTTTTTTACTACAAAAAAAAATTATTAGAATAATGTCTAATGTTAATCACTATGATTCTTGTAGACCATTGTTTAAGAATCTAAGGATACTTACTATGATGTGTCAGTATATATACTCATTAATTAATTTTGTAGTTAAAAATAATGATAGTTTTGATAATAACAGTGCAATGCACACTTATGACACCAGAAATAAATCCGACTTGCATGTGCCAAGTAATAATACATCAAGGTATCAAAAAGGTGCACTGTACTCTGGCATAAAACTTTTCAATGCACTCCCTCATAAACTAAAAGCAATCTCCCATTGCAACCCAAGACTATTTAAAATTCTACTCAAAAACTATTTATTAGAAAATTCATTTTATACATTAAATGAATATTATAATAATGTTTAGAATAACTTATGATGATTTGTTTGTATATTGATGTATTTAATATTTTTGTTTTAATTAGTACTAATTTGATGTGATATTATGATTTAATTAATTTGATTGTTTGTAGTGTTCATTTTTGTTGACTTTATTGACATGTTCTATATTCTTTTAAGAATCTGTTGAACGAATTTTGAAATAAATAAAATAAATAAATAAACATACGTAATGAAAATAAACCAGAAAGTAATAATAGAACACTAGGTATCATTAAAGAATTTGTGTCTTAAAATTGTCTTATAACTTTTATTATTTCCTTTATTGATGTTGGGTATAAGCAAATTGATTTATTGTTAAAGCGGCAGTTGTTTGATTCATTTTTTATCATGGAAAAAATTGTAAAATTCTCAATTTGGTTTTAGCTTAGCTTACAGAAACAAGTTGAAAACCTTACGCGTGCAATAAAAATAAAATCACTGTCTTCTATACATATCTACTGCATCTTAGATTTCGGAATATTTCTCTAAAATTATAGAAGGCGGAAACCCAAGAAGTTGACGTTTGGGCGAAGCTTGCATTTTTTATGTTTCATGTATTTGCGTGATTCTTTCGTAGTTTATAAACTCTGCCTTACCGTGTGCAACAAGATAAACTAGTGTACTGAAGTTAGCTCTTATCTGCCCGCCCTGTCGCGTCATACATACCAAATAGACATTGTTAAAATAACGTTCCAGTTAAAATAACGTCCAAAAAGGAGATGGTACCGATAGAGCTAATATCTAGAGACTTTCCTATATGCGTTAAATTAAAAAAAACTAGATCAGGATAATAACCAAGAATCTCACACTTTGGAGGCCACCTAGATGACATATCTTCCTTATATTAGGTATTGCTTTACAATCTCTAACGGTACGATCTTGTTTCTGAGGGTGAAAATGTTTTAATGGGATGGTAGATGTCATGTCTGCGTGGTATAACTAAAGGCTGTTTTTGCCCCAAGAGCTGTGCTAAATGATGGACTCAGGCTTTTGGCTGGAGCCAGCAGATACAGCTAACTTGAGTACGGTGATAAAATGGAGCAGAGTTCAAATGCCATATCGTCAAGCCGCACAATTAAACATACCCAGACACTGGTACTAACTTAACAAGTTGAAAGATAAATAGTTGAATTTTAGCAGAATGTATGACTTAACTCTTAAGTTCTCTAACAAACTAACTTTTAACTTTTTTTTTTTGGATAAAGTTAAAAAGTGAGTTTTAGGCTCGAGATTTCATTTTAAAAAGTTATTTTCAAGCAAACTCACTTCTTAACCACGCAAAAAGTTCACGAGATTTACTCAGTACCGATTGGTCCTGATGCAGTTGGGCCCAAGCGTGGTGCAAGCAGACCTCACGACCTTCAAGAGAGTGGGGCACAATCTCTGGGCCTCGGTCGAGTTTCCAGATTTTTTGAATGCTTGGGTTTACCCTGATAATATTCATAGCACACCTTACAAGTAGTGACGGGTAAAATCCCTATTTTCTCAATTCTAATCCCAAAAGTTCTCGGAATATACCTCTCGAATCCCAATCTGTCTCTCACAGGTCTCAAATAAAATAATTTACAAGAAATGAAAAATATTAACTATGGTGTTGAAACCTTAAACCCGGTAAATAGTTGTTCCACAAACTGTTTCCAGAACAAATAGATATTGTAGGTAATTTTATTTATAGAATTACATGTTAAAAGGAACAATATCTTGGGGGATGGTAACAGAATTGGTACGAAGAAAAAAATTTACCTACTTAACTTCATAGGTTATCAGTGTTAATTTAATTTACTTTTTTCATGTAACATTTTTGTTAGAATTTTTTTTTTTTTCCCTCTAACATAGAATTCTTTGAATACTAAAGTCAATGGTATTTGAGGATTTTATTGGCCCATTCCTACTTACAAGTATGTAATGTGACATAGATCACATGTTCATTATGGCCACAGTAACTTTTAAAATCTAAGTCTTAGGATTTTTTATTTTTTGTGGGGTTTGAAAAGTTGTCCATTAAGTAATGGGGAGGGAAGGAGCTGTCACAATCATTTGTGCCCTGACTCTTGTCAAACAACTCTTCCGAAGTGCATCACATTGCTTGTCGATACACTCTCCTCATCGTAATTTCGTCTTAAAAAGTTGCACGTTAAAATGTATAGCAATTTTTTTTTTTTTTACCAATGTAATGTGGTCAATCATTTATATACCTGAGAATTGAGTAACTTTTATCAGTTATTTATTCAACACACTAAATTCTATCAGTTACTTTTTTCAAGCACTTACAAATAACCTCAGATTTTTTGAGTTACAACTTAAAAATTCTGTTCAACTCTCAGGAGATGAATTTTTCTTGTTTTAAATAATTTTGATCTGAATTTTAATTACACATACTAAGTAGAATCTGGAATACTTTTTTTTTATCACCAATTAATAATATTATTTAGAGCCCACATGGTATGTTTAAAATATTGCAAGAGGTTTGAATGAAATAAGGTTACATGAAAGCTGTTAAAATAAACATATTTGTATAAAAAAATGTTTTATCAAAGATATTACTAATAAATATTTTTGCAATTACTAAACGTTAGTTTTTTATTCCAATAAATATTGGTTATTTGTTGAAGAATTTTTGAGTAAAAAAAAAGTAGTGCTATTTATCTGAAAAATAATTTTGATTTATAAAAAGAAAATTTTTATTTATGTAAGGTAATATTTTTGGAGTAATTGCAGTTCATGTAATACTTGTTTACGTATATCATCCAATACTATGACTCTCATTTTTACTAATAAATATGAAAAGAAAGCAAAATACATATGGTAGCTTGTTCACGAACTTTTGCCACACGACATCACTAGCCTTATCGTTCAAGTTATCTGAACAACACTATCCGTAACATGGTATTTTATAACACTTTACTCCATGAAGTTAAGGTGAGAATATCTAGAAACATGGCATTACGGCCTTGAAATATAACTTTTGAATAAAAACAGCAAAAGCTTTAAAAACATTTCTTTCTTCATTATCCGTCTACATTTCCATTTTTTTTAAAATTCGTTATAGCTTTTTCTGAGCTCAATAAAAGCTAGTATTGTTTCAAAATACTAAAGTCAGCTAATAAAACAACATTTTCAAATGTAAGTCACTATAGGTTAGGAGAGTAAATATTTATTTTCCTGAAGACTTTAAAAAAAATTGCAAAGCATTAGATTTTACATTTAATTGCTAGTAATTTGTTTATACAAAAAGAGTGTAACAACCCACATTTGTCAAACATTGAATGAAAATAAACTTAAAAAAATTACTTTTTATTAAAATTATCATTTAAAGCATATGCCATAAACATTTCAGCAAAAATTGTTGTAAGATATAATGTAACATAGTTGTGCAAAAAAAATTTTTTTTATATCAAATAATTACAATAATAAATATTTTTATTTTACACATCTATACATATTCAGTCTATTTGAACAATAATAAAATCCTGAAGAATGTTTCAATAACATTGGTTTGATTTGTGTTTCATGTCTTATTTGACCTTTGTCGTACATTATATTTCAATAGTTCATAATTTAAAAATAAGGTCTGTAGCGATTTAACCCCCACCTGTGACCCCGCCAGAAGTTAAGGTGGCTAAGATGCACGGGAAGGTGAACAAACAACACAGAGTTTTGCTCCGAAACGGCTAGTGTCCTTACTTCGAGATAAGGTCTTTTTTGAAAGGTTAGTGAACAGACCCTCGGATATGAGTTGACATTAAAAGTGGAAGAGGAGGAGGAAAGATGAACCAAGAGTATGACTGATAGGAAAAGCAAAGGCAGAAAACTCCAAAAGAGAAAAGGGGTGTGGGCAGATGCTAAAAAAAAAAGCTTGCGTTCCAGGCAGATCCAGAATTCAGCTGGAAATAATTATCCTAAAATGTTAAAGCAAAACATTAAATACTTCAACATGACTTTATTTACAGAGAATGAAGCTCGCAGTTTTATTCAGATACAAAATATAACGACAAAAAAATGTATAACATATTAAAGTAAAGCATGAATTCATCTCACACTTCACTCTCTCTCGTGAACTTCAACACAACGAGATGTTCCCCTCTGATCTTCCTGTCTTTCAGAACGGTCATCTGGAAACCGTAACCTGCCATCAGCTCCTGGATCTCGAGTGGCTTGTTCTCCATGATCACTAGTAGATAAAATACTCCTTGCTTCGACAGAAGGCGTGGGACATCCGGAAACAAGCGATCCATCACCTGAAACAAACCACCACGTGAATAATATAGTACATTAGAAAGGGGTTTTTAAGACTATAACCATAATACAGTGAATACATCAGAATACACAAATGGTAATTAACAGACTACACATAAATGTTATAGTTATTGCATTATGTTTTTATGTGTATGCTTGTCTTTATTCTACAAGAACAATTTATGTAAAGAATGAGTCAGAATGTATCCAATAATTTTCAACTGGAAGTTTATCATGAAAAAAATAAGTTGAAAACATGTATGACCAACTAGCTAATGCATGCATGCATGCGTTACATGCCTATTACAATATTTTTGTAATTTTTTTTAAGTATGTACACACATACAAAGATACCTCTCTCTTTATGGCCCTCTATAAATCTCACTATATGACTATATGACTATATGTATTTCTCTGAATATATAAAAATTTATCAATCTCTATGTATCTGTGTTTTATCTGTATTTCAAACTATCTCCCTATTTATAATTCTCTACATATATCTATATATCCCTTACTCTTACCTCTCTATCGGTATATCTCCCTCTATATATCTATCTCTGTGTTTATCTTCCTATCTACATGTTTACAAAAAAGATGAACACTCATTCATTTATACATATATTTTTTACTGATCTGTTTACCTGTCACAGGTGTGACAGGTATATAAAAACACACATGTATTTGAATGTAACGATGTAAAAAAATTCAAAGTAATAGAACTTTTGTAGATTTAAAATTTTGAATGAACGCTAAAGTGCTTCCCACGGGTGGTATATACTTTTGAAGTTGGAGATGAACAATTATTTAGTTGCATTTTATATAAAAAAAAGTATTTACTTTGCTTGTTGCTGTCATAAATTTCTTTTCTTTTCTATAATTGGCACCAACACCTTTAATTTCCATACATTTTTCTGACTTATTACCCACAATTATTTTAAATAAATCATTTTCCTATACTACCGCAAGTTTTGCAAGTGATTGTAGAAATTTGTTAAATAAAAACATTATTGAGACACTCAAGTGTTCTATTTTACTTTCACTATCAGGAAAAAAAGAAGGGAAAAAAACCACTAATTTTTTTGTGAACCTACAGAGCTGAAGTTTGTTGGTTGATTTCTCACCGCAGGCTTTGAATATATATACTGTATAGAAGTCGCCAGCCCAGGTTAAAATTTCTAATACGGTTTTGAGGTAGTTGGTTAATTCACCGCCGCAATCGCCACCATCTCTAGGGCATCGACTTGTGGTGGTCCCTAGCGGACAAGTGTCGAACTCTTCAAACACCCCTTCCCCCTCCCGTTGAACTACCTCGAGCTGCAGTAAATGATGGGTGGGGGGGTGCGGGGTATGACAGCAGGCGACAGCGCTGCGCTCTAACGTGTAAATAACCAAGACGATACAGGGCGTGACGGCAGCGCACTGCAGCGGTGAAGTTCCCAAGCTGCTCATCATACGCTTCTGAAAAACGTAGAGTAAATGCTATCCACTCGCGACTTCTATACAGTATATATATTCAAAGCCGCAGGATAAGCAGATTTGTACGAATGAGTGATTTAAAGGATTTTACTACTGGGCAGCAGTAGCCTGATTGATGCTATACCTAATAAAAAAAATATTTCTTCTCATTAAATTAGTAAATTGCTAATACAGTGACATAATAAACATTACTGAAATTTGTGGGAAATTATTTCTAGGATACATTACCACTGTCCCGCCAACAGCACTGGGCAGACATTTACTGCCTGTGGTGGCTAAAGTACTGAAGGAAAAAATACATTTATAAAAATAAGCTTGAGGCTATTAAAAATAAAATTGGGGAATAATTAACAAATGATCTAAATTGAAATCTTTTGGTTAGTAATTCTGTTTTTTGTGCAGAGCCATCAAACGTGTCTACTGAGGGAAGAAAATAAGATTTATATTATAGCATACTAAAAATGTTTTATACAATAAAGAACTATTAATAAAAGTGTTTTTTTGTTGTAGTGAATTTAAGAAAGAAAACAATGTGAACATATATTTCTGTTTACATAGCCATTGTGCGCAAGATAGTAGGAGTAATGCAAGATGCAGACTTTTAGTACCAATTGGCAATCAACTAATTAAAAAATTGTAGGAAGAATCTATTTCTCTTGCTTTTAATGATCCTTGTTTTATGTTGAAGACATTAGTACACTTTCCTAGTGGCAACTGAAATCTATCCTGTTTCAAATTTGTGCAGCAACCGCAGTCATTTTTGTCAGACAACTATTTTCTTCTTAAATAGGAAATATAACAGACAGAACATACTAAACTTAGAATTAATTCACTGCAGGTCTTTAGAATTCTTGCAGCTAAATTAAAAAAAGTTTGGGTTAGCCCATTATTGTATTATAAAAAGTACACAGTGTTGTAGGTTTGTTTTCACGTAAGTGTTTAAATTACAAAAGAGAAAGGCAGAAGGGTTTATTTTTTGTAAGTTTTCAGAGCGCACTATAGAAAGAAGCAAGCATACAATATGAAATGACACAATGCTTTTGTGCTGTCGCAATGAAACCGAGCTATCACATGAAGATTTCAATACTTATATAAGAGCGAGACCAGCAACAAAGACAAGAATGTACTCTGTGAAAGCATGAGGGTAGACCTTCCAGTTAGTCCTTGCCGCTAATAGGTCCGCTGAACTGCCACCAACATTTATGAATAGTGAACCTTAAAGGCTGCCCTAGAAGAAAATTCTATTTTATGGTATTGGTTGCGAGTTGTATCATTGGAGTAAACTACCATTTGTGGTTACAACTACTCAACTTTTCTCCTGTACCTTTTAGAAATATCTAGTTCAGATAAAAGCAAATGTAAAGTTTGACGAAGACTGTGATACAACTAATTTGCAAAAAACCAACTTATATGATATTGGGCCAAATGCTGCTACGTGCATACAAAATTTGCAGAAGGAATTTAACATTTCCTGATAAAACCAAATTATTATAGCGTTTTAAGGGCATAAATTTGATGGAACTCGAGAGGATATTGCCACGTTATCACACTTGAGGACTCTTGAACACGATACAATAAGTATTATGTAATGGACTTTACTTTGCTAACAAGGAAGTTCTGTGGGAAAACATACACCACTGCCCCTCAAAATTTATATGAAATTAATCAGTACGTTAAAGGCTTGCAAATCAATGGTACATTATCGCGTCTGTCGAAGCAATAACCGCAAAAACAAATGTTTAACAACAAACCCTCACTTTACCCACGTGGCTGTAAAATCTCGGCGAGAAGAAAAAAAACCCCACCAAAGACCCAAGGAAGTACACCACAATGATTTAAAAACCTTAAATATTTTTTTTTTTTGGATTGCCAATTCCTTTTATAATGCATAGAATCAGATCCATAAAACTAAAAAACAATGTTGGAGATTGTTTGTTTTTTCGCATGATAAAGTTCTCTGTATTCAGAATAATGAGGTGTAAGGTGCAGGAATCAATGAATTCACATCAGCAGTTGTATTAGCAGCAACCAGGGCCGGTGCAAGGTAAATTGGCGCCCTAGGCGAAAAACCTTAATGCTTCCCCCCCTCGTTGGACACACTAAAAAATTTTTTTCCTTGCCTCAGAATACTTCACGTAAGCCTAAGATTTTGTCAACAATCAAATGTAAGCAGGCTTGTGTTTTTTTTTTTTTTTTTTTACTTTTTTACTTATTACAAATCATAAACAGGTCACCCTGGACTTTAAATAATTACTTATATCAATATAAACATTCCAAACTGTTACAAAAATCCATTTTCATCTAGTTTCAATAATCGTTAAACATGTTGTGTCAGCTGTTATGTATCAAGCTGCGCCGCCCCAGGCGGTTACCTAGTTCGCCTACATGGACGCGCCGGCCCTGGCAGCAACGATTAAACTTAAAATCGTTACAACACACCTATACTGTTAACCCCAGAGGGAGAGGGAGGGGGCGGGGCGTCACCTGTCGGCCGCATGCGCCTCCCACCCAGGCGCGGCTCAGCCGGTCGGGGTCGGCGCCGGGGGACTCCTCCGTGGGCACGTAGGGGGGGTTGCACACCAGCACGTCGACGCGCCCGTCGCCGGCCAGCGCGGAGGCCAGGTCGCCTCGCACCACCTCGACGCGGCAGGCGTTGGCCCGGGCCGTCGCCGCCGTGGCCCGGCAGGCGGCCGCCGCCGCTTCCACGGCGAGGCAGGCGCAGCCGGCGCCCAGGAGCCGCGCCAGCGCCGCGGAGAGCAGGCCCGCCCCGCTGCCCACCTCCAGGCACAGCGCCGGCCGGCGGCTTGCCAGGGACTCCGCCTCGCCCTCCAGGGCGTCCAGCAGCAGGAAGGTGTCCTCCGCGGGCTCGTACACCCGCCGGAAGTCCTCAGAGCTGAGGTGCGAGTACGCCGGCGTCTCCATCGGCCCCCCCCCCCCCGAGTGTCACCAGTTCTGCTATCCAGCACGTCCACCGAGAGATATTCCCACGAATCGCAATACAAAATCAGTAAAAAAACGAAATATTTACACCACAAGTAACGTTAACGACTGAGAATATAACCAGTTCTGCGATCAGACATTTGGGATCAGATATTTGGCCGCAAAGCACGTCAACCAAAAAATCTTCCCCTGAATTGCAATTACAAAATCAGTAATAAAAAAAAAAAATCCAACGCACTTGATCTTTACAATATTTTTTATAAACTAAAACAAAAAAAAAAATACCAAGGAAATATGTACGCCACAAGTAAGGTTAACGACTGGTCACTGTATGGACGGCTGGGACGCCTCCAGAGGCGCGGCCCTGGCCGAGGGCTCCAGCAGGGTCTTGCGCTTCGCGGCCTCCTTCAGGATGTTGGCGTGGACCTTGTTCAGGCGCTCCTGCCAACAGGAACACACGCTGTGTCCACACTGGAACCACGCGCACACACACATTCGTAAAGCAAAGTACTTTGTAAAAAAAAAAAAAATTTCAAAGCAGTCATGAGGACTGTTGAAAGAAGCGTGAAAACTTAAAACTTTAACAAACATTTGTTATTTTTGGATATCCGAATTAATTTTTTGATCTTAAATTAAAACTTGTAAATCAAAGTAACTGTTATCAATATTAATAATAAATTTATGTAAATACAAATATAATTTGAAATAAGAAATACTAAAATTGTGTAACATAAGAAATTATTTTTTAATAAAAGTCAGATACTTTTTTGCAATTTTTAAAAAAAAAAATTAACACCCAACAAATTTGTTTTATCACGTCAGTAAAATAACACCTAAATTACTATAAAATATGCATTTCATAGTAATTGTATGTATTAAAAAATTAATAATCTTAATTTTTAGGTTATATTGCTACAAAGACTCAGTTTTCTTCATTATTCAAACTATGACTTGATGTAAGTTTTTAGACATACGCCATTGCTAAGAACTTTTTCTGTTGAAGAAAAACTAAAAAAATTAAAATAAATAAATAAATAAAAATACACAAAATTAATCAAAAAATTTGCTGTTGTCAACAAGGATATAAACACCTCAAAATATTCCGTAACAGGGATATGGTTAACAAACAAAGAAAAATGTACTAAGAGAACGAAAAATCCCCACAAATTATGACTTAAAAATATTGAACCCAAAAAAATTCAGCACAACGGTTGAAACGAAACAAAAACACGACAAAACGAAAAGACGAAACAACCACAAATTTTTCCAAAACAGAATAAAACGATAAAAAACCCCCACAAATGATAACACAAAAATATTGAACCCAAAATAATTCAGCAAAAAGTTGAAACAAGACAAAAACACGACAAAACAAAAAGACGAAACGAACACAATAGTTTTATCAAAACAGAAACAAGCAACGTTTCGGGAACTGCTATCTGCTCCCGTCCTCAGGCAGAGACACACCTGGTACGGGAACACAGGTTGTGTTCGTTTAGTCTTTTCGTTTTGTCGTGTTTTTGTCTTGTTTCAACTGTTGTGCTGAATTATTTTGATTTCAATATATTTGTGTTGTCATCATTTGTGGTTTTTTTTTATTGTTTTATTCTGTTTTGGAAAATTATTGTGGTTGTTTCGTCTTTTCGTTTTGTCGTGTTTTTGTTTCGTTTCAACCGTTATGCTGAATTTTTTTGGGTTCAATATTTCTGTGTCATCATTTGTGGGGTCTTTTCGTTCTCTTAGTACATTTTTCTTTGTTTTTCTTTGTTTGTTGACCATATTCCTGTTACGGAATCTTTTGTGGAGTTTATATCCTTGTTGACAACAGCAATTTTTTGCTTAATTTTGTGTTTTTATTTTTTGGGTATTTTTATTTATTTATTTTTATTTTTTTAGTTTTTCTTCAACAGAAAAAGTTCTTAGCAATGGCATATGTCCAAAAACTTACATCAAGTCATGCACTCCCATTGCACAAATCTTTTAAAGATAATATTCAAACTATATCAAAGTAGCTATATGAGAATATTAATATATTTTATACTCACTTTTTACTGCACAGTAATCGTATACTTATGATTTAAAATAAGTATTGAATAAAAACACAATTTGAACACTAATAGGAACAGACATAGTGTTATCGTTAACACGTCGCGTGACCATGTCAATGACGACTTATACGAATTTACCCATATTCCTATAGAAGTTTTCACTTAAAATTTTCCCCCTTCAAAAAATATCCATTTAAATCAGTTAGTATTAATTCACAAACAATACAGGAAAACTGGGAAAGGAATTCGTCAAAACATAATTATATTTGGGGCACAATGCACTATAGAGAACAACTTATTGTGCATACCACAAGCATAAAATACCTATTTGAAAAATTTCAACGGTGCAGTGTTACATTCTACATTTTCATATGGTTATGTTTTTTGTACATTCAAGTGTACAAATTAGTGTTCATAATCATGTTTGTAGGGATACTAATTTCACTTCTGTGCTGCTAGCAAATTAATAAAATAATTGCTTGAATTACAACAATATAATAGAATTGCCCCTTGTAGCATTTGGGAATATTTATAATAAAGCAAAAATTCACGTGAGCTCCGCTGAAGCTTAAGATACTAATGCCCAGGAGTTCAAATTATGGATTAAACCCCAATGCAAGTTGTCAATAGTACCGCATTCAAATTAATTGTGGTTTGACAACAATTTGCTGCTGGTTCAAAAAAAAGAAGTTTCATTAGTTGGACAAATTGTAAGGGAGTAGAAAAAATGATGAATGCAAAATAGATTGTAGCAGATGTAGTAATAAGTATGGAGTAAGTCAGCAGTGTGGATTTTGATAACGTCAACATAATTAAAAATTAATATTTATTAGGAATGGGAAAATTTTTGAGGATCTAACTTGATACAGTCTATAATCTAACACTTACCTATGTACTACTAGTGCTAATGGTCTGTTGATTAGGTGACTCTTTGACAACTAGTAACCTTAAAAACTAAAGAAGTAACAAATGATAGGCCACCCAGGGGGGAATGTTTCGAAATACACAAGTTTTTTTTCCAGTCCTTGCAAATAAGTGCTAGACATGAACTAAAAATTTTTCAGTGCTTTTGACTTTCACCTGTGCTGTCTGCAGAATGTTGCTAACCACCGTCACTTTCAGCTTGGCGTTCATGAGCTTGCGCACGTATGCGTCGAACTCGAGCGGACACGCCTGGCTGTCCGATATCTTCTTCAGTTCCTCGGACAAACCATCGATCTGCTGTTTCAGTTCCACTTGGCTTATCCTGTACGAATAACATATAACAATTTTTTTTTGAGAATTGATGTATTCGCACTCATAATTTAATACGTGTACCATATTTTAAACATTAAGTCTATTAAACTTTCTGGTGGTACAAAATAGCAAAACACATTATAAAACTTGATTGTTTCCTTGTTTTGACCTAACTCAACCTCATTTGCATTATTGCTAAAAGTATTATTTGTAAAAAATTCCATTCAGGAAAGTAACTTATACAATGTAATTAAAATTAACATGAATAAATGTAATTGCTATGTTGAAGTAACAGTTATCCAACATTATTTCACATGTTCATTATACTCAATGTCATTTTTAATAAACACAACCACTAGTGCTAAGTTTGTTTAGTACAAATAAATGAACCTGCAAAGCAGATAACAGGATCTTTGCTTTGTGATGCTACACCCTGTGTTCCTAAAACAATGAACTTTCGAAACTGATATTTCAAAGTCAGCCTAATTGACAGCTGATTTTAGGTTAACGTAATCCAGTAAGCGTCTTAAAATTTAGATACGTAATGTTTTCTTTGAATGATTCACTACAGTAAGAATACTTTTCTTTGTATAGTTTTAAGCTTAAGTATAAATATTTAAAAAATAAATTAAATATTACTTAAAAGCTGTTTTATAGCTTCAAATGCTAAACATCACTTTAGTACAGATGTACTGGTATTAATAATAAATATTTTATTTATTTTTAATACTGAAATGTAAGTATGATTTGAATAACATAATTCTATGAAAAAATTCATAAAAGACTTTAATTTATGTGGTTCAAATGTAGCTTGTTGAGTTTTTATTTAGTTGATTCTTAATTATTTTCTTTGATATTAGACGTGCCAAATAAAGGGTATACAAAGAAAACATTTTACAAATTTACAGACTTAGAGGTAACTTTAACTGAAAGACATGATAAAACATGTGGGGGGGGGGGGGGGGGGAAATCTTAGTAAAAAAAAATATGCAAAAGCTTAAATCAGTTTTAATTGTTTATATACAAATTATTACTGGTAAACCGCGGATTTCCTTTTATACATAATTCTTTTATATGTTTATAAACCATATTGGTCTGACAATGCCCTGCGGAGAGGTTATTTTTTCGTAAACACATGATACGCTTCAGAAATAAGTATTACTTCACCTTACAGCCCGAACTCTGTCATCCAGCTGATCAATAGTGGGTTTCAATAAACACATCAAACCCTCCGCCAAAGTGTCACGCGTAGGATTTTCTCCAAAATCTTCTGTTTTGTCATCAATCGACGTGGTTGTACTTTCTGTATCGAGATCCATTGCATACGCAAATCAAAAGTATCAAAACAAAGTAGAAGCAATATTGCCAACCAACATTGCTGTGTACCAATATCGGCACCGAAAGAGGAATATTGATTTTTTTCTCTTCAAACTCAATAATTTGTTTTGTAATACAATAGAAAGCTTGTAATTTAATTTAATTTTAGTTTAAAAGTGGTTATTAAACAGATTTGTAACGCTTGTTCTTGGATTTGTAAATTCGTAGTTCACGTTTCTCCCGCAAGATAGCGTATCGATGACGTAACAATTCCCGCCACGAGTACAACAATTCGTTTCTCTGTTATTCGAAGTGCGGTACTGGTGGTAGGCTGTCCTCAACAGTCAGCAACACAAGTAGTTTGGCTATCCGCGCGCGGTAAAGACCTGTTGTCGGCAACTATTGTTCCTATTAAAATAATTTTCGTGCTAGTCAACCATGTCTGTGGAAGGAATCGAGTATGACATGATCATTCAAGATGGGCCAAAAAAGGTAAATAAACTTTACGTGATTTTAAATTCAGTTAAATTTACTTTCTGCAGTGTTCTTAACTGTAAATGCTTGTCACTTAATTTTATGACGTTAACATGGTATTTTGGTTGAGAGCATTGTAAATTTTGATATTTTGCTTCCTTGGTTAACACCAAATCGTAAGTTGTATGTGGGAGGGTGAGGGTGAGATAAATGTTTATAGAATGTACATTTTACATTTACCATACAGCATTTGCAGTGGATAAGATTAAGGCTGTTGTAAACATTTTTTTTTTAAGTTCCAGTTGATTATACGAGAGGATTTGTCTACTAGGATTTGAAGCTGGAAATATTCTTTGAAGCCATAAATTTAATAATTTTTTGTAATAGTAATAAATTTCAATTAAATTTTTATTCAGTCAAATCAAATTAGTCCAACAAAATATTTATAAGTAATTTAAGAACAAAATCACAGATGGCAGTTTCACTTTGTAACCCAATTCAAAAATATACATTTTAAAGCGTAATCAAATTACTTGTATTCTAAGCTTTCTGAACAGTTGGTAAAACATGGATACAATACCAGACATAGATACCTAAGCATCTTAACACCTTTTTAAAAAGATAATTTAGTTACTTGGCAAGCCATCTTTGGAATGACATACATACCAGACTACCTCGTCCAACGCTGTTTTCAAAACGTTATCGCACACTGCTTCACAGGAAACGGTCAGCTGGAACCCTGCCACAGTGTGTGACACCACCCAGTCAATATTACCAAAGGCAGTTCATAAGATGCGGTACACTGTATAGAAATAAACTCTTAAGTAGGTTTTTTTACGAAAGATTTATTTTGATTTTTGAAAGTGCTAGCATTACTTTTTTTTATTATGTTGTAGTTATTAAGTTTCTTTAGTTGTTTCTTATAGCGTGGTTTAATATTTAGTGTTAACCTGATATTTTTATTTTTGTAAAATGTAAAAAGATGAAAAAAAAAATGTTAACCGGCCTAGTGCTGAATTTTGTTCGTGTATGAATAAATAAAATATTAATGGGCTTTACGTAGTAAAGAAAAATTTCAGTTACCGACAAATACCTATTCTTATCGGTAGATACTCCTATCTTGGCGCTGGCTATAGTATTAATCTTTGAAAATCCAAGTTCTAATTCGTACTGTGGGTGTGTTTATTGGAAGCGTTTTTTATTAAAATATTTTGATTTGATTGATTGTTACACTAGCGATTGGATTTCCGCCTGGTGACAAGGAGTTCCCCCCCCCCCCCCCCCCCCCCCCTTTTGTGAAGCTTCAAGTCCTTTCCTCTTCACACATCCAGTATCTTTCCCTCAATTCTATTCCACTCCCTCCCCGTTCTCACCAGGAATACTTGCTAATTTTGGCATTGCGAAGTCTCATATGAATTAGGGGGATCAGACCGGGCAACCTAAATTATATTTTATATGCAACCTTGCTCATGATTGTGTTAGTTAAAGTAGTTTTGTTTAAGCTTTAGATTGCTGCAGTTTGACTAATCGAAAGCGGCTTATACGAGTTAACGTCACAAGAACTATACTGAAACTTACAACCGTGCTTTACCTGGGCCTTCACCATCATAAACTAGCACCCCAACTAAGTGGGCAAGGTTTTATTGTGACCTTGAAAATAAGTTATAATACAGTTGGATATGTTACATGGAACAATTACTGTCAAGACACTATACTGGTATTTGTGATTTTTTTTTACCGTCGATAAGATAAGAAAATATTAATCAATTTTACCTGGTATTTCAAAATTCTCAAATTTGTTACGATTTGACAGCCAAGAAACATGAAATAAGTTTTTGTGATAGAAATGCAAACCATATCATGAAGTAGCCAGTGGCATTACAGTTAAACCTAAATAAGTTTCAGTTCTGCAAAAAAATAAATTTTCCTTTTTTGTAAAACTTTAAAAATGTAACTTTGGCAGCTAATTATGCAAAAAGTATGCGCTGTATATATATATATATATATATATATATATATAAATTTCGTGAAAGTTAAACATTTGAAAAAGTGTTACAACTTGATCAGTGGTTAAAATAAATATAAAATCTTGACCTGAAATGGGAGGCACCCCCTCAACAGTGTCAGTGTGGGATGAGTGTATTTGTATTATTAATTTGTGTGCTCGAGTTGGCGACAGCCACGTCACTCTCTGTCGGGTGTCCGCGTGGTGGGGGGGGGGGGGGGGTCGCCGCGTGTGCTACCGGCTTATCACTGGCGCCCGTGTTACCCCCACCACCTCCACTATGGCAGGTGTCGGGGAACTCTGCGTCACTGGCACTAGGAGACGCACATAGCCACGTCCCACAGGCGAAGCCTATGATGTACATTCTATATTGCAACAGACCCGAACAAGCCCGAATATCTACCTTCGGCCAACCTCGGCATTAAAATGATTTGACAGTATTTTTAATGTAGCTATACTAACCTAACATAACCAACCATCCACAATTTTGTAAAGTAATAAACAAAAAAAAACTGACGAAGTTGGCCGAAGGTAGATATTCGGGCTTGTTCGGGTCTGTGCAATCCAGAATGTACATCATAGGCTCAGCAGACAGAGTAGCTGTGTGTGCTTCAAGTCTGCTTTGCCCGCGCGTCTGCCGTGCGTTTCCCGCGCAAAGATTCCCAGGCCAGCTGCGGGGCAGAACTTCGTAGCGTTGTCTTGTGTTCCTCCCAGGTGCGGTCCTGATAGACCCGGACAGTCGGGGCAGTGGCCAGGTAGGGAACAAATCTCCAACGCAGGCACTCGGATGGACCATCAGAAGTTTCTCTCACCCCTGCAAGTCAGGGTCTCGACATGTTAGGCCTACAACCTCCTCTCCCGCGGTTCGCAGATACAGTAGACTGTATACACGCAAGTAGATCGCGGGTGAGAATTACGAATTTCCTTGACCTAGATCCTGCCGTCGCCTACAAACATGCGCCACAGTATTTAACCAATCAGTGACGAGGGTTCGTGCTGAGAAAGAAGACCGAGGGGCACTGTCCTGGAAGTAGCAGCACCTCTCATCACCAAAGTATGGACACGTGCAAGCTGGAGCAGTAGTTTTTTTTTTTTTTTAAGTGAAAACTTCTTTAGCCGCGTTGAGCGATTTTTGCTAGGAGCAAAACATATGGGTCCGCGTCACCGACATGCTAGTGACCTGTTGCGCCAGACTGGCGACGTACATGTATACGCATATACACACTGATACATTGTATCATGTGCGTGTTGGATTCTTTTTTTTTTTTTTTTTTTTTTTTTGGATGGGTAAAATCTTGTGAGTTCGCATCACCGACATGGCTGTAGTAGCAGTAAGTGAAGTTAATTTGACCACGTGAATACATTACCTAGGTCTTACATCACTGGTAAGTCACATGTAGGTAATGAATTTTTACGTAATTTTTACATACCACTGACGTCTGTTGTGACTAAAAAATGATGTAAGGATAAATGATATCATGCTGACATCGTACTGATATAATACCAAAATCATTTTCTTACTTACATTTAACGTAGAAATGATGTATTACACATTTAAAAACAAAGTTTTAAGTTTTCACTTCTGTTGACAGTTCCCATGACTGGATATTTTTTTTTTCTTCCTTGGGAAGTTGTGTTCCGAGACGCCCGGGCGGTTGGCCTGATCAGCTGAGCTGGTGTCCTTGTACGGGGCACTTAGCGTTCGATTGGCCGTGCAGCAGGGAGAGGGGAGGGAGAGACAGGTCGGCGCCTGCACGGACGGCGCGTGGGACGTCTGTCTTCCCCGGGCGTCGCGACGCCTCCCGGGGCGACGTGAGGCCTCCCGGGGCGACGTGAGACCCCGATGGACGTGGATGAGTTCCGCCAGGCCACACATGGCTGTACATGAGCGAGTCTTACAGCACTCACCAGAGATGCGCAACATCGAACCACGGTAACGGGCACATTCGCGTGTTCCCATGTTGGCAAATAGAACTATGATAAAAAAAAAATTTGGTTGTCTGTAAAGTCGGTTTACGGACGATAGTTTAACGTGACAACGTCATAACAAAACATTGATGAAATGATTGCATACTTTTATGAATAATATTTACTCATTTTTATTTTAATAATAAAAGAATAATTACTTGAAATTATACTAGTAATCAGATTTTTAAATTGCAAGAATAATGAACCTTTATTGCCGAAATTGTTGTTGTAATAAGCAATGAAAACCACATTAACTTTTCACTTCACTTTATAAACAGTCGACGAAACAGTTCACGTGTAGATGACTTGTAATTAATTTTAAAAACTGGCGTTTAGCTATAAAGTTTAAATATAATTATGAACAAGTTTTCATATAAATAAATTGTAATCAAATATCTATCACCATAATATTTTAGTCAATTGTAACATAACCTATTATTACTGCACTCGCCGACAGATGCTACTTTTTTTTAATAATAAAAGAATAAATACTTGAAATTATATTAGTAATCAGATTCATTTGCTTACGTACATTTGACGTAGAAATTATTTCATATTACACATTTATAAACAAAGTTTTAAGTTTTCACTTCTGTCGGTGCGGCGCAAGCGTACAATGAGCGTAACGGGACACAGCGTAACGGAACAATGTGCGTAACGGGACACTTTTTCGTGCGTGCAGCCGGTGTTCATCGATTTATTAGACGTTGTCACGTAAAAAAATCTTTACACGAACTTTTATCGTAGAATTATTTAAAATAATGCGCCGAGCGTGATAAATATTCGCTGTTTTCACAACTACGTTTCCTGACACGAATCCGCCGCTAGAATTCCGCAGCTAAGTCGACTATAGAATAATCCGATTTGCAGACCGACATTTTAAAAGTTATACAAAGAAACTGCTGCGATAAGTGGAAATTCGCGGGAATAAAAATATACTAAACCTCGGCTTTTGACCTGATTTTCGACATGGAATTATTAAAATTCTGTCCATGGCCTTGTCAAAAAAAAAAATCCAATCGCCTATTTGCTATACATTGTTTTTGACCTGTTTAAGGTCACACAAGTGATTGTAAATGTGAACAATATTGGTTTCTGTTAACGAAAAAATACGCAAAGGGCGGATAAGTAAGTCCTGTTTCCAGATTTCGTTTTTTTAACTATAATTATTTATAAGAGTAAAACAGGCTAAAAACGCATGTTTTCGGAACCATTGGACATGGAACACCCGGTACAGATCCTTGTATTACACTTTTATCGTTATTTTCCCGCCATATGACGTCATGTTCACTGCTCAAATATCTCGTCGTGGTCCTACGCACGAAGAGAATACTGTTGCGCTTAGAGGCGACATCGCGCCAGAAGCACCAGCGAGCGTCGCACTTATCATCCCTCCTCGCTGACACAAACATATTTCAAAAATACTCAAGATATCCGAGTGGGGTCTGCTTACGAAAAGCATTTAAGAGTTCGCTGAGGGCTGAAAAGTACTTTTGATTTCGGATTAAGTTTTTGAACTGTATTTTTAGAAGAGTTAAAAGGGCTAAAACGCATGTTTTCAGAGTAATTTTTAGGCGTAAAACAACCAATACAGTTTCTTAAAAGCACTTAAGGGACTTGCATTACACCTTGTATCTTCATTTCTCGGCCGCTCAATGCACTGGGAGAAGACTGCGCGCCAGTCCAGAGGAGACACCGCGCTGGAAGCACCAGCGAGCGTCGCGCTTATCATCCCGCCTCGCTGACACACACACACCCCTGACGAGGCGGGCCTTATACAGGCCTCGCACGACGCTGTAGGGACGTAATGTTTTTTTGCTGCGGCGGTCCGGGGTCGATGGGAGGTGGTGTGTAGTGGTGACCCCACGCATCTCTCGGCGGCAATTGAGACAATGAGGCGTTAATTGCAATCGACTTCTCGCCTCGCGCCGTCGTCTGCATCCACGTCGAGTCGGCCCAGCGGGTTTCGAGATCTCATTCCAGTCCGTGGTCCGTGCCTGTTTTCACCTCCCTGTGAAGAAACATACTATGCTGAGGTATTTGTTTGGATCGAGCAATCATTTCAAATAACGTGCTAACTTAACAGAATTTCTTTTTTACACGCTTTATATTAACTTCACCTGTATGTTTGTTTGTTTGCTTGTTTGTATGTAACAGACTCTTTTGGGTGCGATTTTGACCCACTTTAAACGGCCATATTTCATTCAAACTTTGCAGATTTATCGAGGACCGATGACAATACACTAATTTGATAAGATTATTCCATTATTCAATTTGCAAAATAACTCTTTTCTTTCAGTTTGTCTTTGGCGCGATATAAACAAAGCCTACTACATATTGTGACATTTAATTAAATGAAAAGTGAGAGTGGGTTATGATTATTGTGAACAATATACTTTTCTTGAAGAGAATATTATCTATATTTGTAAAAATATGAAAGAAAAAAAAACCTGTTAAATAAGGGCTTTAAATGTTGTTTCTTTCGTTAAATAGAGGAACACAATTACGTCTTAGTTTCATTTTACCAATTAACCAAGAGTGAAACATTATTTCAAAGTATGAATAGTCAGCTACCCGATTGACATTTTTTTCGTCGCATAAGTCGTACAAATAAATTATTTGCTTTAGTTATTTTTAATTGATGTGAACAGTTGTGTTAAATGATTGGGTAACAAAAAAAATTTTGGTCACAGTATTTTAAAAAATATTTCGGAATAAAAAGTTCTTCAACTGACAAACTACACTTTTTGTTATTTCTTTTTTTTTCAGAACCGTTTTATGTTTGCGTATCAACTCTTCTCGGCTTGTTATTTAGTTCTGGGTCACCCTGTGTGAGTACGTACTCGGGCGATTTCGGACACGACCGTACCGTAAAAAAAGGGGTAGAATTTGTCTGTAAAGTCGGTTTACGGACGATAGTTTAACGTGACAACGTCATAACAAAACATTGATGAAATGATTGCATACTTTTATGAATAAAATTGAATCATTTTTATTGAATTATCACTGTTTTGTATGGATACAAAGAAGGAGTGAAATGAAATCTACAATTTAATTGATAAATTTACTTTTATTTGCACTCATTAATTCAAATATGTTTATTTCTTTAACGAACATATTATTTTAACTATAACTTTTATACATGTGTGCTATTTAACTTCTTCCAATCTGTGTTATTCTGTTAAGGATAGGACGATGATAGGAAAAGTAGGAAACGAATGGGAGTGTTTCAAGTTCAATGTGCCTCGAAAAAGTCAAATCGATGCTTGTTCCAATCGAATGGAAGAGAGATAGATGCGGCGCAAGCGTACAATGAGCGTAACGGGACAATGAGTCATCATTTTTTGTGCGTGCAGCCGGCGTTCATCGATTTATTAGACGTCACGTAAAAAAAAAAAATAAAGCTGCGAGTTGATGTTAGTCGTGGAGTCCGAGTTGACGTGGTTCGTGACGGGTTGATCGTCATCTGCCTCCGTGTGGGGGGGGGGGGGGGGGGGGGGGAGATTGTGTATAGAGCTGAGTGTGTTGACTCAAGAGCTCGACGCATCATCCTAACGAACCCAGGGGAGTGGGGGCTGTGGGGTCCGGTCTCCTCCCTTTTCAGATTATAAAAGAAAAGAGTGAGGACGGAATAAGAAATTTATAGCATCTTAGCTACATAATGGGTTACAGAGAAATTAATGTGAAAGGCGGCTTATTGTAATCATTAGTGGGCTAACAATAACGTGTTCCTCCCCCAATCCAGCATCAGACACAGAAAGGACAGGAATTATATTTCCACCCGCGCTGCTTTTGCACACGTGTTATCTGTAAGCTTGTATTTCACACAAACTTGAAAATGTGTATTAAATAAAATTAATTAATGAATTTATGACTTGTTTTAACAAAACAACCATACGATTGACTTAAGAAAATATTAAAAACAATTAAATAGAAGCCACAATAGCGAATGGTTAGTTTTTTCTCCGGCAAAATCATTACCTAAACTTCTATGTGTAGACTTTAGACTTCTAAAAGTCTACTTCTCCCTGATATTTAAGTGTGAAAATTTTAGTTTAATAAAACCATTATAAAGAAAACTTACTCAAAAAATGAATTATTGGATGTACTGGACTTCCTACTCAAAGTCCTGACTACGTCACTGGGGACAGAGGGGTTTGCGCCTGAGGTTAACAGACACCTCAACTCTGGAGAGGCAGCATGTGTTCTGCCCATATTTGGGTCAACATGCATGCAATGAACAGAAAACTAACTCTCAAAACACACAGAACGTTTTCCATAACACATAGTTGTGACATAAACCCCGATATACAGTCAACGCTTTTCGAAATGAGGTGCTTCTTAATTCCAGGGGCTACTGGGTCTTAAGTCTTACTTGGTCAGAAACATCTCAACTTAAACACGGCCATGCGTATTTACATTACCGTTGAGACACAACCAAGAAAAAAGTAAATAAAACGCAATGAAAGCTGTAAACATTTGTACCTGTTCCAGATACACCACTCCTTCCAACCGAAAGAAATAACTTATGTTCAATCTTAACGACCCATCTCGGATTAATTAGAACTGTCAAGTCTCCGTGGCTCTACAAGTTGTCATCTTTTGCTTATGGAAATAGATTGTACATCATTTCCGCTAACCAGTAGAGGCTGCAATTTAACGCAAAATGCGTATCCAGCTCAAACTTGATTTTTTGACGTGATAACGTCTTATAAATCGATGAAAGCCGGCTGCATGGCACGAAAAATTGTCACGTTCCGCCTGAGCCGTGCGTGCAAGAACCGCCCAACCACCGTGCGAGAAAATCTTCTATAATATCAAACAGGTTAAGGCGGGCTTTTTAACCAATTGTTCGTGATTATATTTAAACAAATTATTTAAATTAAATTTGCAAAAACTGTAAATAATATTTGAAAATTAAAAAAGTATGCAATTTTTCATCAATGTTTTCTTATGACGTTATCACGTAAAATTATCGTTCGTAAACCGACTTTACAGACAAACCCCCCCCCCCCTTTTTTCTTTTTAAATTAAAAAAAACCTGTTCTTGTACTGTGCACAATGCGCCAAGGAGATCACACCGCTGTCAGCTGCACTGTCAGCACCTCCTTGGAGCTCGCGGCCCACGAGACAGCCAAACCTCCGATCGTGCATCTTCGTTCTTTTTTTGTTCATTGTAAATAAATATGGCGGTGTTGATAAAAGGAAAGACCATAAACAAGGCAACGGTATTTATTTGTACGCCGCCATATTTTTCGTTTGCCGTGTGTCCGTGAATGTTTATTTTGGACAACTCATGATAACTAATGGTCAATTGGGTTAGGTTAGCTACATTATAAATACTTTAAAACATTGTGGGCGCCTGATTTGGTTAGGATAGCAATATTAAAGAAACT
Source organism: Bacillus rossius redtenbacheri (assembly GCF_032445375.1). Lineage (NCBI taxonomy): Eukaryota > Metazoa > Arthropoda > Insecta > Phasmatodea > Bacillidae > Bacillus > Bacillus rossius. The sequence goes on from NC_086330.1 coordinate 378,714,549, forward strand.
GTAAAATCATGTAAACAGTTTCCTAGCGTTGGATAGCTACATATTAAAAACTTATTTGCTAAGCAACCATAAAATGATTTTACAGTATTTTTAATGTAGCTATACTTACCGTCCACGATGTTTTTAAAGTATTTATAATGTAGCTAACCTATCCTAATCGACCGCAAAATGTAATGCCACACCGGTTTATACAATGAGATAGAACGGCGTATGACGTATGAGTAAGCTACATCCCAAATAAATACACCTGTTGTGGTACGGAAAAAAATGGGTGCGTGTACTTAGGTACGCGCGTGAGAAGTTATACTTCTTTGGCATCATTAAAAAATAGTTTTAAATTGCATGCAAAAATAGTGCGTGGAGTCCCTCCGCGCGGAATAAGTGAAACTTCGTAATGTGGAAATGAAAATAGGAAGGGGTAGAAATTGATTTTTAGTGAAATCATATTGTATCAAATCAAACTAAAAAAATAAAGGAAATAAATTTGTAACGATTCATGGATTTATTTTCAGAGAGAGAGAGAGAGAGAGAGAGAGAGAGAGACCTATTGAATGTCTATAAAACTAACTTTTTTATGAGAGCAGATATTCATGAAATAAATCATGAAATCATTCAACGATAAAATCTGTTTATTTAATCAAGCGGACGGGTTCGCCCCAAGGAGAAAATTGACGCGGCGAGACCTCGTGGACATAGAGAAATGTCACACACTCACTATTTGTGTGGCTATGAAACATGATTTTTTTTTCCTGCAATTTAAATTGTCATATACAAAAAGGGTATTGAAAATTGAAACAAATATGGCGACACTACAAACTGTCAGGATCTTTATTTTTTTTCTTACTCTCTACTTAGTTCCTTACAATAGCATTCACTCTCGCTCTGTCTCTTTCTATTCCCCCTCCCCAGGAGCGTTAAACGTTTAACGCAACCTTGTTGGAAGTCGCATTAGAAGTATAACTTCAAAAAAAGCGAGCAGGAACTCCGGGTGTGGCTCTCTCGTCTGTGAGATGAAGGCTTCCCTGGCGGGACAGGCGGGTAACAGCGCCACGCGCTCCTGCGGACAGGCGGGGAAACAGGCCGCGCTCCGCCGCGCTGGCTCGGGTTGCGTCTGGCCGGCAGGGTCGGCATGGTTCACGCGCAGTCTTCGCGTCGTGCACAAGACAAACAATGATATTTGAGCGGTAGCCATAACCTCACATGGCGGAGAAACGAAGATAAAGATGTAACGCGACTACCCTGAGTGCTTTTCAAGAATCTGTACCGTGTGTTTGATGCCTAAAAAAATTATTCTGAAAATCTTTTTTTCCATTTTCACTCGCCTGAAAGTTAACGACGAACTCCGCCTGTTGCTGTCGTTTGCTCCGGCTGCTACTGGGTGAACACGATGATGGTTGCGGGGGTTCAGTGGAATAAAATACTTGTAGTGTTTTAATTGGCCGATCACTTAATTTGGCTAAATAGTCTCCTAGGAAGACTGGTAAAATATCCTGGGGCTACGTCGCTTCTTTCTGTTTTGGATAACTAATGTGTTTGTTTCGTCTTTTCGTTTTGTCGTGTTTTTGTCTCGTTTCAACTGTTGTGCTGAATTTTTTTGGGTTCAATATTTTTGTGCTGTCATCATTTGTGGGTTTTTTTTTCCTTCGTTCTCTTCTGTTTTGGAAAACTATTGTGTTTGTTTCGTCGTGTTTCTGTCTCGTTTTAACTGTTGTGCTGAATTGTTTTGGGTTCAATATTTTTGTGCTGTCATCATTTGTGGTTTTTTTTTTTTTTTTTCGTTCTCTTAGTCCATTTTTTTTTGTTTGTTGACCATATTCCTGTTATGGAATATTATATGGTGTTTATATCCTGTTCACAACAGCAATTTTTTGCTTAATTTGTGTTTTTGTCTTTAGGGTATTTTTTTAGTTTTCTTCTACAGAAAAAGTGCTTAGCGATGCCGATGGCGTATGTCCAAAAGCTTACATCAAGTCTGGGGCTGGCTTGTACACCTCAGGCCCCAGAAATAAATCAGATACTAGACAGTGCCGTGACCCTTCGAAGGCCGGACATGTCTCGTGGAGGCCTTCTGTGCCCCCGGTCCACCAACCAGGGCTCATGGCCTACCCTGGGCCCCGCCCCCGGAGCCTAATCACGTGATAGTGGGCAGAGGGCGCAGGCCAACAGGAAACCCCGTGACAGTGGAGTTCCTTTATGCCCCGAACTGCGTGGTTCGAATAGTTACATTTAACATTTTGCATATAACTTAAAAAACACAGTATGGATCAATTTATATCTTAAATAATAATAATAAAAAACAAAGTGAAATTAAGGAAACGGGCGCATTGCAAAGTACAGTTGAAAAACTGAATACTGGAACGGAGCTAGTTAGCCGCCGTCGGCTTAGGCCTATTCTTAACTGCTTTTCCGTAAACAGACGCCACTCTGGTGTTATCTTTGAAAGATTTGTGCAATGGGAGTACATGACTTGATGTAAGCTTTTGGACATACGCCATTGCTAAGCACATGCATGTCTGTAGAAGAAAAATACAAAAAAAAAAACCAAAAGACAAATGCACAAATTAAACAAAAAATTGCTGTTGTTAACAGGATATAAACACCAAATATAATTCCATAACAGGAATATGGTCAACAAACAAAGAAAAACAAAACAAAAATGGACTAACAGAACGAAAAAACCCCCACAAATGATGACAGCACAAAAATATTGAACCCAAAAAAATCCAGCACAACAGTTGAAACGAGACAAAAACACGACAAAACGAAAAGACGAAACAAACACAATAGTTTTCCAAAACAGACACAAGCGACGGTGTGGCGGGAGCAGGTTTCAGATGGCGTGGTGTGTCTTGGAGCTCCCCACACCGTGTGTGTGTGTGTGGGGGGGGGGGGGGGGGGCAGTCACGCGAGTCTGCGCCCCACGTCTGCAGTGACCTCGGTGTCACCGCGACGCCAAGGCCTTGTCCCGTGCCGTGGCACGCGGCCAGGTCGCTGGTTCGGATCCCCGCGCCGGGTTTGTTCACACGGGAAACCCTGACTGCTCCACGGCTACTCCTTAATTAACACACTTGATATTTCTCTGCGTCGCGAGACGCCCAGGCGAACTCGTCTGGGAACTGGGTTCGCGGGCCTGGGAATTTGTCCCGTTGCATAGATAACTACATTCTAGATACACACATTTATTTTGTTGTTATTTTACAAGGAAAGCCCTTGGAAACCCAGTTGCCAGCGGCGGTATCACTTGTAAAGCTACAAGCTTTGTCCCATTCGTAATTTTACAAAGTTCTGTGTTGCAGTTGCACAAGTGTTATCGTCGGCAACTGGGTTTCCAAAGATTTGCTTTGTAAAATAGTAGTAAACATTTTTGCACGGCGTAACTGCAGTGGGAGGAACTTGAGCTGTTATTTATTTATTGACATAGCGAAGTTAAGAGGCCACTCCAGTGTTTCAGGGGCACTACGCAACCCGCGTTAACCTCCTAAGATTCAATGCTATTTTCATTTTGCTTATAACTAATTAACTAATATAGATTTCGAAATGCTTGCTTGATATGTAAGACAAGGATGCTCTTATCAAAGCCCCTTTCTTCAAAAACGTGCATAAATTATGGTTTTATACTAATCTTTACTAATATGCATAAGTGTATTGTCTAGGTTTGAACCATAATTTATGCACGTTTTTGAAGAAAGAGGCTTTGATAAGAGCATCTTTGTCTTACATATCAAGAAAGCATCATTTCGAAATCTATATTAGTTAATAAGTTATAAGCAAAATTAAAATGGTATTGAATCTTATGAGGTTAACGCGGGTTGCGTAGTGCCCCTGAAACACTGGAGTTGCCTCTTAAGGTTTTAAGCCTTCTCTTACATTCGACCACAGTACACAACCACACAAAAAAATTTTACGTCATAAAGTTATATACCAAACTAAAAACCTCGCGCCAGGAACACCAGAATGTCTCGCTCGCACGGGTCCCGTAATCTGTGGACTGCGCCGCCAGAAAGTGTGACCGCCGCTAACTGCTGGGGGGGGGGGGGGGGGAGGAGCTTTCTCCCTCGCCACGCGTGCCACGCGACTATCGCCCGAGCGCGCGCCCTGGTTGGCAGGGAGGGAAACAAAACCATTAGTTGGAACAGCTGGGCAGTCCGTCTCGAGCTGCACTTAGTGGCGGCCCTAAGATGTCCATCAAGTTCTGTCCCTGCCCGAACACGCCCGAATATTCACCTTCGGCCAACCTCGGCTTTATTTATACATATTTATATTTCTCTGTTTATTTTAATGTAGCTATTCTAACCTAACTAACCATCCATAGTGTTTTAAGTTGTTTTAATGTAGCTAACCTAACCGACCACTTTTAATATTTGAATTCATTTTTCCTGCGCAAAAATAAAACAAATCCCGAGGTTGGACGCAGGTGAATATTCGGGCGTGTTCGGGCAGGGACAGAACTTGATGTACATCTTAGGCTTCTCGCACACAGAAGCCACTCCAGGGCTAATTCCTCACAGCCGCTGAAATATTAGAGCAAACTACTTTTTATCATAACAAAAGAAGATGTTTGATAAAAAATAATGGGTGCGTGTACTTATGTACGCGCGTGAGAAGTTATACTTCTTTGGCATCATTAAAAATAGTTTATAATTGCATGCAAATAATTAATTACAATAAAATAATAAAGGGCTGGAAAAAGATAGTCAACACAGTCAATAAAGTTCAGTTTAAATTTGAAAAATTAAATAAATAAAATTTAGAGAATAATAAATATATAACATAATTTTTACTAAATATTATAAGAATCTTAATTTTAAATATTTATTGATTATTTAATATTTAAAAGAAAATAAATAAAATAATAACAGATTAAAAATTTAATTTAAGTTTTCCATTTTTAAAATATTCATTATTTTCTTAAATTAATATTCACTTATCATTTTTATCAAATAGTTTTCATTCACTTTGTTCATTTATTTTTATAATATTATTATTTATTCAATTTAATAATAAATATTAAAAATATATATTTTATTTTGATGTTCGATTTTAATTTTTTTCACAATTTTTTTATTAATTGTTTTATTAAAATTTCTTTATTTTGTAAATATTAAATAACCAATAATAAATATTAGCATTAATAATTTAATTATATTTAGTATTAATTATATTAAATAATAATATTTTAATTTATATCAGTAAATAATACATACGGATAGTTAACCTCAATTATATTGGAGCACTTGAAAAAGTATAAAGTCACAATTTTTTTACTAATGTTTACGAATAGTAAATAATATTAATCAAAATATTCAATTTAAATCACTACTGAATATAATTTATTAGCACATATATAATTCGCACTAGTATGAAACTAAAACACGTGTTGTGAATGTAGAAACTAGAAACACGTGGATAAATATGAAAACAGTGATCAGAGGCGACGAGCGTGCCAACATGCGCGACTAATAGAGTTTCTATTTCTATTTTTGGTAGCTTTTTTTCGAGACTTAATGAGCGGTTTAGTGGGCAGCTACAACCTGTTAATTTTGTGTTAAGTGATGCGCGCGCATCTTAAAATTTCACTCATAATTTTTTTCATAACGCGCCTAAAGAAGTATAACTTTAAAAATTATACTAGTATTTTTATAACTAACCACAACTTTGAAGTTAATTATTATTTTTTCTTAAAATGTTTTATTTGTATTTCCTTGGGTGTTTGAAGCACTGAATACTAATTTTTTTCCAACTAAAGCAGCATAACACGTTGATATAATTTTATTTTGGTATTCTATTCGTGTAGTACTAGGTACAGACTATTGACATACAAATTCTGTTTCCACTTTTAAAATATATATGATACTTAACTATCGCGTGTTTATATATATTTTTAAGACTGGTTCAATTCAAATTTCGTATCATTGATTGGTCATCGCTGAAGGAATCAAGTAACTAGTGTTCTCGTAACCGCCAACACCTCGGCCTCTTGTGTTTGAACACAGATTAGAATGTCTCGTATCGGCGATCGCTTCGCCCGAGGCATCCGCCTACAACTGTATGACTCAAAATTCTTCCTTTAATTAGATGCAGTCATTTAAAACATGGGTTAAGTTATGCTTTTTGTCACTACAGCCATAGTACTGTTACGAACGTGAGCAAGGCCACGTCACGCGCAGGTGCAGAGCTGGCTGGCGGCTGCCGTAACATGAGATGTGCAGCGCGCACCTGGGTCGCCGCTTCCCCTCCCTCCAGCCCTCCGCTCCCCCCGCGCGGCGCTGTTAGTTTGACATCCGAGACCTGCCAGCTGCGGAGTTACGCGAGCCGCAGACACGTGTTTTCGAGAGATTTCTGCCGTCGCGTCGGCGCGGAATGACGCGACTGGCCCCGGCCGCGATCGGGAGTTCTGGAAGGTTTCTGGGCCTATATATGTGCCCCGGACGCCGGCTTTGGGGAGAGTGAGTAGAGAGAGTTCAGGCGGGAGCTTTCCCGCGGCGGAGTTTCCGGGCAATAGTGTCGCGGGCGCGGCAAAGTGGCTAAGTCCTTGGACGAAGGTTCCAGGGCAGGGAGTGAGTTCAGTTCAGCGAAGTCGGGAGTTTTCCCGCGGCGGAGTTCCGAGCGAAGTTCCGAGCTAGGCGTCGAGCGGATCCTCGGCGAAGGCAAGTGCGTCGGCGGCGGCGGAGTGCGGCAGAGTCCCGCGGTGGAGACCCACGAGGGGTGCTGCGGCGAGAGTTGCGCCAGAGGTGCGGCCTAGCGAGGTGTGCGGTGTGTAAAAACGAGTGGCTAGGGAAGCAACATTATTTTTAAGTGCAATTTATTATTTGTCATTTTATAAGATCAATTGTAAGTGACATAAGTAGTGGCAATAAATAAAACTGTTTAGTGATAAAATCTTTAATTGGGCTATCCTTTACGAACCCCGCGGTAAATCGTAACAGTACGTAAAATAAAATGTTTGCACGAAACCATGCAACGCATTTTGACAATATAGATCTTTACTATGTATAGCATGGACAAGTATACGGAGTGATTGGTGAGCTGGGCTTATTACTTGCATCATTTTGAGCAAAAAATATGTCGTATTAGTGTGGGTCCTGTTTTCAGTGTTTATAGTGTGATTCGAAACATTAGAAAAAAAACGACGAATGCAGTAGTAACCCATTCGGAGGTGAAAATACAGTAATACATTCAGACAGCATTGTTGTCACGTGAGCATCACACCTAAGAGTTACTATCTTACCAAGTATGTCCTGAAATGTCTCCGTCTTCTTATCTACACTCTGCCATGCTGCACACCGATGTCTTGATTGCTGCAGCGACATGCTTAAAGGTCTGTACAGTCACTTGGTAAACAATGTCCATCATCTCCATACGCAATGAGCTCTGTATCTCCATACGTCAATATTCGGAATAGTGCTCACATTAATATGACACATTTAGCTTCAAAGTATGTAAGGCAATAAGCTGTGTGAGTTGTGGTAACTCGTCGTGAATAATCATGTATGTATTTTTAAAACTATATAATTAGTGTTAGTTTGTAGTATTCACTAAAATAATTTTGCTAAACAACAAAAGTTTACGGGTGTTAAATGCATCGATTGTTCGGGTGTATATGTGCATACATACATGAGTTTGTCGGGTACCTACGGTGTAGAAGACTCTAATATGCTGTAAATAAAAAAAAATCATCAGCTGCCCTCGTGTTTGCAAAATGTGGTTTACAGAATGTTTATCTTGTCCTTAAAAATAAAGAGGGTGGTTCAAATTGCTCTTCACCAGGTCCAAAGCTTCTAAAACTTTCTAAAGTTGGTCTTCGCTGGAGAGGGAAATTTTTTTTTACTTTCCGGTTCATGAATTGGTTTTTGTGCAAACCGTGCCGCGAAAGGCAATCGCGAACCATCGCAGAATCACCCGTCGAGCAACAGAAGTGAAAACTTAAAACTTTGTTTTTAAATGTGTAGTATGGCATCATTTCTACGTCAAATGTATGTAAGAAAATGATTTTGGTATTATATCAGTACGATGTCAGCATTATATATCATTTATCCTTACATCATTTTTTTAGTGGTATGTAAAAATTACGTAAAAATTCATTACCTAGCTATGACTTACCAGTGATGTCAGACCTAGGTCATTTGTTCACGTGGTCAAATTACTTCACTTACTGCTACTACAGCATGTCGGTGACGCGAACCCATAAGTTTTGCCCCCCACCAAAAATCGCTCAACGCGGCTTAAGTAGTTTTCGGCATGTTCGACCGAGCACTGCGCTCTTCTGGAGTCGGCGCTGACGTGGTTCGGAGCCCACGGGTCTCTCTCGTGCGGATATTTATTTATGTATTTATTTATTTATCTATCGTCTATTGGTGGCGAAGTTAAGGCGGTACGCCTTTTCTTACACTTAACCACTTTTCTGCAATCACATAAAATAGTGGTATATTAAAAATTAATCATGATGTAAGCGGATGTTGACTAAATATTAAGAGAACATATTAAAATTTTAACTTAATGTTCAAATATTAACTATTACAAAAGATTCAACCATAACTAATTTAAAGTAATCAAAAATAAATTAATCATAGACATACATAAAAAAAAATTAGCTCTCTGTAAAGTCGGTTTACGGACGATAGTTTAACGTGACAACGTCATAACAAAACATTGATGAAATGATTGATCCAGAAGAAAAGGAAATATCATATTCGGCCTGAGACTGAGCCGTGATAGGTTTTTGCAACCAAACCATTTAGGCATTAAAAATATTATATTCTTTGAGGAAGAAATTTTTTTTTAAATTTTTCTATCTTTTGTATAATAAAATCTACCTCTGTATACTTTTATGAATAAAATTGAATCATTTTTATTGAATTATCACTATTTTGTTGGATACAAAGGAGTGAAATGAAACGTACAATTTAATTAATAAATTTACTTTTATTTGCATTCATTAATTCAAATATATTTATTATTTTTAAAATGTTGCGTGCGCCGTATTTATTTTTACAAGTACAAAAAAATTTTTTCGCAGTTGTCGGGATTCGAACCGACGTTTGGATTGGAATATAACGATGCTGACCGTACGGCCACGAGCCCATACTTCAAAAATAATAGTTTCAGATGTTATATACATAGTTATAAAAATTTTGTTCACGGTAGGGGAATAATATTATTTCGTTTTTATAACACGATTTTATAACAAATACGCATCCAAAATACACCAAACTTGTTTATAATGTGTTACAACATTTTTTAAAACATTGTGCAAAAGATCCCGGGTGTAATTTGAATTATTATTTGTAACTGTAAAACACCATTGTTGGTTCAAAACGTATTTGAATTTTCAACATTACTTTTAAATAACCGTACCGATTGTGCTGAAAATCGGTGGACGATCGTTAAATTACATAATATTAATAATTCAAACGACGAAAATATGGTTGTAAAGTCAAATCGATGGTTGTTCCAATCGAGTGGAAGAGAGATGCCACGCATGCGTACAATGAGCGAACAGGACACATCCGTAATGGGACATCCGTAGTGGGACACTTTTTCGTGCGTGCAGCCGGCGTTCATCGATTTATTAGACGTCACGTCAAAAGGAAAGTGATTAAACATACAGCAAATAGTGTAAAAAAAAAAAAAAAAAACAATAGGTGCTAGCCACAGGGGTTTGTTCCCAACACCCGGAATGGCAAATTGATGACCACCGGCACTCGATTACTCGATAGACAAGTTTTCTGAATCCCTCGGAAATCTTGGCGGTGGCGTGTTTGTGTTGTTTGACGCTGGCGGATGCGCGCAGTCTCGCCTCGCACTGGACAACCATGAAATGTGAACCGTAACATCATACGGCGTAGAAATGAAGCTAAAAGGTGTAATGCAAGTCTCTTAAGTGCTCTCACTGAAGAATCTGCCCCCGGTTGTTTCATGTCTAAAAAAACAATACTTGGAAAACACACCTTGTAGCCAGTTTTAACTCTTATAAAAAACAATTAAAAACAATTTTATCCGGTAACAATCGAATGTATTGGAGTTTGCAAATGGGTTCATTTTTTTCTGAAGCTCTGCGCACGGTATGTTCGCCCAAGTATCGTTGGCTGGGGGGGGGGGGGGGGAGGAGGGTTCTTATCAGACTAACTCGACGCACGGTGAAGTGCGCCTTGACGACAGTTGCCGGCTAGGGGGGGCGTGGTCTGAGCGATGTTATCAGCAGATCCGCGCCGGAGATAGCGCTGCACCGTGTCGTGTCGTGTCGTGTCGTGTGTCGGCCACGGGCCCAGCGCAGGGAGACGCCGCGGCCTTGGGGCGATGTCTGCGTGCGCGAGCGAGGCCTCACAGCGCTGCTCTGCGCAGCCGTCACACAGCTCCAGGATTGTACCGCATCCCGGGCCCGTAGCTGGCCTTCAACTTGTACTCCTTCAGCCGCGTTGTGAGAGAGAAAAATGCTAGGAGGTTCAGGTTAGCAAAGAGCAATATAAAATGGGACACTTTTTCGTGCGTGCATGCAACAAAAATGTAATTAACTTCAATGACAAATTGAAAAAAAAAAAAAAGAAAGGCTACATAATTAATAATTATATATTTGCCTTTAAATCATATACTTTACACACACATACTATAATGGTTCATATAAATAAAACATATGTATGTTTGCTGAATATTAGTGATATAATTGTGTTTATAAACTTTTTCATGTGTATTTAAATAAATGTTTGTTCCCTTATGAAAAATTTAAATGCATTTTAAATTAATTGTTATAAGTTAATAAATAAAATTAATATATTAGACTCAAATTTGAGCATACTTATTGATTTAATTATTATTTAAACTTTATCTCTATTATTTAATTAATTGGTTTTAATCTTGTTTTTGTATTAATATTGAATACGGAGTATTTATATTTTTGATTTGATTGAATTTATACTTAAGAACCGTATTTATAATATCACTCCAGTCCTTTTATTATTTTATATAAATTGTTTGCATGCAGGATTAAAGTTTTTTTTTATCATACAAAGTAAGTATAACTTCTAACTCGCTTGCGTAAGTACACACACCCACCTTTGTTATTTTTACTTGTGTTTATGATAGTACAGTTTTCAGAGACTGTTCAATGAAGGTCCTCCATTTAGTTATTTCCTTTTAATTGCTATTATTGGAGTACGTACTTTTCCTGTAAATTTGTGTCGATAACGTTCTTGGGTATTATGTTTCGTTTCAAATTTGCTCAAACACATTAAAACAAATATTTTATCAAATAGCGAAAACAATTCACGCATGTTGACTTACTCGACCTTGTTGATCCCGCGGAAGGCAGTGGCAGACCACGGCGGGATCATCCTGCCTCGGCAAGCAGTGACGTCACGGCTGTCACGCCACCGGTGACGTCACGGCTGTCATGCCGCCGGTGACGTCACGGCTGTCACGCCACCCAGTGACGAGTGGAGCGACCCACCACCACTCCACCTTGCACAGTTCAGTAATAAAACTTGTGTCTAGCCGCTGACAACTGTGCCGCATCTTCGGCTAGCCTCGGGTATGCCCGGCACACCCGACACTTCTGACGAAAAAAGACGGCGCGGAAGGATGGACAAACCATGATAACCAATGGCCAATTAGGTTAGGTTAGCTACATTATAAATACTTTAAAACATTGTGGACGGTTGATTTGGTTAGGATAGCTACATTATAAATACTTTAAAACATTGTGGACGGTTGATTTGGTTAGGATAGCTACATTAAAGATACTGTGAAATCATGTAAACGGTTTCCTAGCGCTGGATAGCTACATATTAAAAAGTTATTTGCTAAGCAACCATAAAATGATTTTACAGTATTTTTAATGTAGCTATACTTGCCTAATATAACCAACCATCCACAATGTTTTAAACTATTTATAACGTAGCTAACCTACTGAATAATTCTTTAAATTTCTTCTTGCTAATTTTAAGAATGACATCTTATAATTTAAAGGCAGTTTATTTGAACACGGTAACTGAAAGTGTGAGCGCACAAAAAATTGTTGTGGTTGTTGTGTCGTTCATGCACTGTCACACTCACGAGCAACGGCGTGAATTCCCGAATGAAGCCGAATATGCGGCACAGTTGTCAGCTGCTAGACACAAGTAGTAATAAAGCTTCAGTAGTTAATCTGTGAGCCAAAAGCATATGCAAGAGTGCTAACGCAATAAATTTACACGAATATATCTTGATAGTAATTAAAAAATTAAATCATTTAATTTGGCGCGTGGGATCCTTCCTTCAAAACGCTATTTTATTTCTAAATAAAACTCTTCTGGTGTAATACACAATTAAAGTTTTTCAAATTATTTGTTTGTAGGCCTCCCCTTTAGGGGAAAATCGACGTGCATAGGTAACTCGTAGTTTTCCCTTTGGCTTTGTGATCTTTTAGTTTGTGCTATCCGCCACAGATGGCAGCATTGTGGTTACACATTTCCGTTTCAGGCGACTTCCGTTTCATTCACGAAGTTACTCCCACCAAATGCCGTACACCGAGGGCTGAGATGTTACGCTTTAAAAAAAAAAAAAAAAAAAAATCAAAGCAGTCACGAGGACTGCCGACAGAAGTGAAAACTTAAAACTATAAACAAACAGTCGTTTCATTTTTTTTTGTAGTACTAAGTTTTCTATTTTGGACATAGTCAAATCTAAGTCTTGATTTAAAAAATTCAATTAATGGTTTATATAGAAGTAACTATTATTAACATTAAAAATATAATTAAGAAAATACAAATATAATTTGAAATAAGAAGTACCGGTACTAACATTGTGAAATATAATTGTGTAACATAAGAAAATGTGTTTTGATAAAAATCAGAGACATTTCCGCAATTTTTACGAAAAAATATCACACAACAAATTTGTTTTATCACGTTGGTAAAATAACTCCTAAATTACTATAAAATACGCATTGCATAGTAATTGTAGGTATTAAAAAAATAAATAATGATGTTCTTAATTTTTAGGTTATATTCCTACAAAGACTCAGTTTTCTTCGTTATTCAAACTATATATAGTAGTAGTAGTAGTAGTAGTAGTAATTTTATTAACCAAGTCGACCACAAAGATATAAAATAATATTGTACATGTAGTATAGGACTCTATATGAGAATATTAATATATTTTATACTCACTTTTTACTGCACAGTAAACGTATACGTAAGATTTAAAAGCGCAATAAGTTATACTAATAGGAACATATATAGTGTTATCGTTAACGTCACGTGACCATGTCGATGACGACTTACATGAATTTACTCCCTATCCAAACCTTCCTATAGAAGTTTTCACTTTAAAAAAATAGTGCGTGGAGTCCATCCGCGCGGATGAAGTGAAACTTAGTAGTAATGTGGAAATGAAAATAGGAAGGGGTAGAAATTGATTTTTAGTGAAATCATATTTTATCAAATCAAACTAAAAAAAAAAAAAAAAAAGTAAATGAAATAATGAATATTATAAACTAAAATAGAACAAGTACGTATTTCAGCTAATGTTACGATGCTCACACTGTTTACTTCGCTGCACAGCAAGAATACCACGCGCATGGGCTTGGAATATTGGACGCTACTCGTTGCTAACGCTCGCGCTGGCCTGTAACAGGTTTACTACGCGCATGCGTTCGAGTGCCACGCATTCACTCTCGCTCTGTCTCTTTCTATTCCCCCTCCCCAGGAGCATTGAACGTTTAACGCAACAGTGCTTTCATACCCCCTCCATGGTAGCTTTGAATATATATACTGTATAGAAGTCGCCAGCGCTAAAATTTCTAATACGGTTTTGAGGTAGTTGGTTAATTCACCGCTGCAATCGCCACCATCTCTAGGGCATCGACTTGTGGTGGTCCCTAGCGGACAAGTGTCGAACTCTTCAAACACCCCTTCCCCCTCCTGTTGAACGACCTTGAGCTGCAGTGAATGATGGATGAGTGGTGCGGGGAATGACAGCGGGCGACAGTGCTGCGCCCTAACGTGTAAATAACAACTAAGACGATACAGGGCGTTACGGCAGCGCACTGCAGCGGTGAAGTTCCCAAGCTGCTCATCATACGCTTCTGAAAAACGTAGAGTAAATCCTATCCACTCGCGACTTCTATACAGTATATATATTCAAAGATGATACTGAGGGGTGCGGGGAATGACAGCGGGCGACAGCGCTGCGCTCTAACGTGTAAATAACAACTAAGACGATACAGGGCGTTACGGCAGCGCACTGCAGCGGTGAAGTTCCCAAGCTGCTCATCATACGCTTCTGAAAAACGTAGAGTAAATCCTATCCACTCGCGACTTCTATACAGTATATATATTCAAAGATGATACTGAGGGGTGCGGGGAATGACAGCGGGCGACAGCGCTGCGCTCTAACGTGTAAATAACAACTAAGACGATACAGGGCGTTACGGCAGCGCACTGCAGCGGTGAAGTTCCCAAGCTGCTCATCATACGCTTCTGAAAAACGTAGAGTAAATCCTATCCACTCGCGACTTCTATACAGTATATATATTCAAAGATAATACTGAGGGGTGCGGGGAATGACAGCGGGCGACAGCGCTGCGCTCTAACGTGTAAATAACAACTAAGACGATACAGGGCGTTACGGCAGCGCACTGCAGCGGTGAAGTTCCCAAGCTGCTCATTATACGCTTCTGAAAAACGTAGAGTAAATCCTATCCACTCGCGACTTCTATACAGTATATATATTCAAAGATGATACCATGTTCCCAAGCTGCTCATCATACGCTTCTGAAAAACGTAGAGTAAATCCTATCCACTCGCGACTTCTATACAGTATATATATTCAAAGATGGTAGCGTTAAACGTTTAACGCAACCTTGTTGGAAGTCTCATTAGAAGTTTCACTTCAAAAATATATAGACGTAAAACGGTAAAAGTGAATGAACGGAGCTGTGGAAAGTGCTGGTGGCTTCTGGAAGCAGCGGCGGTTGAGTCTGGGTTCATTACGCGTCTCGCTAGAGTGCTGCCGGCTACTCGCTGGCGCGCAGGCCTGCCAACTGCAGAGTTGTCAGGCCTGGAGACTTGCACGATCGCCGCCTCGGGAGTTGCGTCACAGCAGAAGCGACGCCGCGCCGTATCGAAACACGCAAAAAAAAATCTTGCGGAAATGATGCTCGACTACGTCCGATGAATAAGCGAGAATTAAAGTTCCCATCGGCAGTCACGCCCATAAAAAAAATTTGGTTGTCTGTAAAGTCGGTTTACGGACGATAGTTTAACGTGACAAACGTCATAACAAAACATTGATGAATTTGATTGCATACTTTTATGAATAAAATTTAATAATTTTTATTTTAATAATAAAAGAATAAATAATAGAAATTATACTAGTAATCAGATTTTTAAAATGCAAGAATAATTAACCTTTATTGCCGAAATTGTTGTTGTAATAAGAAATGAAAACCACATTAACTTTTCACTTCACTTTATAAACAGTCGAGTGGAAGAGAGATAGATGCGGCGCAAGCGTACAATGTGCGTAACGGAACAATGTGTGTAACGGGACACAGCGTAACGGAGCAATGTGCGTAAAGGAACACTTTTTCGTGCGTGCTGCCGGCGTTCATCGATTTATTAGACGTTGTCACGTCAAAAAAAAATTAATTTTTTCACAACGCATTACAATTTTACCTTTATGTTTGATATTTATATTTATTTTTGAAGGGAAAACTTCTATGGGAAGGTTGTTTGAATAGGGAGTAAATTCATGTAAGTCGTCATTGACATGGTCACGTGACGTGTTAACGATAACACTATTTCTGTTCCTATTAGTAGAGCTTATTGCGCTTTTAAATCTTACGTATACGGTTACTGTGCAGTAAAAATTGAGTATAAATAATAGTAATATTCTCATATAGATATATAGTTTGAATAACGAAGAAAACGGAGTCTTTGTGGGAATATAACCTAAAAATTAAGTACGTCATTATTTATTTCTTTAATACCTACAATTACTATGCAATGCGTATTTTATAGTAATTTAGGAGTTATTTTACAAACGTGATAAAACAAATTTGTTGTGTGATAATATTTTTTCGTAAAAATTGCGAAAATGTTTCCACTTCTGTCAGCAGTCCTCATGACTGCTTTGAATTTTTTTTATTTCCAAACATATACTTGTAACTGTTTGACTGTTTAAATTTTATCTATATGTAACAGTATCTATTTTTGTCTAAAGGATATATTTGTACATGTAAAGCTGTTTTTTTTTTTTCACTTCTTGCTGTCTGTACTTTTTGTATATTTGGACGTGTCCTATACCGTTGTGTGAGAACCTTAGTATTATCAAGTGGACGAATATGAAAGAAATAATTATTGAATAAACTCTTCTATTCCGCGAGTGTACCGGGTGTCTCGCAAACACAAGCGCGGGTCATCAGCGAGACAACTAGCTGCTTCTCGTTGTGACCTTGTAGTAAAGCCCTGGTCGCGACTGAATATCTGGCACGAGAGGAAGCGATGGTTACAGTTGCTACGTAATCGGTTTCACGTGATTTGCAGAGTTACGTTAACTGCTCCCTACAACAATGTTGAGTTCGTGCTGTTTACAGCGGAAATTATTCCAATTAAATTGTAAAAAAAATTAAACTAACATATTGATTATATTTTTTTTGTTGCTAAACGTAATAGTTATTTAATTCCAAGAAAACATCTGAAAATTCTAGCAAATAAGCTGAATATTTTGTAAATTGATGAAACATCAAACAAACTATATAACTCTACGTATACTAAACAAGTTAATGCATGTTTGTGATGATTATTTAGTGAAGTTCTGTTACGAGAGCACTATCAGATATCTAGCTTGTATTGCTATCACGAGAGTACGTGACCAGAGCTAGGGAATAGGTAACTATCACGTATTCTTGATGAGTTATGCGAGTTTTGGGATTTGTAATTGGAGCTCATTGAGTGTAAATGTCGCTTGTCACAGCAGTAAGATGGACCTTGTTGACGAACAAGGGTATATCGATGCTAGACTGTAGAATACTTACTTGAATAACTTGAAAAACGAATCGGAGGCTATTCCCGAAACATAGTCACCGATCCTATAGCTTCTCGCAACAGCGACGTGACTTAGGTTCTTCCTATCCGGAAATAAATTACATGGTGAAATGGGGTGAATCTGTGGACGTGTTTTCTGTTTTGTATCATTATTGGAATTGTTCTTAATACAAAACTTTCTATGGAAGAAGTCAGAAATAAAGTTTTAACCACACAAAATATTTCATTTTATGACAAGTGGGGTGGGGTATTTTGAAATTATGTCTCCAAAACCTATTTTTATTAATGTAGAAAAGCTGGGGTAAGTTGGTTATCTAACAACCACACTACACACTATGACTGAAAAAAAGACAAAATAATTGTTTAGATTAAAAATAATTGAAATTTAAAATCGGAATTATAAAAAGTCTGATACTCGTTTGTTGATTAAATAAAATGTATTTGAATATAAATTTTGCTATCGTCGCCAGATGTATCACCAACATTAGCATATTTGAATTTAATTTATATAATGTAAAAGTGTGTAAAATATTTTGAAAATTTTACCTCCGATTAACATATTACTGTAGAGCCGATTTACTCGATGTTAACTTTTAAAAAATGGGAATTATAGTTTAAAGTATCATATACAAATATAATTATGGAGTGAAAGGTGTGTGAAAATGGTGCTGTATATCAGTTTTCTTACATGAAACACGTGTTATAATAGCAAAGTAATTAATCCTCAAGATAAGATTATTAAAAAAAAATTCCCGCAAAATGACTTGCCCGATCGTGTCATTCCAAATACGTAGTTACGTCCCATGAAGATTTGCGATAACATTATTTTAAGAATTGAGTCATCACAAACAATAAAACGGTATTTTTTTACGTAAGGTTCTCGATAAGACTAAGTCAGGTTGATTCACAGAGAACATTGCTTTAGGTTTCATAAATTTTAATTAGTGGGAAATACATTGATTCCAAATAATGAAGCTTCATGAACTCCTTTAAAACTCCCGATACTTGACAATTTCCACGTATTGATATAATCTGGCAAATTTTTACACCGAAAATGATTAATTCTTCAAAAAATATTACACGCTGTTATAAAATTTTCCCTTAAATTTACGAAGAAAGCTGGTCAAAAACTATCCGGGATCTGCGTAAATTTGCGGGTACTAAGTTCACTTTCTTTGAGTCACGAATCCACAAGAATAATCTTGGAATATCAGCAAAACCTTTGAAGTATATATATTCAAAGGCAAAACTTAAAGCACTTGTAAAGACTACTTGCAAAAACACTATTGAGTGCCACGTGTGTATTTACACGGTTTATAAAGAATAGCAGAGCTCAATAGTTTCAATACGGCATAGTTTTTACGAAGATACTGTTCTCTGAAATAACGAACAACTCTTCGTTCATTTGAAGTGAATTCTTCATTGAAATGCCTTGTAAATTTACGGTTAATTCTAACAGTGCATGCGTTATATGCATGCACAGTAAAATGTATTTTATCTGATATTCTGTGGGACGGGGCATTCTGTAATCAGGCACCAATTGAGTTGTAATAAAAAAAATTGGTTGTCTGTAAAGTCGGTTTACGGACAATAGTTTAACGTGACAACGTCATAAAAAAATATTGATGAAATGATTGCATACTTTTATGAATAAAATTGAATCATTTTTATTGAATTATCACTATTTTGTATGGATACAAAGAAGAAGTGAAATGAAATCTACAATTTAATTGATAAATTTACTTTTATTTGCACTCATTAATTCAGATATGTTTATTACTTTAACAAAGAGATTATTTTAACTATAACTTTTATACATGTTTGCTGGTATTTAACTTCTTCCAATCTGTGTTATTCTGTTAAGGATAGGACGATGATAGGAAAAGTAGGAAACGAATGGGAGTGTTTCACGTTTAATGTGCCTCGAAAAAGTCAATGATTGATGGTTGTTCCAATCGAGTGGAAGAGAGATAGATGCGGCGCAAGCGTACAATGAGCGTAACGGGACAACGACTCATCCTTTTTCGTGCGTGCGGCCGGCGTTCATCGATTTATTAGACGTTCACGTCAAAAACTTAATTGGTATTTCCCTTACGAACTCAGTTCTCCCCACATAAATCGTAACAATATTAACTGTTCAGTGCGTTTTAACAAGATGGGCAGTAGTTTGATAAAATTCCTTGTTGAAAACCTGGTCCAAAGTCGGGAGTTTCTTTTCATTGCCTTTTCGCTTTTATAGGAGCCGTTCAGTTATATATCAACCTTTCGAATGATTCGATAGTCTTGTGTAGCTTCTCCGACAGCGAATTCTAGCGGCGTGCGTGGAAACTACGTGTGATTCGCGTCCAGAAATGTGGTTGAAAACACAATTCGCGTATATTCATCATGCTCGGCATTACTTTAAAGAATTTTACGTTTAATTTAGTGTCAAGAGTTTGGTATTGTAAGTTTATTTGCAACATTTAGAATTCGTTTATTTGCTCGTTGCCGAGGGGTCGTTACCACAACGCCGAAATACCACAACGCCGAATGTCAAAATTGACCACAACGCCGACAGCTAGAAAACTGATGTGTACCACAACGCCGAAATAACAACTGAATGAATTTGTGTGTGTTTCTTAAATGTACCTTAACGCCGAAATACCATAATCAAACCTAACCTTACCTAACCTTACCTAACCTTACCTAACCTAACCTAACCTAACCTAACCTAACCTAACCTAGCCTAGCCTAACCTAGCCTAGCCTAACCTAACCTAACCTAACCTAGTCTAACCTAACCTAACCTAACCTTTGTGGCAGTCCTGCAATGACATTTTTCGGCGTTAGTGCATTTCGGCGTTGTGGTACACAGCAGTTTTCTAGCTGTCGGCGTTGTGGTGCGTCCCCGTTGCCGAGGTTACGTGTTGCACATCAATGGCATATGCTGAACGACT
Source organism: Bacillus rossius redtenbacheri (assembly GCF_032445375.1). Classification (NCBI taxonomy): domain Eukaryota; kingdom Metazoa; phylum Arthropoda; class Insecta; order Phasmatodea; family Bacillidae; genus Bacillus; species Bacillus rossius. The sequence continues at coordinate 378,734,505 of NC_086330.1, forward strand.
CGCTGACATTTTCTTAAAAATACCTTTGGCATTTCAAAGTACAGACTAAAGATATCAGTCGCGTGAACTCATTAGGTACTCCGATAGGTAATATAATATCAAAATTATTATTTATTTTTTTTACATAGCCGCTCGGAAAACTCGTCTAGATAACTATCATTTAAATCTTCTTAGATACCTTATCGCAGGTATGAGAAGTTTAGAAATATTTGACTTGAGCAATATCTCGTGACAGTTTGAAGTGAAGGCTAAGCTGTAATCGTCGGGTTTGAGATAACCAACCTGCACATCCCACGAAAGATAATGATAATATTGCATTCACATTGTAAAAGTTCAAGAAAGTGCATTCTTCATTTGAAAAACAAAGTAGCCTTATCACTGAGATTGTGGGTTGGACATCGTATTATCAATCGTTTTATTAGCATAGCACTGTTAACAAGTTTTTAATGGGAAGATGATATTGTGCTACCAAGCATTACGGATTTTCAGTAATTATTACTGATTTAGATGCACAGTTACTGAATTACTTAGTAGTATTTATGTATTACAGGAAAAAAGAAACTTAACTACACGCAGGCTGCGTATGCATTGCAGAATATTTGATTATAAAATCCCGTTTGGTTTTATCCAGTTCAGCTTATTGGGTGTGCTACAAAAACAAATTTACCTCCAGGATAGTCACGAAACAAAGCATGCAAAGGTTGCAGTACAAACAATATACAGCGTGGTAATTGTTTTAGTTTTTTTTTAATAAATTTTCTTTTAGACCTGAGCATTTTTTAAAACTGTGTAATCGATGGTTAAACTTATATCTGTATAATCTTGTCAATTATTTTGAAAAATCTGGTATCCGGTGTAACATTTTTTTTCGGGTTTGCTTTATGTAGTGTTTTATTGCATGCATAATTTATTACTGATGGACGTCTGTAGCACTGATAACATGCGTATAAAGCAAAAAAAAAAAATGTATGTATTGCGTGACTTTTCGGATGTGAAAAATACACTGAAGTATATTTTGAGTGTGTACGACCTGTCATGAGGAAAGACGTGAGGCAAAACCTGCTTTCGTAGTCATGACTTGCAAAGGTAAGTAAGTATATCTGTCTTCATTTGATCGTTTTACAGAGTTTTTGCTTGAGATTTTTCCTACACGACCGTGCAGACTGCTCGTCTATATATGCATTCTTCCGAGAGTCAGAAAGACTTAAGGTCTGGTTTTTTAATTTTTATTTTAAACACTAGTGTGTTTGAGCGTGTTTTCAGCTCAGCAAGTGTTGGTTACACGTAAAACTTGCTTTCTCGCTCACCGGTGTTTCGCTTGAGGTTACATTATCTTTATTCTTGAATGAAGTTATTTTATAATTATTACAATTTTTATATTTTTTTATTAAAAATTTAATGTTGTACGTAATAACGCCTTATTTTATTTTCCTATTATAGTAATAAAAACTGCAATCAAATTTGTGTCGATTCAAACCGAAGTATGTTAGCTTATTTCACCAAATTTGCAACAGCTCAATGGGTTATGGTATTAACTAAGTACATCTAAATAGCAACTGCTACTGTAAAAAAATATATGTAACTATTACTTCAGAATATAACTCAATCATTTCTACAATCAGTGCAATAAAATTACCGACAAATATAAAAATGTGAAATTTTTTAAGCTTTTTAATTTTAGTAACATGGTATTTTTAAAAGACTTGGTGGGTGATAAAGCCAAATAAAGTTATGTAAGAAATATTAAGGTTTTAAAAAGTAACTAAAAGGCTATGTATATGTTCAAATCAATATTTGTTAAACCTATTAAAAACTCAAGACAACGCAATTATACCTTTCAAATAAGTGGCACTATTTCCCAAAAAGACATAATATTTAACCAATGAGAGTTTATGTACAAAGAAAAAAATATATAAATATACGACGATTGTGGGTTCAGTATGGAGTAAATTACCCTGCAACCTTATCTGGCTTTGTTTTGTGTTTGTAGTTTTGACGTTCTGTCTCGAAGTTCAAGCCTGCCTCTTAACTGGACTGAGAAGTAAATCAACATTTGTTTCCCGTGAAGACGTGTTCAGTGACCACCCAACATCTGTATTCCCAAGCTTCAAGTGCATTTATATAAGTAAAGTTATGTTCCCGTATGTATAATTTATTGCCATTATTAATCACAAATTAATAAGTTATTAAAACTATAAATTAGAATAAAAATATTGCATATTTATGGAATTTCATTATTAATTAAATTATTTTACTAAATTTAATAATTTTACACGTGTTTATTTTAATATTGAATACTGAGTACTTAATTTTTTATTTGTTTGAATTTATACTTTACCAACAGTATTTATAATAAATCCAATTCTTTTATTTCTTTTAATTATATGCACGCAAAATTAAGTACACACGTCCTGTTTTTTTATTTTTTATATAATGGGCAAAATTAAAAGATTTTTAAGTTGACAGCCAAGGTATGACCCAGAGGCTTAAACGTTTTTGTCATTTTAAGTAATCTTAAGCTTTAGCGATGAGAAAATGAAGCCTCGGGATTTTTTTCCTCTAAATAGGGAAATTTTGAGTAATTTTGAGGATTATTTTAATCATTTTTCAGGACTTTCGAGGAAATTTCCGAAACCAAAATATACGCAGTGACGTCAAGATCCAAGATGGTGGTCGGCACCTCGGCCTGAAGCCTGACCTCGGAGCCCCATAATCATACTACATAAAAACCCACGGAGTTGGTAATTGTCAGGGACGACATGCTGTGACGTGTTGGTCATATTGTTTACCTCACCATCGCCGTATTGGCCCGCCCAAAACATGGCGGACATGGTGCTTGACTACGTCTGATGATGGTTAGTGGGAATGAATTATTATAATCCCTGTCGTTAAAAAATAGTCACTTACATGGAAAAAAATTTAGTCGTTTAAAACTGCCAATTTTTTGGGCGTCTAGCCAATATGGCGCAACATTTATCCGAAGGATAAAAATAATTGGTTGTCTGTAAAGTCGGTTTACGGACGATAGTTTAACGTGAAAACGTCATAACAAAACATTGATGAAAATGATTTCATACTTTATTAATAAAATTGAATAATTTTTATTTTAATAATAAAAGAATAAATACTTAAAATTATACTAGTAATCAGATTTTTAAAATGCAAGAATAATTAACCTTTATTGCCGAAATTATTGTTGTAATAAGCAATCGAAACCACATTAACTTTTCACTTCACTTTACAAACAGTCGACGAAACAGTTCACGTGTAGATGTAAGTTGTGTGCTGCCGCTGTCTTTCTTCTCCTCGGACGCATGGGCCAATCGAGTGGAAGAAAGATAGATGCTGCGCAAGCGTACAATGAGCGTAACGGGACACTTCGTAACGGGACAATGTGCGTAACGCGTGCAGCCGGCGTTCATCGATTTATTAGACGTCACGTCAAAAGATGCTTCGCCCAGTTAGCAGGCAGTCGTGCAGACGTGGCCATCTCGTGTAAAACTGGATGTGCTCGCTGCTGCGCGAGACTCGGACCGTGTGTCCCCGGCCTAACGGGACGATCGCCGGCCGCCAGGGGTGTCCAAAACCTGCGTCTTGCTGCATTCCAGCCCCTGACCCGACCCCTTCTACTCGGGAAGCCTTCATCTCACAGACGAGAGAGCCACACCCGAAGTTCCCCGAAGTTCATGCTCGCTTTTTTATTCCCAGTTCTATCTCATTGTATAAACCTGTGTGACATTAAATTTTGCGGTCGGTTAGGATAGGTTAACTACATTATAAAAACTTTAAAACATTGTGAATGGTTGGTTATATTAGGTAAGTATAGCTACATTAAAAATACTGTAAAATCATTTTATGGTTGCTTAGCAAATAACTTTTTAATATGTAGCTATCCAGGGCTAGGAAACAGTTTACATGATTTCACAGTATCTTTAATGTAGGTATCCTAACCAAATCAACCGTCCACAATGTTTTAAAGTATTTATAATGCAGCTAACCTAACCTAATTGACCATTAGTTATGAGTTACAATGAACAAAAAAAAAAAAAACCGAAGATGCACGATCATACGTTTGGCTCTCTCGTCTGTGAAAAGAAGGCTTCCCGGTCTACTCTGCCTCGCTGGTCTCATTGCCTGGGATAACATCCTCATCCATAAGGGGACATGAAACAAAAAAAAATAGTCAGTCATGGGGACTGTCAACAGGAGTGAAAACTTAAAACTTTGTTTTTAAATGTGTAATATGACATTTCTACGTCAAATGTACGTAAGAAAATGATTTTGGTATTATATCAGTACGATGTCAGCATGATATCATTTATCTTTACATAATTTTTTAGTCACAGCAAATGTCAGTGGTATGTCAAAATTACGTAAATATTCATTACCTAGCTATGGCTTGCTAGTGATGTCAGACCTAGGTCATGTATTCACGTGGTCAAATTAACTTCACTTACTGCTACTACAGCATGTCGGTGATGCGAACTCACAAGATTTTACCCATCCAAAAAAGAGTCCAACACGTACATGATACAGTCGAGTATATACAATGCATCAGTGTATAATATGCGTATACATGTACGTATCTAGTCTGGCGCAACACGTCACTAGCATGTTGAACCCATAAGTTTTGCCCCAACCAAAAATCACTCAACGCGGCTAAAGAAGTTTTCACTTCAATTTTTTGTTGTATGTTTTCAATAGAGTTTCCATGATTTCGTATTACAAATTACTTATTTTCTCAAAATGCCAAGATTTCATCGGGATTTGATAGTCAGCATTTTTTATAAAACAAACCCGAGGGAAACTTTATTAGGAAATAACATTACAATTTCTTAAAATGACTAAGCATAACCATCGTTGAAATTGGTTGGCTCAAAACCGTTGTTTTAGGAAGTATTTTTGAAGTGAAAACTTCTATAGGAAGGTTTGTATAGGGAGTAAATTAATTCAAGTCGTCATCGACATGGTCACGTGATGTGCTATTTTTTTATATTTTAAGGTTAAAACTTAATTTATGCTGTTTTTAAATATACAAGTTTTTAATTTTATCTTTAATATTTTCCAAGGAATTTTTAACGTTATTGTGTGGTACATATTGCGAGTATTGGATATTTTTTAGTAGGTAGTTAAGTTGAGGTTATGTTTTTTTCTTTTGTTTATTTATTTACGATGTGAATTTCTTCAAATGTCAGGTTATTGATTAATTAGAGATAATGTTGATTATTTGTAGAATTAAGTTAATAAATTTTTACTCTTTCAGCGAAACAAACTTCATTTCTTCTAGTTTTAAAGTTATTATTGGTAGGGGCAAAACTTATGGGTTCGCGTAACCGACATGCTAGTGATATAATACCAAAATAATTGTTTGTTTTTTTTGCTTACATTTGACGTAGAAATGATTTCATATTACACTTTCAAACAAAATTTTGATTGAGTTTTCACTTCTGTCGACAGTCATCTTAACTGACTTCCCCCCCCCCCCCCCCCACACACACACACACACAAATATATCATCGGGCATTTCGCTCTTGGAACGCAAGATTTAATGAAATTGAACTTAAGCGGTATTTTTTTAAAATCCATTGATATAGTTTATCTTTCGCCGTGGCGGCCGAAAAAGATGGCTCTCTTCAGTAGGTTTTGCACGTGGCGTTATTCTTCCGTGCGAGGGAGGTGAAGAGGTGGAAAACTCGGGCTTTTATGCCACACGCCAGTGACTCAACGGCGATTCTGGTGACTGGTCTCTCCCCCCCTCCCCCCCCCCCTTCACAAGCCTTCACTACGGCCTGGACTTTCTCCCTCGTTCTCCCCAAGGAACCCTCCCTCCCCCTCCCGCAATTAGATACCGGAGCCTAGCTGAGCCCGGTTCGATAACCGCTGCCTGTCCGCCAGTGGACACCAGGTTCACACGACCTGAGTCAGGGCTCTTCAGGGTATATGTTACCACAACGCCGAACGTACAATAACGCCGAATGCCAAGTTGACCGCAACGCCGACAGCTAGAAAACTGCTGTGTTCCACAACGCCGAAATACAGTAACGCCGAAAAATGTTGCTGCGGGGAAGGGGGGGGGGGGGGCACATAAGCAAAATAACGCCGAATTACCACAACCTAACCTAACCTAACCTAGGCTAGCCTAACCTAGCTTAACCTTACCTAACCTAACCTTTGTGGCAGTCCTGCAATGACATTTTTCGGCGTTAATGTATTTCGGCGTTGTGGTACACAGCAGTTTCCTAGCTGTCGGCGTTGTATTCAATTTGGCATTCGGCGTTATGGTTTTCGGCGTTATTGTACGTTGGGCGTTGTATTTCGGCGTTGTGGTGCGTCCCCTATTAATGCATGTACGTCGTTCAAGGGAACTTTATATTAGCCTTTATCTAGGGATGGGCCAATCAAATCCTTAAGTATTCGAAGGATTCCATATTCGAGGACGAAGGCTCCAAGGAAAAAGTATTAAGTGGAATTCAAGTAAATTATGGATGTATTACGCATCGGTATGCCCTATTAATTCTGTAATTTCTTACAGATGGTGCTAGTAACGGTTTAGTTAATACAATATTAAACATCGATATGCCCTTTTAATCGTAAAATTTTTAACAGGGAGCGTTAGTAGCATGATGACATTCTTGTTAATAAAGTATAATACAAATGGCGTTAGTAGTATAAAAACACTAAATTATACTTCGCGGTTACGTATTTTTTTTTGGTAAAGAATTAATGATAGACAACACTTCTAGACATTACTTATAGGTTAAATTTAAAATTTAGAGGTTTAATAGTTTTTTTTTTCGTAAAGTGTTTACGACAACAATTTAGAAGGTAATGTTTAATGATTCCGAAATAGAAGAACGTAATGTTTAATGCCGAAGCTTTGCGCGGAAAAGTGTGCATGTGTCATTGCGAGCATGCAGAAGCAGTTGTGTCGAGTTACTACTGCCACGTACCGCCACTGATAGCTTCGGCGAGATACACGATAGCTCGAGGCAATAAACCAACCCGCGGTCGACCTTCGACCTTTTCCTCGACGTCAGTTTCTCCATGCCAAGGAGTTAGAAACAGCTACTGTCTACAAGCACCATGTTCCCAGCCAAGGAGGTTGGAAACTGCTGCTGTCTACAAGCACCGTGTTCACCAGCCAAGGAGGTTGGAAACAGCTACTGTCTACAAGCACCGTGTTCACCAGCCAAGGAGGTTGGAAACAGTTACTGTCTACAAGCACCGTGTTCACCAGCCAAGGAGGTTGGAAACAGTTACTGTCTACAAGCACCGTGTTCACCAGCCAAGGAGGTTGGAAACTGCTGCTGTCTACAAGCACAGTGTTCACCAGCCAAGGAGGTTGGAAACTGCTGCTGTCTACAAGCACAGTGTTCACCAGCCAAGGAGGTTGAAAACAGATGACTAGTGTCACTTTTGAGACTGCTCGCTGTTTACTGGCTGCACAGCCGGCTGACTGAACATTTTTGGGTATAAGAAGAGTTAGGAGTGGAACATGCGAAGAAAATTTCGATGTAGTATTATAATAATGAGATGACATAAGATTATATCAACACCTTGCGTGCCTCAGAAAACATATATTTAAAGGAGATTGGTATATGCATTTATGGCTGAATAGTAAAAAGACCTACTCCTAGTACACCCTAACTAGGGTTTGGGCATAGGAGATAGGTAATTTATATACATAATTAAAATGTAAGATGAAAAGTTAAACGTTTATATGGTAAAGTGGGTTTTCCATCCTCATCAGGTTTTGTCACGTCAATATTGAAAACCTAATACTTTTAGCCTATTACTTTTAATAAATGTAATTTTCATATCTTAGTTCCATAAATGTTGTATGCTAAACGGTGAACGGCTCTAGTGGTACGTCTACCTACCCCACGGTTCATAGGTAAGTCTACCTACCCCATGGCTTCATAGGTACGTCTACCTACCCCATGGCTTCATAGGTACGTCTACCTACCCCATGGCTTCATTGGTACGTCTACCTACCCCACGGCTTCATAGGTACGTCTACCTACCCCACGGTTCCATTGGTACGTCTACCTACCCCACGGATCCATTGGTACGTCTACCTACCCCACGGTTCCATTGGTACGTCTACCTACCCCACGACTCTCGGCATGGTTCCACGATGCCGCTGCGGCAGGTGCCCTTTGAAGAGCCGCGCCGCCTTATCTTATCAGTGCAGCGGACACGTGACACCGCGCCACAGCGTGGAAGGTGAGGCGGCTCCGCAGCGCTACGGGGAATATTGGTTTAAGGCTCGGCATCACACCTCATTTTATTGTCCCTGCCATCATTTCAGGCAGTTTCCTGTTGATTTATCACGATATCTTATGATTAGTTACAATTTTTTACTATCAGCTATTTGCTAATTGTTATCTAATAGAGGCAAGCTCTTAACGCAAGTGTTCATAAAAGCTATAAAATAAGGTTCAGTAGATTTCTGGATACACAATTTGTGACGTAACCACACGTGCAAGAGATCTAATGACCTCGTTGTCGAAATATAAAATCAGTATAAGAGAGATATACGATTTATAATTTGGGGATAACTGGGTTCGTAAGGGACAGCCCAATTAAGTTTTAATAAAATTTTATTATTACTAATATTTACATTAATAATAAATAATTGTACTTAAAAATGTCTGACCACAAATTACTGGCACTTAAGAATGTTCATTCTCAAGTCACTCAATGTCTGTTAAGTTCCACTGTTCGCACTCCTCACTGGAGCTAGGCTCAACAGTGTTTAGCCTCTTACCTTGCTCCTATTCTATCTCACCGTCTCTCGCCACTCAGTCTCCGCACTCTGACAATCCAGTCTAACTCCGCGTCGCGCCACACGGGGTTGGAGGAGGGGGGGGGGGGGGTACTCTTACCCTCTTCGACGATGTCGCACTTCCCTTCGCTCGGAATCCACTTGGAACTGTCGTGAACCGACGAGAGCAGCTGTGTCGAGTCGCGTCATCCCGGGCCGACCCGACGCCCGAACAGTCGAGAAGAGCGTCGCTCGCTCACGCCACTCCGCGCGGCGGCTCGCGGAATTCCCAAGGCCGCTCAGCGATAGATAAGAGCGCCGAGGCAGGACGATGTGGGGGAAGCGGAGGGGGTAGCGATGACCCTTATAATCCAACCAGGAGCGCGTGGCATGCCTTACATCAGCGGACGGCAGGTAGCACGGTATGTGACACCCGTGGCCTGGCAGAGCCGCCAGCCAGCTCCGAACCTGGCATTGTGTATGTATATGTATGTATATGTATATGTATATATATATATATATATATATAAGCGAAAGAAATGCCTTTAGGTTACGATACAAGAGTTGGTTTTCTTTTTATTTAATTTATTGTTAATACTATTGTTTAAGGGTTTTCATGTAAATCTGTCACAATAGCGCTCTTAACATTTGATGTTGAGTTACAAATATTCTCACCAGAAATTTACTGAAGGTTATAAACTGAAAACTATTTACTGAACTCTATTTACTGAACATTATTTTCCTTTAGTAAATATATTTGCGGGAAAAGTCCTTTATAAAAAGAAATTACAATAAAACATGGTGTATGGGACCGTTTCTTGAACTGTTTATGAGACTTGATCGTGCAACCAGACAGCAGTGAGCCGCATGGCGGGAACAGCAGGCTAGTCCTGGAGGGCTCAGCCACGCGGCAGTCCGGGGGCTGCGAGTGTACTCGCCCAGTGTAGTCGAGCCTGCAGAGCGGGGCTGCGGGTGTGCTCGCCCAGTGTAGTCGAGCCTGCAGAGCGGGGGCTGCGGGTGTGCTCGCCCAGTGTAGTCGTGCCTGCAGAGCGGGGCTGCGGGTGTGCTCGCCCAGTGTAGTCGAGCCTGCAGAGCGGGGCTGCGGGTGTGCTCGCCCAGTGTAGTCGAGCCTGCAGAGCGGGGCTGCGGGTGTGCTCGCCCAGTGTAGTCGTGCCTGCAGAGCGGGGCTGCGGGTGTGCTCGCCCAGTGTAGTCGAGCCTGCAGAGCGGGGCTGCGGGTGTGCTCGCCCAGTGTAGTCGAGCCTGCAGAGCGGGGCTGCGGGTGTGCTCGCCCAGTGTAGTCGTGCCTGCAGAGCGGGGCTGCGGGTGTGCTCGCCCAGTGTAGTCGAGCCTGCAGAGCGGGGCTGCGGGTGTGCTCGCCCAGTGTAGTCGAGCCTGCAGAGCGGGGCTGCGGGTGTGCTCGCCCAGTGTAGTCGAGCCTGCAGAGCGGGGCTGCGGGTGTGCTCGCCCAGTGTAGTCGTGCCTGCAGAGCGGGGCTGCGGGTGTGCTCGCCCAGTGTAGTCGAGCCTGCAGAGCGGGGCTGCGGGTGTGCTCGCCCAGTGTAGTCGAGCCTGCAGAGCGGGGGCTGCGGGTGTGCTCGCCCAGTGTAGTCGAGCCTGCAGAGCGGGGCTGCGGGTGTGCTCGCCCAGTGTAGTCGTGCCTGCAGAGCGGGGCTGCGGGTGTGCTCGCCCAGTGTAGTCGAGCCTGCAGAGCGGGGCTGCGGGTGTGCTCGCCCAGTGTAGTCGTGCCTGCAGAGCGGGGCTGCGGGTGTGCTCGCCCAGTGTAGTCGAGCCTGCAGAGCGGGGCTGCGGGTGTGCTCGCCCAGTGTAGTCGTGCCTGCAGAGCGGGGCTGCGGGTGTGCTCGCCCAGTGTAGTGCCTGCAGAGCGGGGCTGCGGGTGTGCTCGCCCAGTGTAGTCGAGCCTGCAGAGCGGGGCTGCGGGTGTGCTCGCCCAGTGTAGTCGAGCCTGCAGAGCGGGGCTGCGGGTGTGCTCGCCCAGTGTAGTCGAGCCTGCAGAGCGGGGCTGCGGGGTGTGCTCGCCCAGTGTAGTCGAGCCTGCAGAGCGGGGCTGCGGGTGTGCTCGCCCAGTGTAGTCGAGCCTGCAGAGCGGGGCTGCGGGTGTGCTCGCCCAGTGTAGTCGTGCCTGCAGAGCGGGGCTGCGGGTGTGCTCGCCCAGTGTAGTCGAGCCTGCAGAGCGGGGCTGCGGGTGTGCTCGCCCAGTGTAGTCGAGCCTGCAGAGCGGGCTGTCCTCTGCGCTGGAAGGCTGTCCCGTTGGCGCAGTGAATGCAGGCCTCTGTGCACCGGGCCGAGGTGAACGTCCATGAACGGGCGAAACACTGGTTTCCCCTGCATCAGTTTGTCCCCGACACGTGATATTTGAAGTTGCGTTGGTGTTGGGGGTATGAGGTTTGAAGCTCAGGGCTACTTGCTGTGTGTTTGGGGGGGGGGGGGGGGGGGGCATTATATTCGGGGAAGGGCTCAAAAAACATTTTGTATGTGAGTGTTGGTCGCACGAATAATGATGCAGCTGGAAAAAAAAAACTTATGGTCTCAAATGCAGAACTTAATTACTTTTGTTCACTTGAGCTGGTAGAAAAGTTTAACTAATAAACTTAAATATACCCATTTATTTATTTATCTATCTATTTTTATTTATTTATCAATATTTATTGGCGGCGAATGTTAAGGCGGTACGCCTTTTCTTACACTTAATCCACTTTTCTGCAATTAAATCAAATAGTGGAATATTAAAAATTAAGCATGATATAAGCAGATGTTGACCAAATATTAAGAGAATACAAATTACAATTTTAACCTAATGTTCAAATATTAACCATTACAAAATATTCAACCATAACTAGTTTAAAGTAATTAAAAATTAAGCATAGACATACATAAAATGAAAAATAATTAAACACACAGAAAATAGTATCAAAACCGGGGGGGGGGGGGGGGGGGGGGGGCAAGGTGCTACTACATTAAAACCAGTCACTCGCACATTCACACACAGATTCAAGCAGTAGGGTAGCGCGAAGTGGTCATGGGTATTGGAACCGAGGGGAAGGGGGCAGAGGCAAGGGCCCCCTCTGTAATTCACAAGCTCCCAACTGAAAGGAGTCTGCCTGCACTTTGGAATATGGGCAGTAATAAACATACAAGCTCCGTGTCCAGGGATGACGTGTGTAGAACTTTCAGGCCGCCAAACCACCCTCCCCCTTAATTTTCCGTGCCCCCCCCCCCCCCCCCATGCGAATCCTGCAGGTTTGCGACTCTGAATACACCCATCACAGTATTAAAAAAAATAATTGGTTGTCTGTAAAGTCGGTTCACGGACGATAGTATAACGTGACAACGTTATAACAAAACATTGATGAAATGATTGCATACTTTTATGGAAGAAAAAATCGAATCATTTTAATTTTAATAATAAAAGAATAAATACTTGAAATTATACTAGTAATCAGATTTTTAAAATGCAAGAATAATTAACCTTTATTTCCGAAATTTTTGTTGTAATAAGCAATGAAAACCACATTAACTTTTCACTTCACTTTATAAACAGTCGACGAAACAGTTCACGTGTAGATACAAGTTGTGTGCTGCCGCTGTCCTTTCTTTTTCCTCGGACGCATGGGCCAATCGAGTGGAAGAGAGATAGATGCGGCGCAAGCGTACAATGAGCGTAACGGGACACATCGTAAATAACGGAACAATGTGCGTAACGGGACACTTTTTCGTGCGTGCTGCCGGCGTTCATCGATTTATTAGACGTCACGTCAAAAATAAACAAAATACGGGCCCGGGAGTTCTATCGCCGCCCCTTCATTTTCAGCCGCGCCTGGGAAAGGGTGGTGGGGGGGGGGGGGGGAAGGAACTCAAGTTTTTTCCGTTTTTTATAAACCACAGAGCACAAGTTCGACCCAACTTTTAAATGCAAAGAATATTTTTATATATAAAAAAAATCTGTTTTTATAAGTATAATATAGTATGAAAACTTTGAAATATATTTTCAAGTTGTATTTCATCAAAAGCAAAATCTGATAATATTATTTTTTATATCTAAGCATACGCATTTTGAAGACACCATCTTTGTATCTACTGTTTTTATTAAAAAACGATTTATGTAATTTAATTTAAGTTTTGGCGCTTTTGAGCTTTAGCACATAAACGTAATAGAATTGTTTTTAAATGATAGTGACCTACTGCTACGAGTAGTTTCTCCTGTGGAACAATGATTTGTGTTTAGCGTTGAATTGTTATTTTTTTCCCTGTCAGAATGAATACAAATGTAATAATACCGTCGATATACAGTATTTTATGGTCTTGGAAAACAACGAACAGTAAAATTTAAAATTGGTTGTCTGTAAAGTCGTTTTACGGACGATAGTTGAACGTGACGTTATAACAAGACATTGATGAAATGATTGCATACTTTTATGAATAAAATTGAATTATTTTTATTGAATTATCACTATTTTGTATGGATACAAAGAAGGAGTGAAATGAAATCTACAATTTAATTGCTAAATTTACTTTTATTTGCACTCATTAATTCAAATATGTTTATTACTTTAACGAAGAGATTAATTTAACTATAACTTTTATACATGTTTGCTATGTAACTTCTTCCAATCTGTGTTTTTCTGTTAAGGATAGGACGATGATAGGAAAAGTTAGAAACGATTGGTAGTGTTTAAAGTTTAATGTGCCTCGAAAAAGTCAAATCGATGGTTGTTCCAATCGAGTGGAAGAGAGATAGATGCGGCGCAAGCGTACAATGAGAGTAACGGGACACATCGTAACGGGACAATGTGCGAAACGGGACACTTTTTTCGTGCGTGCAGCCGGCGTTCATCGATTTATTAGACGTTGTCACGTCAAAAAATAATTTACTGCACTAGAGTTTGACGACACGGTTTATGATCGGAACGTGGGTAGTACCAGTCGGGCAGCAGTGGGCTCTTGTTCGCTCTGCGCTGCCGTGGAAGGATGGGCCGGTCTGCAGGCGCAGACGAGGCGGATGTGGCCACGAGATGTCTGAGGTCTGAGTATTCCCTGCACGCCGCAGGCCCAACGGTTTGTCTGACCTTGGCGCCGGCTGCTGGCTGCCGGCTCCTCTCTCTCCCCCCCCCCCCCCCTCCCAGGGTGCGGGGTCGCTGCGCGCATGCCTGATCGTGCAGCCCGGAACAACGTGCTGACTGCTGGTCACAGACTCTGTGCGTATTGCGCTCTCCAGGTGATCGTAGCTAACACAAGTCTTGTTGCGCGAAGATCTGTTCGCCGAATGATCCGAAAAGGGGTGGGTGGGTTAGAGAATAGCGGGCTTCCCCCAGGGTTAGAGAATAGCGGGCTTCCCCCCATCCTTGTGCAGTTGTTGGAAGTGGCATATCTTGTCCCCTCCCCTACGCCTCTTCCCTCCATCTTTCGCCTTTCTCTGCTCTGACTTGCTCCGGCTATCCGGGTACGTATACGTTGCGCGGAGCTTCAGAAGAATAAAAACCAGCCAGATTGTAAAAGTACTCAGTATATCCGAGTGGTGTTTTGTTTACGAAAAGAGTTTAAGAAGGCGGATGATGAGTACTTATGTTTTTCAAACGATATTTTTAGAAGAGTGATAATGGCTAAAAAGGAATGTTCTTCAGGAATAATTATTAGACACGAAAACACTCGGTTAATTGTTTTAAAAGCTAAAGATACTTGCATTACTCATTTCCTTATCAAATATGTAAATGTAATAATTACCGCTGAAATCTCGTAGTTGTCCCATGCACTGGGAGAAGACTGCGCGCCTTGCGCTTAGGGGCGACTCCGCGCTAGAAGCACCAGCGAGCGTCGCACTTATGATCCCGCCTCGCTGACACACATACACACACACACACACACACACACCCCTGGCTACGCGAGGTGAGTGTTGACGGGGACGGGAGTATGCCACGAGGGGAAAGACGTCACCTCCTCGTGGCAACGTCCGTCACGTTTCAACCGCTCGCCGGGATCTGGATGCGTCCGGGGTCGCGTGGGCGATAGGCGGGTTGATCTGACCTTTGAACTCGCGGAGGCAAGAAGTAAGGGAGTTGGCGTGTACACTCTTTGCCATGTTGATACTTGCAAGTCAATACGAGAGCTAACCCCCTTCCTATCTGCATAGCAAAACCATTTTGTCGTGATAACGTCTTATAAATCGATGAACGCCGGCTGCACGCACGAAAAATTGTCACGTTTTCCGCCTGAGCCGAGCGTGCAAGAACAGAAAAAAACTTCTATAATATCAAACCGGTTAAGGCGGGCTTTTTAAAAAGCAGCAATTTTAAAAAAAATTGATATGGCGTTATCACGTAAAATTATTGTCCGTAAACCTACTTTACAGACCAAACCCCCCCCCCCCCCCACCATTCCTTTTTTTGGTTATAATAAAGTTCAACCCTAATTTCCTGCAGATGTGTTGGTATTGTGTTTGTTTAGCAATATCCACTACATGATGGCATCTTTACGACCCTTCATGGCTAGCTCTTTTCAAGCTATTAAACAAATTTATAGCATATAATCCTTTACACGTCTACGATTTGTTGTGCTATCCAATCGCTAAGCAGTTGACTTCAACTTCAGAACAGACATCCACTCCTAGAACAATACCGCCATGTTTGAACCTCTGCAGCGTTGCATTCCCCGAAGACAAATTGAGTCCCCCCCCCCCCCCCCCTTGTAAATTTATTCCGATAGCTCTATTTTATTTGGAGTTTCTTGGCTTTTTCGGTTAAAGCAACGTCTAAGACTAAGATTTCACCGACGTTTCTGTCGACGATGCAGTCGCCATCTTTCAGGGTAGCAGTTATCTACTGACTCAGTAGCTGCTACCTTGAAGATGGCAACTGCAAGGTCGGCCGAAACGTCGGTGAAATCTTTTGCCTTCGACGCGGGTACGACCCAGGAGCCAAGCAACTTAAGAAAATGGTCGCGAAAGCCCTGCGATCCTTATTAGATCTTGCATTAGTTATTTGGTTACAAGTTTTGTTCACTAACTATTTATTTTCAAGTTGTAAAAGATCACGCATGTTCCTGAAACACACCTCAAATGAAGATCTAATTGGAGCTTCCTGTAGGTGGGAGACTCTCGGTTTACCTGGAAAAGTGAGTTATCGATTGTTTGTAATCTCATTTCGCTACTCTCGGTTTGCCTGGAAAAGTGAGTTATCGATTGTTCGTAATCTCATCAGGAAAAAACCTGACTGCGAAGCTAGTGTGTGAGTTCACTTCCACTCAAAGTGAATTGACATTCTTGAAAATGGTAACCGATAAGATTATCATTTAGTTTTATTTATTAATTTATTTACTATCGTCTTTTTTGGTGGCTTAAGTTAAGGCGATATGCCTTTTCTTACACTTAATCACATTTTCTGCTATTAAATTAGACATAACATAAACATAATAGATCATAAAATAGGTAACAAGATAGAAAGCAGAATTGAGCTTTTAACTAAATGTTATAATATAATTAAGTAACAATTACAGAATTCAATCAAAAATTCAATTTACATTTCGCTAAAAATTAAGCACTTAAATTAACACTTGTGTTACTTTAAAACCAGTTACATTCACACACAGAATCAAACAGTAAATAAGCCGCGAAGTGAACATAAGTATATGTTCCAAAGTTTTTTTTTTTTCAACTTGTGTTTGTAATGAGCTAGGTTTTTTAAATTTCAGTTTGAGTTCATAATGTCCTATGTGAATAGAAAAAAATTAAACCTAGGTGCATGTTGAAGGGATATTTGTTGTAACAGTAACATATAAAGTAGTTGTACATAGAAGTTCAGGTGTTCCAGAAGAGAGGTTAAGAAAGGAGAGTTCTGAATTCTGGCTCTGGCAAAGAAAGTATGACGTAGGAACTTTGGGGGAAGAAGCTCACACAATGATTTATGTAATGTATAAACACAAACCAAAACCTTGGAAGGGAGACAGGAGAAGGGTCTGAGAATATTGCAGGAAGCAATAATATTATTCCTGAGACGAATATAAATAATACTAGAAAGGATGTAAGGATTCAAGATTTGAGGGATAAGACTGTAGATCGTATCGGTGAAAGAAACAATGGCGAGGAAACAATGAAGATGGTGTGCACGTGATTGGAATGGATAACAGGTCTGAAGGAGTACTACAGTATGTGAGGATACAGAAACGCTCTGCGAGTTTGAGGGAGAAGGCTTTTTTCCTTCAGTTTACCTGGGAAACATCATTTCAGCCTGTGTAAGTAGTTATTAGAAGGAATTTGTACCACTCGCCTTTTCTTTCTTTCCTCGTTGTATCCGCTATTCATAGTAGTGTAGGATATTATGTCCGGCGCCACTCTTCAGGCTGTGGAATGATGATTGTTTGTTTACATTGTTCCTTAGAGTGCAGATTCTCGTGAGGTGTCGGGAGTTCGCCACCTTGGATTGTGACGTAACGGTGGCCATCTTGGATGACCTTTAACTTTGACCGTGACCCCGGTGGCCATCTTGGATCCGCCATCTTTAAATCGAGCGTCCCGCTCGCAAATGCTGCACTTTTCGTAATGATCGTCATCTCTAATTCTGACATCATGCCCGCCATTTTGTTTTCGTCTGCTGTAGGCCGCCATCTGTTTTTTTCTGTTCTACTGGAGGCCGCCATCTTGGATACCGATGTCTTTGTTTCCTCTGTTTGTTCCTAGAGCGTCAGCATCGCTCTGTCTCATCACATAAGGTCGATGTTCCATTACCTACCAGAGCTTTTATGGTCCTTATCGACATATTAAATTTAATTTTTTTATTCAAATACATTGGAAGCGCTGTAATTTGAACCATCGCAGCTCTGACTTCTATGTTTGAAAACATAACGCCTTTAACCGCACTGCCATTGAGACATTTACCAGACTGATAATTAAATAAGGTATATGAAAAGTAACACACATATTCGGACTTGTAATTTTTTTTAATTCGAAGTAATACTAGCATCGCCAGTCCCAGGTGTGAACCGCCATCTTGTTTTTAGTACTCGCAACCAGGAGCGCTAGTTAACACACATCGCCTGCTAGAGGACGTCCTCGCCATCTTGTTTTCAATACTTGTTACGAGGAGCGCTAGTGTCACATAGTAAACATGCCATCTGGTAGTGTGTGTTGCCGCCATATTAGTTTAATTCTTAGCCACTAGAGTGTAGTAATTATTTATTATTACTGTGGCACCCTCCATCTTGACATTTGGATGCCATCTTGGAAATCTGTATTTATTTAGCTATAAATTCGGGAAAAATTCCAAATTTCATCAAAAAAATCACTTATTAAAATGATTGACGCGATAGATTTCCGCCCTTGGTTTGATTCTCAGCTAAATATAAGGATAACTAAAGCTTGAAATAAATTTTAAATTCTGTTTCTCGTGAAGTTTATGAATTATTCACTCTACGAAAAACAACACTAGACAAGATAACTTTCCGACGAAATAAATACGTTGTCGCGCTGCCTTACATGGATGTCTATTTTTTTTTTCAATGAATGAAATAAATTCCAACCAGTTCATGTACAGTGCTATATGTATAGACAGTGTGTTCGGACCACGAGACCAGGTAATGTACAATGTCAGACGTATAGACCAGACATTTCCGAACCTCAAGACCTTCTTCGTCAATAGCTAATAATTTAAATCTTACCGTTAATTTCAGCCAATGAGGTATCCGGCATCTGTTGACAGTGTTAGTAACCATATTAACTACCAAATGATTTTCCCTAAACATCTGACCAGCAATTTGCGAGAAAAGTTTTTAAATATATAAATAAATACGGGTTATATAAACTTTTTAGCTAACCGTTCTCATCACTTTTTTTTTACTTACGTAATTTTTGCTAGTGACTCATAAGTAATAGCATGAATTTTTAAAACTGGAATTACACCCGAGCGTTGTAATATCACAACAATTTATTGCCACAATATGATTGATAAATATAAACAGTTCTCCAGTCCCGCCAAAATGGCTTCCTACTCTACTCTCATTGGTTGTTGCGCCATGCGTCAGTAACGTAAATAACATATATTCATTTCCCTTCTATGCGCTATTGTGAATCAGCGCGGACGACATGCTGTTACTGTTATTTTTTCAATCAACGACCATAAATATGAAAGACTGGAAACTCAACTATGTTTTTCTGTACCCGCATAGTCAGCAAACTACACTGCCCTCTATGCATCTACAAATGAAGTAACGTGATCGAAAGCGCGTGACGATAGATTGAATTTAAAAAAAAACCGACTGTTAAATGTTTTTTTTAAGCACGAACGGCGGCTCTAATTAACTATCAGTCTTGCGGAATAGATAATTTATTAATAATAATAAACATATAGGCTTGTTTATTGCCAGGATGCTCGGAAGGGCTTATTATTTTCGTTATAAAAACATTTCTTCTTTACATTTTTGACTGTGTTATACCTGCTAATTTCATTTTCTTCAGTTATTATAGATATAATCAGGGTAGTAACACATCGTAAAAAAAATTTCACATGTAAAAAAAATGGTTGTCTGTAAAGTCGGTTTATGGACGATAGTTAAACGTGACAACGTCATAACAAAACATTTATGAAATGATTGCATACCTTTATGAATAAAATTGAATCATTTTTATTGAATTATCACTATTTTGTATGGATACAAAGGATTGAAATGAAATCTACAATTTAATTGATAAATTTACTCTTATTTGCACTCATTAATTCAAATATGTTTATTACTTTGACGAACAGATTATTTTAACTATAACTTTTGTACATTTTTGCTAGTTAACTTCTTCCAATCTGTGTTATTCTGTCAAGGATAGGACGATGATAGGAAAAGTAGGAAACGAATGGGAGTGCTTCAAGTTTAATGTGCCTCGAAAAAGTCAAATTGATGGTTGTCCCAATCGAGTGGAAGAGAGATAGATGCGGCGCAAGCGTACAATGAGCGTAACGGGACACAGGGTAACGGGACAATGTGCGTAACGGGACACTTTTTCGTGCGTGCAGCCGGAGTTAATCGATTTATTAGACGTTGTCACGTCAAAAACAATATCATTAATAGTTAATGTTTTACTACTGTTTATTATTTATCTAATTCATACGATAATTAATTCCGACAAACATTTCAAGTGATGATTGTATTAGCGCGCTCTGTGGATGTACGAAAGGACGAGCTAGCTATAGTAGCGCTTACTATCGTGCCTGTTTGAAACACTACGTGGGTACATGTGGGGTTATTTGAGTTGCCGCTCGGAGACTTGTGCAGACTGGACTCTGGCATCGGCCGGCGAGTGAGTCACTGAGTCACTGAGTCACTGAGTCACTGGCTGTGTGTGAGTGTCGTGGCGAGCAGGGCTGCGTGTCTGGGGCCCATTTCAAGTCAACGGGAAGCCTAAAATGTACATCAAGTTCTGCCCCTGCCCGATTACACCCGAACAATTCACCTGCGGCCAACCTCGGGTTTATTTATATATATTTATATTTCTCTGTTTATTTTAATGTAGCTATACTAACCTAACTAACCGTCCATAGTGTTTTAAAGTGTTTTAATGTAGCTAACCTAACCGACCAGTTTTAATATTTGAATTCATTTTTCCTGCGCAAAAATAAAACAAATCCCGAAGTTGGCCGAAGGTGAATTGTTCGGGTGTAATCGGGAAGGGACAGAACTTGATGTACTTAGGCTTCACTTCAGTCAACTGCACTCTTCTGACTTATACGCAGTATTTACAAGTCTGCTGGAAAAAAACATACATTTAAATGTGTTTTACATAACCATTCTTGTAAACTTGTATTGACAACTGAATTTTAACAAGTTAACAAACGATTTACTTGTAGGTTACCAATAAAAATCTTTGGTCTTTGAAAATGTAGCTTACAATCTTGTAGTTGACTGTTTCTAACTCAACTCAATAGCTAAGTGGGTTATACTTAAAAAAAATTCGTTAATAGCTGGTCTAGTTGTTACCTACAAAGTTTAAATAAAAAATGCAGATTAATTACTCAATACTCAAACCATTTTATGCTTCACCTAAAAAGCTGCTAATACTACATTAGTTAAATTGTATGTTGTCAAAACCTGTTAGTTACAAGTGATGTCATTTTGCTTAATATTGTGGGTAACAATTGGCAACTATTACACAAGCAAGCATGGAAGACATATCGTTCCGAATTATTTGCAAAACCGGTTAAGTTTGAATGAGATGTAACCCCGACTGGGAAATGTTCGGGAAAAATTGCAACCCGTTGCTGAGTTACAAGGTTTCCAAAGAAGTAGTGAAGATGCAGCGCAGCGGAGACCGTGGACACAGCCCGCATGGCACTAACGACAACCTATCAGGACCAGTTGCTTCATGTTCCACCGCCCCACCCCCTTGACCTCAAGAACACACTCGGCAAGAATGCACACTCGGCAAGAATGCACACTCGGCAAGAGTGCACACTCATAGACGCAGCTCGACACCACAAGACTTAGGGCTCACACTTCGCTCTGAACATCTCCACCCATCAAGCCACGCAGGTATCTCAAGTGAAACGGGGGAATCATCTTCATTGGGATGGGATAACGATTTTTCTTCAATCGAGTTTCGTTTAAAGAAGAACATTCGCTATCTATCCCAGTGCGCTCATCCAAATGTCTGTCGGGATCTTTTGCAACCGTGAGTAGCAGGCTCTGGAATAAATTAGACCAAGCGACTAGGCAAACAAAAAATCTAGCTTCCTTTAAGTACAGGAGTACAGGCTGAAAAAAAAAAACATATTTGTAACAACTGCTTACCATGACCACTTCGGCGCTACCCTACTGCTTGAATCTGTGTGTGAATGTGCGAGTGACTAGTTTTAATGTAGTAGCACCTATTTTTTTCTTCTGGTTTTGATACTATTTGCTGTATGTTTAATTACTTTCCTTTTTATGTATGTCTATGCTTAATTTTTAATTACTTTATATTAGTTATGGTTGAATCTTTTGTAATAGTTAATATTTGAACATTAAGTTATTATTTTAATTTGTTCTCTTAATATTTAGTCAACATCTGCTTATATCATGCTTAATTTTTAATATTCCACTATTTTATGTAATTGCAGAAAAATGGTTAAGTGTAAGAAAAGGCGTACCACCTTAACTTCGCCACCAATAAAGACTGTAAATAAATAAATAAATAATAAATAAGACAGCATTTAACAATTCTATCAAAACTTGCTGGTATCGGCTGGTTTAACATGTTCTTTGCTGGCAAAGCGCGAATTAACGTTCAGCACGGTGAATCTTTCCAGTGACGCTGCAAATATATTAGTATTTAGGTGTTACTAAAAATATCCTTTCAGGTGATTTCCTATATTGGCGACATTTTGGAGAAAAAATAAGTTTTTTTATTGAACATAGGTACTAATGCTCCTTTATTGTCCTGAAAATGGCGTTTTGAAGTTTCCACAAAGGTCTGAAATAGACGATTGTCGTTGACCGAACATGTTTAACCTTCGACACGATTTTACCTTATTTAAAATATTTCTGACCCAACACGACCAACATTTCACTCTCGGAACGTTCGCGTTTTCACGCAGACAGAAATAAAACCTATTTAAGATATAAACAAATAGTGGAATCAAAAGTGTTTACAGAACATCGAAAATATTAAAAAAAAAAAAAAAAAATCTCACAGAGAAGTCGCTACCCAATAACTTACATTTGGTTGCAATGCCGTTACATCCAACCGCAGTCTCGCACAGGCTGCAAGTCAGCACAATTCCTCCACAACATCTGGACGTCAGACGGGAAGCCTTCATTGTGGATGGTTGGTTATATTAGGTAAGTATAGCTGCATTAAAAATACTGTAAAATCATTTTATGGTTGCTTAGCAAATAACTTTTTAGTATGTAGCCACCCAGCGTTAGGAAACCGTTTACATTTTTTCACAGTATCTTTAATGTAGCTATCCTAACCAAATCAACCGTCCACAATGTTTCAAAGTATTTATAATGTAGCTAACCTAACCTAATTGACCATTAGTTATCATGAGTTACAATGAACAAAAAAAAAAACCGAAGATGCACGATCAGGAGTTTGGCTCTCTCGTCTGTGAAAAGAAGGCTTCCCACGTCAGACCTAAGACACCTCGAAGCGGTCAGCCAGGGAGCGACGAACTCGGGAGCTGACCATGCGAATACACACTCGCACGCTCAACACTACCGCGTAATATTACATAATATTATATATATTGCATAATATTACATTCCCTTATGAACAATTCTTTTTTGGAAACATCTGCGGCACAGCCATAGCCGAAGCCACATTCGCGCCTGTCTGACCGAGATGTCATACCATGCTGATTCGTGCCAGATTCACATGTATGGTGCATCATGCTGCCCTTTATGCTCAAACACGAAGGACAGCACTGTAGAAATAGGCTTTACTCGAAATATTTCTACAAAATAGATTAATTGTAATTCGTATCAGTGAAATTCACATATTTCTTAAATTGTTTAGATTTATATATTTATTTAGACTAAACTGTTATTTTAATGCCTACACACTATTATAATTTTTATTAACGGCTTCAGTTACCCAATTTCTGTTTCAAAGCAACTTGATGGGGGCAAAAAAAAATGCAATGAAATGGTGCACAAGACGGTTATAAAAACCTCAAATTAAATTTTTCGTTTGGAAAATTGTTAATGTTACGTTTTAGAGAATATTGTTCGTGATGTCAGATGCAGATGGTGCTCTCTGACCTCGGGAGTTCCAAGTCGAACAACTGTGACCACGCAGATCCGCATCAGCGCCATTAGCCCCGACACATCGCACACACGACTGCGCTAAGTGGGAAGCCTACAACCTTTGAATATATATACTGTATAGAAGTCGCGAGTGGATAGGATTTACTCTACATTTTTCAGAAGCGTATGATGAGCAGCTTGGGAACTTCACCGCTGCAGTGCGCTGCCGTAACGCCCTGTATCGTCTTAGTTGTTATTTACACGTTAGAGCGCAGCGCTGTCGCCCGCTGTCATTCCCCGCACCCCTCATCCATCATTCACTGCAGCTCAAGGTCGTTCAACAGGAGGGGGAAGGGGTGTTTGAAGAGTTCGACACTTGTCCGCTAGGGACCACCACAAGTCGATGCCCTAGAGATGGTGGCGATTGCGGCGGTGAATTAACCAACTACCTCAAAACCGTATTAGAAATTTTAACCTGGGCTGGCGACTTCTATACAGTATATATATTAAAAGCTACAACTCACGTAGTTTCGGTTCCCTACCACGTTCGTGCAACTTCGGATTTCTCTCAAAAATTGAAAAAAAAAAAAAAATCGAAGGGTTAGGTCAGTCACAACATGCTTGTTTTCATTGGAAACTTCTGATTTAGCGGCTGAAGTGGCGTTAATACCAAAACGCAAAACTTCGGAAACCTTCGGAAATTCTTGCAGGGAATCGAAACTACGTGAGTTGTAGGCTTCCCGCGCTAAGTGGAGGAGCGACCACATGTCTGCCTCAGGCGCGGCGCTCCAAGGAGGTTGCTGACAGCGCAGCTGATAGCGCAGCGGTGTGGTCTCCTTGGCGCATTGTTTTCAGTACAAGAACAGTTGTTTTTCATAGGAATTTATTTAAAAAAAAAAAGGGGGGGGGGTTGTCTGTAAAGTCTGTTTACGGACGATAAATTTATGCGATAACGTCATAAGAAAACATTGATGAAAAATTGAATACTTTTTTAATTTTCAAATTTTATTTGCAAATTTAATTTAAATAATTTTTTTAAATATAATCACGAACAATTAGTTAAAAAGCGCGCCTTTAACCTGTTTGATATTATAGCAGATTTTCTCGCACGGTGGTTGGCCGGTTCTTGCACGCTCGGCTCAGGCGGCACGTGACAATTTTTCGTGCGTGCAGCCGGCGTTCATCGATTTATAAGACGTTATTACGTCAAAAAAAAATACGTGGCAAAGTCAGGGAGGTATTATTACTTCTTACCTCTGTGCTCTGTTGCTTAAGCCATCTTTTAAAACGTACATAAATTTGAATTTCACGCGCATGTTTACAGCCCACGCCGCTAGGATCATGCTCCGCCCATGTTAACAGGCCTGAGTTTCCTATACTATCTGCATCCGAACACTGGCCTAATGCAGGGGTGCCCACAAGGGGGGGGGGGGGGTAACGACGCAGACTGCGTCATTAAAATTTCAGGGGGGGGGGGGGTTGTCAAAAGACGAGAAAAAATATATATAATTTACATACTTATAGCTTCTAATGTGAAAATACGTTTCTGGTGCTTTGATAATTGAAAGGGATCTTGTATATCAAATTGGCAACCCCGCACTTTCCTCAACAAAAGCAGTTTGGCATCTGTCGGTTCAGGATGGTCCCTATCCCCGCTTCGACAATAAGCGCACACACGCATATGACCAAAATTATTATTATTAGAAAATTAGTTTTAATTAATGCAAAATGTGACCAAATATAATACTAATAAAGTATAATATTAGAAAATCATTGAAATCATTGAGAAAATGGTACAAAAAAATTCGGGCCGGGGGGGGCCTCATTAGGTAACCGGGGGGGGGGGGGGGCTTCATTAGGTAACGGGGGGGGGGGGTGAGTCATAGTGTTTGGGGGGGGGGGGGGGGTGGGCACCTCTGCCTAATGCATCCCTCAGCTAAGTGCATCGTAGTGGACGCAGCGGTTTTTGCTTTGCTTCCGAACTCCCACAAGGGATGCTGATACATCCCTACATGCTTCCAATAAAATCGAGATTTCTAGAGATGCGACACACTCATCCACTAATGCGTCCCTACGTCCATTACCTTCGGGATCGCGTTTTGTTTTGTTCGTATATATTAATTCAGATTTTTGGCATATGATTTGTTTAAAAGGTTACAAACGTAAGTGCTAACTCAAAATAGAGACAAAGATGTAAAATTTACAGAAAGTATAACTTTCTCATAGGGATATTTAATGCTCATTATACGTCTTTTTTATATTATAAATTTGAGATTCATAAAAAAACTTTTGAGGTGGCAACGTCTAATAAATTGAACTCCGGCTGCACGCACGAAAAAGTATCGCGTAACGCGCATTGTCCCACTACGATGTGTCCCGTTACGCTCATTGTACGCTTGCGCGGCATCTATATCTCTCTTCCACTCGATTGGAACAACCATCGATTTGACTTTTCAATAATGTTTTCGTCGTTTGAATTATTAATATTATGTAATTTAACGATCGTCCACCGATTTTCAGCACAATCGGTACGGTTATTTAAAAGTAATGTTGAATTTTCAAATACGTTTTTGTACGTACAATTGTGTTTTACAGTTACACATAATAATTCAAATTACACCCGGGATTTTTTGCACAATGTTTTAAAAAATATTGTAACACATTATAAAAAAGTTTGGTGTATTTGGGATTCGTATTTGTTATAAAATCGTACTTATTATAAAAACGAAATAATATTTTTTCCCTACGGTGCTGCCATCTACGGTGACGGACGCGAACCGAACGAATCGCGCTATCTATCCACGACACGTGAACTGTTTCGTCGACTGTTTATAAAGTGAAGTGAAAAGAGAATGTGGTTTTTATTGTTTATTACAACAACAATTTCGCAATTTCGGCAATAAAGTTTAATTATTCTTGCATTTTAAAAATCTGATTACTAGTATAATTTCAAGTATTTAATCTTTTATTATTAAAATAAAAATGATTCAATTTTATTCATAAAAGTATGCAATCATTTCATCAATGTTTTGTTATAACGTTTCACGTTAAACTATCGTCCGTAAACCGAATTTACAGACAACCAATTTTTTATTACATAGTTAACATTCATAACATCCACGCTACATTAAATGGTTTAAATTGGTCGTTGTTATTTACATTTTGCTGAAAAATATTGGTGTATATCACGATTCAGAATGCCTGCGTGAACACTGGTACGACCAACTGACAACAGGTGGTGCTATCGGTAAAAGTATTCTGGACACTATGCGTCCTTTTACATTGCGACTGCATTTGCTGAGGTGTGCAGGGACGAGTGTGCTGGACGCATCCGGGATGCAATTGTCTCGTGCGGTGTCTGTCCCAGCGACGCGGATGCATGTCGGAGGCCGCGGATGCGGTTCGTAGATACCGTCCCGCGTCATCTTCCTTATCAGCGCGCGCGCAAGGCTGCAGGCGTGCAGTCGACGAGGTGTGGCGTCTGTCCTCAGGTCTGGGTCGTTGCCACAACGCCGAACGTACAACAACGCCGAATGCCAAATTGACCGCAACGCCGACAGCTAGAAAACTGCTGTGTACCACAACGCCGAAATACAGTAACGCCGAAAAATGTTGCTGCGGGGAAGGGGGGCCACAGGAGCAAAATGAAAAACAACTTAATACATTTGTGTGTTTTTCTTAAATGTATCTTAACGCCGAAATACCACAACTTAACCTAACCTAGGCTAGCGTAACCTAACCTAACCTAGGCTAGCCTAACCTAACACAACTTTACCTAACCTAACCTTTGTGGCAGTCCTGTCGGAATTTATAAAACTAACCTGAGTAAAATTTATCAAAAAAGAATAGCAAAATTTCTTAAGACAAATGAACAAAATCATTGTTGAAATTTAAGTTCCAGGTTGATAGCTTGAAAGCGTGTTTAAAAATTTGCACAAGCCAAATTATTGTATACGTTGAAAAACTGGTGGTCACAGATATCGGGGATAATCATTTAGTAGTTAGTTATTGACCAACACTACCAACAGGCGTAGGATGTATCGCGAAATTTCATTGGTTGAAATTAACAGTGGGATCTCAATTGTGAACCGACTTAGCACAGGTCATGCATGTGTACAGCCGTGTGCATGCATGCTGTGGAATTGCTAATGTTTTTGATGTGTAACATCTTGGCTCTCGGCATACGGCATTTGGTGGGAGTAATTTCGAGAATGAAACGGAAGTGAGTAACCACGGTGCTGCCATCTGTGGCGGATGGCGCTAACCAAAGTTCAAAAAACCAAAGGGAAACTTTATAGTATTAACGGTTTAATTAATGTTTGTGGCCGGCAGGGCCACATTTTTACGTGTAATTTATTTTTGTTGCTGGTCTCTTGTTTTACATGGTTTTTTATTTCACGTATTTATACGCCTTTTTTAATTAATGTTAATTTATCTGTAAATTTTTTTTTAGTTATATTTGTTTCTGTTAATTAGTAATACGCCGTTTGGTAGCTATCGATTATGAGTTTAAGAACATCGATTGTGTTTCACGTAAATACCACTTGGCGAGCGCCCGGCGGTTGGCTGATGACGTCAGACATTCGGCTTGCCGGGAGTGAAAATCAGCTGGGGCCGCGAGGAATTGTGTGGCGAGCGACCGTCGAGGACAGAGCTATGTGACGGCGCGGACTGGTGTGCCGGACGGCAACGGGCGACGAAGAGTATGGGGGTGGAGGCTCCACGCTGGGTGACAGGGCAATGGTTTGCCCTGTGATACTGAACTTATCAAGGTAAAGAGAGGCCGCAATTTTGATTTTTACCCTCGTGGTGCTGCACTGGTTTTTGGCAAACCTAGTGAACTGTGTATTTTCCCATACTAAATTTTATTTGGACGGAACTTTTATTAGCCTGTTTGGTGAAGAGGCCCATTCGTTTCACACGTTGTTCCAGTGTGGGATTTTTTAAATTGGTCGCCCGTTTGCCTGTAGTTGTAATAAAAGTATAAGTTTGGAAGAAACGAACATTTTGCAATTTGTTTTTGAGACTTTGTCTTCGGAATTTGCATACTTAAAGTTGGCTTTAGCTAATATAATCAGCTTGTGCAGTATTATTAAAAGTATGCGATCTGTATTGGACTACATGCGCAGCCTGATGTTGGTTGGTGCGGCCATTCTACGTTTTTATGAAATCATTGGCAAGTTAATAAAGAAGTAAGATTTTGTTTGAAGTAGATGATAAATACTTCTGTGGTAACATAGTTATGTTACGTGAAGAGTTTTTGCTACATTTCCCTTAAAAATAAGATAATTTTTTTTTTATCATCGTTCACGCCTTTGTGAATTCGTACCTATTGTCCGGCGTGGCATTAGACTCTGGAGTTGGTGAGGAAGGTCAGGAAGCCAGCGCACGCCTAGGATATTAACTTTGTTTTTTTGGCAAGTCTTTAGCAACGAACATCAGAAGAAAGACTAAACTGTTGATTGAGAGTTTAAGAACTTTATTTAAATAAATTTTTTGTACTTCAGTTTTTATTATTGTAGAATTTTTATATATTTGTATTGATTATCTTGTTTGATTTTTGGTATTAGGGCAGTCAGTAAATTTTGATATTTTATAGTGGCCACGCCTCACGCCCTTATATATTTTTATACTTGTTGTTATCAGTATTTATATTTTTACGATGTTTTAAAGGTTATTGTTAGTATCGCAAATGGGGATAAGATGCTGCCATTATTAACGTCAGCTTTTGTAACTAAGCTTGTATGGTTATGTATAGTAAATACTATTTTTGCAAATTTCTATTTTTTAATAACATACGTCCAAATTCTTGCCTCTTGTTTGTTTAATGGTTACTCTGCTATTATATCCTTTGAAGTTTTTGGCCTGACCCCTGGGCAGTGGTGTGGGGAATTTATATTGTTTAGCTTTTTATGCCTGGTTTTAATATTTATTTTTTCCCTTCGCGCCCAGAGTGAGTCGGGGACGCAACCCCTCTTCCAATTAAGGAGGAAGAAGGGTTTCATTTTAACAAAATGGACAGTCATTTAACAAAATTACTTTTCGAAAATCAGGTCCAAAACCAGGGTTCAGTATATTTTTTTTTTTTTTCAATTATTTCTACCTTTTATCGGAGCCGTTTCATTATATAGTTTAAACTTTCGTTCTAAAATTGGAATTATTTGATAGCTGACGTTTCTGCTCCGGCAGCGAATTCTAGCGGCGGGCGCGGGAACTACGTGTGATTCGCGTTCAGAAATGTAGTTGAAATCTCATTTTGCATATCTATTTTTATCACGCTCTGCATTATTTTTTTAAGATTTCTACGTTTGATTTCGTATTGTAAGTGAATTTGCAGCATGAGAACACACGAATTTGCTCGTTACTGAAGGTAGAAGTTACAAATCTGTGGCAAATGCTGAAAGAGTCGCTCACATTTTGAATTTATACTTCTTTAAGCGAATTATGAAAAAAAAAAAAGTGATTTTTTTTTTTACGTTGCGTGCGCACCATGCAAAAATATTTTCACAGAATGAAACTGAAAATGATATAAGTATGTGATTGGTATTTAATACTAGTACATTAAAATAAAAAATAAAAACATTAATTTATTGTGAATTTAGGTGACACAAATTGTGTTTATAAACATTTTAAAGATTATTTACAATTATTTATATGTGAAAGTTTGTTCCCGTATGTATAATTTAAGAGTATTATATATTTATTAAAAAAAAAATTAATAATGACAAAAATTCGATGCATTTATGAATTTTAATTATTAACGAAATTAATCTATTATTTTATTAATTTAATGAATTTTTACACGTGCTGTTATTTCTATTGAATACAGAGTATTTTTTTTACTCTAGCAACTGTATTTATAATATCACTCCAATCTTTTTATTTTATTTCTCTCGATAATTGGAGTACAAAATGAAAGGAGGTTTATTTGTATGTGCTACGCCTAGTAAGTGTGTGTTGTAACGGGACGGGAGCACGAGGGGCCTAGCCCCGGGTGGACCTGCCTGCAATCCTCTGGAGGTCGCCGGCCCGACCGCAGATGTTTCCCCGCGGGAGGGTGACGTCATCGTCCAGACCTGCTCTGCCCCCCTCCTACCTCTCCAGGTCTCCAGCTCGTGCAAGGACCCGTTACTGGTCGCGCGGCCTTCGGAGGGGCGTGTTGGTTGGCACGCCTGTCCCCGCGTCCCCTGTTGTCTCTTCCGTTTACTCATTTCCCGTGCATACACTCCCTCGTTTTCCCGTGCATACACTCCCTCATTCTCCCGTGCATACACTCCCTCATTCTCCCGTGCATTCACTCCCTCATTCTCCCGTGCATTCACTCCCTCATTCTCCCGTGCATTCACTCCCTCATTCTCCCGTGCATTCACTCCCTCATTCTCCCGTGCATTCACTCCCTCATTCTCCCGTGCATTCACTCCCTCATTCTCCCGTGCATTCACTCCCTCATTCTCCCGTGCATTCACTCCCTCATTCTCCCGTGCATACACTCCCTCACTCTCACGTGCATACACTCCCTCACTCTCCCGTGCATACACTCCCTCACTCTCCCGTGCATTCACTCCCTCATTCTCCCGTGCATTCACTCCCTCATTCTCCCGTGCATTCACTCCCTCATTCTCCGTGCATTCACTCCCTCATTCTCCCGTGCATTCACTCCCTCATTCTCCCGTGCATTCACTCCCTCATTCTCCCGTGCATTCACTCCCTCATTTTTCCGTGCATTCACTCCCTCATTTTTCCGTGCATACACTCCCTCATTCTCCCGTGCATTCACTCCCTCATTCTCCCGTGCATTCACTCCCTCATTCTCCTGTGCATTCACTCCCTCATTCTCCCGTGCATTCACTCCCTCATTCTCCCGTGCATTCACTCCCTCATTCTCCCGTGCATTCACTCCCTCATTCTCCCGTGCATTCACTCCCTCATTCTCCCGTGCATTCCCTCCCTCATTCTCCCGTGCATTCACTCCCTCATTCTCCCGTGCATTCACTCCCTCATTCCCCCGTGCATTCACTCCCTCGTTTTTCCGTGCATTCACTCCCTCGTTTTTCCGTGCATTCACTCCCTCGTTTTTCCGTGCATTCACTCCCTCGTTTTTCCGTGCATACACTCCGTTTTTCCGTGCATACACTCCGTTTTCCCGTGCATTCACTCCCTCGTTTTCCCGTGCATTCACTCCCTCGTTTTCCCGTGCATACACTCCCTCGTTTTCCCGTGAATACACTCCCTCGTTTTCCCGTGAATACACTCCCTCGTTTTCCCGTGCAGACACTCCCTCGTTATCCCGTGAATACACTCCCTCGTTTTCCCGTGAATACACTCCCTCGTTTTCCCGTGAATACACTCCCTCGTTTTCCCGTGCATACACTCCCTCGTTTTCCCGTGCATACACTCCCTCGTTTTCCCGTGCATACACTCCCTCGTTCTCCCGTGCATACACTCCCTCGTTCTCCCGTGCATTCACTCCCTCGTTCTCCCGTGCATTCACTCCCTCATTCTCCCGTGCATTCACTCCCTCATTCTCCCGTGCATTCACTCCCTCATTCTCCCGTGCATTCACTCCCTCATTCTCCCGTGCATTCACACCCTCATTCTCCCGTGCATTCACTCCCTCATATTTCCGTGCATACACTCCCTCATTCTCCCGTGCATTCACTCCCTCATTCTCCCGTGCATTCACTCCCTCATTCTCCCGTGCATTCACTCCCTCATTCTCCCGTGCATTCACTCCCTCCTTCTCCCGTGCATTCACTCCCTCGTTCTCCCGTGCATTCACTCCCTCGTTCTCCCGTGCATTCACTCCCTCGTTCTCCCGTGCATTCACTCCCTCGTTCTCCCGTGCATTCACTCCCTCGTTCTCCCGTGCATTCACTCCCTCGTTCTCCCGTGCATTCACTCCCTCGTTCTCCCGTGCATTCACTCCCTCGTTCTCCCGTGCATACACTCCCTCGTTTTTCCGTGCATACACTCCCTCGTTTTCCCGTGCATTCACTCCCTCGTTTTCCCGTGCATACACTCCCTCGTTTTCCCGTGAATACACTCCCTCGTTTTCCCGTGCATACACTCCCTCGTTTTCCCGTGCATACACTCCCTCGTTTTCCCGTGCATACACTCCCTCGTTTTCCCGTGCATACACTCCCTCGTTCTCCCGTGCATACACTCCCTCATTCTCCCGTGCATTCATTCCCTCATTCTCCCGTGCATTCACTCCCTCATTCTCCCGTGCATTCACTCCCTCATTCTTCCGTGCATTCACTCCCTCATTCTCCCGTGCATTCACACCCTCATTCTCCCGTGCATTCACTCCCTCATTCTCCCGTGCATTCACTCCCTCATATTTCCGTGCATACACTCCCTCATTCTCCCGTGCATTCACTCCCTCATTCTCCCGTGCATTCACTCCCTCATTCTCCCGTGCATTCACTCCCTCGTTCTCCCGTGCATTCACTCCCTCGTTCTCCCGTGCATTCACTCCCTCGTTCTCCCGTGCATTCACTCCCTCGTTCTCCCGTGCATTCACTCCCTCGTTCTCCCGTGCATTCACTCCCTCGTTCTCCCGTGCATTCACTCCCTCGTTCTCCCGTGCATTCACTCCCTCGTTCTCCCGTGCATTCACTCCCTCGTTCTCCCGTGCATACACTCCCTCGTTTTCCCGTGAATACATTCCCTCGTTTTCCCGTGCATACACTCCTTCGTTTTTCCGTGCATACACTCCCTGGTTTTCCCGAGCATACACTCCCTGGTTTTCCCGAGCATACACTCCCTGGTTTTCCCGAGCATACACTCCCTGGTTTTCCCGTGCATACACTCCCTGGTTTTCCCGTGAATACACTCCCTGGTTTTCCCGTGCATACACTCCCTGGTTTTCCCGTGCATACACTCCCTGGTTTTCCCGTGCATACACTCCCTCGTTATCCCGTGCATACACTCCCTCGTTATCCCGTGCATACACTCCCTCGTTATCCCGTGCATACACTCCCTCGTTCTCCCGTGCATTCACTCCCTCGTTCTCCCGTGCATACACTCCCTCGTTTTCCCGTGCATACACTCCCTCGTTTTCCCGTGCATTCACTCCCTCGTTCTCCCGTGCATTCACTCCCTCGTTCTCCCGTGCATTCACTCCCTCGTTTTCCCGTGCATACACTCCCTCGTTTTCCCGTGCATACACTCCCTCGTTATCCCGTGCATACACTCCCTCGTTATCCCGTGCATACACTCCCTCGTTCTCCCGTGCATTCACTCCCTCGTTCTCCCGTGCATACACTCCCTCGTTTTCCCGTGCATACACTCCCTCGTTTTCCCGTGCATACACTCCGATAGCTCTCCTGCATAAATAAATTATCTCGCCAGATATTCACCGAGCGGTGAAAAGGCACGCAAGTGCGTCATATGTACTGGAGACCCGGAGAATTTCGCTGACCTCAGTTACAGTTGTGTGTGCTCAACCCATGTTTTCTTCCCCATTGGTTGATTCGCTTACGTCTCTCCTAGCTGGGCGTCGCTGGCTCACGGTCGTAGAGGGGCGTGTCTGAATAACTGCGGTCCAATCACGAACACAGTGCAAAAGCGTGAAGGTTTGCATTCTAGCTTGCGACTTAATGAATGCAAACTTGCCGCTATTAGGTACAATTTAATGAGTATCAGTTGACTAAACTTAGGAGCAAAGAGGGGGGAAAAAATGCAGGAAGAGCTATCTTGATAAACTTACATGAAAATCCCTTAAACGATAACAATGACAATAAAATGGAGTAACAAAGAATGCGCGTGAGACCAAGTCTTGAGGAAGAGGCAGTACCTGAAAGACGCCATCTTGGTTTCAACAGATATTAGGCCAAATAATTTTTA
Organism: Bacillus rossius redtenbacheri; assembly: GCF_032445375.1. Classification (NCBI taxonomy): domain Eukaryota; kingdom Metazoa; phylum Arthropoda; class Insecta; order Phasmatodea; family Bacillidae; genus Bacillus; species Bacillus rossius. The sequence goes on from NC_086330.1 coordinate 378,768,839, forward strand.
TATCGTTTGATTTTCAAAATTCTTCCTTCTTCAAAGCTTAGTGGGTACATGTATAATTCTGTGACATTGTGACTGGACACTACAAATAGTTTCCCTTTAAAGCCATTGGTGTTAAGTATATAATTTATTTTTTTAGGAATGACTACAACTTTAATACTACTGTCAATAGACATGTTATTGTATTTTAACATCTCTTAATGTGTGATCTATGCTTCTACGGAGGCAGTGTTTTTTTTATTTGAGACGTTAAAAAAACTTTTTATGGCCTAAAAATTTGTTGAAATTAATATGGAGTCTTTTTTCCCTGTCTCTCTCCCCTAAGAAGGTTTGCCCCGCCTTTTGGTTCCTATGCACTTGGATTTTCCAGTTATAACTGTTAGGGTGACATGGCATACATAATAACTACCTGGTCTTTTTGTGCCTTGCTGCAGTACATGTGCTTACGTGGTTTAGTCTGTAAGGTCGAGAGAAAATAACTGATCATTTCAGACGACAACCATAACTGTCCTGATATCACGAGTACACACACATTGTCTTACACAAGTGCCGAGATTTGGGTTATCACCCCGTAAAATTTTGATCTGAATTGTGGCTTAATATTTGAAAACATAGGAGTTCAGGGAAATTATCCTCCTCCAAGACAGTTGAAAGGTGATAGTGTGTTGCCTTTCGGGTGAATATTGTCTCGATCATAGGCTTTCGTGGCCATAGTTTTTCAATTACTACTTGTATTTTCTTGAAGGTATACTTCTTTAGGCGCGTTATGAAAAATGATAGAGAATTTTTACGATCGCGCACCATGCAACAAAATTTTCACAGGATGAAAAAAAAAGGCTACTTAAAAATAAAAATTACATTTTTACATTTAAATCTTATACTTTAATGATTGATATTGAATACGGATTCATATCATCAAAAAATTATCGTGAATATTAGTGATAAGAATTGTGTGTATAAACATTTTAAATGTATTTGTATAAGTGAAGTTATTTTTCCGTATTTATTATTAATTTGCATTATAAACTATTACAATATTATTCTTTAATAAATAATTAACATTAATAAGTTAGAATACATTCAGCTTATTTATTGATTTTAATTCCTAATTAAAATTAATCTCGATAATTTTACTTAATTAAATAATTTTACATGTGTTTATATAAATATTGATTTTGGGTATTTTATTTTATTTCTATTCTTATTCCCATAATTCTTTTTTTTCTTCCGTCAAGTTAGTGTAAATTCTAATGCGCTTACATAAGTACACGTCCGAAGAAATTATATGCTCAAAGTTTCGGCTTGCCTTGTCTCACCCATCCTCAAGGACGAATAATAACTGAAGACTTGGTCTTCTGGCAAGTATTTATCTATGGCCATTCACAGCTGTGCTGTGATTGGTCCCTGCGAATGGCCATTCTCGAAATTTTTTAGGGTCTAGATACGCTATTAGAACAGGATTGCTATTAAATAAATTACTAAAAGCGTACAGTAGCGTTTAATTTAAATCTGAAAAGTTTTAGAGCTGCAGTTAGTTCTCTTCGTAAAGCAACACATGTTCTTAATCCCTGTAACTTATTTCCGTAATGTTTTTCAACTAAACTTAAAATATAAAATGTTACAAGGACAAATATATACATATTTCAAAATATGATAACGCAGGATTGCTACAAGTCGTCGCCTGAAAATTGGAGTGTTCTATGTCCATTGAAGTCGGAACTGAGATATAAGCATTTTAAAGTTCAAACAACTATGAATATCATGCCATAGAACAAAATAATATTGGTCTAAAAATAAGAACAAACATTTTTATGTGCGTAGACGTGTGTGGATATAGTACACATGAATACTAATATTAATTTCGTGTCCATAGCATAAAAAACCTAAAAAGTGGACATAGAACACTTCAATACTCAGGCGGCGAAGTGTAGTATAGAAAATAGCAGGCAATTTGTTTCTGGTGAAAACCAGCAGTTTTTAAAGTTGAAGAGACTAATCTTGACATCACTCCGGGAGAGCCTTAGAGGTAGACCACCCGAAGAACATCGAAGCCGTGTGGGTGGTTGACAGCCAGGCGGACAGGACTGGGAAAAACCCGTTCGTGGTGGGTTTATCATTCACTTGGAATTCTCTATTTTTTAATCATGTTTTTATGTGTGTTCGGCTATTTGCTGATTCAAAATATGAACAGACATTGAGATGCATTTAATGTTTTACAATGACGATTTTAAGGGACGTAAATTGTGTTTATAAACTTTTTCAATCGTATTTATGTAAGCTTTGAATATATATACTGTATAGAAGTCGCGAGTGGATAGGATTTACTCTACGTTTTTCAGAATCGTATGATGAGCAGCTTGTGAACTTCACCGCTGCAGTGCGCTGCCGTAACGCCCCGTATCGTCTTAGTTGTTATTTACACGTTAGAGCGCAGCGCTGTCGCCCGCTGTCATTCCCCGCACCCCTCAACCATCATTCACTGCAGCTCAACGTCGTTCTTGGGAAGGGGGAAGGGGTGTTTGAAGAGTTAGACACTTGTCCGCTAGGGACCACCACAAGTCGATGCCCTAGAGATGGTGGCGATTGCAGCGGTGAATTAACCAACTACCTCAAAACCGTATTAGAAATTTTAACCTGGGCTGGCGACTTCTATACAGTATATATATTCAAAGATGTAAGTGAGGTTATGTACCCGTATGTATAATTTATTTGCATTATAATTATTAATTATTGCATTATTAATTTTAATTAATTAAAATTTATCTTTATTGTTTTACTCAATTAGCGTATATTAATATTTAATAATGAGAATTTATTTAAAAAAATTAATATAATTAAGATTATACTTAACCAACCGTATTTATATCACTTCCGCCTGAGAACTATTGATAAGTAATGACGGCTTAATATTAGTCGATGTTAGCATGGATGCGATCTTCTAATGTGTTGCAATTTTCGCTGATTTCAATACATTTTTTAAAAAAAATACAAAACAAAACCTAAAAACCCACTTATTTAATTTGCAGTTTAATAAAAAGCACGTAGGATGCGTTGATAGCACCCAAATTATGCCTATCTGCCTAACTTCAAATATAAATTAGGAAGGTATAACAAATAAACTGATAAAAATAACTAGGTACTAACTAGGTACTTATTAAATAATATCGCGCTAAATATCGCGGTTTGGTGGATAAGGTTTAATACTACGTCGGTCAAAATATCTTCGCGAATGACTCGTTATTTGCTAACCAATTTTAAAAGGTTAAAGCAGTTACTGTAAGTCATCCTTGGAAGACAGACATAAGCTATCGCGGACTTTTCTGTAGGCCTTTTTAAGACCTACAGTTCTATAGTTACATTAATTCGATGTATCATCCCAATATCAAGACAGCGTAAGTCATGTCCTAAAGCGTCCTTTGACGTGATTTCTCTACTGTTTTTAAATTTAGTATGAGTGTACTGTACACTTAACCCTTCCTGAGATGAGTTTTCATCAAATTTAATTATGTTTATTAATTTACTTGACTAATTTTTAGTAAAATTGATTTTAACCCTGTGCGAAATACACGTAGTGCTGTTTTGTAATAAAAGAGCCTGTTCTATATAAATGAGTAGGAGATGAAAAATTTCTGGTATGCCACACCACAAAATACGTGGCTACCAGATTAAAGTGAATTAATTTTCACTGGGTTGTATGCCTGATGATAGCTTATGCATTACTTTTCGCAATCAATGCAGCTATGTTAGCAGTATATTATGAAAGCTACTATCTAGCGGGTGGGTCCAAAACTATTTCAAAAAACCAGGTATTTTAGCTGTATTCAAAGACATTCGGGTACGGTAGCGAGTAAGCACTACTTAGTTGCGATACAACCATAACCTAACTCGCAGACCGTATTCCAGAACTTGTACGAAACCCAATCCCTGTTACGTAACTAAAAAGCAACCGTTTTAATAAACTGTCTCCTGCACGAGGCTAAAAACTAGAGCTGTAGCAAACCGTATGTATTCGTTACTGAGTAACGGGTGCGGCATCTAGTAACGAGTAACGAAACGTTACACACGAATGCATTTCGTTACTCGCATCTTTCGTATGTTTCACGCATGCGCGCGCGTATTCGTTACAAAGAACGATGTTTGTTTATTAATAAAAGTATAATTTGGAAATTCGTCGTCCAAGTTTTTTACTGTTTATTAAAGGTATTGTGTGTGTAGACAAAGTTTTAGATTCGAACAGAAACAACGTAAGAAAGTATTTTTTACAAATTATAAATATCTATGTTTTTGTTTTTTATAATCGCGTATTTTCACGTTTTATGTTCTTATCTTAAAAGATATATTATAATAAAGCCGCTCTAATGAGAGTTAATTGTTTCTTGGTTAACAAAAGCTGTTAATTATCAAATATTTTTAATTGTTTATATTCGATTTATTTTTATTTACGCGACGTCATACTGTACGCGTACGAAATAACGACTCGATTCGATGCTGTTACATAACATAGCATGTGCCATGTCATGCGGTATCAGAAGTAACGAGTAACGATACGAAAGTAACGAGTACTAATTGTTTTAGTAACGAATACATACGGGTACACATTTTTTCGTTACTTTTACACCTCTACTAAAAACTGATTTCAGTGCATTCTAGCGGACGTTTGGCAACTATCGATCCATATGCCGCGCCAAAAATCTTACAGATAACAGCACTGTCGCGCGAATTAAATGTTGTAATTTTAATTTTCTGAAGTATTATGCATTTGTTTTTATGAGAATTAAGGTGCACAAAATGTATTCCAGGAGAGTTTTCGCTATCATAAAGTTTAATTTGGCACACCAACTCGCTTGGTACGTCGCCCGAAGATCACGAAAGTAAAGTGTCTATATACGAGTTGATGGCGCCAGATGCTATTCAGCCGTCTCGTCGAAATCGATGGAAAACAAGTGAGCTCTGCGCATGCGCGGAATTGGGGCAACGGAACGGCAGCGGATAGGACACCAAAATCCGTTGGCTAACAATAAGGTAATGGCCGTGCCCTATCGTGCAAATGAACATGGTGTAGCATATTAAACACCTAGACCCTTATTGTTGTGTCTTTGAATGCCGGCTATAGTCTCGGCGGGGCGACTGAAATGCTGCCCCTTGGAAGGGCAGTCCTTCAGGATTTTTCTGGCAATGGTTTGTTTGTACAGTGACTGGAAGGGCAGCCCATCCAATTTCTGAAAACATGTTTCTTTAAGTGTTTAAATAATCCTGAAAACTTGCCCCTTGAAAGGACAGCCCATCAGGATTTTTCTGACAGTAGTGTTTTTGAAAGGTTGTCTGAATTGTTGCCCCTTGGATGGGCAGCCCTTCCGGTATCTTAAAATGCGTCTATTTTCGTAATTTTATAATCCTGAATTGTTGCCCCTAACCTAACCTAACCTAACCTAACCTAACCTAACCTAACCTAACCTAACCTAACCTAACCTAACCTAACCTAACCTAACCTAACCTAACCTAACCTAACCTAAGCTTTACAAACTAACCACTGTCAGAAAAATCCTGAAGGGCTGCCCATCCAAGGGACAACAATTCAGACCTTTCAAAAACACTACTGTCAGAAAAATCCTGATGGGCTGCCCTTCCAAGGGGCAAGTTTTCAGTATTATTTAAACACTTAAAGAAACATGTTTTCAGAAATTGGATGGGCTGCCCTTCCAGTCACTGTACAAACAAACCATTGCCAGAACAATCCTGAAAGGCTGCCCTTCCAAGGGGCAACAATTCAGACCTTTCAAAAACACTACTGTCAGAACAATCCTGAAGGGCTGCCCTTCCAAGGGACAACAATTCAGACCTTTCAAAAACACTACTGTCAGAAAAATCCTGATGGGCTGCCCTTCCAAGGGGCAAGTTTTCAGTATTATTTAAACACTTAAAGAAACATGTTTTCAGAAATTGGATGGGCTACCCTTCCAGTCACTGTACAAACAAACCATTGCCAGAACAATCCTGAAGGGCTGCCCTTCCAAGGGGCAACAATTCAGACCTTTCAAAAACACTACTGTCAGAACAATCCTGAAGGGCTGCCCTTCCAAGGGGCAACAATTCAGACCTTTCAAAAACACTACTGTCAGAACAATCCTGAAGGGCTGCCCTTCCAAGGGGCAACAATTCAGACCTTTCAAAAACACTACTGTCAGAACAATCCTGAAGGGCTGCCCTTCCAAGGGACAACAATTCAGACCTTTCAAAAACACTACTGTCAGAAAAATCCTGATGGGCTGCCCTTCCAAGGGGCAAGTTTTCAGTATTATTTAAACACTTAAAGAAACATGTTTTCAGAAATTGGATGGGCTGCCCTTCCAGTCACTGTACAAACAAACCATTGCCAGAACAATCCTGAAGGGCTGCCCTTCCAAGGGGCAACAATTCAGACCTTTCAAAAACACTACTGTCAGAAAAATCCTGATGGGCTGCCCTTCCAAGGGGCAAGTTTTCAGTATTATTTAAACACTTAAAGAAACATGTTTTCAGAAATTGGATGGGCTGCCCTTCCAGTCGCTTTACAAACAAACCATTGCCAGAACAATCCTGAAGGGCTGCCCTTCCAAGGGGCAACAATTCAGACCTTTCAAAAACACTACTGTCAGAACAATCCTGAAGGGCTGCCCTTCCAAGGGACAACAATTCAGACCTTTCAAAAACACTACTGTCAGAAAAATCCTGATGGGCTACCCTTCCAAGGGGCAAGTTTTCAGTATTATTTAAATACTTAAAGAAACATGTTTTCAGAAATTGGATGGGCTGCCCTTTCAGTCACTGTACAAACAAACCATTGCCAGAACAATCCTGAAGGGCTGCCCTTCCAAGGGGCAACAATTCAGACCTTTCAAAAACACTACTGTCAGAACAATCCTGAAGGGCTGCCCTTCCAAGGGGCAACAATTCAGACCTTTCAAAAACACTACTGTCAGAACAATCCTGAAGGGCTGCCCTTCCAAGGGGCAACAATTCAGACCTTTCAAAAACACTACTGTCAGAACAATCCTGAAGGGCTGCCCTTCCAAGGGGCAACAATTCAGACCTTTCAAAAACACTACTGTCAGAACAATCCTGAAGGGCTGCCCTTCCAAGGGACAACAATTCAGACCTTTCAAAAACACTACTGTCAGAAAAATCCTGATGGGCTGCCCTTCCAAGGGGCAAGTTTTCAGTATTATTTAAACACTTAAAGAAACATGTTTTCAGAAATTGGATGGGCTGCCCTTCCAGTCACTGTACAAACAAACCATTGCCAGAACAATCCTGAAGGGCTGCCCTTCCAAGGGGCAACAATTCAGACCTTTCAAAAACACTACTGTCAGAAAAATCCTGATGGGCTGCCCTTCCAAGGGGCAAGTTTTCAGTATTATTTAAACACTTAAAGAAACATGTTTTCAGAAATTGGATGGGCTGCCCTTCCAGTCGCTTTACAAACAAACCATTGCCAGAACAATCCTGAAGGGCTGCCCTTCCAAGGGGCAACAATTCAGACCTTTCAAAAACACTACTGTCAGAACAATCCTGAAGGGCTGCCCTTCCAAGGGACAACAATTCAGACCTTTCAAAAACACTACTGTCAGAACAATCCTGAAGGGCTGCTCTTCCAAGGGGCAACAATTCAGACCTTTCAAAAACACTACTGTCAGAACAATCCTGCAGGGCTGCCCTTCCAAGGGACAACAATTCAGACCTTTCAAAAACACTACTGTCAGAAAAATCCTGATGGGCTGCCCTTCCAAGGGGCAACAATTCAGACCTTTCAAAAACACTACTGTCAGAACAATCCTGAAGGGCTGCCCTTCCAAGGGACAACAATTCAGACCTTTCAAAAACACTACTGTCAGAACAATCCTGAAGGGCTGCCCTTCCAAGGGACAACAATTCAGACCTTTCAAAAACACTACTGTCAGAACAATCCTGAAGGGCTGCCCTTCCAAGGGACAACAATTCAGACCTTTCAAAAACACTACTGTCAGAACAATCCTGAAGGGCTGCCCTTCCAAGGGACAACAATTCAGACCTTTCAAAAACACTACTGTCAGAACAATCCTGAAGGGCTGCCCTTCCAAGGGACAACAATTCAGACCTTTCAAAAACACTACTGTCAGAAAAATCCTGATGGGCTGCCCTTCCAAGGGACAACAATTCAGACCTTTCAAAAACACTACTGTCAGAACAATCCTGATGGGCTGCCCTTCCAAGGGGCAACAATTCAGACCTTTCAAAAACACTACTGTCAGAACAATCCTGAAGGGCTGCCCTTCCAAGGGGCAACAATTCAGACCTTTCAAAAACACTACTGTCAGAAAAATCCTGATGGGCTGCCCTTCCAAGGGACAACAATTCAGACCTTTCAAAAACACTACTGTCAGAACAATCCTGATGGGCTGCCCTTCCAAGGGGCAACAATTCAGACCTTTCAAAAACACTACTGTCAGAACAATCCTGAAGGGCTGCCCTTCCAAGGGGCAACAATTCAGACCTTTCAAAAACACTACTGTCAGAACAATCCTGATGGGCTGCCCTTCCAAGGGGCAACAATTCAGACCTTTCAAAAACACTACTGTCAGAACAATCCTGAAGGGCTGCCCTTCCAAGGGGCAACAATTCAGACCTTTCAAAAACACTACTGTCAGAAAAATCCTGATGGGCTGCCCTTCCAAGGGGCAAGTTTTCAGTATTATTTAAACACTTAAAGAAACATGTTTTCAGAAATTGGATGGGCTGCCCTTCCAGTCGCTTTACAAACAAACCATTGCCAGAACAATCCTGAAGGGCTGCCCTTCCAAGGGGCAACAATTCAGACCTTTCAAAAACACTACTGTCAGAACAATCCTGAAGGGCTGCCCTTCCAAGGGACAACAATTCAGACCTTTCAAAAACACTACTGTCAGAACAATCCTGAAGGGCTGCCCTTCCAAGGGGCAACAATTCAGACCTTTCAAAAACACTACTGTCAGAACAATCCTGAAGGGCTGCCCTTCCAAGGGACAACAATTCAGACCTTTCAAAAACACTACTGTCAGAACAATCCTGAAGGGCTGCCCTTCCAAGGGGCAACAATTCAGACCTTTCAAAAACACTACTGTCAGAACAATCCTGAAGGGCTGCCCTTCCAAGGGGCAACAATTCAGACCTTTCAAAAACACTACTGTCAGAACAATCCTGAAGGGCTGCCCTTCCAAGGGACAACAATTCAGCTGCCCCGTCTCTGCGACTGGAGTTTCTGCCTCGTGGTCGGAGTGAGTCGCGGGGCGACGAGGTAACGGCGACGCCAGGTGTCGGCTCGTCGGAGGAGGGGAGTGAGGGAGGGAAGTGTTTGCTCAGCAGTTGGCAGCCTCGGGCGCCGGGCCTCAGTCGCGACATGACGCGGGGATCTGCGCCGGGGGCGGGCTCCGGGGACAACTGGCCGCTCTGCCGTCAGGTGAGGACACGCCACCTACCTTCCTGGGAAGCCTAACATGTACATCAAGCTCTGTCCCTGCCCGAACACGCCCGAATATTCACCTTCGGCCAACCTCGGCTTTATTTATATATATTTCTATTTCTCTGTTTATTTTAATGTAGCTATACTAACCTAACCAACCGTCCATGGTGTTTTGAAGTGTTTTAATGTAGCTAACCTAACCGATAACTTTTAATATTTTAATTCATTTTTCCTGCGCAAAAATAAAACAAATCCCGAGGTTGGCCGAAGGTGAATATTCGGGCGTGTTCGGGCAGGGACAGGGCTTGATGTACATCTTAGGCTTCTCTTCCTTTCCTACTGCCGTCTGACGTTCAGGCACCTCGTTCCTCTTGTACCGCGAGCGTCGAGCAGTGTCGGTTCAAGGTCACGGTTGAAGAGCGACTCGGAACAGTTTCAGATAAGCGCGCGCGCGAGTGCTGCCTTGTTGTTTTCTCGCTCGCAGCGCCACCCACGCAAGATGGCGACTCCTCAGCGTAATATCCCCGATTACTAGAGACCGGAAAAATTCGCGAATTCATTTCGCGACAGGCTAAATTACAAATAGTTATACCTCAGTGCTACCTCTGCTATTGGCTCACAACTCGCCTGGATGACTCTGGGGCCAATGAGAAAACACCCGACCTAAAGCTTTATCGAATCACAGGCTGCTACGTTGGGACGTCTCACGAGACAGCAGCCAATGAGTGGGTGGCATTTGAGATTTGACCGAGTGTACGTAGAACTATGGAGTTCACCCTGGAGGTCATTGAACCCGCGAATTTTTCCGGTCTCTACCGATTAGTGGAGGATGGACATGAAAATTTTATTTGGGAGGCCCTTCCCATTGGAATCTTTTTTTACGACAGTTTTTTGAACGTCGGAAGTCCCTGACCGTCATATTGGTCGAGACGACAGAGCTCTTTTTTTTTTTCGCCGGCCTCCGCGGTCACGTGACGCAGCGCCGTGGGAAAATGACGAATTGAACTGGGCGCGTGAGAACGAGCGACGGTCAGAACGGCTGTTTGGGAAGATGATGTGGTGAAAGCCTCGTAAATGGTGTGTTTCTGTTACTCCAGTTGGTGATCCGGGCTCTTGGATCACTGTCGCTAATCGCATTTCAAGAGATCTGAGTAGCGGAGCTGGGTGGCAAGTCCTTCTGTGTTCTTTTTTTTTTCCCCTAACCTAACTAAAAACTGTGTTTGGGAGGGGTCCGGTTTAGGAATAGACTCTTTAAGTGCGTCTCAGGCCGAAGCCTATACGCTCTAATCATGCAGGGTGTTAGCCATGCAGGAGGGGTAGCATGCATCATGTGCTAGGAGGGGGATTTGCCAGCCATGGCAGCGATTGGCGCCATGACTAACTCCCCTCACTGACTATTCTAGACTAAAAACTAGATAAGTTGGGCCCAGGTAAAACCTGCATAGACACAGGGAAAACCCTGGGCACTTACATGCGGGATGCAAAAATGTAATGCAGGTTGGTTACAGGAAACAGGAGGATGGTTCCGGAAGAAGAGTTGGACAGAGTAGAAATAAACTGCTAAGCAAAAGGGCGGGAACTTGGACATTGTTGTCAGCATTTCACCGGGTGACTTTCGTCGTTTTCCCGCCGGGCTGCCAGCCAGACTATTCCTGTTAGGGCCGCAGATCTGTGGCTTGTCCAGTTGCGCTTCTGTCGGCTCCTGTGTTCTGTGCCTCGGCTCTATTTCCGACACACTCGTCCGTCGCCGGGCGCCTGCTGACGAGTCTGCTCTTGGGTCTGCCTTCATTTCACAGACGAGAGAGCCACACACGAACTCCCCCGAAGTTCATGCTCGCTTTTTCTATCTCATTGTATAAACCGGTGTGGCGTTAAACTTTGCGGTCGATTAGGATAGGTTAGCTACATAATAAATACTTTAAAACATTGTGGATGGTTGGTTATGTTAGGTAAGTATAGCTACATAAAAATACTGTAAAATCATTTTATGGTTGCTTAGCAAATAACTTTTTAATATGTAGCTATCCAGCGCTAGGAAACCGTTTACATTTTTTCACAGTATCTTTACTGTAGCTATCCTAACCAAATCAACCGTCCACAATGTTTCAAAGTATTTTTAATGTAGCTAACCTAACCTAATTGACCATTAGTTATCGTGAGTTACAATGAACAAAAAAACCGAAGATGCACGATCAGGAGTTTGGCTCTCTCGTCTGTGAAAAGGCTTCCCGCCTCCCAACACCCGCCATCTTGCAGTTCAAAAGATTTTGATACAACTACAATCAAGCTTCCGTGCTAAAAATTTTCTTTTGTTTGTTCGACATGGCATAGAACTAAGCTTCGGCTGAAGTAGCTTGGCGTCTGGGTTGTAGCCGGCGTCCTTAGCGAATAATTCACCGACGTTTCGATTCGACATTGCAGCGTCGACCGAAACGTCGGTGAATTATTCGCACAAGGACACGGCTACAAACAAGGAAGCCAAGCTACTTCAGACATGGCCGTGAAAGCCTGCGAACGTTAAGCTTTCGGCTACTTGTTGAAAAATGGCACTCGTGAACTGGACTGATTATTACGATACTTGTAGTCGTCTGCGTGAAACAGTAAGTTATTTCCTCTTGGTGCTTACTAGAGCCAACTGTTAGTGAACATGTGGTAAGGTGTAGAAGGTTTGGGAGATGTGTTTTTATATCTTGACACCAGTGGTGGATCCAGGATTTTGATTTGGGAGGGGCTTGACCCAGCTGAAGCTAGGCTTTATCAAGGCAAACACTAAAACAATAGTGGACCCAGATGCTTTTTGGGGGGGGCTTGAGCCCCTTAGCCCCCCCTCTGGATCCGCTACTGCTTGACACGCCTAAAATTGGAATAAATAGTTCAAAATTATAATTGTAGCAACAAAAATTGGTTGTCTGTAAAGTCGGTTTACGGACGATAGTTCAACGTGACAACGTCATAACAAAACATTGATGAAATGATTGCATACTTTGATTAATAAAATTGAATCATTTTTATTTTAATAATAAAAGAATAAATACTTGAATTTATACTACTAATCAGATTTTTAAAATGCAAGAATAATTAACCTTTATTGCCGAAATTGTTGTTGTAATAAGCAATGAAAACCACATTAACTTTTCACTTCACTTTATAAACAGTCGACTAAGCAGTTCACGTGTAGATGACTTGTAATTAATTTAAAAAACTGGCGTTTAGCTATAAAGTTTAAATATAATTATCGACAAGTTTTCATATAAATAAACTGTAATCAAATATCTATCATCAATTATATGAATCACCATAATTTTTTAGTCAATTGTAACATAACCTATTATTACTGCACTCGCCGGCAGCGTAACGGGACACCGCGTAACGGAACAATGAGCGTAACTGGACACTTTATCGTGCTTGCAGCCGGCGTTCATCGATTTATTAGACGTCACGTCAAAATATAAGATGGATGGATCCAAGATGGCGGTGTTAAGAAACGTTACGAGTACCTGTGTCTGTTTCCGGAATGCTCTCGGCAGTGATGAGTTGCGTGTTATCGAATGACAAGGTCCGTCGCCTTCGTTTGTGTAGCCGGTACGCCAACTTGCCAACTCCTCGTTTTTGCTGCTTTAAGTGTGCGTTTCTTGACTGATGATGGCCTTACGGTTTTCATTGGTGGGCATGTGGCAGGTCGGTGCAGGTCTTAGTTTGCCGTAGAGCATTTAGAATTTCACGCACTTCGAAGACTTTGCAGTGTTTGTAACGGGGCCTGTGAAAGTTTTAAAGGAATGTGATGGCTGAATTTAGTATTAAACTAGTATTAATACCTCTGATTTAAAAACTTTTCTGCCCTGTTTTTTTTTCATACGTACAAAATCGGGTCTCATAACAGTAATTTTGTTTATTGTCGAGCAGGTCGCTACGCGCAGACTTATGACCAAGGAACGTTTTGGGTTCGAACTTTGAATATATATACTGTATAGAAGTCGCGAGTGGATAGGATTTACTCTACGTTTTTCAGAAGCGTATGATGACAGCTTGGGAACTTCACCGCTGCAGTGCGCTGCCGTAACGTCCTGTATCGTCTTAGTTGTTATTTACACGTTAGGGCGCAGTACTGTCGCCCGCTGTCATTCCCCGCACCCCCTACCTATAATTCACTGCAGCTCAAGGTCGTTCAACGGGAGGGGGAAGGGGTGTTTGAAGAGTTCGACTCTTGTCCGCTAGGAACCACCACAAGTCGATGCCCTAGAGATGGTGGCGATTGCGGCGGTGAATTAACCAACTACCTCAAAACCGTATTAGAAATTTTAGCCTGGGCTGGTGACTGCTATACAGTATATATATTCAAAGGTTCGAACCTCCGGCTGTGCAGATAGGCCCTTTTACAATCGGCCACGACCGGAACGTGTCTGTCGCGAAAACAGTTCAGTTCTGAACCACGAGGAGCCTCTAGCAAGTCCGGACGTAGCAACGAGAACCCCAGAAGGACCACGGAGGTGCGACAAAGCTGTAAAGTGGGGAGTGTTTCATAGAAGCGCTTCCCGTCCCTGCGAAGGTTCAAGTCGCAGCAGATCTAGATAACGGATTTATGAGCGAGTCTTGGCGATAAAACTTAATCCCTCGCTCTGCAGATTACGAGGGGAAACTTACACTAGCAGTCTGCAGCACGGTGCGAATGTGCAGCGGCGCCACGCTGAGAACGATTAATTCAAATTCTTTCCTAACAATCGGTTGTCTGTAAGGTCGGTTTACGGACGATAGTTAAACGTGGCAACGTCATAACAAAACATTGATAAAATGATTGCAATCTTTTATGAATAAAATCGAATCATTTTTATTGAATTATCACTATTTTGTATGGATACAAAGAAGGAGTGAAATGAAATCTACAATTTAATTGATAAATTTACTTTTATTTGCACTCATTAATTAAAATATGTTTATCACTTTAACGAAGAGATCATTTTAACTATAACTTTTATACATGTTTGCTATTTAACTTCTTCCAATCTGTGTTATTCTGTTAAGGATAGGACGATGATAGGAAAAGTAGGAAACGAATGGGAGTGTTTCAAGTTTAATGTGCCTCGAAAAATTCAAATTGATGGTTGTTCCAATCGAGTTGAAAAGAGATAGATGCGGCGCAAGCGTACAATGTGTGTAACGGGACAATGTGCGTAACGGTACAATGAGTCATCCTTTTTCGTGCGTGCAGCCGGCATTCATCGATTTATGAGACGTCACGTCAAAAAAAGTCGGGTGACGTCACGAGGTCTGCTTCAACTCGGTAAACAGACGTGCCGTGACGTACATACATACATGTAGTGCTGTTTAACCAGGAGGAGGGGGGAAGAGATGCGCGCGCAGATCAGACCATGCTATCGCCTGTTCTACAAACATCAGCTACGGCGAGTTTAGTCACAGCTTTGGAGTGTGGAGGACGAGATGTTTTTACGTCCGCGCGTACGCCACCGGCCCTTGATGAACTTCAGTCTAGCAAGCACAATTGTTGTTTGCCGTCAGCTGTACGTGCGCAAGCAACTGCAGTTGGAATCATGGCTTCCGAGCGAGAGGCTGACGCATTGTGTTCCGAGTAGCGTTAAGAAACTTAAAACTTTTAGTCTTGAGACAAAACTTGAAGTATTACAGAGCGCAGAATGTCATGGCCACACACATATTGGTCGCTCTTTAGGTTTGAGCGACTCAACTGTGCGAAATAAAGACTCCATCAAACGTTTGTCTATGTTATATGTTGTTGGTACTAGCGGGAATGTATTTGATATTAGATACCGGAACAGAAATGAACACATGATTCACATGGAAAGGTTATTAAATGAATGGTGCAATGAAGAAAAAAAAAAACCTGGTATGAACCAAGCGGTGATACGCAAAAAAAACACTTTTATTTTTTGAAAAAGTTAAAGTGTAGATATCCTGACGGTAATGCCAGCTTTCTTGCCAGTAAAGGATGGTTTGTAAAGTTCGTGGAAAGGTACAATTTTCATTGCATAAAAAAGAAGGCGAGGCCGCGAGTGCAGATGCAGAAGCAGCTGAAAACTTTCCAGATGTACACTGAAATAAATTTTTGTATATTTTACAAGGAAAGTCCTTGGAAACCCTGTTGCCAAGGATATTACTTGTAAAACTACAAGGCAGAGCTTTGTACCATGTGCGATTTTGCAAGGCACTGCCTTGTAGTTTTGCAAGAAATATCCTTGGCAACAGGATTTCCAAGAATTTCCCTTGTAAAAGTACAATTTTTTTTAGAGAGTACTTGAAGACATTATCAAAGAAGGAGGGTACAGTGCACAATAAGTGTACAATTGGGGGTGGGGGGATGCTAGGCCGAACATACATGTCCAAGGATGAAAATAACTGCACCGCGATCAAAGTTTCAAAAGATCGTTTTACAATTTTACTGGGCAACAATGCAGCTGGCGACCATAAATTAAAACCTCTTTTAGTGTATCATTCGGACAATCCAAGGGTACTGATAAACTCCAAAAGTCACGTGCTTGTTAAATGGAAAGCTAAACGCAAGGGTTGGATGACTGCTGCCCTTTTCAGTGGCTGGTTTCGCAACTTTTTCGCACCGGAAGCGACTGCATACAACAAGGCACACAATCTGTAGAACAAAGTATTGTTAATTTTGGATAACGCACCTGTGTCATCCAACCGAAATAACTAATTTGTTTGAAAATGTAAAGGTGGTGTTTTTAACAGAAAAAACATAAGATCGCTGTTACAGCCTCTGGATCAGGGTGTTACTGCAACTTTGAAAGCTTATCATCTTTGAAATTCGTTCCGCCAGCCGACTGCCACCAAGGACGGGGTAATAAGCAAACCTGCGATAATTTTGGAAATATTAACAACTTAAAAAATGCAATTGGTAACATTGCGTATAGCTGGAAGGAAATATCGCTGTCCTGCCTTAGATGTGTGTGGAGAACGTTGTGCCCTTCTTCCACAGAAGTATCCCAGAGATTCGAATCTACCGAAGATCGTTTGAAAGACGAGACAGTCGATATCGTGGACACGGGCCATCATCTAGGACAGGGGTCGGCAACCTTTTGAGTCGGAAGAGCCAAAAATTAAAATTAACAAAAATTTCAATGTTTTTAAAGAGCCACAAAATTTTTTTCTTGCCAACAATAAATAGTACCTACTTGCATAAATAAAGTTTTTTGATAAAAAAAAACTAATCTATTTATTCATAAGAAAAATTTATTCATATATAAGCCTATCTGTTGGGTGGGCCCGTAAGTACTCGGGCGGATGGATAGCTTTAAATGGATAATTTAACTGCTTGATGACATTTTGTTTAGTAAAATGTAACAAGCGTGGAAAAAAACCAGACTTACTACTGGTTTGTAATAAAAAAGTATTTTCTGTATAAATGACTGGTGATGCAGTATTTCTGGTACGAACTAAAGAGCCGCAGCTTCACATCCAAAGAGCCGCATGTGGCTCGCGAGCCGCAGGTTGCCGACCCCTGGTCTAGGATGTCACGACCTCGAGTTGCAGATGTTCACTAACTGCTGAACTCGCAGCTGAATAAATAACCGAACCTGACGAGGAACAGTGTTTTGCGTCAGATATATAAAGAATAAAATGCATATCCGAAAAGAGAACTGAACAAAAAAGCTGTTGCCAAATTTGTCAGTTTGATAAACGAAGTATTCTCTGTCCTAGAATAAATTATCCAAAATAAAGAACGCAAAAGTGCTGTGATAAAAGGAATCCAACAACGATGTAAAGATAACAGATCCTTTTTGACAGAGCAGAAACCAAAACCGATTAAATTGGACACGTTTTAATCAAGAAAGAGCAAGATAGCAGCACCTTTAATTTAGCTCAAGAAAATATATAAGCAATTTTATATTTTGTTTACGGTTAAATATGTACTTTCATTTCATGTTTGTTCTGTGGGGGGAAATCAAAATCTGCTTATCTGTTACTGATTTGTGTAGCACACTTTTGTAAGAGTTATAAGTTGAATGTATAGTGTCTGTGTGTTCTAAAGTTAGATAGTTCGTACATAGTTTCATAAAAGTGGGTTTTATTTTCTCAAGTGTGGTAACAACTACGCACTGCTACAGCAGACAGACGCACGCACGTGTTGCCCTGGCGGCGGGCAAGCCAACCAGCTGCCGCGGTAAGTTACGTTACCATATCTCCCGTTACGCGGTGTCGTATTTGTCATTAAAGTATTCGGTGGTTATTTATAGTCAAATGTTATCCTACGCTTTTTCATCGTGTAAAGAATATGTCCCTACACATTTTGGAACACAATAAATAAATTAGCCTTATATGTATGGATATGTATGTATGTATGTATGTATGTATGGAGGAGACTAATTCTTCAGGACATAGGCGTGCCTACAGGGGGGGCCAGGTGGGCCATGGCCCCCCCTAATGTAATCACTCAGATCGGCATTTTCTCTAATGTGTTCGTTAATATTCGTATATTCCTCGCACTGTGACACTCAAACTGTGTTTCAGTGTTGCAGCGTGCTAATTAACAATATTTTTACACGTTTTATCGTTCTGGAAATACAGCCGCCTTAGTTTATTTAAAACACGAGGTCCCTTAAAATGGCCAAGCAAAAAAAAAATTAAGAGGTTTGTTAAAGTTCTGTTGTCTGAATTGCTGTGAATTCACTAAAAAGAAGTTCATTTCAAGGTAGATCTGGACCAAGCTATTGGAAAATTCGAGAGGGAAAAATATGTAAATACCCTTTAAACATTGTCTATGGAAAAAAAAACATATTTTCAAGAATGTTAAAAATATAATAAACAAGTCAATGAGTGAATGTATTTAAGCTATTCAACATTCTAAATTCAGCTTCTGATTTAAAAATTTAGCAGGGCCCCCCCTAATGGAAATGTCTGGGCACGCCTATGCTTCAGGATAAGCGATTTCGAATAACACGAACGTATTTAGTAACGCATTAGTCGTGCTAAGTGAGGGATTGGTGTATGCCGAATTTCATTTAGTGGGGAGGGGGTGTTTATAACCATTTTCCCCTCAATTTGCTTTCAAATTCTTTACATTTTTTGTTGAACAGTTTGGGGTGATAGAAAAAATGGGGGGGGGGGGGACATTATGCCTATCTCCTATTGCGTACACCCGTGTGTGCAATGGTAAATAAGGTCACGGCGGCCATTTTCACTTACTCGAAGACGTGTCGAATACGTGTTGAAATAAATTTATTGTTAATCCATTTTTAGGCGTGTGGCACAGCGGAGTTTATTTTATGTTGGGGAATCTTAGTTGCAAATATTGCAAGTAACCGGAAGCAACGAAGTTCGATGTGACCAGTCTGTGCAAGATGGCCGTCGCCCGGGAAATGGCGTAACAAGCAGCGTCCCAGAGCAGTCGTGCGCGCACGGGGAGGAGGAAAAGGAACGACATTCCACGGATTCGCGCGAGTCGACGCGCTCGTGCAGCCGAGCTGGTGACTGGTCAGCTCTTCGCGGTACTTGCATACCTTCCAGGTCCGCTCCTGTGATGGATCACAGGCCGTGGCGCTGAGCAGGTCTCGGTACAGCGGTGCAACGTCTCTCTCGGCGGTGTTGCCAGTTGCTGCAGGGGTCGGCTACTCATCGCCGATATATTCATATTTTCACGAAAGACACAGGGCGTCCATAATTTGGGATTGCTATTATCTTTCTAAGAGTGAACTGTAATTAGTAAAAAAAGATCCCCATGCCTTTTGTAAAAAAAATCCATCTTTACATAATGCATTATTTCGGTTCATTTGTGGTATAAAGATGGTAAAAATTGAAAAGAAGCCAATTAAAAGGTGTTTCTAATCGGGGACTCGACTTGACTATTTTTAATTATGAGGTTAATGAAAAATAAAATTTAAAGCAGGAAGTTTTCATGCACACGTACTTTCTTCCCCGTTCCCAACCTGTATCTCTCATTCCTTCCTGCTCATGAGTGCCCAAATCAACACTTGTACCACGCGCCATTGACCATTGCTGTTTACAGTATGCTTAAATAATTTATAGTTGCCTGCTGCAGTAGTGTGTACGAGCAGCGATTTTGTATTTGAATTATTGATAGTTATTGGCGAATATATAATATCAGGAGGAGAAAGTTTTTTCAGGGCCGGCGCGTCCATATAGGCGAACTAGGCAACCGCCCAGGGCGCCAAGTAGCTGGGGGCGGCGCAGCACGACACATAACAGCTCATATAATATGTTTAACGATTATTGAAACTAGATGAAAATGGATTTTTGTAACAGTTTGGAATGTTTATATTGATATAAGTAAATATTTAAAGTCCACGGTGACCTGTTTATGATTTGTAATAAGTAAAAAAGTAAAAAAAAAACACAAGCTGCTTACATTTGATTTTATTTTGTTGTTTCCGGGGGGGGGGGGGGGGGGCAATTAAGGTTTTTCGCCTAGGGCGCCAATTTACCTTGCACCGGCCCTGAGTGTTTTTACCAAACCTGGAAAACTACGGGTTTGCTAGCCACTCTGGAACGAACCTGGATCTCCAATTACGAACATGGTTTTGCTTATTTGTCCTGAGAAATTTTGATGCTATTGAAAATGGGAATAAGTTACGTTAACGTTATAAAATGAATGTGGGTGTAGAATTTCATGGCAAACATTTTACGTTACAGTTGCGTCGGTAACGGAAGAGCATGCGCTCCTGTTAGGAATGTCGGAAACTGTCTGCGAGGCACCACGCAAGGGCGGCCATTCCTTGAAAAGGGGGGAGGAGCGGACTCCCCTCCCCCTTCCCCAAATCACTGTAAAGGGAAAAATGTATAGTGTAGTCGGGTGTTGTTCTTCCAAGAAAATGATTTTACAAGTGCCGTGGCGTAGTATTTTAGTAACAGTACAAAGTTTTTAAGGGCCCCGTCTACCTGGATACTCATACTTTTGCGCAGAGCTTAAGGAAAAAACAACGCGATTTCAAAACTACTTAAGATATCCGAGTGGGGTATGTTAACGAAAAGCATTTAAGTATTCTCTGTGGGCCGAAAAAGTACTTAGTTTTTATACTGTATTTTTATAAGATTTTAAAAATGGCGAAAAGGCATGTTTTCAGGGTAATGTTCAGGCGTAAGACAACCGGTGCAGATTCTTGGAAGCACTCAAAGGACTTGCATTACACCTTTATCTTCATTTCTCGGCCATATAATGTTGCGATCACCGCTCAGATTTCACAGTTATCCTGTGACGACGAGAAGACTGCGCGCCAGTCCAGAGGAGACTCCGCGCTAGAAGCACCAGCGAGCGTCGCGCTTATCATCACGCCTCGCCGACACACACACCCCTGACGAGGCGGAGACCTTCAACAGTCGGGACTAAACATTGAAAATACTCCATACCCCGGCTTCCTCTTCCCCTTGACTCCCCGTTTCCTGGTTGCATCGGGGACTCCTCCAGGTTACTGGAAAAGGGGGAGGGGGGGGGGGGGGGTCCAGTTGTCTGTTCGCCGCCGTGCAGCGGAGGGCATCGGGGAACCACTGCAGGCTCCTCGCTCCTCAGACTCGGTGCCACGGCGACCACTCCTTCAGTGCAGCGCGCGTGTGTGGAGGAACACAGTTGTTCGGTATTAACCCAGGATGCAGGCAATACAAACAAGGCGTTTTTAAAAATCATTACTCCACTGAAGAATTTCTCAAGACAATTTTACTTACTATCATCCATTATTACTTGCTGACTTTTTTTCTTTATTTATATATATATATATATATATAGCTTAGTTTTGTGTGTGTATATTTTTACCCTTTAAATGGTAACAATTTTACTGAAATGTGAGGTAACAGGTACTATTGGGTGGAAATAAAACCAGTGTAGGACAATAAAGTTGATAGATGAATAAATATAATATAATTGATTAAATGAACATATTACCATTGTCAATATGTGAAGCAGAAGCTAACACCTGGGCCTAACTGAAGGGGGAGTATGATCGTTGACCCTGACTAAGCTTGTTTTGAAATATTATTTTGTATATGAGCCATTGTTGGTTTACATTAAATGTCATAGAAGAAAACCCTGAAGAATGGACAAAAATTGGTTGTCTGCAAAGTCGGTTTACGGACTATAGTTTAACGTGACGTCATAACAAAACATTGATGAAATGATTGCATACTCAAATGAATAAAATTGAATAATTTTTATTGAATTATCACTACTTTGAATAGGATACAAAGACGGAGTGAAATGAAATCTACAATTTAATTAATAAATTTACTTTTATTTGCACTCATTAATTCAAATATGTTTATTACTTTAACGAAGAGATTATTTTAACTATAACTTTTATACATGTTTGCTATTTAACTTCTTTTAATCTGTGTTATTCTGTTAAGGATAGGACGATGATAGGAAAAGTAGGAAACGAATGGAAGTGTTTCAAGTTTAATGTGCCTCGAAAAAGTCAAATCGATGGTTGTTCCAATCGAGTGGAAGAGAGATGGCTGCAGCGCAAGCGTACAATGAGCGTAACGGGACAATGTGCATAACAGGACAATGAGTCATCCTTTTTCGTGCGTGCAGCCGCCGTTCATCGATTTATTAGACGTCACGTCAAAACAATTTCGCAATCACACAGAAAAGGCAAAAACAGCCAATGTAAAATGCATAGACGGAACAGAAAATTGTGTGCAAGGAATTAGGACAGTCGAACAGTCTTCTCACGACACCAACAGTCGCAACGTTTCGGGAACTGCAGCCAATCGGGAAACACTCCCTTCTCGTGCTACCGTATCAAAAGGCAAGGGAACTTGTTGCAATGAGCTCCGTGGGTAACTGCTCCCTGATGATGGCGACTGTAAGGTCGACCGAAACGTGGGTGATATCTTTGCCTTGGACGCGGCGACCCGGAGCTGGTAGCTGTTCTGCGTGTTGTGACGTTCTCCCTCCCCTCCCCCTGCGATTTTTTTTATTATTTTCTTAACATAACTAAAAACTAAGTGTGTTTGGGAGGGGTCCGGGTTAGAGAGGGACCTAAGTGCGTCTCAGGCCGAAGCCTATACGCCTAGTCATGCTGGGATTAGCCATGCAGGGAGAGGGTCGCATGCATCATGTGCTAGGAGGGGATTGGCCAGCCATGGCAGCAATTGTTGCCATGACTAACTCCCCTCACTCTTATCTCTAGTCTAAACTACTAGTTATGTTGGGCTCAGGTAAAACCTGCATAGACACAGGGAAAACCCTGGGCACTTTCATGCGGGATGCAAATTGGCATGCATTACGTGTAGGAATTTACAGGAGACAGAGGATGGTCAGGATGAAGAGTTGGTCTGAGTAGAAAAAGTCTACCATGCGGGGGTTGGGCACTTGGACTCAAGGTTCGCTTTGTTGTCTTCTCCGAGACTGGAATTTGATGGCCAGGGACGCAAGCGCCCCTGGCGGTGAGTGAGAACACGAACCACTCACATCCGCTCCAGACAGCAGCACATATAACTCTCCCCCTGCACTATGCCACTGGGCGTCTCCCCAGCGTGCCACGCGCCCATGTGGGACGAGCAGTGCCCTATGCCTGATGGACGCAAGAGGGAGCAATCCCCATACAGTTGAAGCTTTGCCGCGCCGCCACTCGATCATCATTTAGTAATCCCTCAGTGGGGGAGGTGCAAGCCTTATTAGGGGCTCTTGTCCTCCCATTTTGTAGTCATTAAGAGTTCAAGAGTTTAGAAGGGGAATGCTCCCCCCCCCCCCGGCCCTCTTGTCTTTTATTTGTCTTTTGGCATGCACAAGGCATGTCGTTGATGAGCAAGTGTGTCGCCACACTTGCCCCTGGTGTTGTGGCTTTTTGCCACGGCTAGGGAAGGTTTACATATGGATCTGTAGGCTGACTTCCAAACTACCCTTCAAGGGCTCTGGCTTGGGAGGGGAGGTAGGGGATAGTTCGGCCTTCGGAACGGACACACACACACACACACCTTTGAATATATATACTGTATAGAAGTCGCGAGTGGATAGGATTTACTCTACGTTTTTCAGAAGCTTATGATGAGCAGCTTGGGAACTTCACCGCTGCAGTGCGCTGCCGTAACGCCCTGTATCGTCTTAGTTGTTATTTACCCGTTAGAGCGCAGCGCTGTCGCCCGCTGTCATTCCCCGCTCCCCTCATCCATCATTCACTGCAGCTCAACGTCGTTCAACGGGAGGGGGAAGGGGTGTTTGAAGAGTTCGAGACTTGTCCGCTAGGGACCACCACAAGTCGATGCCCTAGAGATGGTGGCGATTGCGGCGGTGAATTAACCAACTACCTCAAAACCGTATTAGAAATTTTAACCTGGGCTGGCGACTTCTATACAGTATATATATTCAAAGCACACACACACACTCTCTCTCTCTCTCACTCTCTCACTCTCTCACTCTTTCACTCTCACTCTCTCACTCTCTCACTCTTTCTCTTACTCTTTCTCTCTTTCTCTTACTCTTTCTCTCTTTCTCTTACTCTTTCTCTCTCTTTCTCTCTCTCTATCCCTCTCTTTCTCTCTTTTTATTTCTCTCATTCTCCATCACTATTTTTGTCTTTCTCTCTCTCATTTCTCTTTCTTCCTCTCTCTTTTTCTCTCTCTCTGGCTGTCTGGCGCGAGACGTCTCCGTCTCCCGCACTGCACACGGCGTCTCGTCGCTCGGCTGAGCCAAGCGCGGCCCCTCAGCGAGGGGGCTGCAGGGCCGACAGCAGCTCCAGCCATTCATGTTATGTACCTTCTATTCTACCCCTAGCGCTACCGCTAGGAAGTGTTGCGCGGCTGCTAGCGATGAGGCCGGCCGGCGCCCGCCCCTCCCCCCATCTCCGAGCAGTCCGCGGCCACTGTCGCTCCACGTGGCGCGACTGTGACGTCATTTGCTCCCGCGGCCTCGAGTGCTGACGTGGCACTCGGACTCGGCAGGGTGGTTCAGCTGTGCAGGATGTCTATAAAAGAATGGCCCAGTTTCAATGGTAACAATTATAACAGTTTAATTTTGACTATTTTCAGACAAATCATGCGTCAAATTGAAGGTAAACGAACCTAGATTTTCTTACAAATGTTAAAAATGTTCAATATAATGCACCTTTAGTTATAGTCACATATCCAACCTAAAGTCCAATTCCTCCCGCACTTTGGTTAAAACGTCCGGAGTAATGGAAGAAATAGCCTCTTCAATTCTGTGTCTCAGCTGTGGGAGATCATTAGGTAGCGGCGGAACGTAGACACGATCTTTTATAAAGCCCCAGAGGGAAAACAAATCTCATGTCGTTATGCCAGGTGACCGTGGAGGCCAGCGATAAAGAGCTCTGTCGTCTCGACCATTACGACCAATCCAACGGTCAGGGACTTGGACGTGCAACCACTCTCGTACAAAGTTTTTCCAATGGAGAGGCGCCATTCTCTTGCTAGATAAAGTTTACATGTTCACCTCTCTACTCGTTACGCTTAGGAGTCGCCATTTTGCGTAGGTGGCGCAGTACTCGCTAATGCGCTTTACCTAAAACTGTTGGCGTTAGTCTTTAATTGTAACCTTGTAACACTTACTAGTATTGGGGAAAATGGGGGGGGGGGGGGGTGTACGGGGGCACCCCCCGCCCCTAGAAGGGTAAAACATGCACTGGATAATATTTCTGAAGTATAAACAGGGATTATACCAGCTCCAGACTACCAGTAAACATCCCCCCCCCCCCCTTTTTTTTTGCTCCTGAAGTCAATCCTTGGTCCGCCCCTGACGCTTACAGTGGTTACTACTAAAATTTATAACTAGGGTGTTCTTCTATGAAGATACGATAATAGTGATTAATTAAAAAAAAAGAGGGGGGGGGGGGAATTGTCTGTAAAGTCTGTTTACGGACGATAATTTTACGTGATAACGTCATAAGAAAACATTGATGAAAAATTACATACTTTTTAATTTTCAAATATATTTAAAGTTTTTTTTCAAAATTTAATTTAAATAAATTTGTTTGAATATAATCACGAATAATATTAGTTAAAAAGCCCACCTTTAACCTGTTTGATATTATAGAAGATTTTCTCGCACATGTGGTTGGCCGGTTCCTTGCATGCTCGGCTCAGGCGGAACGTGACAAATTTTTTTCGTGCGTGCAGCCGGCGTTCGTCGATATTTATAAGACGTTATCACGTCAAAAACACGAAGCACGTGGAAGCGAATGACGAGGGTTTTGTGAATGGCGCATTGAAAAACCAGAGTTCCACGCGCCGACTCATTCACGGATGGTGACTGGTGGTGTTGGCATGGGCGTCGCAAGGATATATTTTTTTTGGGGGGGGGGGGGGGAGGACTTCAATTGATTTAGTTGTTTGAGGAATATCCATCCCCTGGAGAGAAAAAAGCGGGGGGTCCTGGGGTCGTCCCCCGGGAAAATTTGGGGGTTGAATGTGCAAAAAGGTGGTTTTTAGGCATTTTTATTTCCTAAATATTCTAATTATAGTTGGTTGCAATATATAATTTATTTTTTATAAAAAAATATTTTCAGAGAACAAATTTGTAAAAACACAGTTAACATATCTGCTGGTGCTATATCCACACAAAATCATTAATTTAAACATCAGGAGAAACTACGAAACTACAAAACTCAATATATTATTGGAGGGGACGAAATTGAAGACTTTTATTATTGGGGGGGGGGGGACGTGTCCCCCCCGGTTGCGACGCCCATGGTGCTGGAGGTGTGTGTGTGCGTCTGGCAGCCTCAGGGCCCCTTGTTCCCTTCTGTCTGCCTCCCCTCCTCCATCGGTCACGACCTGTCACGGTTATTTCAGGGCGCGCCCTCCGCAGGGCTGTCCAGGCCTCGCTGCGACACAGCGACACCGCTGCTGGAGGGCTGGAGGGCTGGACAGACTCCACGACTCCATGCGCCCCGGGTCGCTGGAGTCGCGAGAGCTCCGCACAAGCTTTGAATATATATATACTGTATAGAAGTCGCCAGCCCAGGTTAAAATTTCTAATACAGTTTGAGGTAGTTGGTTAATTCACCGCCGCAATCGCCACCATCTCTAGGGCATCGACTTGTGGTGGTCCCTAGCGGACAAGTGTCGAACTCTTCAAACACCCCTTCCCCCTCCCGTTGAACGACCTTGAGCTGCAGTGAATGATAGGAGGGGGGTGCGGGGAATGACAGCGGGCGACAATGCTGCACTGTAACGTGTAAATAACAACTTAAGACGATACAGGGCGTTACGGCAGCGCACTGCAGCGGTGAAGTTCCCAAGCTGCTCATCATACGCTTCTGAAAAACGTAGAGTAAATCCTATCCACTCGCGACTTCTATACAGTATATATATATATATTCAAAGGCACAAGTGTGTCGCCCATACCGTACTTTTCAAGAACTGGAATTACCGTCCCCACTATCATACCTCAATATGGCATACACCTCTACAAACGCTGCGTGTATGGCGATCATTAGAGACCTGCGAAATTCGCGGATTCGTTCGGTGATAGGCTAGAATTCAAACACATATTCACCTCTTAGTAAATTTTGCTATTGGCTTACTGTTCATCTGGACGAATCTCAACCAGTTATAAACCCTCAACCAAAGAAGGATCGAATCACAGACTGAACCAGCTGAGACGACTTACAAGCCGGCAGCCAGTGAACTTGCGTTATTTGCCCGAGTGTACAGGGGTATGTGCTATCTATCCTGAAGGCCATCGAAACCGCGAATTTTGCAGGTCTCTAAGCCAATCATCAATTACTTCATGTCCAATGATATCAATCTTTAGCCCTTGGGATGCTCCTGTCAACTCCTTGGAGACAGGCCCTCCCCAACTCCTTGCCCTATGCTCCACTAGGTAGAAGGGCCTCTACCAAGAAGACATAACGTATTAAATGTGTTTTATGTTTTTGTTTTCTATAATCCTCTCGTAGTTTATCCCTCTAACTTTCTAGACACTCTGAATTATGGCCGTGGGCTTCATGCTGTAAGCCACTATAAAAAAAAAATTGGTTGTCTGTAAAGTCGGTTTACGGACGATAGTTTAACGTGACAACGTCATAACAAAACATTGATGAAATGATTGCATACTTTTATGAATAAAATTGAATAATTTTTATTGAATTATCACTATTTTGTATGGATACAAAGAAGGAGTGAAATGAAATCTACAATTTAATTGATAAATTTACTTTTATCTGCACTCATTAATTCAAATATGTTTATTACGTTAACGAAGAGCTTATTCTAACTATAACTTTTATACATGTTTGCTATTTAACTTCATCCAATCTGTGTTATTCTGTTAAGAATAGGACGATGATAGGAAAAGTAGGAAACTAATGGGAGTGTTTAAAGTTTAGTGTGCCTCGAAAAAGTCAAATCGATGGTTGTTCCAATCGAGTGGAAGAGATAGATGCGGCGCAAGCGTACAATGAGCGGAACGGGACAATGTGCGTAACGGTACAATGAGTCATCCTTTTTCGTGCGTGCAGCCGGCGTTCATCGATTTATTAGACGTTGTCACGTCAAAAAAAAAAGTGTCACGTATTGCGAACATGGCCTTTTTACACACGCGATTAAATATAACATGGAAAACTGTTCTTGCCATTTTACATAACGCGCCGAACATACGACAGCACCAGTGCCCACCCAAAATCCTTCATACGTTCCCACCAAAAAAAAAAAAAATTATTTGAAAGCAAACAATGGGCAAAGTGGTTATATCCCCCCTCCCCCCCCCCCACCCTTTTTCCCCCTCAAAATGAAATTCTGCGTACATATCACCAAAAAATTTATAATTACAACTTAAAACTGTTTACCATTTCATTTTACTGTAGACACATTATAACTGAAAGCTTCGGCCGTCACGACACAACCCTAGAATGAGGGCAAGGTGGTTAATATTTTGATTTACCGAACTTGAATTTTGACGTGACAACGTCTAATAAATCGATGAACGCCGGCTGCACGCACGAAAAAGTGTCCCGTAACGCACATTGTCCCGTTACGCCGTGTCCCGTTACGCTCATTGTACGCTTGCGCCGCATCTATCTCTCTTCCACTCGATTGGAACAACCATCCATTTGACTTCTTCGAGGCACATTAAACTTGAAACACTCCCATTTGTTTCCTACTTTTCCTATCATCGTGCTATCCTTAACAGAATAACACAGATTGGAAGAAGTTAAATAGCAAACAAAAGTAAATTTTTCAATTAAATTGTAGATTTATTTCACTCCTTCTTTGTATCCATACAAAATAGTGATAATTCAATAAAAATGATTCAATTTTATTCATAAAAGTATGCAATCATTTCATCAATGTTTTGTTATGACGTAATTACGTTAAACTATCGTCAGTAAACCGACTTTACAGACAACCAATTTTTTAAGTGCTCGGGAGTTTCATAGTTGTAACGCAGAATTAAGAACCTGGTCTAGTATTTGTGGTGGTTCCAGAATGAATTCAACTTTTCACTAGGCTCTTGGATATCTTGCGCTTAATGCACACATTCCCAGTTGCGTTTCACTTGTTCCCACTGGCGGCTTTGTTAGGGCAGGTTCCAACTGCCCCTCCCACTTTTTTTTCTAAAGCCTTCACGTACTCTTAACAGTAGTTCCTTTAAGAAGTACATCATTTAATATAATGGATAGTTTCTCTGCATTTAACACTTCAAAAGTTAGTTAATTAATTGACTAAGGAAGAAAGGCGCGCACAGAAAAAAAATGCAGGGTTTTATTTTGGGGAGGGGGGGGGGGGGGAGTGTTTTCATAATGTTGGTGCTTCTATAACACCGATTCAGCTGTGGACTTCATTTAGTGACATTTTATTTTTTATTTAGAAATTTAAAATGAAATATTCTTGCAGGGTCTTTAATACTCATAGTACATGAACATAGATATGACCAGCTATATAGTTGTGGGAAGGGGGGAGCGGTTGCCAGGGTTCCTAGGAGGGCAGTTATCCCCCTTCCAAAGTGGGGAAAAAATAAAAAAAATGATAAACATGTAGGCAATGTGGAGAAAGTTCTTCCATCATTCTTGTATGTTTTACACTAGCTAATGCCTGCGTGCATTGCAATGCCTCAAAATGTTTCTGTAATAGGTTTGAAGTAGGTATACACCTACAAGAATCTCTCTAATTCTCTATCTCTGTATATCTCTATCTCTATTTCCATATATATATCTCTATGTATGTAACACTATAGCAATTAAAATATTTAAAATATGTTTTTTCCTATCTATATTTTGATTTATCTTATTACCTGTCACAGGTGTGCATGGGTATATAAAAGTGCGTGTGTATTCGAATGCAACGTTGTCAAATTTTCAAAACAATCGATGAAGAAGATTTAAGGTTTCAAACGAACAAAAATTTACATTTTTATTTACATGGATTTTTAATTCAACGCTTGTAATGAACATACAAAATCCTTTTACAGATTTTCTGGTAGGCCTACTGATGTGGATTGAGCTACATCCTCCATTTCTAGTGCAAAATAAAATACGAGTAAATAATTAATGCATTTTGGATTGCAGTTAGAAATGTGTCAAAATAAACTGCAGCCAAACATACAATGTATTAAAAATGAACTGTTTAATAGTATTTTGTCCTGATGTCAGTTTTTATTAAAAATATAATGAAATGTGAGCAGTGTTCTGTGAGAATAGCAATCGGTATTCACCTTGGATGCAACTAATGTAAATGCTGAAGAGTGTTCTTTTTTTTTGTGCAGGCGGCCATGGCAACAAACATAGATAAGGACCTGATTCGCGAGGCGTACGAAGAAGTACG
Source organism: Bacillus rossius redtenbacheri (assembly GCF_032445375.1). NCBI lineage: Eukaryota > Metazoa > Arthropoda > Insecta > Phasmatodea > Bacillidae > Bacillus > Bacillus rossius. The sequence goes on from NC_086330.1 coordinate 378,799,002, forward strand.
TGCAGACAACTCTGAAACCGAATGGTGAGTACATACCTTGCCTCAACTACTGAAATTGACAAATGTGCAGATTTCTACATTGCTTCTACTCCTGGGCATTCAAAAAGTAGAGTGAGCTGAATTTATTTTGTCAATGTTGAAATGTTTATACAGAATGTCACGATTCTTTAATGTCCAAACTCTAGGAAATAATTGTACTGTTCCAAAGCAACTGTGAACTGAACAATAGATTCATAGAAACTAGCAATAAGAAAGTGAGACATTGCGTATATTTTTACGGGAAATTATAACTGGTTATCAGCTTTGCACTGCTAGATAGATACATAATATCTATAACAGTTTAATTAGGGTAAGCTAAAAAAAGAAGTTGATTTGATCTATTTTCATATTTTCAGTTAAAAATATTGCTTTACCTTACGGGAAATTATATTATTTTTTAATTTTAATATTTTTTTAAAAATAAAACATAGTCTATGTCTCTGAAACAATGAATCTTTATATATCAGTTTTAGCGTTACTTATTCAGGGTGTCCACACAAATCTGTAATAAGATTTCTAATTTTTTGAAATACCTAATTGATCTATTTTGCAGTTTATCTGAAAATAAAAAAGTGAAGAAAATGCAGCCTCTGCCATCCCAACAGCTGATGTAATTCTCGCTCCACTTTCTTCGACTCAAACAGAGCCTCACATACGCCATTTTATAGTGTATTTGATTATGCACTAAAACCCCATCTGGGGGAAAATTCTTCTCATAGTTTGGTTGAATGCAGACTGAAGAATACATTTACCCTTCAAATTATTATAACTTAGGAATTACCGTGATGTTTCCAGAATTTCAAGTAAATTCCTTGACTATTCCTGATTTTTCTCTGACTGCAGAATGTGGAAACACTGTTATTACAAACTTCCACTCACTATAACATCAGTATATAGATTTCCTGGAGAACATACGTATTAGAATTAGCATTTTCGGTACGGCATTCAAGAAATCAGCTTTGAAAGAAAATATACAGAGCCGTTGCAAGGTAAATGACACATATTTGCACTGCGTTCTGGGCGTGCGAAACCTCAAGCTCCGATAATGGTAGAGACTGGTTACGTGAGCGAGGCGCTACCGGCTCAAGGCTGCAGTAAGTAGGTTGGAGCAGTCGGGATGACTAACACCAGCAGGTTTAACAACCTGCACCATGTATGGCCAGGTGGCAGGCTGATTGGGAGCTTTGAAGCTTGACACACATTGCCCTGAAACAACTGAGCGGGTGTTACGATACAGGGTAATGACAGTCGATGCCAAGTAAAAAAAATGTTTTCTTGAACATAGGATGGATAAAATCTTATTTTAGAGTATTTATTGCAGTTTGCTAAAAATAGTTCCAGAATATAAAAACATGTGCATATGGTACTCATTTAATAATTTGCAACTAGAAAATATTAATATATACTTAATTGTTGGATTGTTCAGTAATTTCCATTTACAACACTTGAAACGAACAAAACCTAATTACATAATAAAACAGCTCATTTTCAAAGATTGTAGTTAAAGAAGTACAGTACGTAAAGCTAAAGTTTATTCTGAGACAATACTTACTAAATCAGTAGGGACAAGGTTACATGGTTAATTGGGATTACACCGAAATAACACTGATAATAATGTCAGAACACAGCATAACTAGAGACCGGAAAAATTCGCGAATTCATCTCGCGATAGGCTAAAATACAAATAGTTATACCTCAGTGCTGCCTCTGCTATTGGCTCACAACTCACCTCGATGACTCTGGGCCAATGAGAAACACCCGACCAAAGCTTTATCGAATCACAGGCCACTACGTTGGGGCGTCTCACAAGACAGCAGCCAATGAGTGGGTGGCATTTGACCGAGTGTACGTAGAACTATGGAGTTCATCCTATAGGTCATTGAACCCACAAATTTTTCCGGTCCCTACGCATAACACCTAAATGCCAGTTAATACACCATACAACACCAAAAAACAAGTTATATCATGCAATTAAGTAGCATTTATCCAAAACCTAATTCAAATTATAAAAAAAGTAATCTTTTAATGTTAATTAAAGGAATATAATTTCTGAACAAAAAATTTTAATAAAGTACATTGATCTGAAAAATTAATTTATTTTGTTTTGTTGTGTAAGATCTTGTATTGAATCACTTTTAACCATAAATGCTCTGTAATTTATTTTTATTGTTCTATCTGTTTGGGACAAATTTATTATACATTATTTTATCATAAAAATGCAGCATATTAATTTTACCACCATTTTGGTGGAGTAAATATTATAAAACAGCTTTCACAAAAATTGAAACAATAACACCGAAATCTTTTAAAAAAAAAATGAAATTGGACCAAAAATAAAACCCATAAATTCTTGTCTCTTCAATCAGTGGCCCTAATTGGTAAAGAAGTGAGCTGGTAGGAAACACGGTTAACCCAAGTCGTAATTATAACTGCGTATAAATAAAGCTACAAGAGCTGACTGAACCTCGGCCCCCACAAGTGTGGGGACTGGGTGGACCCCTGGGTCCAGGGCCCGGTTCTATTTATTTTCAAATGTTTAACCATTATAATTTTTTACAAACTAGAAAAAAAACTTATTGAATATTTTATAAATAAAGTTTAGTTTGGACTTATAAAATAGTAACCATAATCATACCCTGTATTTCCAGGTTAAATAACATTGTTAAAAGAGTGTAGGTAAGAAATAACCATGCAATTATAATTAGAGACCCGGAAAATTCGCGGGTTCAATGACCTCCAGGATAGACTCCAATATCCTCTACACACTCGGGCAAATGCCAACTGTCCATTGGCTGCTGACTTGAGTCGTCTCGACTGGGTGGTCTGTGATTCGACACTTCTATGAGTGAGGGTCTCTAATTGGCCCTCAGTCCTCCAGATTAACAGTGGGCCAATGACAGAAGCAGCACTAAGGTATAATTATTTGAATTTTAGCATAACACGAAATGAACCCTCGAATTTTCCGGGTCTCTAATTATAATGTAGCACGTGACTGTACAGGGCCCGTAAGCCAATGTGGGGGCCATGGACTAAACCAGCAGCTGTGATCGCCGTGACGTGATGAGAACTGCTGTCTCCATGTTCCAGGGCCGTGTTCAAGTTCGAAGGCACGCACATAGTCGTGTCGGCCAAAGGAGTCGGCTTCGAGGAGTTCCGAGAGCAGTTCAAGGACGACGACCGAGCGTTCGGCTACATCCGCATCCAGGTGGGCCGACTGTCTGTGTTTCCCTGCTGACGTTCCTGTGATCGTTCGATAGTCACAGCCTGCCGACTGAGTGCGTGGTTCATCCAGAAGTTGGCAGACATGCCACATTTCACTTTTGCTCAAAATATATATTTTTGGCAAGAAATTCAAAAGCCAAATGACTTAAAATAGAGGCAAACTAAATTTAAAATTGTCACTAGTGTTTAACACAAGGGGCTGTATTTGGGCACAAAAGAATTCATATGAATAATTAAATCAACAATAAATTTTTGTGGTTTCCAACCTTGAAGTTCTAACTAACATGCTTGGAATCACAATTTTAGTCTCAATGGACCAATTGAATGACAAAATTAGTGCTAGGACCCTAACCAGTTTTGAGAATTCTGGTGCAAAAGTAATTTTCCTAGTCCATGGAAGAAAAAAAAATCTGAAAATTGTATATTTACAACTATAGTTCTTTGATTAGCCCACAAAACCTAACCTAAGAACTGGTTAAAAAATGTTTTTAGAGTATTTTAAATGTAGTTAACTATCCTAACAAACTGTCAAAATGTTTTACATAGTTTTAAACTTACCCAAACTAAATTACCATTCGTTTTAAGTGCAAGTAATATAATTATTTGAATATTACAATACTGCATTTACAGAATAATAACCTTAGTTCATTACAACTGAAAAACATAATTTTTATTATTTTTTAAATAATGCATGACCATAGACTACTAACAATGTGAATTTTACAGTGTTTGCCTTAAGCTTATATACATTATTTTTTAACAACCATAGCATGAATTTTCGAACACATCTTAAAGCATCTTAAGGTTAAATGCACGTGAAACATGCAGTGGGATGTGAATTGTTTTAACATTTTAGTGTGCCAAACTTCCAGTGTTTTCATGCTGATTCTTTTATAACAATACTTCAGTGGCCTGGTTTGGTTGGTTTTAAATAGTTTTTAATCTTTATTGGAGGTTTAGAAAATAAAAATTTTAAATTTTCGTAATTTTTCAGTTGGTTACGGGTTTAGTTTCTAGCTCATCTGAAAGTGAGTTAAAATGTGTATAGATGAGTCAGTCAGTGAGTTGCACATCGGGGTGTGTATGTGTATACATAAATTTGTGATATTTATGTAAAATGGAAAAAAAAAAATCTGTCAATGGATTTTCTTAAAAAATTATTTTATATTATTTGAAAATCCATTTGTTGATCAACTGATTATGTAAATAAAAAAAAAGAGAACCCATATTTAATATTTTAAATCATGATCACTAATTATTTATTGTTTATAATAAAGATGATTGTAAAATGTAGCAGCAAACAAATCCAAATTTTTTCAATAAATCTTTATTAGCTCCATACATGTTACAAAAAAAACTCTTTTCATTTAAATTTTATTGGGAATGCGTCCCACTTGCTGTGTGTATTAGTAATGAATAGAGACCGGAAAAATTTGCAGGTTCATTTCACGATATGCTAGAATCCAAACAACTGTACCATTATATTGCTTCTGTGATTGACTCCTTCTCTGAAGGACTTTGAACCATTTAAAAACCTTCAACCAAAAGAGTATCGAATCGCAAGCGTCCCAGTTGACAGGTGTCACGAGTCAGTAGCCAATGAGCAGGTGGCATTTGCCTGAGTTTGTAGGGGGTTGTGGAGTCTATCCTGGAGGTCATCCAAAGCGCGAATTTTTCCGGTCTCTAGTAATGAATAATAAAAAAAAATAGATTTGAAGTCTCTAATGGAAAGTGCTGGACTGTTGGTGGGTATGTATAAACGACTGTACTACTCGCAGACTCCGAGCGGGAAGCTTGCGAGCCGAGCGGGACGGCGTGAGACGTGAGACGCACGTGTGGTGTGTGCAGATGGGGGACGAGATGAGCAAGCGACAGAAGTTCCTGTTCCTGACGTGGGTGGGGCCGGCGGTGGGCGTCATCAAGCGAGCCAAGATGAGCACGGACAAGGCCGTCATCAAGGACGTGATCGCCGTGAGCACAGCACCTTCCTAGCACGCCGTGCCGTGCCGTGCCGTGCCGTGTCCCTCGGGCCGTCGGGTTCTCCTGCGCGCTCTCCGAGGCTTCAGCGTTACCGATCAGCTGAGCTGAGACAGCATGCTAAATTCCCCCAAGTATCTTAACTGAAGTCTTGTAAATTTTTTTTTTGCCATCCACTAATGATGAAACGTTTTAAAATTTCAGCTTTCAAAAGAATGAGTCTTCTACGTTGTTACAATTTAGACGATGGAAGTTACCCACAGTTCCTCGTGAGATATTAACGAATAAGCATTAAAAAAAAAAATTGCTGGTTTTGTATTACAGCTCCGTTAAGGCTCGTTCAAATTTTTGGACGACTCAAACTATCAGAAACGAAGTGCCCGAATTGTAAGTAAAATCGTTAGATGGCGTTAACTGTCTCCCAAAAGCCTTCCTTCGCCACTTGTTTTAAATCTGTTTCCTTGGCCTCCGACTCTGCATTCTCCAGATAACGTAGTTTCTTCCTAGTTTACTAGCGCCGTCTTTGGCATGTTACAGAAACACCTTGAAACAACAAAACTGAAGGAACTGAATTTTGTGCGTTATAAATGAGTTCTTTATATAGGGGTAGAACGATAAAGTGGTAGCAAGTTTATTGCATCTTCACAAGACGTGAAAATTTTTTACTTTGTGTCACAAAATTAGCAGTGCATTTTTTATATCAATTGAGTTAGAATTGAGTAAAAAAATTAATACTAGTCCTCAACTGCTTCCAGCCTGCGACGGGCCAACAAAGTAAAATGCCATCTTGCCTTCAATAGAAGTATTCTGTCAATACTAAACATACGCCAAACTCATGGCGGCCGTTGAATTGTCGGCTGTTCAGTTCATAATATGCTGTGAAAAATATAATTTTATCAAAGAAATTGAGAACTGATCTTGTATTTTTCTCGTTCTTCTTCCCATTACTTAGTCGGTAGTCTTTAGTGTTTGTGGCATAGTTTTGCATGGTTCTATTTCTGCTATTAATTTTTTTTGTGAAAATTTGAATGTGAATATTCTTAATTCCTATTTTTTTTAGTGTAAATCATTTAAAGGAGTATTTTTTTTTTTGAGACATAAACTTAATTGATGAAATATTAATAATTTTTGTCAGTGTTAAAGTAAAGTATATTAATTGTTCTTTCTGTACCTTGGTTATGAAGGAGGTTGCATCTCAACGTGAAGAAGAAAGTTTCTTATAAAGAGGTTTACTATAAGACTGACTGTATCTTGTCCCACCATGTGACCAAACAAGTGAGGGGCTTAACGTCGTGTGGACATAAGGTCATTAGACATTACGAGAGGCGACAAGAAGAGATGGAGGGTAGACAGAATGGGTAGATGGGTAGCGTAGAAGCACTCTGAGCAGGGCCGGCGAGAGAAACCTAAATCCTGGAGGCCTCCTCTCTCTTATTGTGTGAATATCAGTTTATTAGCTCAAATCGAATGTGAATACCAAATTATTCTAGAATATGAATATTGAATTCAAATGGTAAGAATAAAAATTAGAATCCACTAAACAAAATATTTCCCCACATCTTTTAAAAAAACATAGGTAAAAATAGTAAATGTGTAGTGTAGTGGCTCTAAGAAATTAGACAAATAATACTGAAGTGAAAGGGTAGTTACGTTAGGTCTGCTGCAATAATTAGGTGTAAATTTTTGTTAAATTATTAAAATTTCAAAAGAAAAATAAAGTGATGAGACTTATAATAACTGTGTAAAATTTAGAAAAATTAAATTACGTATGAAATGTTTGGTTGCATTCTTGTAGATGTCTACTAAAATGTTTAGATTTAATTTTAGAGAATGAGAAAATAAAATTGTGATAGTATTCCCATTATGGTAATGGGAATGCCAAAACTAGTAGATAATGTGCGAGAACCTTTGTAAAAAGCAAAAAAAAAAAAGCAGTTTTCACTATGCAAGCAAATTTTTTCGCATCACAGGGCCAAATCAACTGGACACAGTGCAATTTGTTCTGACTGCCTCACTAAATGTGACCCTGCTTTTCAGACTGTCAGTCATTGAAATATTTCTTTGGAGAGATCTGGCATCTCCATCACTACGGAGTCAACCTGTAGTGTTTCTTTCTACCCTTTTACAATCAAAAACAAAACTTTTTGTATTAGTTGAATTTATAATTGTATGGTTAATAGTGTGTGTCACATTCCAGAAATTATAATTGTATTGTTAATAGTGTGTGTCACATTCCAGAATTTATAATTGTATGGTTAATAGGGTGTGTCTCATTCCAGAGTTTGTAATTGTATTGTTAACGGGGCGTGTCTCATTCCAGAACTTCTCCGTGGAGATCCAACTGGAGAACCTGAACGAGTTCAACCTGGAGTACTTCCGTGAGCAGCTGGTGCGTGCGGGGGGAGCCAACTACGGCACGGGGATGCGCGACCTGTAGCCGTGCCCCCTCCCCCTCCCGCACGGCACAGAGACCGAGCCGTGGGCGCGACGCACCGAACCACCCCCCCACCCCCCGCGAGGTTGTAGTCTGTCTCTGAAGTGTTGCGAGGCTGAGTTTGGACAATGATTATCCAGCAGGAGGTACCTAAATTGCAGACATGAGTTGTAGCAAATACGTATATCACATGTGCCCCCCTTTTTTTAAACTAAACAAGCGTATTGTAAAGAATTTCAAAAATTTATAACTTATTATAATCACTGTACATTAAAAAAAAATCTATAATCACGTTGAACGGCAGTTTGAGTGAACAACCAGTAGGAGTTTTTAAAAGTTAGAGCTAAATCTTTTTTGTTAAATAGTATATAATTTGCAGGTCAGCATGTTGTGTATATATTTAATTACATTGTTTGAAAAATAAATGCTTATAGAAATTACTGTGAATATTTACATCTGTTAGTCATCCTTTTCCTTATGAATTTAAAACATACTACAGTCAAACCTCATTATTACAAACCTGAAGGGACCATAATTTTAGCACTTTTTAATAACGAGGGTTTGTATTAAACAAACTATTGGGATATCATGACAAAAAAAAATTGATTGAACTTTAAATGCCTATATTTACAATTATAAAGGAAATTATACACACCGTTGGTAGTATAAGCTGGCTTCACTACATGCATGACAATATGTAAACACTGAAGAAAACAAACACAATGCAACACTTACAGAATAAATCATAATACAAACTTCAATAAACTTGCATTCATGACACATTTTATATTCAAATATTTGGTTTAAAAAAAGCATCAATTCTGGTTTGCACTATCTTTTTCTTATAGGCATTGTTTACCACATTTAACTTTGGTCCTATCTACTGTTGCCGACTCCCTACACATAGTTTTGCCAACAAGATTGTTGCGATCCTTTAACCGTTGTAGCCAACCATTGCTGAACTTCGTCTGAAATTCCTAACCTCAAAGCTAGGTAGTCTGCCTTCTTCTGAATGAATCATAGGTCCAGAAATTGGCAAGTTTGCTGCACTCATTTCTTAAAACCACTGCAACAAGGTAACTTCCATTTCTTGATGTTTTGGGCCTCGCATTCTTTTACTTGTTGATAATCTGCACGAACTTGCAAAAGCCAATTCATTCTGTAACTTGCAATGTAAGTTCGTTGCGTTTACGTTTCGCAGTCATATTACAAAACAACTAACACTCAAAATTGAGGTAAAGATACACGTGCGTGAACAATTGAAAATATCAGAACTTTTTTCCATAGATTGTTTAAACTTCTACGTATGTACACTTCCGACGACTATTATTAATACGGTATAGAGTTCTTTCCTTTTCGTTTTCCGTTTACAACATGGCATCTTTTCTAGTTTAGTTACTAACATCGCCACTAGAGTTGAACTTTTCATCTTGTTTTTCGACCATTTTGCGCTTTAGGATACATACATGTATCTTTGGAGCAACGTTTGTTTACATGACGGTTATGAAGACGATTTACTTTAGACTGGTGGTGAAATTCGTATTAACCGTTTACTTATACACGTTAACAGCTACTTGAGGGATCAAAACAACTTCGTAATTCATATTAACTGTATTTCGTATTAAAAGTACTGAATAACATAGGAAATCATACTTTATTTTCCGGAACTGTGAAAGTACTTCGCATAAACGAGAATTTCGTACTAAGCGGATTCGTATTAATGAGGTTTGACTGTATGTATTTTAATACAGCACACATTAAATATACTAAAATATTTGAGGTAAACAATTTATAAAACAAAATTAGTCTTGTTACTAGGGATTCCTTCAAAAATATATGTAACCTAACTACTATGGATACAAGAACATCTGAACATTAAAATTATCGAAGTTCTGTTCAGTTAAATTATGCACAACCCATAATAAGATTAACCATACCATGCTGTCAAAAATTTATTTGAACAGCTATCTAGATACAGTTTAACGTTAAGCCCAAAATTATGTATTCAGAAAATTTGTACTGCCTATTTGAAACTATAATGTAAATTTGTTAGAAGAATGTCTCGTAATCTATACTAGTTTTAAAACTGTTCAAGGCAAATGTGTATAATATTATTGAGAACTCAAAAATATAGTTTTTAAAATTTTTGTCTGTTGAGGCATCAATCGAAAACTACTTGACTGAATTTGATAAAAAAATTTTATTTAAAAAAAAAAAAAAAACTAGACTATATATAATTACAGAATTCCACACCTAAGGGGTGAAAAAGAGTAAATATGGTTTTAAGCTGATTATTTTTATCTCTGTAACTAATCAAGCTAAAGGAAAGATATTATTCAGTACCAATATTTAACATAAAAAAACATGTGAAAATGAGTATGTTTTAAAGATGAATCATATCTCACAAATTAAGCATAATAAATTATATTGGGTACTGATAATAAACATACAAATACACACTATTTTTATGTTTTGCGAAATTCAATCGCTAAGGGGTGAAAGGGGAAGTATTTTATTATGATTAATAATTATATCTCTGAATTTAATTAAACAAAATAAATTATATTGGGTACCAATATTAAACATTCAAAAACTAATAAATACTATTTTAATAATTTGTGAAATTAAGGGGTAAACCAGTTGAGTAAGGTTTTGAGATTAATAAATATTACTCCAAATAAAATAAAGCATAATACTTTTTTTGGTACCAATAGTAAACATAAGAAAACTACCAACCACAATTTGACCTTTTTGTGAAATTCCAGCCCTAAGGGGTGAATATGGTTTTAAGATAAATAAATAATAAATTTTACTTTGAATTTATTAAGGCATAAATTTTTTTTCCATTTTGAGAAATGCAACCTTTAAAGGGTGAAAACTGTAGGGTTTTAAGATTAATAATTATATCGCTGAAATATATTAAGCCTAAAAAATAATCTTTGTTACAATAAATTTTACCGGTTTGCGTGATTAAAACCCTAAGGTTGGTAAAAGTGGTAGGAGTGTTTTTAAAACAAAAAAAACTATCACTTCAAATTCATTTAGAATAAGAAGTTAGAAATTAAAATAAAATGCATCTAAAGTTGTGTGTTGATAATTTTTGCATTTATTGTTGTCTTAATGAGGATCAAAACCGTATAAGTCTCTATTAAAAAAAATATTCGCAGTGACAAAGATGTCGTGAGTCTAAAGGCAGACAAAGGAAATGCGACTGGTCATGAATACTTCAGATTATGAAGCCAAGATCCATAAACTTCTTGCCGAACCTACATATGCAGCAGTCAAGAAAAATCTTCTAAAACAAATAGAATCAACCAAAAAGAAACTGGTTACCGAATCAAGCTTAGAAGAAAACTGTAAGAAACATCTGATTGTCAAAGATGCCAGAACCCCGACATTCTATGGGCTTTTGAAGATACATAAGAAGGATATTCCTCTTCGCCCAATAGTGAGTGCAATTGGCTCTCCTACCAATGTGCACTAGCCAGATACTTGAATGGATTAATCCAACCTTTGTTACCCACTCCAGCTTCTCATGTCGGAAATTCAGCACATTTCATTTATATTCTGAAACAACTTTCTCTTCAACAAACAAGATCTCCTGGTCAGCTTTGATGTGGTTTCACTGTTCACTAAAGTGCCTGTCCCAGAAGCCATTCAAATTCTCCTCACACACCTGGGAGAAGACAATCTGGGCAGAGACACAGTGAAGCTCACAGAACCCTGTTTCTTAGACCTTCTCGTTCAAGGGGCAGATCTACAAGCAACAGTAAGGCACTGCCATGGGCTCACCTCTCTACCCTATTAGCTAACATTTTTATGGCCGAATTTGAGGAGAATGCAATAAGTACCAGCCAGCTGAAACCCAAGTGCTGGTACAGGTATGTTGACACCTTTGTTATTTGGAGCCATGGAAAAGAAAAGCTGCTATTAAACACCTGAACAGCATCCATCCGAACATACAATTCACCATGGAGGTGGAAATAGAAGGGAGATTACCTTTTCTGGATATCTTGGTCACAAGAGAAAATGATAATCACATCGGCCACCGTGTTTACAGAGAGCCAACCCACACAGACAGGTATCTACATGCAAGTTCACACCACCTTCCATCACAGAAAAGAACAGTCATCTCAACTTTGGTAAACAGAGCTCGTGCCATTTGTGAAGAAGACAATATCGGGGAAGAAATGAAACATCTTAAAAGTGATCTTCAAGCGAATGGTTATTCTAAGTCAGAAATCAGGAAAGCCATGAAACCACCTCAACAGAAAGATCATCATCCTAATAAAGCCTTCATTCATTCCTTATGTCAAAGGATTTTCTGACCAAGTGGCAAGAATTCTTAGTAAGCAATAAGATATTCACACAGTTCTCAAACCCATAAACAAGATTGAGGGGTCTCTAACATCGGTGAAAGACATAACCTCCTCCGAAAACCTAGCCGGTGTATACAAGATTCCATGTTCCTGTGGCAAGGTAAATATAGGACAAACTGGCAGACAAATAATTACAAGAGTTAAAGAACACATCAGTGACTACAAACATGAAAATGATCAGCTATAGCAGAACACTCCTTGGATACCAGAGACAGCATTGATTTTGACCAATTCCACACCATATCCAACATCTGACAATACCAGAAAAGATACATTCGAGAATCAAAAGAAATATAAAAAAAAACACCCAGCAAAAAATTAATAGAGAAGATGGCTACAAATTAAGTAAAATATGGAACCCACTCTTTAGAAATCCTCAACATAGCTCCACAGCCAACATCAGACAAATCACCCCTGATTGGCAAAACAGCCCAGCCAACCAGAAGAAAGGAAGGCTCTGATTGGCCCACAGCTGCAGCCCCTCCTAGCACACGATGCATGCACCCTCTCCCGCATGGCTACCCCTGCATGATTAGAGCGTATAGGCTTCGGCCTGAGACGCACTTAGTCTGTCCCTAATCCAGACCCCTCCCAAACACACTTAGTTTTAATTTAGGTTAGGAAAAAAAAAATCTGATAAGAACCTCAAGAGGTAACTGCTCCCTGATGATGGCGACTGCAATGTCAACCCAAACGTTGGTGAATTTTTTGCCAAGGACACGGCTACAACCCAGAAGCCAAGCTACTTCATTGCATGATGTTTTTGGTCCCGCTATTAGATTCCAAACACTGTAGGAATTTTTTCCTTATAAAATGATGTACAGTCAAACCTCTCTGAAACGACCCCTCACGGTTCCCAGGAATAGGGTCGTAATAGATGTTTTCCGAAATTTTCAGTTCATTTAAACCTTTCCCCCCCCCCCCCCCCCCCCCTCGCCCTACCCAAACCGCTACTCGCTAACCAGCCGTACAATAGCAGGATGCTGTCACTCACAATGCTAGACGGCTTTGCTTTAAACCCACTTCAACCTTCATGACAAGTCCATCGCCCTACATGCCACCTCTAAAGAAAATATGTGTTAGTTTACAACTTTACATGTATGTTTTCTGCTTTCCGTAGTTAAATACACTAGAACCCAGATGTCACAAACCTCGGATTTAACGAAGCAGTGATTTTACAAATACATTCTTGGGAACCGTCAAAAAATTGTACATTTTGACCAAAATGTGAAAATCAGAAAAAAATTAAAAAAAAAAAAATGAAAGATCATTAAAATCTGTTAATTTTAACACACAGCGTATTTTTGTGTCGGCTTTAATACAGTAGAATCCCGCCGATGCGACCCCTTTCTGATGCGTCCATTCCGTTTATACGACAAGTTTTTTTTTAGAAACCGTGAAAAATTTTAGCAGAGAAAGTCGAAAATTTGAGTAAAATCGGCTGAAAAACAAGTCTGTTACACTTTGTTAGGCGCTATGTGTTCACGTTTATCTTGGCGAGCGCTGTACTGTAAGCAGGCAGGCATACAAAAGACGGCTAAAAATAGATACCACCCCTCTAGGCTATCCACGCGGCAGTGTCTAGCCAAGCTCGGCGCTCCACTATCGCACCAAAAGCCGTCTCAGTTGTCATGTTCTATTACACCTTCTGCGTGAGAAACTGTTAGCATCCTCCTCACCTCCCACACCGCGTGCGGCAAAAGCCAGGTTGTATAGTCCATTCTCGGTAAAATACATGTTTTTATGGGCTTATACGACTGTCCTTCGCCGTTAATAAATACTTTATAAGTTTAAGTTATTATGATAGAATTTGTTTTAGTCTCACAGCAGTTTCTGCTAAAAATCACTAATACCTCGAATTTTATTGAATAGAAAAATTTAGCAGGGCCGTAAATATATTTATTTTACTGCATAGTTACTTTTCCATCTGCATTCGAACGTGTTTTTTCTTTCTTTTTTTTTTTACGCTGTGAAGGGTCATGGAAAAGATAATTGCTTGAGCTGTCAAAATAAACATCGCTGACCAGTGGCGTATCCAGGATTTTGGTTTGGGAGGGGCTTGACCCAGCTGAGGCTAGGCTTTATCAAGGCAAACACTAAAACAATAGTGGACCCAGATGCTTTTGGAGGGGGCTTGAGCCCCTTAGCCCCCCTTCTGGATCCGCTACTGTCGCTGACGGCAAGGGCGGGAGCGCATCCTGTCGGTCTGTCGCTGTGATTATCTACTCCAAAAACATGTCACAGCATTTCAGGATAGCATTGTTCTTATATCTTTCGTTTATAGCAGAATGTTTTCTACCTGATCCACACAAGTTCCTTCGCCACATTTTGAACGAAAACAACAACCAGCCGGCTAGCATAGCCGATTTCGCGTGATGTGAATTCACATAAGGAATTGGGTGTCGTGTGGGGCTGGCTTAAGCGCTGACAGCGGTAGTAAACACGTTGCCACAAAAACCTTTATCTGCACCCTGCCTGCAAAGGGACGTGGAATGGGGGTTGTTAAGCGCTGACAGCGGTCGACAGGAAGTGGTATCTATTTTTAGAAATGCGCTGCCTACGGCAGTACAGCACTCGGCAAGAGAAACACAGTAAAACGCTACTCACCACAAGAAACTTATTTTCTGTCCGATTTTCGGCAATTTTTCACGGTTCCTCGAAATCGAGTTGTAATACAGAGGTGGTCGCAATAAATGGGGTCGCAACAAAAAGGTTTTACTGTATTTTAAATTAGAAATCTATTATTTTTTTGGACATTACCACTTATTTAATTAACAGAAATTCAAAGTTATCTGATGTGTAAATTTTCTTTTAAAGACGTTTTAAACGTTATAATCTTTATCTGTTCGTCTGCGTAGCCGCGATGTACGCTTACATAAATGTAGCCAGCGCTAGTTAGCATCATTCATATTTGGTTATGTTGCTTCCCGTATAGAGTGCGCACACGTAGTCGAATATCGATATCTCGTCGATTGCATGCAATGTACTTGCTCTGTTGAGTGCAGAGTTAACAAAATTTCATGGCCCGCACTCTTTCGTGGTGTATACTTCGACGATAGTTAAGCGTTAATTCAGGCTCGCATTTGGATCACAGATTTTGTTTTTCTATTTAAAGTTGAAGAAAGGTTTTTGTTGCATGACATATAAATTTAAATTGTTTGGCTTACTAAACTCCACTTTTTAAATAAACGTACTTTCCAAACTTGAGTTCAGTATAAAATGTGCGACCATTATGTGATGAAACACGGTAGTCAAAAAAAAACTGTTTTATGTACATTTTCCTTATTGCAATTTTTGGTAATTGTGAGAGCGTAGAAAACCGAACATCATTTCAAAAAGCTGATTTGATAGAGTATCACACTTTCTTCTACGGAGAAGTGTAGTATTCTCTCAAATTTATTGTGGAAATGTATTATTTTCAGTTTTGTCATAAAAAATTTTAAGGATTAGTTGGCATGGCACACGGCGTCTTAGTAACGTGCATAAGAGCCATTACAGATTTAATAGAATAATTTTCATTACATATTCTGTATTTTTTAAAAAAATAATTTAAACAAATATAGACAACGACCCTTTGATTTTTTTTTTTCCACCCTTCAAATTAAGAGACCAGAAGTCCTGTCTACATGCAGGAATAGTATAAAAACATGTGGGTTCAGATGACTACTGAAACGGGAAGCCTACAACTCGCGTAGTTTCGGTTCCCTGAAAGAATTTCCAAAGATTTCCGAAGTTTTGCGTGTTGGTATTAACGCCACTTCAGCCGCTAAATCAGAAGTTTCCAATGAAAACAAGCATGTTGTGACTGACCTAACCTAACCCTTCGATTTTTTTTTAAATTTAAATTTTTGAGAGAAATCCGAAGTTGCACGAACGTGGTAGGGAATCGAAACTACGTGAGTTGTAAGCTACCGTACTGAAACATTGCACGATACATAATTTGAATTATTTTAATGCTCCAAATACAAACAAATTACTGGTGTTGTAAACAAACGCCACAGTCCTCGGAGCTCCGAGCATGTTGCGTCGCCCCGGGGGTTACCGGCCGTGCTAGTGCTGCTAGAGCTGCACGCCGCGCCTCATCCTCTTGGCCGTGCTGCTGCCGTCGAACTGGTCCTGGTCCACCAGCGGGGCGAGGCGCTGCAGGGTGGCGTCGCGAGAGAACTTGCCGAACAGCGCGGGCAGCAGCGCCACCCCGTACCCCGTCGCCCGCTCCCCCTGCGCCACACAGGTACCTCCAAGTGACAACCAAACCAAATAACTCAAA
Source organism: Bacillus rossius redtenbacheri (assembly GCF_032445375.1). NCBI lineage: Eukaryota > Metazoa > Arthropoda > Insecta > Phasmatodea > Bacillidae > Bacillus > Bacillus rossius. The sequence goes on from NC_086330.1 coordinate 378,815,320, forward strand.
ACGAGGACTACCAGTGACGGCAGTCCAGATTTTATAAAGTTCGAGTTCATAACGAACATCTCGCAAAACCGATGACCGTTGGTTGGAGCAATCAAATGTTAATATTCTAGCTACACTTGTCAATTATGCACCTTGTGTATGAAACTGCAGAGTCCGCTCTCTCATGAAGTTATTAGGCACAACCAGCAGTTTTTCAACTAAGTGCTTTTTAACTTGTTAAGACAAACCAATAATTCCCGATATCTTTCAAAATTTAACGAGTTCCTCACAATTTTCCAGACTTTAAAAAAAAATTCCTGGCTAATTCAAGGTTTCCCCGTTTTTCATGGTTGTGTGGTCACCCACCACGCTCTATACACTGTATACACTCTATACCTGCCCCCACCTCACTGGAGACCAGTCCGCGCATCTAGGGGCACTCGCATCCCACTGGACACTCAGCACTTTCAAACCAGGACATTCATTACATATTGGCAACTTCTGAGGCAAAGGTTATACGTAGAAAACATGGCGGGCACTATCTCGCTGTCCCGCCCATTCTGTCAGTGCCTCATTTTCTATCCATTGCCATCTCTAATGAATAGGAGCTGGATAAATCAGAATTTATTTTTCTTTCTTTATAATTAACATTTATTATTATTCTATAAATTAGTATCAATCATTGTAAAATTAGCATTAAAATCCAACTTATTAAAAACCTAACATTCATACATACCAATAACTACAAATAACAGTCATGCTTGGTTTTGGACAAAAAATATTCATGCCTTTCTAGATTAAAAAAAAAAAAAAAATTAATGCTTATTTTACTTTAAAAAGTTGGTAGTGCAATATGGTATAATTTATGGAATATTACACGAATGAACTGGATTAATTGGGTGGTGATTAAATTTTGAAGTTAATTAGGATGCATGTAACTTGGCTGCATCAGACACATGGCCATATCATGTCTCCTGCTGTCACAAAAACTAGAGAGAACAATTACCAGAAAATAACTATAAGGGTCAAATGTAGCATTCGGTAGAACTTCTGTGGTTTACTTCACTCTTTTGCTAACACCAAATGCAAACAAGTGCAGCCTGTTTGGTTTACATATTAGCCACCCCTTGGTCAACGAGATAATAAAAGCTGCAGCAAAGATGGTGGATGTGTTGTGTTTGTGTGTGTATTACCTGGAGTGAAGGTAAGTCTCTGTGACAAAAATTAATTAAAATAATTTAATTACATGTGCAAATGTGACCTAGGCAAACAGCAAAGTCACTGAAAGTCTTCAAGACTAGGTTGATCCTTTCTAAGTGCGAGAAGATACATTTTGTACAACAATTTTGAAATGTCAAAAAATATCTAGCAGTTTGAACATTTTATAAACGAAAATTTAAAAAAAAAATGGATGAAATTTTAAACTAATTTAGCTAGGGAAGAAATTATTTAGGAAATCGAAAAAAAAAAAACAATATAGCAAGAAGCAAGTTTTGAAGTGAAAATTTTTTGCTGAGCGGCTGCAATTTCCAAGAGTTATGAAAATTCCGATCGCACGAGGGCAATAGTTAGGTGCATGGTGGGGGAACCTGTAGAGATGGCAGGGGGGAGGTAGCAGTGATGCTACAGAATTCTTGTAACGCTGCTTGTGTTTGTCTACTACTCAATTTTTGTAACGGCTAACGATTGACGCTACCATATTTCTTTTATTTAATTTAAGGTATCTACAATTTATTTATTTGTGTGGAAAATGTTTCACTGTGATTTTAAATGTCAAAAGTACATACTTATAAAGTCTATCTGACTAGTCTATAAGTGTAATTTAAGTGTTTCTTTGTTCTTTTATTTCATTCAGCAGTGATTTACCATCGTGCCTGAAAATAATAAGGCAGAAGCAGATAAAGAGGTATGAACAAAGGCAACGTACGAATAAACTGCCAAATAGTGTCAGTGAATGGATGCAATGAGTACAGGTTGCGAAAAAAAAACAATTTTTTTTTTAATTTGAGATAAAACCCACATCATTACTATTCTTAATCTCGTGTTCAATTACAAATAATTACCTAATAAGCAAAAAAATTTCACTTCTGTTAGTGTGTGGACTCTGAGCACTCATTTTTATAACTTTGCCTAAAAAAAAAAAAAATTTTTTTTTTTTTGCATAAACGTTGCACCACTGTGTTTCAAACTTGATTTTAGCATAAAATGTGCAACGATTATACGATGACACCTGGAACTACAAGTACACGCACCACGTACGCAGGGGAGGCCATGTCGATGTGTATCCAGGCTCCCGGGAAGTCGAAGGAGAGCTGTGCGCCGACGAACAGTCCGGCACACGACGACAAGGCGTTGCTGCGATCCTTCACAACATCCAAACAAGCCGCGTCAAAACAACCACTGCCGTCACTCGTCTTTCGCCAGCACGCGCCAAAATATTAATCTCTAAAGCACTTGGCCAAACCACGATCTGACAGCATTTTTTGTAAAACACAAGGACAAATATTCAGGCACAATCAAATCTCCACAGCCATTTAGGTTTTTTAGTTTTAATTTTTGTAGTTATCATATAATTAAATAAGGTTAGCCTTATTTTGTGGTATTTTGCGGTACTTGAAAGATTACCTGCCTAGAATCAACGTATAATTACTAGATTTGAGCATACCCAAACTACGGACATTATTCCTCGAAATATCTAACCTCAAATTATTCTCAATCCCTTCCCATTCCATTTCCTGCGGAAAGATTTTTTCATGCCTAAAATTTTTCGAAACTAATATTCCCTATCCTGCCCAACTCAACTAAGTACCTAATGTAATTTTTTAAGTGGAGAAAATTACTGTTTTTACGTTCACGGAATGACGTTAAAAAGAATGTCCAATAGGCAACTTGAACAGGCAAACATTATAAAAGTTATATGGATTTGAATGCATCAAATACTGAATTTGAAACATTAACAAGTCTTTCCCCAAATTTAAAATTTCCTACAATTCAAGCAATTTTTCTAGCATTTCCTTGAAACGTGTAAGTACAGGTTTCCATTATGCCTGTTCGAATATCAGTTTCTTAGTTCCAATAGAATACCACTAAAAATTATTTTTCATGTCATACTACTTTTCCAGAATTAGGCATATAATACTAAAGTGAAAGGCTGTTTAATTTAGGTCAGCTAATTACAATAATTATATGGAAAATGTTTGTTAAAATATTTAAATCATGAGAAAATTTTTTTTAAGAATGCAGCTAACCTAAGAACCTAACCAACCTACCCACCAACCTTTCATTTCAGTTCCTATTCACCTAATTTTCCACAATCTCCTACTCTACATATTAATCCATAAAATTTTTGCAAACCACAAAATACAGTGAAATTCTTTTTTAAAATGCTATATTTCCAAATTAGTAATTCATTGAGCTCATTTTTACATATTTAAACCCTAATTATTCAAGAGTTTTTGTTGCTAATGGCAGCTAGGTAAATTGTATTTTAGTTCAGTAATATTATAAACACAATCTTTGCTAGTTTCATCTGGAATCTTAAAGCATTATTTAAGTGTTTTATATATATTTTTGGGTTACAGCATTGGTTTCATCACAGATAGATACAGCAAGTAAGCTGATATGGTTGATGTTTTTTTTCTCCTACTTCTGGTTAATGTGACAAAAATAATACAAATAATATTTTGTTTTCAAGTTTAAAAATGACAAATATGCCGTGTTTTGAAAAGTTTACATGATTTTTTTCCGTAACTGTTTAGAGAGACAGTCGCGAAAAAAAATCTTTGTATACTTGTTGCAAGTTTGAAACGTCACTTATTGTTGATTTTTTTTTTGATTATGAAGTTAACATTAAACATCAGTAACAGGTATTTACATAGCATGAATGACATTGGTATATGACAAACTCGCAAAGTACTCGTAAGCAAAACAAATATTTTAGTGATGGTTCGAATCCCATTTTTCTCGAATCCGAATCTCGAATCCGAATCCCAAACAGTACCTCGAATCCACCCCTTGAATCCGAATCCAGTTCTCAAGGGTTAATTATAAAATAATTTATAAGTTAAGAGAAAAAATTAATCATTATGCAGAATTATTTAACCCTTTAAATTTTTATTTAAAAAAACAAGTATTTGACACGGTCTGGATCAAGACTATTCTGCTTTTGGTCACATATGTTTCCTGCAGTGCTGAACAAACGTTCAGAGAACACTGTCGCAGGTGGTGAACACAAATATTTTTTGGACAGTTTATGTAGCCTGGGTGAACACGCAGACTGAGTTTTCCAGTATTCGAGGATGTTTATTTCTGGGTTAACTGTAGGATCAGGTAAGAATCTGGTCACTTCATCAATTGCTGTAGAATCCGACTTGGTGGATTTAAGGCATTCAGGCTTTATCTGTGAGTACAGTGATTCATGTATCCACGGAAATCTGAAAACAAAATTCAACATCCGACGGAACAATATTTTGTAGTTACCAACTTGACATTTGTTTAAAGTCCCAAATGAAGGTAAATGCATTCCTGAAATATTTAATGGAAACTAAAAGGCGCCATCTTGGCTTCAATGGTTTTAGGCCATAAGAAATATTGTTGTGCGTCTTTTAAAATTAAGCCTCACTAAAGCATAATGATTAATATGCCCGAAGTTAAAAGTGAAGGGGTGTTTTCTCTAGTTTACCCATTAAAATTTTTTATGTTAATATTAGTTATTTTTTATGTTGCTCAAAATGATTGGCTAACAAATTCATTGGTTGGCCATCATGGAATTCTCAGATAATACATATTTTAACGTTGGTAGTCTACACAAACCAAACTTGGTCCTAAAAAAATTCATAAATAGAACTTATCAGAATATTTAAAATTGAATTGCGATTAAAATAATAATTGTATAATGTATTAATTTTGTCATTCATTATTTCATTGTTATTACTGCATGTGTGACCGTAACTTGTGATGAAAGTCGGCATTATTGTTGTATTACTAAGTAACAGATTTCTTGGTAAAGTTATTTTAAAAAAAAAAAGATTCATATTTAGTTTAGATCCTAAATGTGCTTTATTTTATTTTTTAGCATATTCTGAGAATACATATGTGATTTATGCCTTATTTAATGCCAATGTAGCGACAATGCATCCATGTTCATGAATATAAAGTAAGTTTCCCAAATCAGTACATGCTTCATAATTTTTCTTTTTATATAATAACGAATTAAAAGTACAATACAGTAGAACCTTGTTAATCCGTAATGCACTAATTCGGGAATCGGATAATCCGGGACGATTTGAAAGAGAAGAAAAAAAAGAGTAGTAAAAATTGTCAGCGCTTAAAATTAACGTCACGCGGGCCGGCGGCCGGCAAACACTGCAAGCCTTCGCATGGGCCGCCAAACTCTGCAACAAACTCTGCAACGCTGTTTGTACCGACCCTTTGTGTCGCCCCCCTTTCAGCTGTCACATTTGTCACTCTTTAAACTTGAGGGGATGTCCTGACTTCTGCTTCCCGTCTCCCTTTGTTTGTTTCCACCCGCCAATGCACGGCAGGCGCCTGGCGAGTGACGTGTCTGGCTGGCATTCGGCTGTACGAGGGGGGGGGGGGGGGGGGGGGGGGGTGCAAGGTCAGCACGATCTTATCTTTCTCTCTTCAGCTGTTTTAAATGACCGTGAACTAATGGCTAGACATTTTTAAGCCGAGAAACTAATTCGAAGACGGCCGGCCCTTACCGTGAACGGCCTTAACCCAGCTGCACGTCGGTGTCTGAGAAGCTTGACAAGACCTTCAGGGCTTTTAATCGCTAGTCCGTGAAATTCGGTAATCCGTGATTATCTCGGTCCTGACCACGTATTAACGAGGTTCTACTGTACCTCAATAGGATGTGTTCCAAGGAAAACGTAAACAGGCCAAGTAAATTGTAAGCATTAAGTTTTTAAAGTACTACATTTACATCAATGTTTTTCCTCGAATCCCGAATCTTTTCCCTCGAATTTCGAATCTTTCGAATACTAGAGATTCGGTGGGATTCGAGGATTCGAGGATTCGACCGGCCCATCCCTAAAATATTTGTTATTTTGAAGTGTAAGTATGTATTCGAGGTCAAATTGAAAACGAAAAGCTTATTATTTGCATTGTTATTGGAAAGTTGTAATATTGGCACAGGGCTGGTTCAACTGACAGCGACGGAGTTCTTCATGTCGGCGACGGCAGACGCGAACTCGGTGAAGTGCAGCTCCGGGCAGTAGACGAGGGGGAACACCAGGTCCCCGGACGCCCTCCCCGCCTGGACCACCGCCTCCTCCCAGTTCTTGTCGTTGGTCAGCACGGCCGCGTGGTACTTGCCCGTCGCCGTTCCCTGCCCGACAGCACCAGCAGTACACCTGTAGGACCATTACGTGGAGAACTGCGACGAGACCACGATGAAGGTGCGAGCAGGCAGTGGCGTAGCCAGGATCTGTGTATGGGGGGAGAGGGGGTGTTAAGAGCATTGGCCCCCCCCCCCCTCCACCGTGAAAATTTGGATTTTAAGGTGTAAAATAGTGCTATTTTAGCAGTTTTCGGTTCTTAAATTTAAATATTGTAATGGTAATTTTTTTTATTAATTTTAATATGAAATTTGTTTGAGTGATGAATAAGAAATTAATTAAAGATTTGGTGCTGGGGGGGGGGGGGGGGGTTGAACACCTAACCCCCCCCCCCCCTGGCTGCGCCCCTGCGAGTAGGTACGAGATTATGTGGAGGATTGCGAAAAAAAAATCAAAATTACACTGAAAAACACGTCATTACACCATATATAACGCCGAAATTCAAGTTAATACACCACAACGCACCGGAATGCAATTAAAATCATGAAACTACTACCTATCAGCATTTTCAATCAAAACATAACTCTTGCGACCAATACGTAAGCTTTTAAATATTAAATTTAATTAAATAATTTAGCATAAATTTTTTTTAATCTTGCAACTGTTACTAGTTAATCATTTTTACATTTGTACATTTTTAAAACAATAAAAAATACTTAACAGATTTCGTTTATTTGTCCTGAATAGTTAAGACATGCTTATTACAAATTATATTGTAAAAGTGCATCATGTATCAGTCAAAATGACACTGTTTTGAAAAAGTTAATATAATGGAACATTTAAGTGGCATATTTATTCAGTAATATGCAATCTTTTTTTTTTTAACATACCGTATTGGTCCGAATATAAGGCGACCATTTTTACATAAACGAGAGATGCAAAAATTGGAAGTCGCCTTATTTTCACACCCAAGACGTCAGAACCGCAAACATTAGTTCCAAGCTGAAAGCTACAGTAGAAACATTGTTTAACAAAACGTTCACAATTTTTTATATTAAAACTTTGTTACCTCACACGGGGAAAAACGATAAATCCACCTAATATTGCAGTAATTGACAATTGTTTGAAGTTGAAAATTAAAATATTTGTTCTTGAGTAAAAACGTGAATGTTGAAGCATCTCAAAATGGCAACCTTTTATTTCACAATTCATATTTTTACTTTGTGTACAATCGCGTGTTAACATTTACGGTAATTTTTCTTCAGATTTTTAACGGAAATATTTGTACTAAAATATCACAGTTATTTTCAGAACGATTGTTTACGTTTACAAACATTTCGGATGTAATGTTTGGAAATTCACGGCTGCCAACTGTCTTTCCACAATATTTCTTTGTTGTAAAACGAACATTGCCGAACACGCACGAAGACGCCATATTAACACGAATTTGGTACGTTGCTTCAAAAGCTATTTTAATAATCCACTCTTTATTTATGTAAAAACCTTTCATAATTATAATAGATTATTCTTTCAAATTCATAGAACAGACTCTCTCTGTCAGATAGTAATATGGACAAATATACGCGGTCACGTAACCGAAGTTATTCTTGGCCGTATGCTTCATCATGTCAGCTAGCCACTTGTTTTGTTCCGGCAAGATGCATTCTTTGTTTGCTTTTTTTACGTTTAACACACTACTAAATAGTAATACGCCTTGTTCTGTGGTAATATGTAGCTTAAGTCAAACGGAAAGTTAAATGCTGTATTTTAAGAGGGATTAATAGCCATTGTAAAAATTTTAAATTCGTAGATACAGTAAACTGTGAAAAATGAACAATCACACATCGGTGGAACGGCGGGGAACGAGCCCTAGACAAATAAACAGCTCTGAAGATGACAATTATGCAGCTTCATTAGAGTAAACATACGAAAAAATTTCTAGTGTAATACTTACAAATGTAAATATTTTCTAATTGTTTTCTTTTGACTTTTAGGGTAGGCCATTCAAACTTATTTTAAATAAGTAATGTGATAAATATAAATTAATTGTTATACATAAATGCAAAAACAATTTATCAACACAAAATGTATGTCTAATGAATTTTCACATTAATTTAAACCAAAAATAATTTTTACATTTGTTTGGCCTCCTGAAACTGCAGGTCGCCTTATATTCGGGGTCGCCTTATATTCGGGCCAATACGGTATTTGATAACAAATAAAAACAATACCACCAATATTTCCTTTTTAAAAATTTTGCCTGAAAAAAAAAACATAAAATCTTGTCTTTTAAGTATGCAGTGGATTACATTACATATTTTAATGATGAAAATATGCCAAGTAAAATCTACGTACTAAATATGCTATCAAGACTTCATTTTTATTTTGAGATGATGATGAAAGCTTTTAACAATGATATTCCTATCAGTATTAACACTGCACAATATTAAGTGTTCAATTACCACCCAACACTTGTGTTGATAATACATAATTAATAAGGACTAGAATATTTATAATACCTGAGCACCAGTCAGTGTTGCCATGTCTAATATTATGTTTGCCTTCAAATCTTTCTGTGCGTACGCCACTCCGTCCGCAAGAACAAGCCGTCCCTCTGCATCTGTGTTGTTGATTTCAACCGTTCTGGAATTAAAAGAAAAAAAGAAGTTACAAATGATTTCAGTTTCTCACAATAACAACTTTTGCTCACACAAGCAGCTAAATAATTTTTTTTCACATTCAAGGTTTTTCGATGGTTAGAAGTGGGGTCATATTTTGGCTTTAGCATAAGATTATTCACATAACATAAACAAATGAATCGGTGCCTAACGTCTGGCTGACATCAAGCCATTAGACCAGCGGTTCCCAAACGGTGGGTCGCGACTCGATCCTAAAACTATCAGAAACCATCGAATAAACCACCAGAAAAGATAAGAAACAAATCAAATTGTGTGCAAACAATATTGTTAAATAAATAACTGTTTTGCTACAAAGTGCTCATATTTGGTCAACCATTTTAAAATCAGAACACAAATTTTTTTATCATTTATTAATAATCAATCGGTATCTTAAAAATAAGGTGTGTGTGTGTGTGTGTGTGTGTGAAGCGGAAAGGGGAGGGGGGGGCGTGCACATCTGTGTATTTGTGTACATATGTAATATTTGATGGTAAATGATTTAAACATAAGGAAGTAATACAATACAAATAAAGCTGGACTCCCAATCATCCGTTTCATCCGTCCGTCCGTCCGTCAATCACGTGACCTGCAGCCAATCAGATGGCCCAAAAAATTCCATCCGTCCGTCCGTCAAAACCTTGCCAATCTTTAGCTTTTGACGGACCAACGGATGGTTCACCGCCTTGTAAGTCGATCGTCTTCAATACGACTTTCTGAAAACAGTGTTCGATTTTTTTAATTTGCAATATATAGAAGGCTGTGTCGTATCGACCGATTATTATTGTCATAATAACGGTAAAGATTGCTTATGAGAATGAGCTTTTCGGAAGAAATGCTGATAAATTACGTCCGGGAAAGGGAGCATTTGTATAATATTACAGGAAAGCTTCACTATAAAGAACATAAAGGGACCAAAAAATAGTTGAGTTTGTTATACTGAAGTTCTTTATACTGAAACATAAGCATTGTTATAAATATGTATACCGATAAACACATGAAACACCTTAAGTGTTTTAAGGTTCAGTATCTCAGTCATTAGTCTATGGCCGCTTGAAGAACCTGTTCACATACTCTCTGCTGATGCTTTGTCTATGGTCAGGAGACACATTGTAGGCAGAGCTGCCAACCTCAAATCACACCCATCAGTAATGACAATTATATGAAAAAAGTACGCGTAAATCATGCACAATAAATTTTTCCTGAGGAATTATGACACACACAAGAGAAAACAAAGGACAATAATATGAAAAAAAAAAATGAAAAATGTAGGCCTATGTATATGAATACAATGAAAATTAATGAATCGAAGAAAAAAACTATTTGAACAATACAATCATCTGAATATGTAAGAAATGTCATTAATTTTACAGGAAATTTTCAACCTTCAATTCAAAGTATTCAAAGTTATACTTTTGAACAACAATTGTCTTTTTATTTGCTTCTTTTATCCTGGTTGGATAAGAACTGTCTTATAAACAAACAACAGAAGACAAACAAAAGAACTTGTAAACAATAACTCTGCGTTCGTTACTTTCGTTTTTTCAGATGTAGCGAAAAAACTACGATATTGATTTATTGCTCGTCATGACTATAAAATGTTCTGCCTGTTTCTTTAATTCAATGTGCCCTCTACAGTCATCCCTTCCACCATGTGCAATCGAAAAGTCAAACGTGCATACATTACAAAACGCGTGGTGTTCCAAAACATTTGAAGACGACAAGCATGGCCATTATTTTGAATAGTTAGGTCTTAGGTCGAAAGTTTTGAAGAATTGCGTTCTTTTTTTTATCCCCCAGATACACGCTTCATTTCTACAACCGGCCGGTAGCCTACAACTCACGTAGTTTCGGTTTCCTACCACGTTCGTGCAACTTTGGATTTCTCTCAAAAATTGAAATTAAAAAAATCGAAGGGTTGGGTTAGGTTAGTCACAACATGCTTGTTTTCGTTGATTTAGCGGCTGAAGTGGCGTTAATACCGAAACGCAAAACTTCGGAAATCTTCGGAAATTCTTGCAGGGAACCGAAACTACGTGAGTTGTAGGCTTCCCACAACCGGCACTGAAGAACACAACACTATTGAAAAAAGGAAAAAAATTTCACGTCTGTAGACACGACAAAATCAATATGGTGAAAAAAATGAATTTCAAGAAATAAATTAAAACAACACAGGTTAGCCAAAGTACCGTACAAAAATTATCGTGATGTAAGTAGCCAACAAACGAAAAGTCCGAGAATATGTACTATTTGTATCGTACAACGGACGTAATACCATTCCATTACTATTTCAAAACACGAGAATTAATCTACTCATGTCGACAGTACATGCGCACACATACTAGTTCCGTTATTGTTTTTGTTTACGTACACGCTGTTACGTTTGAATAAGAAAATTAAAAATATAGTTTAAAAAACTAAAGAAACATGCTTTTAAAGATTATCAAACTAAAAAGTAAAATATAATTTTAAAATTAAATTTATGACAATAGTATATAAGCAATACTAGTATAAATGAGAAAAAAGCTTGAGGCGCTTTGTGCCATATTTTTTGAATATTAAGCGCCCCATGCTTTTTTCTCATTTATACTAGTATTGCTTATATACTATTGTCATAAATTTAATTTTAAAATTATTTTTTACTTTTTAGTTTGATAATCTTTAAAAGCATGTTTCTTTAGTTTTTTAAACTATATTTATTTTTAACTTTTTAGTTTGATATTCTTTAAAAGCATGTTTTTTTAGTTTTTTAAACTATATTTTAGGGATGGGTTGAGTACACATTTTTATCGATTCCGATACCAGTACCGATTCCTAAATTTCGATTCTCGATTCCGAGTCATTCCAGTTTTCGATTCCTGGTAATTCTGGTCACATAATTAAAACTACTTAAGAATTGAATGCATTACATAATGATAATAACATGTATAAAGGATAATTATAGACTTAGGATTAAATGTTGAGGTTTTTTTTTTTTTCAATTACCAGTGAAGAAGCATTTTCACATAAAGTTTGTTTGCTAGTAAGTACTAGGCTGTGCACAAAGAAGTTCAACATTTAGACAAGGTTCTTTAACAGGCGATAACGCCGATAACATAACATCTTTGTTCAAAATGGGTTCAAAGGTAGCACTACTTTTTTCTGTGGTACCTTTTGACTTAGTTGGTGACAGTGCTGTAAACAAAAGTTTGTTTTTCTTCAAAGACTATTTTTTCTGGTAGTAATGTGTGCCGGGATTTCAAATGCTTCATTAAATTGGTTGTAGATTTATAAGTACCGCTCCGTGAAATTTGCGCACTACCATTATTACAAATTGCATATTTGTCATTTTCACTATTGATGCGAAAATGTTCCCAAACTTTAGACATGTTAATACAATATCAGAACATTCGCATCGTAATTTGAAACGACAGTCGGCGAACATTTTTTTACTAACAAACTAGCAAAACACTTGAAAATAGTTTTAGCAAAACAATATTTGTGCCAAATAAATAGCATAAATGCGAAACAATTCACAGTAACCTCTAATAATTATTACGGTTTTCCTTTGCAAGAAATAAACACGAGCCTCTGTTGACGGTATGGCCAGAGAATTCTTTATTATCGATTGTTGCTTTCATTATACAATTTGTCCCGTACGCAACGAATCGATACGTTTCGACTTGACTTTATATTTTATGGCCACCAGAGATTTTGTGGAGGCCATCATCCTTGAATGGCTCACAACTAAACTGGTGACGACACGTGATGTGATCTCGTTTCATAACCGTCACTTTCTTCACAAAAAACAATGGACTTTTCTTAACTGCAAATAAAATTAATAACTCTTTTTACAATTTATTTACGTCTAATACATGAGTGAGGAATAATGTTCTTCGATCGTGGAGTTTTAATTAGAGGTTAAACATGCCCGGTAACATTGTTTTTATTTATTTTTATTCGTATAAAATTAATATTTAATAATAATGAGCATTATTAGGAATTTTATGCGCATACGGCAGGTAAGATATATTAAAATAAGTAAGTAAAGTTCAGACGAAAATATATTACTACTGTATTTTCTTAACTTAACCGATTCCTAACCTACCTTGCCCTTTTTTAGTACCCGATACTGAGTACCCAAATTTTTTAATAATCGGTGGTATCGAGGAATCGGAGAATCGAATCGACCCATCCCTACTATATTTATGTATAATTATCATAGGGAAATGAGTTACCTACACTACCTATTACCATCTGAGATAACTATTTGGAGTTGCAACGTCACAAAGAAATGGTAAAGTCTCTACGAATCATTTGCAGTTAGATGTATGGATATAATATTAGAATTTACCGGGAAAAAAAAAACATTTTTTTTTTCGGCGTGGCCGGGAGTAGAACCCACGATCGCTGAATCCGAAAGCTGACGTCACAGAAGTCGCGCGCCTTAGACCGCTCGGCTAACGAACGTAATGAAATGGGTGGGACATTTTACAGTGATGAGTCACTCACTCTTAGTCGAAAGAGTTACAGACGGACAGACAGAGTTACAGACGGACAGACAAACATACAGGTGAAGCTAATATAAAGCATGTAAAAATAAAGTACAAGTTTTTGGATGGTAATTTTTTTCAAAATTTGCCACAAGGTTGTTCGTTCAAGTGAATATTTTTGTTTCAGGAAGAAACGGACCGTCGTAAAATTCGTTAAGATGAAATAAAATTCAAGGTTATTATATACGTTTTTGGCGGGACCAAACAATGAGTTCGGTTAAGTGAAGTGTTCGTTTAACTGAAGTTCGTTGTACCGGTGCTTTCCTGTATATAGCAAAGACTATCGGGATAAGCAACTGAGGGAAAAAGCCTGGATAGAAATAGTAGCTTCTTTCTGTTTCCTTTGACGCAATAATAAAAGAAGCATAATTTTATTTATTGCTGGCATGACTAATGTTATTTTTAAGATGGCACCAGTTTAATCCATTTGTCAAAGCACGGTTCCCGCCTGTCAACTTATTATCACATTCATAAAAAGAAAAAGTTAATTATCCCAAGTAAATTTTTTTCACCAAAAGTTAACTACAATTGAGAAAGTATGTGGCGGAAAGTTGTAGCACTGATATTTTAGAATAGTGACGGACGGACGGATGGCGGATGGTTGAGAGTCGGTAATAATTGCCGAGAGAAATAACGGACTGAAATTGACGGACGGACGGACGGATGAAACGGATGATTGGGAGTCCAGCTTAAGGTTTTTTACTCCACCATGGACCGATTGACAGTGGAGGTATTCCTATAAGGAAAGGTGGGTCGCCGGCTGAAAAAGTTTGGGAACCACTGCATTAGACGACAGGCAGTGATGGGTGGAGGATGGAGTACTGACTGAATGAATGTGTGCTAGGAACAAGTACACCCTCGAGAAAAAACCCACTTCCTCAAGGCCACGTCCACCACTTTGGAACCAGTCACAATCAGGCCCGGCTACGACGACGACCATTCCTCGCCAAAACAAAAAACACTTGAAGACTTTCTCAGTGACTGTTGCAGGTAATGGAGTGTAAAATTCTGTTAATAGTTATAATACTTCTCGAAACTGTTAATGACGTAATTTAAATAAAAATGTTTGAAATTAATTTCACAATTTATTCTTTATCAAGACCATTCAGCCCGGCCCTCACGCGACTGACGAAACAAAGCTCATCACACAGCTTACACAGGAGCTCACTTAGGTGGGGGACTTCCCTGAAAAGCTGCCTTGCTATTGGCTACTACACTTACTCTTAACATCACTGTTTTAGTGATTCCCCGCACAGCAGGCCTTCCCCCAGTTCTTCTGTTACACGTCTGTCTTTCTCTCACACCTGTCTCTTTATAATTTCATACACAATTCTGGGATCCCCCCAGTCCCAGCTAACACCTGGCTCTCTCTAGCAAGGGATGCGATAAATTATCGTCTATCATCTCGGCACCGCTGCCTCGCCACACGGTCTTTCTATTACCAGACCCATTGTCCCACAATCCAAACACATCACTACCACACCATGAACGACGTATGTAATCAAATTTACATTTCAAAAGTGACAATTTAAAGAAGAGAAAATGTTAAAATCCACACTTATATAAATAATAACCCAACCAACCAAGTGAAAAAACCAGTAAAATATAGTTAAAAGGCTTTTCTCAATGAAATAATTAAATATTAAAATTGAATACTAGAATATTACTAATGATAGAATATAAATTGGAAACTAGGTCACGGTGAACTTGAACTCACATAACCAGCTGACTACTGAATGACAAAATATAATAATACTTCCTCTAACAAATATGCGTAAAAGCTGGGAGGGCAGGGTCTTGCAACGTAACAACATTACCCTCTGGCGAAAAAATTGGATCTGACCCAGCCAGGAATTGAACCTGAATCACTTTGATGGAGGAGAGTGGCTTCACAAGAAAACACACTATATAAAGACTGCTCAAGATATCCCAGTTGTGTCTGTTTACGAAAAGCATTCAAGTGTATTCAAGAATACACTGGGAGCAGATGAGCTTCTGGATATTCTTTTTATACTCTTTTTTTTTTAGTAGTGAAAATAGCTGAAATGCATGTTTTCAAAGGAAGTTTTAAGAATGAACACTCAGTACAAATTTTTGAAAACACCCAAAGAAACTTCCATTACTCCTTTATATTTGTTTCTCTGCCATATATAATGTTAAGATTACCACTCAAACCTCACAACTGCCCTTTGCACGACAAGAAGACACTGTACCAGTCCACAATCTCCCATTTGGAGGCAATGAATGGTTGCTATTTCTCTCCATCAAAAAAAAAAATTTAAATATAAAACAATTTTTATCTTAATTTAAATTTAATATGTTTAAGGTTAATGATGCCACCATATTTTATTTTTATAAACAGGTTCATGACTATTTTTATTGTTGTTATATGATTACGAAACCCGTTCTTGTTTATCCGTTGGTTGCCTGCTGTGTCGTCTTGTGTATGTGTTGTTATAGTATTGTCCTCAATGTTAATTCATTTTGTTTCATGTTGTTTGTTTTGTCTATGTAATTTTTTTATGTTTATCGTGCTTACCACCAATGGCCTCATGCCGTCGGTAGGCATGTAACAAAATAATAAATAATAGAAGCACCACAGAGCGTCGCTCTTATCAACCCCCTAACACAACTCACTTGCCCGAGTACAGGGTGTGTATGTCGTCGGGGCGGGTGGCGTTGGGGCCGACTGCGTTCTCCGCCAGGCAGAACACGGCGTGCAGGTTCTCGGTGAAGCCGGCCTTCACGGCGAGGTAGAAGGCCCCCAGCACGCCCGCCGCGCCCCCGCAGTCCCGCTTCATGCCCGGCATCGTCGTCTGGAACAGCAGCGCGCGCGGGATCGCACGGACACCAACACTCACGGCTTCACACGGTCCGGCACACTTCACGATCGATTCGGCCGCTCCCGTTCCGATATCTCTGGGTTTATTTCGGCAGTTGTCTCTGGCTGCCAGGTGACTACTGCTTTTAGTTCGTTCAGTATCATTTGTAAAGATTTGTCCTTAGATATAATCTTTTGACGTGACGTCTAATAAATCGATGAACGCCGGCTGCACGCACAAAAAAGTTTCCAGTTACGCTAATTGTCCCGTTACACTGTGTCCCGTTACGCTCATTGTACACTTGCGCCGCATCTTATCTCTCTTCCACTCGACTGTTTATAAAGCGAAGTGAAAAGTTAATGTGGTTTTCATTGCTTATTACAACAACAATTTCGGTAAATAAAGGTTAATTATTATTCTGGCATTTTAAAAATCTGATTACTGGAATAATTTCAAGTATTTATTTTTTTATTATTAAAATAAAAATGATTCAATTTTATTAATAAAGTATGCAATCATTTCATCAATGTTTTGTTATGACGTTGACATGTTAAACTATCGTCCGTAAATCCACTTTACAGACAACCAATTTTTTTTTTTTAAATATTCTTTAGGTGTGCCACACTTTTGAACCGAGTACCATAATTCTGCACGAGATCGTGTGTGCGGTTGTGCCACCCATTGTCGTGCTCACGTGCGTCGTCCCTGACTGACACACTGCCAGGGAGTTGATCGTGACACCTGGTGGAAGCAACACTGTGGGGAGCGGGGCGCTCGACGTTTATGCGGCTCTGCACCTGAGGTCCTTGGACGGTGACAGCAAGACTCGGAGACCGCGGTTACGCCCCGGCTGCAGGCAGTGAGATCTCTCCGAGACGGGGACTAGTTTTCGCCACGCACGAGTGCCTGTGACTGTTGAGTCTCGGAGACGTTTTGATCGAAAACAATTCTGCCCTTGAAAGACTCGTCTGCAGTAAGCAGTAGCATACGAGATGCAAGTTTCTTAAACTTCACGCACAGGCAACATTTTAGTAACCTGCCGTAAGCTGGGCAGTGCTGTACAAACTTTTACATTTTGTTTGAGAGACTCGTTAAACTTTAAACTAACACTCCAACTACATCACAAGCAACTTTTACGAGACACTTGGCAGCTGTATTTGCGCAATTGGTGCGCACAAGGTAAGCGCGCCTTTGCTAGCCAGAGGCAGGAGAACCAGCGACAAGTGTCTGACATTTAACTGTGCGCACTGCCCACCCGAGGTAACTCGGCCTCTGGAACACATGCTCCTCCGGAGTGTGTCCGTAATGGGTGGGGGGCCCCGACAGGCTCTCTACACTAGCTCGATGCCGGATTGTGTTTCTCATTCATAAGTATTTTCTGCGTGCACACTAGAAACCCTCCTAAATTTACTGAGCAATCCTCATAAACTGTTCCAACCGAATCTACGAGTGGGGAGTCCTCGCCTTAGAGAGAAACTAATTTTTTTTCTGTTCTATAAACTTTCACGAGTTATTAATTTGTGGATCAGAATTTCAGTTAAAGTTTGGTGGCACACCTAGGTTAATACAGAAACACTCAATAGAAATACTTTAAGTAAATAGTATTTAAACACTATTTTCTTTTGTTTATAAACTTGTACACTTGTGTGCAGAATTTTTTTTAAGCACGCAACAATTACGCGAATTAAAATCCTGGAATACAGGAAGAAGTCAGTTACAGTATAACCCCGACCTAACGAACACCGTTATAACGACAAACTCTTTATTACGAACACGCAATATGGTCCCGCCAAAACTGTATTATTTTTTACGTATATTAACCTCTAATTAACGAGCATTTTTTCTTCGCCACATGACGTAACTCCGTTATTACGAATTACTTTTACCATAGGACGAGAACTAAAATAACTTTAAACACGATATAGTGTTTGCAAGCTACATATTTCCTTGTATTATGCTTTCGCGTAATATGTATACATTCGACTTCACAACGTAAATATTGGCTTAGCTTCATAGATAACCATAGTACAGGCTACATACCACATCTATTGAAAAAAGTAAACATCTATGAAAACCTATTCCATAGCTGCGACAATACATTTTAGAAAAACCTCGACAGTAACTATCGATTATAGCCACAGTTGCAGTCTCATCTCTGTTTTGCCAGGTGACGATTACTGCATTTAAGTATGACATCTCTGACTGTTATGAGTTTTTTTTACCGCCCGCTAGTTACATTCGTGTGATGTTTGTGTGCGCGATACACTGCAACGAAATTAACGAAGTGAAATATTAATTTGTTTTGATCGATGGAGGGTAAAAGAAAACGCAATGCAATTTCGCTAGCCACAAAAATGGAAATTCTGCATGCTGTGGATAGTGGTGAAAAAAAATCTGACGTCGCTAAGAAGTATGGAATACCATCATCAACTCTCTCGACTATACTTTCGAACAGAAGTAAAATAGACAGTGCAGTTCTTCTTGGGACAGATAAAAAGAAATATCGACCATGCCAAGATGAAGCGTTAGATACGAAAATGTTCGATTTTTTGATGGAGTCACGATCAGCAAACATACCTATTTCAGGGCCGATTCTGCAGGAGAAGGTACGGTATGAAGCACTGAGAATGGGGATAGAAGGCTTTCAGGCATCTAATGGATGGTTGCACCGATTTAAAAGTCGATGGAGCCTGACAACTTTAAAGGTTTCTGGCGAAGAAGGCTCTGTTGACCCTGCAGTAGAAGAAGCATGGACTTCAAAACTCAATGGAATTACAGCCGGTTATGCACCAAACAACATCTTTAATGCAGATGAGGCTGGTGTGTTCTTTAACCTCCTTCCAGATAAAACCTTGGCACTGAAAGGGGAAACATGTCACGGGGGAAAGAAAAGCAAGGACAGGTTTACAGTTCTTTTGTGTTCAAATTCAGATGGAACAGAAAAGTTGGCACCACTTGTCATTGGTAAATTTGCAAGACCCCGCTGCTTTAAAAATGTGAAGAACCTGCCATGTCCTTACAAATTCAACAAGAAATCATGGATGACCTCATCTATATTTTGTGAGTGGCTTGGAAGCGTAGATGCACGAATGGGTTGTAAGAACAGGAAAATATTAATGTTTCTTGACAACTGCTCTGCACACAGAGTGGAAGGAATACAACTGAGAAATGTAAAAGTGGTTTACTTCCCACCAAACACCACTAGCAAGCTCCAGCCAATGAATCAAGGTGTGATATCGCAGGTAAAGAGGATTTTCCGTCGCCAACTTGTGCAGTACCTCATCAGAAAAATGGAATGTCAAGATACAGAAAACATGAAGTGGAACATACTACAGGCAATGCAACGCATATGTATGGCATGGAGCAGCATTGAAGCAACTAGGCTTCTGCGAGCAGAAGATTTTCACTTCGAGTCGAGCTCGAGCGAGTTTGCTAAAATACTCGTGAGTATCGAGTCGAGTTCGAGTTTTTTTTTTTCAGTTTATTGCACATAAATTTACTGTGATGGAGTAATAAAATGTGAGAACTTTTGAGAAAAATATGGAAATAAAAAAAGAAACCATTATCATTGTTAGCCTACTAAATAGATAGACCTACATTAGAGGTCTGCGAGCCTAAGAATTTTACTTTGAGCCAAGCTCGAGCGAGCCTACTTGAAAGTTCTCGAAGCTTGAGCTTTTGTGATACAGTTACACTTTTGGGAAATTATTTTTACCTTAAACTTAGTAGGTATAATGTTTGAATAAAGTATTAAAATGAAGTGGGCTTATTAATTTTGGGTAACTATTTACAGAGTGCTTTTATAATTTGCACTGCTAGGGAAAAAAAACATGTTTTCCATTGAATCTAACCTGTTTCCATTGGTTCATTAGTAACTGATATCATCCAACTAACATAACCACAGTTTACAAGTACGTATATGTTTGTGTAAATGTAACATAACTTTGGAATAATTTCATCCTTGTCAATTTTTCTGGAGTCCTTACTGAGCTTCAACTAACTGAACACCAAAAATCATGTTGTTTGAAAAGTACATTCACATTGTTTCAACATTTCCACTTTTCGGCACAAAAATTCTGAGAGAGATTGTCATAGAGTATTAAATTCTGTTCTTCAATCTATCATGCAGAAAAATAATTTGTTCTGCACGTTCAGGAGTTAAATTAGCTCTACGATTGGAGATGGTGTTTACAGCAGATGAGAAGCATCTCTCGCTGGCAACCTGTGTGGCTGGAATGCTTTAGTAAAATTGTTGGTAAATATGTAGAGTCGCGGTATATGCGGAAAAAAAATGCTAAAATTCCGAAAATACTTTTATTCTATGCTCTTTCACTTCCTCTTTTCAAATCACCCGTCGGAGATAAGAAATTCCAAATACTTTAGATTATCGAATTTTTTAATTTTCATCACAATACCTGGGTATTCATGCGGCGATCACCATTGTTTCTGGTTTACGAGTATCTATTATGTTTCTTATTGGACAATTTTGTCACGTGACAGTTCCGTGATTGGCCAGTATTCAAATGAACCAATACGTGATTATTTATTTATTTATTAATCCGTCGGAGGTATCGCGACGTAGGTGAACGACTACATCATTTCCTTCTAATGGCAAAGGAAATGTACCCGCCTCCAACTTAGGTGGGTTTTTAACGTTTCTAATTTTAAAGTCTTATTTTTTATTTGGATATTGTCCGGGTTTGTTAGGTCAGGTCAGTTACATTATAAATACTTTAAAACTAAAGAACCATTGAAATTAATTCACATTATTTTTTAAGTCCGCTTAGTTTGAAAGTATTAATAATGTAACTGACCTGACCTAATCGACCATTTTATTTATTACGCATTCACGAACACACGGCAAAATAACAAAAATGGCGTCGGTCTAATGGTTGTACAGGTGTTGTATTGCAAAATTAAAAAATTCTATATCTCCTAAAGTATTTGGAATTTCTTATCTCCGCCGGTTGATTTGAAAAGAGGAAGTGAAAGAGCATAGAATAAAAGTATTTTCGGATTTTTAGCATTTTTTTTCGCATATACCGTTACTCTAAATATATACCAAATTGTTTAACCTCAAAATTAGTGTCAAATATCTGTAACTTGTCATTAAGTTTAATCAATTTAAAGTAATAAAAATAGAAGCATTTTACTTAATTCAATTTACACTTGCAAAAAAAACTTACGCACAATAAACCTACATGGAAATTAAAGTCTTTTTCAATGTCCTGTAGTCTGAAATATGTTTACTCATGTCATTAAATGTAGAGCTGTACTGAAGAAGCCGATTTTGCCAATATTTAGTTGAATCGGCATTTCTGCCAACTTCCAATACTCTTGTTAATTTTCGGCCGATATTACTGAAAAACGAAAGAGACTGCCATAACCTAAAAATCCACGAGTACCCTTTTCACTTTTCGTAGTAGTACTGCATTCTTTCAGATCGCATTATTTCTTAGCAACATGTGCCAACCGTACATATCAAGATTTAACATCCTTTTTTTTTAATATGTCCTAAATAAATACATTACCATCACGGTAAATACACATCTCGGTTATTACGGCAACTATAGTGCAAATGTGGTAACTATCATGCTTCTGCAGTAGTTATGGTATCCACAAAGAATCTTTAGTTCTTTTTATGGTAATTATCTTAAGATAACTATTGGAATTGTACTGTAGTTATGGTACATCATCCATATTTCTTCGTAAGTTGTTGTTCATTTGTCTTTTCTTCATATTTATATTTACGTGCGCCATTACTGGCAGGAACTTTCATAAAAATTTTAAACGGGACTTTATATCACACATTTTATGGCGTAAATGATGAGACCCCGGACAATTTAAACGCTTTTTACAGTAAAATGCGGGAAATGTTTCCGCATAAAGCGGGAAATACTTCCGCATAAAGCAGTAAAGTGATACATTAAAACTATGTGGAAAATTATAGAAGTAAAAAAAATTCATCACGGAAATTCGTAAATCCCGGGTACGTAAAAATGATGTGTTCATGTATACGGTCGATCATGTTACATTATAAAGTAAAGGATAATAGTGTTGTAAGACTTCCCTTATAATGAGAGTCTTTTTTTTTCTATAGGTAGAGTGCAAGAAAAGCTCGCTCGAATTTCGAGTTGTTGAAAAGCCACGAGCTCGAGTTCGAGTATTACTAAAAAACTCGACTCGAAACTCGAATTTCGAGTACTCGCAGGTGTCTAGAAGCAACTTCCATTGCCAAATGCTTCCAGAGAGCAGGCTTTCAAGTTAGCCCTAACGAAATAGATGATGAAACACTTGAACATGTTGATGAGGATGAGTGGAAGCATGTTACCAACAATGCAGCAGGTGCTACATTTGAAGATTTTGTTGAGGTTGACAGTGCAGTCATCACAAGCTCATCTTCTACAGATGAAACTCAACCAACATGCAAGGATAATGAACAAGATGAAGAAGGTGAAGAGATTGAAGCTGAAGTGACCAGACCATCAAGAAAAGATGTGTATTCTGCTCTTGACGTACTCGAAAGATTCCTTTTGACGTCAGATTGTTCGAACAATCAGTCAAGCTTGAAATCACTACGCCAGGTAGAGTGTGCAGTTGTACAAGAAATGAAAATCAGCAGCTGTAAGCAAACTTCAATTCGGGACTACTTTTCAGAAAAGTAGATGTATATTTTCTGCATTGTACAGTAACCTGTACAGAATTACATATTAATGGGTCAGTGCCGATTGTCCTTATTAATCAAATCAATTAATTTTCTGTTTTTATTGTGAAATGTTGATATTATTTGCTAGGGCCTAATTGTAAGTTATTCTCTTGCAATTGTGCCATGTTATTATTTTTTATGATTGATGTGTACAGTATGTAGGCTATTGTGTTTGTCTTGGATCGTTTACTGTATTTTAAAATTCCTATTATCGATACCTTATTAAATTTGTCAAAAAACAAACTTTTTCGAGATTTTGGATAAAAAAAAAATGACCCCTTTATAAAGAACTCCTTTATAACAAACATGCCAAAATTTAATCCCTTCAATTTTGTTATAAAGAGGTTTTACTGTATTATTATTTCTTACTGAATGGGCTGGACCATGTCCTCTGTGATTTTTGACTGCCCCCCTTTTGCAATTTAGTTTTGTGATAATGAAATTTTATGCTTTTCATTTTTTTAAGTGTTAGTTTTAATTCTTTTGTGTAGTTTAGGAAGGGGGAGGGGGGGCTACAAACATTCTAGAAATAGCAGATAAAAAGCAGCATGTATCTGTCAACAGAGTTGCTACAGAACACAAAATGCAATAATATGCTTATAATCAGGATAATCTATAAAAATTGCCCTAGATAAAGCATAATAACATGAAAGTTCAATGTAACACAACATGATGGGTGATGTAGAACCTAAAGATATTTTTTTCAGAGTTGGGAAAAAACCAAACTTTTTTTTGTTTAAACCAGGTATTTTTTTTAAAGGTTTAAATCAACTTATTTTATCACGTTAGCAATTTCGGTTCTCAGCATGTTCAAATGAAAACCGTACAACATCCCAGTTCCTGCCACTCATGCTGAACAAGATAAGTTATGACTAGAGACCCGGAAAATTCGCGGGTTCATTTCGCGTTATGCTAAAATTCAAATAATTATACCTTAGAGCTGCTTCTGTCATTGGTTCAGTGTTAATCTGGAGGACTGAGGGCCAATTAGAGGACCCTCACTCATAGAAGTGTCGAATCACAGGCCACCCAGTCGAGACGACTCGCAAGTCAGCAGCCAATGAACAGTCGGCATTTGCCCGAGTGTGTAGAGGATATTGGAGTCTATCCTGGAGGTCACTGAACCCGCGAATTTTCGGGGTCTCTAGTTACGACATCAGAGAACTGCACATCCGACCGGGACTGCACAACTGCGACGCGGACCTTCCCCTTGATGCTGAGGCCGCCCGTGTCGTACACGATGCCCTTGCCGACCCAGGCCACGGTCTCGGTGGCGCCCTCGGGCCGGTGCGACAGCACCACCAGGGCGGGCGGCTCCACCGCGGCCTTGCCGACGCCGTAGATGCCCCCGAGGCCCTTCTGCCGGAGCTCCTCCCCGCGGACCACCAGCGCCTGCACGTCCAGCTCCTTCTTCACCTGCAGCACCTCCTGCGACACACTCCGCTCGTTGGCGACCGCTGGCGTCTCCCGAGATAACACTCACTGTGCCGCTGAGGCAGCACCAGTGGTTTACCAACAGTTAACATAACGAGGCGTGTCGGCTGAAACACTTCACTCGTCAGCACACAAGACAACCTGACCTTACATCAATATCTGCATGCTATGAATTTAATTTAGAGGATTGTGACTGCTGACGTTTTCTGAAAAAATTACAAATTTTACTGTACCGTTAAGTTAAATGTAGTGACAATTGAAACACGAGTGATTTACAGACAGTGAAATCAAGAACCTAAATAACTGGCGAAACAAAGTCCTTGGCAAATGAAATTCTAAATGTATTTTTAAATAGTAATACCATAATAATTTAGATTTCAAAAGTATTGATTTTTTTTTCCTCCTGTGATTTCTTAAAATCACAAAAGACAAAACCTACCTTGAAATAATGATTTTTGTATCTAGGTAAACTCTAAATCAATAGATGAAAATAATGATTAAATTTCAGAAGCTTGAAAATAAGTAAATATAAAAAGAACAAACAATCAGTGTTAATAGTAACATCACTACAAATATTATTTTTACTGTATCACTGTAACAAAATAGGTGCTGTAGTTTCCCGCATACAAGACAAATTCATGTTTCTAAAATCAGGAAAATTGGGAAATAAACATGCAACTTCTCACATAAGACGTGAGACCACTCGGTCATGGGTTTGGTTATCCACATGCAATCTAACTTACCAGCAGTTTTATAAATTAAAGGTTAATACAGATAAGTTCCAACTACTATGTATTAACATTCTGCACCATAAAAAAAATTAGCGAATCCATATCTTTAAGTACAGCATGACAAAACATGCAGGGGTCATAAACGTAGATTCAATGTTGGAAAACTGGGGCACAGAAAAGTAAATTCTTTCTATACCTAAAAAAAAATCACTCTTCCAAACACTTCTTCAAACAACAGCATAAAGACACCATCAGACAAGATGGCCTGACATATTATAAGATGAGTAGTAGCTTTATAATCTTAAAACATACACAATAGTCTTGTAATATCATTTGTGATAAAATTTCCATTAACAAAATTACAAATTTCCATTACTAATTTTTTTTTAAAAAATAACTTGACTATTTTGCAAAATTTCTGAAATAAACAAAGATAAACCAGCCTTCACCATCCCCATAGCTGGCCTGGTTCGAACAGTACCTCGCACATGCCATTTTGTAGTATGCAACGACTATGCTACTATGCAATAAAAAGATATAGGAAAAAAATAATTTTACAGTCTGAGTGATTGCAGACTGGAGCAGGACATTTCCCCCTCTAATTAATATCACTGAGGAATTCCCATGACTTCCCAGCATTTCAAGTAAATAAATAATGTTCGCAGGCATCCACGGCCATTGCCTGAAGCTCTGCTTCTGGGCCTGATTGGCCCACGGCTGCAGCCAATCAGGAAGCAGCTTCCCCTCAGGCGAGAGTACGCAGAGGCAGGAAGACTGGTGAGAACCCCAGTAGGTAAACTGTTCTCTGACGACGGCGACTGCAATGTCGACCGAAACGTCGGTGAAATCATTCGCGTAGGACGCGGCTACAACCCAGAAGCCCAGCTAATTCATTTTCAAGTAAATTCCAAGATCAATTTCAACTTCCCTAGCTTTGCCCTGACTTCCCAGGACGTAAAAAACCCTGGGTTTGTTCTGCAGTGGAACGCCAATCAGTCGATAAAGTGCTTTTAAAGTAACGGATGTAATCTCCTGTAAGATGTGTGATTTATAAGCACAAAGGAGCTTAAACACAGGGTCTTTTACAGGCAAGTTGTTCTGCAGTGGAACCCCACCAGTGTGCTTTTAAAGTAACAGATGTGATCTCCTGCATGATGTATGATTTATAAGCACAAAGGAGCCGACCTCACCAGTCGACAAAGTGCCTTCAAAGTAACGGATGTGATCTCCGAGACGTGGCCGTACGCACCTCCACGAAGTTGCCGACGTTCATCTCGCTGCAGGGGGCGTCGACGAGGCGGGCGGCCAGCCGGACGGCGGCGGCAGCGTCCTGGAACAGCCGCACCTCCTCGTCGCCCAGGGGCTCCGCCCCCTCCGCGCCGCCGTTGGCCACTTCGCGGCCCTCGGGCGGCTCGGCGCCGGGAACCAGCACGAACTCCACCCGCACCCTCGCGGGCTCCGCACTGGCGGTCGTCTTGCGCGTGAAGAGCGGGTAGGCCCGGGCCACGGCGCACGCCGAGGCGTACGCGTCCTGCCGCTCGCACACCAGCTGCCAGCGCCACACAAACCACTCGCTACAGCACCACGCTTCCCAACAGCCCAGCTCTTTGTTCGGGCTCAACGTGATCGTTAGAGACAGCAACACATGGACTAATGATAGTGAGCGCCCACGACATAAACCACAGGCTACATGCAACACTACAACACCACATTACAACCCCGCGTCGCTTCCCAACAGCCCAGCTCTTCATTCGGGCTCAATGTGATCGTTAGAGACAGTCAACACATGGACTAATGATAGTGAGCGCACACGACACCAACCACACGCTACACTATTCAACAAAAAATTATATACTTATCAAGATTCAAATCATCTGAATAAATTGTAAATTACACCCAGCTAAATACTCCTGTAAAATTAAATTTGTAAGTGAATTGTAGACAGAGAGTAAAAAAAATTGACGAAACAAATAAATTTATTAATAAAAAAAAATCCTATTCTATACTGCAAATCCCTATTCTCTGGAAAACTACGCACACACGACAGCAACCTCCGGTTACCAACCACACGCTACATACGCCACTACAACACTATTACAATCCCGCCTAGCTTCCCAGCAGCCAATCTCTTTATTCGGGTTCAACGTGATCATTAGAGACAGCAACACAAAAAATATATATGGACTAATGATAATGAGAAAGGATTCGACCATGGCCTGTAGCTGTGATTCTCAAATTTTTTTTCAAGTTGGGGCACATTTAAAATCCTACAAATAATTGTAGGCCCACCATATAATTTTTTTTAGAAATATGTAGTAGCAAATAAGTTACATAATATAGGAGGAAAAAAAATAAAGATGTAACCTCTTTTATTTTGGCCCCAAATTTTTATATGTTTTAGTGGACGGAGTGACCACTTCAAGACAGGTACTTTTAAATTATATTGCAATAAATATATGCCAAGGCCTGAACAGTGCCAACGAGTCCCGAAGTGGAACAGATATAATATTCAGTTTTTTTTTAAATATAATTGTTTGGTTAAACAATATTATTGTTTTCAGTCATTAGGCTAAATTTAAATAAGGGTTATATGAAGTGGGACGCTTTCAAAATATGTGTAACGGTCATCGGCCGGAAACGGGCCTGTGACCTGCCTCTGGGGCGCGCTGGTACCCCAGATGAGGAGTGCTCACCCGTCGTCTTCAATTTTGTAATCACTGATCCACATCCATCTGTTCTCTTAATATAAATAAATTGCTTTTACGTAACTTCAGGGCTTACCTCGGGTAGTACATAGACTGTTTGACCAGTTATTATTATTATTATTTTTCATTCAATAATTTAAAATATGTCACGTGTTACGAACTCTAACTTGTCCAACACACGCTGTTTCCTGGACCAACCCTTAAAACTGATCCGTGCCGCCGACTTGTAATAGTGTAACATGATGTGCAGGGAGAACAGACGTACAATGGAAAAAAAACTCTGAAACAAGAATAGTTGTTTCTTTGACGGTGAGCGACTGCGTGGAAACTGAGGTATGTGGCCGTCTCCAAGAGCCTGCTTGGCATACCACCGGACTTAAAAAATCGTGCCCACACACTGAGAGTGGACATAGTTTTGTTTAAGTGCTTTATTATAAACTGGGGTTACGAGCCTCGCTACACACGGGCGACGTCACGCCCCTGAGACAAGAAAAGCTGCTGGGTCCACGACACACTAAATTTTGATCAAATTTATCAACCCCCAGTGCGACAGCAGTTTAAACAATGGTTTAATCCAAGTGGTTTTTATAAAAAATGAAATTTTTTTTTAAATAATGTATTTTTAATAATATATATATTGTTTTTTTTAATAATAGATCTCATTCCACTCTAATAGCAACATGTTGCTTCTGATTTGCAGAAACAAAAAATTATATACTAATCAAGATGTTATTTAAATTATCTAAATAAGCTTTAAATTATTACCAGCTAAATACTCCTGTCAAATTAAATTTATTAGTGAATTGTAGACAAGAGTGTAAATAAATGAGGAAACAAAAAATTTTATTATTTTAAACAAATTCCTATTCTATACTTTAAATCCCTATTCGCTGGGAAACACCTATTCTATGGAGAATACTTTTTCCTGTGGGAAAATAGCCTCCCAGTCAGATGTGCAGATTTGCTGGAAAAAAGTTATTTATGCTACAACTATCCAGGTTCAATATAAGTGGCAGAAAACAGGATGTTATATGGCTTTCATTTGAACATTCTGAAAACCAAAATAACATTATAAAAACCGGTGGTTTAAACAAAAGAAAACCAGGTTGTTTGGTTTTAAAAAAATATATATATCCAACCCTTATTGGTTCTATGGTACGTAATGCATGTTGTTTTAATTTAGTACGTAGATCCTGGCCAAACAGAAATTCTAATATCACAATACAAACAAACTTTTGTCAGGTTTAGTGGGAATTTTTTGTTTCGCAATCCGCTTACAATCATAAATAATTATTACATCACAAATTTTTGTTTATGTTCAAGATCTTTCGACGTACTTTAAAACAGCAAGCATCTTCACATACCACAGGATTATGCCATCAGGATCAAGGGATAAACGTGGATACTGATATGCAACAATCACCCCAAACGTACTCTTCACGCTGCATTACCAAGAACACATGTGTGCATGTATGTGCAATGCACCATGCACATGCCATTCAAGAAAGCTTATCCATGTAAGGAATGGGCAAAGTCTGGTAAATGGTTCACACCCAACCTTTGATTGATTCGTAATTAGCCAACAGTGAATCAGATCCCTTCGTAACCCTTATAAGTCCTTAGCTTCTCAGCGCATCAATAAGCCATTTATAATTCAAGACAAATATGATACTTTCATCTTGGCAAAAACCTAGAACTGACATATATCCTATAAAGTCAACGTTTGTACTTTATAGAAATATTTATATTGATCAATTTTGGTGGTTGCAGAAATCGAAACAAAAAATTGTTTGATTTATGATATGCAAATCTTTACAAATTTTAAATAAGCTAAAACGTTATTTTGTCTCTGGAAGTATGCTTATCTTTGGTTTTTTTAAAAAGGTAATAAATTTGTTGTTTATTACTATATTTGTAAAGAATAGGAGATTCATTTTGATTATATTTTGCTTGCGTTAAAGCATTGATCTTTTTTTTGTTTAAAGAAAAATTGTAGAATCGCGTGTTACAAACAAGGACAAGTAAAAATATTTTTTTAGAATATTCTGTTTGTTCCATTTTCGGTCATTGATAATATGCGTCCGTAATTTTAGCAGCAAACTGGAAACTTCGTATGATTTGAATTAATACTTAAAAGAGATATCGAAGAGCTGTTTTAGTAACGGTAAGATTTATTTATCGATATATACCAAGAATTAAGTAAAGTTATTGAAAATATTGTGTTTTGATAAGAATTGTTAATTATCGTCGAAGATTTCAACACTAAAATTCACGGAAGAACATGCAACGAAACTTTTATACTAGAACGAAGATCTGCCTAATTATGTTACCTTAATCGACGCAAAGAAGAACGGTTAAAATATCTTGAAGATTTGAGAGAGAGACAATTCAATTATTCAATCGACGACGACTGAACCACGTTAAAATAGGAAAGGCGCTGGAGTTTTGATGACACGAGCTAATAAGAAGACGTCTCGGGAGCCTAGCAGGAGGACAACCCAGCAGCCCGGTCCGCGAGAAGGACCGACTCGACGGCGCAAACTAAGAAGGAGGCGGCCCACGAGCCGAGCAGTAGAACAGCCCAGCAGTCCGGTACGAGAGGAGGACTGAGTCAACGACCTACCAGCTATCCAGAGCAGGAGAGCCAGCTACACGCGGATCGTCGCAGAGTCCTGGTCATCGAGGAAGTCAATACGTCTGTAGAGGCTATAACTGTCACTGAGGTCGGTTTTTTTTTCAGTCCCCGTCCAGTCGTCGATTTGGAACGTTTCCCGTTTGTTGAATTTCACGAACATTATTTTTTTTATAAAAACATTGATTTTCGCCTGAAAGACTTACCAGCGTCATAATTTAAATCCAAGTCTGAATCTCTTGTTCTATAATTATTAGAATAACTAAACTAATTAATTTAAATTAACTCTCGGGATCCCAAGACTATTGAATAGTAAATATCTGTTTGGAATTCTTTCAGGGCATTAAATTTGATATAAACGTTAGTCTCTGATGTAGTAATGTTTCACCAACACTCAGTGGTCCACGCTCACCGAGTGCTTTCAATCCTGGCTTAATACATAATTTTTACTTAATTTGAACTTACCACAACTTAACTTTCAACAGAAACATATAGAATTATTGAATCGTTTACATGATATAAAACAAATTGTTGATATATTTACACTACACTAACTTTGAATGAGTTTTTTTGTTTTGTTTTGAATTGGATAAACTTGTTACATACATACACTAAGAATTCCAAGCATTCTAGAATAAGTTAATAGTCTAGTAGGATAAAAATGTGATCAATGTATGTATAATAATAATTGTACCCTGCAACGGCTCTGCCGCACTCACATTAGTTCTAAAATACACCTACTTTAGTTACAGACGCAATTTTACTTTTATTTACGACACATAAACTAGTTACATTGATTTACCTTGATAATTTTAGCTGTTTGAACCAAGAACATCTAATTCATTTTTTTTTTAAACTGACGGAACTCGACGGTTGTGAAAATTTGTTAAAGAAACATAATCAATTTTTTTTAGCTTCACACACCCGTTGGTACGTCAATCCATAAATTATATAATCAAAATATAGCATAGGTACTCGAACACATCCACTTTAACTTGAAAATCCGAGAAGCACTAACCTTCATACGAAACAAGTGTACTACTCATGGTGAGTGAAGTAGCCTACATACAACCTAGCATGGGTCTGGACTTGAAATGCTCTCTCACCAAGCAGGTTTAAAGAGATGATTACAAAAAAAAAATAAAACCATCGAGAGCGATTACCAGACTTCTAATAAATAATTCATATTAGCCATTTCTGTTTCACTGACAGATCAGAATCCTATTTCGGTATGAAAAATAAATCTTACAAATGTAGAAAACCAATATATTTCCTATAACTTTTACCACTAGAAGTAGAAGGTGGCTTTAAAAAAAAAAAAGACAGAAGAGGGTGCCACAATCTCACAAAATGTAATTAAGACTGAACACTGGGAGGACTAACTATGCACATTAAAACCGCATAAAACAACCATGCCTTCATAATCTAGTCAACATCTTATCTTAATATAATAGTCAACATCTTATCTTAATATAATATATATAAATCCATTGTCCTGATGTTTGTTTCCAGTGAACTCTTCACCAAGTCAACCGATTTCGATGAAAATTGGCATTTACGTGTAATTTTTTCCAATTTGAGAGATAGGATAGTTTTTATTTTGATTAATGGTCTTAATAATTTATAATTAATAATAAACTGATTATCAATGTTGATTGGTGTTATTAATCGTAAGTTTCATAAGTCTCAAACAGATGGCGCCTTAAATCAGTTTTTTACAGACAACTGTTGTACTGTCTGACATAAATATCTCATAGATGGCGCTACGTTTCAATTCAAATTTTATTTTTCTCCATGTTGTGCACATTTTTGTTGATCAATGTACTACCTAACTTCGCATTTTTGTATTATTTTTTGATTTTATTCTCACGTGTTTACAATTATTGATATCTATCTTCTATTATAGTTAGAACTAATCAGAGTATTTATTAATAAAATGAACTGTGATTTATTATAAGTAAAGGTAATCAGAGTATTTAATAATAAAATAGAATTGAAAACGTTATGTTAAGCTGTGTTAAATTTTGTCTTTTAAATCCTTTCTAAATCAGACAGCCACAGCAACGCGTGGCCCGGGACTGCTAGTTCCAACATAAAATAACGCGCACGCACAGTACACGAGAGTGGTTTCACGTCCCGAAGCAACCTGCAGCGACGTGACGCGGCGCGGGGAGGGGGGGGGGGGGAGAGCCTCAACTCACCACGACGGTCTCGCTGAGGCCGCAGGAGGCGTTCTTGACCTGCTTGGTGACCGCGTGGGCCCGGGACGGCGTGTTGTGGCGACTGCTCTTGAACGGCAGGGCCGCCAGCGTCGCCAGGTCTTGGTAGAGGGGGTACGTGCCGGACGGACGCACGTTCTGCAGTGCCTTCATGTAGTCCTGCACCACACACACACACACACATTACACGGTGAGCTGCGATAACACCGAGCACGTCATGACCCCGCAAGGCGCCGAAATACACGTCGTCGTGGAACCGAGTGGAGTTTAACCGAAACAAGTAGTTGGCTCCACGTTTCTTTCAGCAAGCCGGGCAAGCATTTAACGGGTCACGAATGGAGGTAGTGGGGACGGCGTCAAAATGGCACTCAACTAGTGTGGCTTTCTTTTTTTTTAAAATAACTTTCAATTCTTTCAAATTCATAGTGCATCAAAATTAGTGTAGCAGCAAGGGCTCGTGTAGGAACAAAGGAATCGCACGGAAACAGACGCGACGCGCAGGCGGCCAAAGGAGCGGGCACCTGGCAATAGGCGCGCGTCAAGTTACGAATGGCAATACACTTTTGACAATTAAATTAACATCCCACGAAAAAGTTAGTTAGGTTAGGTCAGCGACAGTTTAAAATGCTGGAAAAATCGCGCGGAAGAAGGGTAGTAAATTAGACTAGCTACATTGAAGATACTGTAAATTTGTGGTACGAAATATACTTCTGGAAAATCATTAAAAAAAAAATAATCGATTAATGTTTGAAATTCAAGGGAACGTCATTATTTCCGAACAAAAAATTGCATCAAATTAACTTAATTTGTTTGTGTGTGCATCTCTTATTGATATAATTCAAACCATAAATGCTTGCTAATTTATTTTTATTGTTCTTAATGCATCTGTTTTAGACAAATTTATTAGAATTATTTTATAATAAAAATGCAGCATGTAAATTTTACCCCTATTTCGGTAGAGTAAGTGTTACAAAACAGCTTAACAATAACACTGAAAAAATTTGTTTTAAAAATGAAATTGGACTAAAAATAAAGTCATAAAATCTTGTCTGCTACAAATTACATGTCTACAAAACTTTATAACTTTTGATAGATACACATGAACAGTTAATGTAGTAAAGACAATGAATGAGCTTAATGTCAAGTAAACATCGGGATTAATTAAGAGACCATGACAGGTGATGAAATGAGAACAGATGTGGATGTGCGGAGGAAACAAGAATACCCCGAGAAAACCCAATGGCTAGCAGAAACGTCCACCATGTTTTCCACCTGCGAAATATCCTGGTTTATTCTGCCACAAACAGAATTACGATCCTCTTGGTGGGAGTAGAACAACATGAAACACACACCCCCGTGGCTCCGCATTTAGACAACCAGGATTGGTACGTAACGGTAGCAACTTATTTCTCATCGTAAACGTCACCAAAGTGGTATATTTTGGCATCTAAATATTTCTTATGAATTACCTAAACCTGTTCAATTTTTTTTATGCATACATACTTATAACATAAGTAACTGTGAATTATTTTAGAATTTTTAAATTAAAACTGGAAGAATGAGAAATTTTCGAAACTTTCAGTTTTTGAGCGAATAATGTTCTCCGACGATCTTCACCAATACACTTAAATAACTATAAATCCCACAATTTTCATGATATCTAGCTCATTTAAATTGCAAATAAAAGCTAATATTCCATACTTTGTAGAAATGGACAGAGAAGTAACAAATTCCATCACAAAAATTTTACACTGAGCATGGAATACAATTTTAAGCTATTTTGTACTTGCTCGCGCTCAATACCATAACTCAACAACCACAATGAGCACTAGCTTGAAAAATTATTTTTACATACACATTAGCATTAGGTAACTATGTTACTAGCTGTCTGAAATATAATTATATGAAATACGAATGTTTTCTACGTCGCAAAAAATTCACCACAAAGATACTTGTGGCAGAAATACTCTTGGGCTGATGCAATGACCCCCGGTTGAACAAACTTATCCAGGCAGCAAGTGTAAGAAGGGCACATCGACTCTGGCGACCCAAAGAAACTGGTAAGCCCCTACTGCGTGTTGCTTTATCGAGCGGACCTCTAGCCTGGAGAACTCTGTCCAGCGGATCACAGGTTCTGTGAGCGACCGAGAGGTGTGAGGTCTCCGAGAACACCAGCTAGGATCGGGCAGAGGGGAGGAGCATTTGGTGGGTCGCTAACGTCACGAATGACGAAAATGTAGAGTAAACACTTCAACGACTACAATTAAATTAATATCCTACCTAAAGTTAGTTAGGTTAGGTCAGCGACGGTTTCAAATACTGGAAGAATCACGCGGAAGGATAGTTTAATTAGACTAGGAACATTGAAGATACTGTAAATTTGTGGTACTGAGTTGAGGAAAAATTGTGTGATTATCATTTTAAAATTAATAAATATTTAAGCCAGTGGTAAATTTTCGATCACTTATTTTTCTTAACTAAAATAATAAAATACCAATAACGGTGTTCTTGAATACTCCACATCTTCATCTGTTTACCCTACAAAGAGCATCTGAAAATTCCTACTGAATTCCGAGAAACTCACGTTTATGGTAATATTCTTAAAGAGCTGCTTTTCCGTGAAGTAATAGTACAATTCCATAAATACACTTTCAAACGCAAGACATGTTCCTGTATCTACCCTGAAAACAGAGTTTCTGAATTCCTACTGGTTTCTGAGAAATCCCAGTTTATAACTTAACTTACAACATGTGTGCATTGATGTGGTCGCCTCTTTCCCATGTGGGTCTGTGTGTGTATTATTTCGAGAACTTGAGAATTGTCGATTACATTAGGTTATTGTCTCTACAATAAAAATACTTCTCAAAACATTGTGGATGGTTGATAGGGTTAGTATAGCTACATTAAAAATAATGCAAAATATTTTTAATGGTGCTTAGGAATTACCAATTAAATATGTAGCTATTCTGATGTAACCAACCATTCACATTGTTTTGCAGTAATTTTAATGTAGCTAACCTAACGTAATAGACCATTTTCATATTTAACAAAAGTTCTCCAAATCATACACACACAGACCCACAAGGAAAAGAAAAAACAGTGGTGGATGCATCAATCTTAAGGCATTGTAATGTAGGTAATTGTTCCGTAACATGTATCCGAGTTTATCACTTGATCCTGATGGCATGGTCCTGTATGATTGATCTTGTGATAAATTATGCTTGCTGTTTTAATTTAGTACGTCAAAAGATCTTGGGCATAACAAAACTATTATACAGCAAACAATGTTAGAAAGTAACAAGAAATTAATTTTCGGATTTTTCTTTGATCTGATAATATGATCATAATTATTCACTGTTTGTTGTTCCAGGATCTTTTGATGAACTAAATTAAAACAGCAAGCATTATGTATCACAGGATTATTGTATTCAGGATCATGCCAATAGGATCAAAACTTTTAGCGTAATGTAATCTATTAAGGGTGATTTAACAGAAAGCAATGGGAGTATAAAAATGCTGTTTTCAGGGTAAATATAGGAATGTTTCTAGTGTCCAAAAAAAGGTATTTATGAAATTTTATTATTACTTCAGTGAAAAGCCACACTGTAAGAATATAACCAAGTTTATTGGTGAAGTGGTGTGGTGACATAAGTATAACATTACCACCATGTTTAACAAGTGGGAATCTGTTTTGGTAATAGTTTTGTCAAGTGTGAATTTGTATTAATAAAAAAATAGTACTCAATTAACGCGTTAAGGTAGACTGTAAAGTAACGTGACCACCATCTGTGTTTCTATAGTGACATATATTTGCTGTAATTTAATAGTGCAGTTGAGACTGTTTTCCACTAGAGATATTCCTGATTGCTGTCACCGCCCTACTGTTTCC
This sequence comes from Bacillus rossius redtenbacheri, assembly GCF_032445375.1. Taxonomy (NCBI): domain Eukaryota; kingdom Metazoa; phylum Arthropoda; class Insecta; order Phasmatodea; family Bacillidae; genus Bacillus; species Bacillus rossius. The sequence goes on from NC_086330.1 coordinate 378,851,943, forward strand.
TTGATACTAGCTGCTACCTGATCCTAGGCTTATCCAGAGATCCTTAGGTACCTATATAGTACAGTCAAACTGTTAAAAAAAAAAAATTAAAAAAAAGATTTTTAATGTCAGTACGTTATGGTCTTAATATTTTGAGAATTTCATCAACACAGGAAGAAAAAAAAATGACCTTCAAAAAATATTAAACATTTGAAGAACCAACATCAGAGATGGTAGGGGTGAAAAATGCAAAGGATCTGAGGAGAATGTTAAGAGGGGAGAGTAAAAAGGAAGGATTCCTTGCCACCGGGTGAAAGCCCAATTTCAAGCGTAATAATCAATTCAATTCAATTTAATTCAAATAACTGAAGTGGCAAACTGCTTACACTTACCTCCTCGCTGACATACGGTTCGAGTTTTAGTTGAACCCCACTAAAAGATGCTTTCTTTAAGTGACGTATTTGTCCAACGATAATTACCGGCTGCGACCTTAACTGAAGACCTGTCACAGTTTTCGAATATTCTAAAATTACGTTGCTCATATTTGTAGTTTTATTGACAACGAAAACAGATTTCTCGATATGACTGAATCTGTAAACAAATACGTAATTAGATTTCAAATAAATACACTAGAAACTAGATACATATTTCATTGCAATATAAAACTCCTTGAATCTAATCTTAACGAAATTAATCATAAAAAAATTCGATCATATAGCAATATTTTTTCTCGCAATATACCTTTTTTTTTTTTTTTTTTTTTTTTTAAGGAAATTACATAGAGTAAAGGAACGGTTACGGACAAGGACACAATAAACAAAATTTATTTGAATACTGACTAATTCACAATATGTATCGAGCCTCTTTAGCTACCTATCAAAATTAATTATTGCAAGATGGCGGGCAAGTAATGTGATGTGGAATTGAGCTCTGCGGAAATGGTGGAATTATAGGAGTACAAAGGAGTTGAGAAGGGAGTATACTAAGATAGCAGCGTAACATTATATATTTTGTATCAATGTAGATAAGAATTAAGGGTTTTAGTGTTTAATCTTTTGCATAAGGAGGTAGTAGTGTTGTGTTGATTTGCGGTCGCCACGTGGCCGTTTAATTAGAGTAGAAATAAGATCTAAGGTGTAGGATTATCTGTTGGTTATTACAGTAGGATTATATATTATTTAAGTTATTTGGGTAATAGGTTAGTGTAGAATAGTGAATTGTGACAAAATGGGTAGGGTGAAATGTAAGTCGAAGCTTAAATGTGTGGGTTGTAAAAAGGTGTGGAAAGATGGAGAGAGTGGTGTACGGTGTGACAAATGCGAAGGCTGGGTCCATACGGAGTGTGCAGGACTAGAGGAGGGGGAGCTGGGTAGTCTGGGGCAGGAGTGGATGTGTAAGGATTGTGACAAGGTGACGCCGTCCCCGCTACCTCTGAGTATTTAGACGTGATTTTGTTCAGTTCGTGATCTCAGGGAAGGTTCGGCCTTGTGGCTAGAGGTAGGGGTCAACGCAGTAGGGCCCCCCGAGCTGTTGAGGCCACTCGGGACGCCTGAATAATAACACAAAACTTCTTCAGATAGTTCGTGAATTTAATACAGCACAGCCCAATACATGGTGCTGCCCGTTCTGGCCGTAACGGTTTGCCCGACGCGACTAGTCACACGCGCAGCTCACTTCCTCAGTGGCGGCTCACGATTCTTATGCGCGTGAGGGGCAGACTCGTTTACGTGATGCGAAAGTTACAAAAGACACTCTGACATGGCACACAATATTTTGAAGCACAATACACTACACTAATACCTAGCTCTGGATTAAGTTTGGTGGCGCACTGCCGTACGACGGTGATACATAAGCCCTGACATGACGAATTACACTTAGGCGAACAACTATTCCACTAATACATTACACTTGATAAACTGGGCTAGCAGCACGTAGGCCCGTGTTTCCGGCGACTCTACGTGGTGTCTAGGTGTGACCCAGGGACTGAATCGTTATTAAGTCTGATAGCACGTGTCGCCTGCTGGCTGCCCCGTGCGGGCCAAAACTAAATAGCCTGTAGGCTAGGTTGGGCGTGAAGCGCCGACGTGAAACCACATAATCTCCCCACAGTACTTACGTATGACGTGGAACACTCATCTTGAGCACTGATTGAATTAAGTTAAGTACCTCATGGTAAATTTAGGCCGACCGCGGAACTGTACAAAAAGGTTGAAAAGAAATTACACTATGGAAAACTACATGTCGGTGAATGCAAAGTTTGAAGGTTCCGCGTTGCGCGCAGGCTGCCGGCCTGGTTGAGCTCTCGAAGGACACTAGCGGTGTCGCCGCGCGCGACCCCCCTCCCCCGCCAGCCCTCCCGCGGAAACGTGTGAATTTCGCGGGAAACTGAACCGGCCAGGTTCGGGACAAATCGCACATTGAAACATGATTTTGCAAAGACTTAATTATTAATTAATAAAAAATAATGTTTAATAAAATCCTGTGGAAAAACATAATTATAACAATTTGTTGTAGTGCGGCGGAAGGATATGCCACACCCGGCCGGATCCTTGCGCCGGTGTAGCACTCGTTGTATGGCGTTCGCCTCGTCGCACGAACTGCACTTTGCTGCGCGCACGGGCGCGTTCGGTGCACACGCTTTTGCGAGACGTTGATGAGGCATAGCGGTCTATGCGACAGAGGAGCATTGGCGGTCGGCGTCAAAGGATAACAAGGGTTCAGGAAGTGTAGTGGCAATGGCAAGAAGCAGTGGTAGCCAGGAGCTGGTAGGTGGGGTGTCAGGAACTCAGAGGGAAGGAGGGAATGTAGATGTGGGTAAGGACTGGGCACTCAATTTCATTGGTGATATTCTGGGAGGAAAGATTGTTGAGGGTCTGAGTGGGACAAGGAGGGAAGTCGATTTGGAAGAAGGATTAGGTGAGGTGTTGTACAGGAAGGAGATGGAAATAAAACATAGATTAGAGAGGGTAGAGGAAGAAGTAAAAAGGGTGGATGGGTTGAGAAGTGTGTTAGTAAGGGTCGAAAGGCTAGAGTGCGAGCTGAAGAGGACAAAGGAGGAAGTTGAGAAGGAAAGGCAGATGAGAAAGGAGGCAGATGTGGAGGTAGATAGGCTGCGCAGGAGGGTGGAGGAGCTGGAAGGGAGGGAGAAAGTAAGGACTCAAGCTGTTAAGGCCACATATGCAGAGGCATGTACTGGGGAAGTTCAGGAAACAGGTGTCAGGTTGCAGAATGAAGGGGTAGCAAGGAGGGTGCGGGAGGAGGCCGGCAGTAAGGCTGTGGGTACAAGCAACGTAGATGTGAACAGGCATGAAGAGGGCAGGGATACGAAAAGGGGTACAATAGTTAGACAGGAGCCCGAAGTGATTTTCCTGGGCAGCTCTATTGTGAAGGGGGTAGAATTGCAGGGGGTGGGGAAAGGAAGTATATATAAAGCTGCGTTTGGGGGTGCAAAGATTAGGAACTTGGGGGAGAGGGTAGGCTGCATGAAAGGAAGCAGTAAAGTTAAGGTGGTGGTTGTTCATGTAGGGGTAAATGATGTGGCTGGTAGAGTGGTGGGGAGGGAAGTAGAGGAGGATATGAGGGGGCTAGTGGGCAAGGTGAAGGAGAAGTTCCCTGTAGCCAGAGTTGTGGTCAGTGGGGTACTAGTAAGGAGGGGTATAAACTATGTCAAGGCTGCGGCGGTCAGCGAGGTGTATGAGAGGGTGTGTAGGGACTTGGGAGCCATGTTGGTAGATAGCAGGAAATGGGTGGGGCAGGACTGTGTGGGCAGGGATCAGATTCACTTAACAGAGAGGGGAAAATGGATGCTAGGAGACCTGCTAGGAAGGGAGACTTCTGGTCATTTGGAAAGGGCAAGGTTTGAGCAGCAGGGAAGAAGATAGCAACTAGATAGTGAGGAAGGTGGAGAGAAGGGGGGTGATTGTGAATATAGTGCTGATAGCAATGCTAGGGAGGAGGTGACAGCTAAAGTCAACAAAACTCAGATTGGTTGGACGGGGAGCGAGGAAGGAGGAAAGAGGGGGGTGGAGTTGGATAGGGCTGCAAGAGTGCTGGAAATCGGGGTTCTAAGGGGAAGGGGCACTCGTATCAGGGCGGAAGGGACAGAGGCGCAAGGGGGAAAATGCCAATATGTAAAAGTCGCAGTTATAAACTGTAGAAGTATATATAAGAAGGTGGAGGAGTTCTGGGGCAGGGTGGAAGCCTATGGGGCGGATATCATTGTAGCGGTGGAGACATGGTTGGACGAGGAAATTAGAGATGGGGAACTGAAGAGAGCACACTTTGAAATATTTAGAAGGGACAGAAACAGGAATGGAGGAGGGGTAATGGTGTGCATGCGAGAGGGACTCTGTGGTAGGGTTGTATGGGTTGGGGGGAGAGCGGAGTTATTGGAGATGCAGTTCCAGGTAGGAGAGAAAAATGTACGGCTGATTGCGGTGTACCGGCCACCAGGGCAAGGGGATGAAGCCATACGGGAGGTGCAGGACAGGTTGGACATGCTAGGGGAAGGCAAGTGGGTGATAGTGGCGGGGGATCTGAACATGCCAGGGGTGGCATGGGAAAAGGGGCCGGAGGGAATGGGGTCAAGGGAACAGAGATGGGCATCTCAACTGGCAAACAGAGGACTGGAGCAGGTGGTGACTGAAAGCACCAGAAAAGGTGCCAGGAGAGGAGAGCAGGATGACGGGAACCTGTTGGATGTGGTACTTGTGAGACCAATGGAGGCGGTCAGGGGAAGTGTGGTAATGGAGGGCATCAGTGACCACAGGATCCCAGTAGTGGAGTTAGACGTGGGCTGGAGGGAGACAAGGGTAAGGAGGGGAAACGTGGTAAACTGTTGGGGTAAGGCTGATAGAGTGGGGGCAGAGGCATTCCTGAAGGGGGAATACAGTAGATGGGTAGATATAGAGGACCTCGAAGGTAGATGGGCTGCCTTAAGAAATATTCTGCTGCAGATGGCTACACGTTTTGTACCTCAGAGGAGGGTAGGCCAAGGAGGTGACCCTCCCTACTATGGAAGGGAGTTGAAAGTGTTGAAAAGGAAATGTAGGAGGCTGCATGCGAGGGCAAGGAAGCTTGGGGGAGAGGAGATAGAGGCGGAAATGAAGGCGCTTGGGAAGGAACTAGGGAGGAAATCGCGGGAAGCAAGGGATGCTTACATGGAACAGCTGATGGGGGAAGGGGGGACGGTAAATGGGACGGAGCTCTACAGATACATAAGAAGAGTGAAGGGTGAGGAGGGAATAGGGGTTCTCAGAGGAGGAGGGGGGCAGGAATATACAGAGGACAGGGAAAAGGCAGACTTGCTGCAGGAGCAATATCTGGCAGTATTTACAAAGGGGGAGGCATGGGAGGGTAAAGAGGACGACAGTTTAATGGGCAGGAAGGCCTTTGAGCTGCGACTGACAGATGTAATTAAGGTGATCAGGAGGTTGAAAGGGAGAAAGGCAGCTGGGCCAGATGGTATAGGGAATAGTCATTTGAAGTTGGGTGATAGGGAGATTGGGAAGTACCTGTTGGAGGTTTTCAAGCAGTCTCTGGAGGAGGGGAAACTACCAATGGAATGGAAGGAGGCAGTGGTAGTTCCCATCTACAAGGGGGGAAATGATAAGGCGGAGCCAGGAAGTTACAGGCCGGTCAGTTTGACGTCCTGTGTAGGAAAAGTGATGGAGAGGTTGGTAGGAAGGTACGTAAAGGGGGAAATGGAAGATCTGGGGTGGGTGGATAACAGGCAGCATGGATTCAGGATGGGGTTTTCATGCGAGACCCAGATGGCTGGGCTGTTGGAAGACCTGGTGGAAGCGGTGGACGGGGGGAAGCAGTTAGATGCAATCTTTATAGATTTTGAAAAGGCGTTTGATAAGGTCCCCCATACGAGGTTAATGGAAAAGGTTGAGTTGCTGGTGAGGGATGGAAGAGTGGTAAACTGGGTGGGTGATTTCCTGAGGAATAGAAGACAAAGAGTGAGAGTGGGTGAGGAAAGCTCCGAGGAGGGGGAAGTGACGTCGGGGGTGCCACAGGGGAGTGTGCTGGGGCCTCTGTTGTTCACAATTATGATAAACAATCTGGGGGAGGGCATGAAAGCCAGATGGAGGCTATTTGCAGATGACTGTGTAGTGTATGAGGTTGTGGGGGAAGGGGGATGTTTAGCAGAGGACTTGATAAGGTTGGAGCAATGGACGGAGAAAAATGGAATGTCCTTGAATGTTGGTAAGACAAAAGTTGTCAGATTTACAAAGAGGAGGAAAGTCACACGAAATGTATATTACTGGAAGGGGCAGGAGATAAGAGAGGCAGCAGGATATAAGTACCTGGGGGTGACACTGAAAAATGACCTAGGATGGGCGGAGCACATAGAGGCGGTGGTCAGGAGGGGAAGGCAGGCGCTGGGGTTGCTTGGTAGGACCCTGCAGGGAGCTGGGAGGAGGACAAAGGAGAAGGCATACTCCACATTGGTCAGGCCAATGTTGGAGTATGCGGCGGCGGTCTGGGACCCCTACCTGGTGACTGAGGTGAAGGAGCTGGAAGGGGTGCAGCGCAGAGCGGCTAGGTGGGTGATGGGAATGTGGAGAAGGAGGGAGGGGCAGGATGGGAAACTGCATAGCCCAACGGAAATGATTAAGGAGTTGGGGTGGGAAACGTTACAGAGGAGAAGAAGAGTGGAAAGGTTGGTCAGGATGTTCAAGGTGCTGAAGGGGGAAGGGGGATGGGGGCAATTGGGAAGCAAAGTACATAGAGGGGAATACAGAGGACGAAGAGACCACAGATGTAAGCTCCAGAGGGTGTGGAGGCGGACAGAGAGAGGGCGGAACACCTTCCTGGTGAGGACGGGGAGGGAGTGGAATGGGCTGGGGGAGGAAATGGTGGAGGTCAGGGATGGGAGGGAGCTGAGGAGAAAGCTGATGGAGGGGGGGGGGAGAGGGGAGTGAGTGGGAGTTCTTGCCACTGGGTGAAAGCCCAATTGCAGGTTAATAAGTAATAAATATTGTGAATATTAAAACTTTTTTAATAATAACATAATTGTTATAAATGATATAATTTGCATTTTCACACTGGAAAGCTGCTGCTGCGACATAGACCTGGAGGTAAGTAAAAAATAGAAGAAGCAAGTAACAAACATCCCGAAAATAGTGGGAAAACTCTAAAGAGCTCCACACCCAAGGGTTCACTTCCAGCAGATGGAAAATTAGCTAATGTAGTGACGCCACTCCCGCTGCCTGTCTAAGTTTTAAATTGATTATTAATGTTGAAAGTGATCTCAGGTGTTTTAACGGGGGTTCGGCCTCGTGGCTGCAGGCAGGAGCGCGTCGATGTTCGAAACCTACCCGGGCTGTTCAGGCCACCCAGGACGCCTTATAAATAACTGGTAAACGATTTGACACGACACTGCACTTTATTCAGAACCGATACACTTATTGGTCCAGGTACTGGCCGCTTCTGTTGTCTAACCGCTGCGACACGCGTATCTTTCTATGTAAACGGTACGCGCGACCAGGATAGGTTGCCAAGTGATGTACACGGACTTATACAGTGGCCGATTATACATGTGAATGGCGCGGCGGATAGCCACAGATCTCCTGTGCTGCAAGAACTTCTACAGGCAGTTACGTTAGCATTGAAAACAGCACATACAAACAGACGTTCCAAAGTTATTTGCAATCTAACCTATGGCGAAATATTAAGGTCCCGAAAAAGTACGTAACCCGGTACGCTGGAATCATACACGTTACAGTCACTTATTAATCAGAAGATACTCGGTTAGATTGCATGTTACAAGTTACACATTTACAGACGATGAAAGTTAAAAGGCGAAAGTTAGCGAGTAAGAACTCGACACACGTTGCTAAGAGTCTTCGATAATAACAATTAAGTGGCTGTGAAGCCGAAACTGCGTAACTCAATTACGCTGTCCTTAATCTCTGGACACGAAATTACGTAGAAAATGTAAAATTCCCTGTTGGGATAAAATTAATAAATTACGAGTCGCACGAAATATCGTGCGACTGGGTGGGGTCGGCGCAGAACTGGTAAAAGGATTTTAAAACTTACACTATTGCTGATATGTGGATGTAGCGCGAAAGTTGATGGCTCTGCGTTCGCGGAGCATCCGACCCCTGTGAGCTCCCGACGGCCTCGCGCCTAAACACGTGGAACGCGGGAAAACCGACCCGGCCAGTTTTGGACTTAAATTACATGTTACACAATATATGATTATAAAACCATTGGACATAATTTCCCTTACATGAATTCTCTTTTAATTGTTATTAATTTAGTTGTTTTTGATTTGAAAGAATAATTATATAATTAGTTAGGCACATTGCCACACCCGGCCGGGCGCTGTCGTCGCTTTGGTGTTCGTCGTGGCGCACTTTCATACACTCGGCGGACATCACGCTCGGGCGTGTTCGACGCACTTAAGAGTAAGTGTTGTTGTGACATAACGGCCTGTGCGAACCAGAGGGAGCACCGGCGGTCGGCGTCAGTAGCTTACAGGGGGATGTGATAGGGGGACAGCCTATTTGATACAGTCTAAGGGAGAGTTCACAGGTGGAAGGGAAAGAGGAATTGTGTGCAGACACTGTCATGTGGCGCAAATGGAGGGAAGTGGATACCCACAAGCAGCCCAGAAGAAGCAAGTAAGGAAAGGAAGTGAAAGGAGCCATAAGTGCCACCTCTCAGCGACATTTGTTACTTCCTATCGCTACAATATTAACAATAAAAAAAATAATTATATTAAAATTCTGAAATATGTGTAATTATTTATTCTCAGCTAAATCTTTGTATTAAGTAAATATATGTCTTAAATCTCAGAAGCAGTGATTTTAAAAAAATTACCTTTACACTGGAACTGCCGTCAGCCGGGGTCTCGGGCTCGATTCCCGCGGCGAGTCTAAGGGGCTGGTTGTGGATTATGGTTTTATTTTCCGGGAGGGCGCCAGGCTAGCTCGTGCGTCTAACCATTTGTGTGGGTCTATCGGCCCCAGCAGGCTTCCCTAGACTCGGTGACTTGGATTTAATGGTGTAATCTAGCTGCTAATGAAACATGATGGCACTCCCTATTCAGCATAGATGGCTGGTGCCTAACTACGCAACAGAAACATTCATTTGCACTCGTGAATGTGGGTTACACATATTTATTGACGAACATGGATTGTACACGGCACGAGACTTGATTAGTTCTTTGGACAGAAATGGATACACGAGAATTCCACGACACTATACTCTTGATTGTGTTAGGAATATCTCTCCCTAGGGTAGTTCGTCGTAGGGGAGGTTTAGTTGTCACTTGGAGTCGGCCACGTCTGTATATTAAAGATAACAGGTGGTAAGCCTAATTGGCGTGTGCGAATTATTCACATTAAATTAATCCCGAGGGGATGTGGTTGAGGCTGGCAGACGTTTTCTCGGCTGTGTTAACTAAAGTTCTGTCTCCTGGAGCCGGCCATGTCCGGATAATGGCTGTCCTTAAGGCGGCTCTGTGGTCCGTGGCCTTAAGGCAGAAATTAACGACCCCCAGGTTAATCCCTGCACCGTAAAAACCGACCCAGGGTCGCGTGGGGAGTTGACGTAAAAGAAGGTTTGAGATGCGACTATAATTACCAGTGTGAGGAATTAAAGAATTGCAAGTTGAAGGCTCCCCATGGAATGAACACTTTTCGCCCCGGGCCGCGAGCTGATCAGAACTGCCGGAGGAGGAGGCGTGCTGCGGAGTTGTTGAGGGGGGGGGGGGAGGGGGAACAGTTCCGCCGTGTGCCAAGCCACGAGTAAAGAAAAAGATTACCGTTATTCGGTTTAATATTTGATAACTTACTCACTAAATGTACATGACCCTTGTGCGATTAATTATTTTTTAGGTGATAATTTCATTTCTGAACATTGACTAAAGTTTTAATTGCTAACATTGAAACTTTATTATTTGAAAAAAATGAGTCAAAGGAAAGACTCGCAATTAAATGTTAAAAACCACTGGTTCTGTTTATGTTTGTGGTTTTTTCTGGATGTTGCTTCAGCATTTTACCTTACTCTTAATTTAAGCCCTTGGGCCGTGATGAAACTTAAGGGGCGTTCGTTAATTACTGTGCTATGAGGGGGACTTGCACTCGTGTGCTACGACGCACTTTTCGAATTACGTATTGATTAAATGGGATTGTTTTACAAGTGCGTTCAACGATTAATTGACGGTTGTTCGTGCTAGGTGGAGTTCTGTGGCAAAATTGTAACACTGGGAGTACTTGCGTCACAGCTCCGTGCTTGACCTGGGTTGGGTTTGCTAGGGGTGCGTTCCACCAGAGGGAGCCAATACTGGTGGGCTGAGACCGGGCCAGATGGCCTCCAGCGGTACGACGTCAGAACATATTCAGATATTAAGGAGAGGAGTTGGGGCGAGACTCTTCCCTCGCCCAGAGAAAATCCTAATTAATACGGAAAAATATATCTATTCACACCAAAAAAAGGAAAATAATTTGAAAGCAATCAACAGGCAAAGAGGTTCTATTCCTCCCCGAAAAATGAAATCCTTCATTCACTTGGCTTGCAACTTCGTGATGTACTTTACTATGAGACCATTATGGCTTATTACCAACCAACAAGAAGTTTGTGTTTGTATAGGTTTCCTGAATGTTTGTTTTTAATTAGTTTTAGTCATGTTACATTTATATCATGAGAGTATTTCAGTATTAGTTCATGCACTTGTATGTTTGCATTGCTAATGATTTGTGAGAAAATGTTGGTATACACTACATGTATGGGTTGGCAAATATGGCGAGGGGGACAGTCACCTACTGGCTGCTCACTTCGACAGATGCTTCGTGAACTATCTATACCGACTGGCATCTTTTCGTGCTCATGGAGACCCGACATATTTGTGCATTCTTACATCATTTTTGTTAGTTAAATGTTTTAATACTGTCACTTTCTTCATTTCTAGTTGTAATAGTGTGAGCTCGTTTAAACTGTTGCTGCAAGATAACTGTGTAATAGTTGTATATAATGTTTGAGTTATTCTAGGGTGTTTATGTTACAATTACGGGTAGCGATACAGGCGCATTCACATTACTTCTCATTATTAAGCGAGCCTACTATCTTCACTGGTGTGTCAGGGTTATTGACAGTGTTATCGTAAGGCTTCCCAGTTGTCTGTACCTGAACTCGCGCCCTTCTAAGTTAGTCTGCACACATATAAGCGCAATTATAGCCTCACTGTTCGTTCCACCACCTTACTATCCTTTCTGTCTTATTCTACTGTGAAATGAGATATGGTGCACTGTGTTACCTTTCCTTCTACACCAGCTGGCGCTCAACCCTTTCACACTTGTTTCCCCTCTTTCTCTAAGCCTTAACCTTGCATACTCATCATCGAAGAGCAGTAGCATGACGCGCTTCTGCCTTTACATACAGCAAAGAAACCCATGGTGGCTGTGAACGGTGAATATTTGCCATAAAAAATATGTTAGGCTATACAGCACAGTTAGGTATGTAGGCCAGATTAGATATAAGTGTAAAATACTGATATAAAATACTATTTTTAACAATTATTAATTTCATGAAACTTTTTTATTCTTTGTATTTTTTCAGACACACATATATACACACATGCACACACACGACACCCATTGGTGTTCCCTCAGAGCACAGGTCATTATGTCCCATCAACACACTTTTGGGTGGTTGGGGGGGGGGGGGGGAGATCGAGTCCAGGAGTGAGCTACCCAAATAGGTGTTTTGGTGCGGGAAAGTGCAATGCGGTGAACACGTACTGCCATCGGCATGGGCGGCTATCGATTAGGGCAAGTTGTTTTGTCAACTATTAAAATAACAATGTGGACCCACTATAAACTGTATACTATTCTTTTTACTTATTATATAATTTAGAATTATCCACAGTGTGCCTAAATTCATTTTCAAACATAGCTAGAACCGACTTATGTTCCCTATGCATTTTTGTAAGCGACCGCTAGTGGCCGGTGCTCTTCGAGGTCTCGCGCAGTTGGATCTCTCTCTGTGCCAGGTTCGGACACATGCCACACATTCATGGGTTACTGGAATGACACCGCAACAGACCACCATCATAACGTTACTACTGCTGTTACTCATGTAATGGTTTACCGGACTGTAGTGACCAGACCTAGTGCATCGGGATGAGCTACCAGCTCCCGTTCGGAATTGGCTATGCACTGGGACAGCACCTTGTAAAAGAGCCGTAGTGTATATGGCATGTGTGTGTGTGTGTATTCGCCAATATGCAGGAGGCTGATTTGGGCTAAGAGCTCATAATATCTACCAGCAATGGTATCTAAACGATTTGACTGTTCATGTTCATCAATTAAATAAGCTATAATAAGATAATTTATATGTTAGTTAGTTGCTGGCATCAATCAGTTAGTGTGCAATGGACCACTATTTATACTAAATTTGCCTCTACATGGTGAAAATTTTGACTATGCCTCAGGCATTGCATACCTGTCGATAAACACTTGCAAGCATAACATTAGGGGCGATTTTTTATTGACTCATAATTCTCAACAAAGTGATATCAAATTGACATTTTACCTCCTTGGCCTTTATTTAAAGTAGGTCCCAATCCCATATATACTGTCTGCCATTCACCGCGTGCTATCGGAGAAATTCCGCATGATAAACAGCCACAGTCAGGGATCAGTGTGTAATTATAAGAGAATACAAGAGATTATGGATGGTCAGACTGTTACATCAATACAGATTGGTAATATTTTATTTTAAATTCCTTCATTGTTTGTGACATCGCTTCCGTCTATGCACACAGAAATGGCATCCCTGGAGCAAAAAATACTTCAATTCAAGTAGGGCCATTATCAGGGACAGACCCTGCCCTGTTGAGTTCTACCATTTTATTTGCTGTAACCGATTATTTAGCTTTAAGAGTTCAATTTTTCATTTAAAACATGTTTCGTCAAGCTCCACGAGTGCCCCAACACTTTTGAGCAGGGTACATAATCACTCTTCATGGTTGTGTGAATCTCGTGCAATGTGACACATGGCCAGGCAATCATATCCGGTACCACCCGACTCCAGGAATTGGGAAGCCTTCATTTCACAGACGAGGGAGCCACACCCGAAGTTCCCCGAAGTTCATGCTCGCTTTTTTTCCGTACCACAACAGGTGTGTATTTATTTGGGATGTAGCTTACTCATACGTCATACGCCGTTCTATCTCATTGTATAAACCAGTGTGGCATATTTTGCGGTCGATTAGGATAGGTTAGCTACATTATAAATACTTTAAAACATTGTGGATGGTTGGTTATATTTGGTAAGTATAGCTACATTAAAAATACTGTAAAATCATTTTATGGTTGCTTAGCAAATAACTTTTCAATATGTAGCTATCCAATGCTAGGAAACCGTTTACATGATTTCACAGTATCTTTAATATAGCTATCCTAACCAAATCAACCGTCCACAATGTTTTAAAGTATTTATAATGTAGCTAACCTAACCTAATTTACCATTAGTTATCATGAGTTTGTCATGTCCACCAGTTTGGCCTCGGCTGGTATGATAGCACAAGCCCCAAATGCGCCACCCCTCCTACACAATCTATGGGGAGGAAAGTTAGTTCGCCACCCGCCCCTAGATGGCAGACAAAGGAGAATGTAAATTAAGGTAACTTTGTCTACCTGCCCAGCCTAATTCAGGACAAATATGTAAATACCCAGTGTGGTATCATGAAGCCTTTAAATTATACAAGTGAATGTAAAGAGCATTGTAATTCAAATATGTATGCACAGGAAGGGTACATATGTGCCCTCCCTGATGAATATGTACATACATTGTATATTTATTCTGGCTGAGCCAAGCCAGGCGGAAGTCGGTGGTCGTCTCTCGGGGCGTGCGCATCTCTCTCGCGGGCTGTTGGCTGGGAGTTCCCTGCGACCTATTGGGTATCCGTAGGCTGGCAGTGCGTGTTGGTTTTGTGTGCGTGCTGGGGGCGGCCTAGCAGCGCCAACTGCTACCGACCGCGTCCCGCGGGTGGCGGATACGGGAGCCCAGCTCGAGAGTTGCAATCTCGCTGGGGTGGCTGTGAATAACCAATAGCAGTCCGCGGACCAATGGCCGGCCTGTGGAGTCGTTATCACGGCTGTCGGGGAGAAAGGTAGCCTGAATGTAGCTCGGCGCGCGGCAGAAAGCAGCTTCGTCGGCGAAGGCACCGCAGGGGAGCTCAATGTGCCCTGGATGCGAAGTGTAGACGAACTGCGGGCTGGAACTTGCGGAGCTGTGGACTGCCGCGCGCGCAACGGAACTGAACAGCATCGGAATTCTGAAGGAAGAGATGGCGGCGCCTTCAAGTTGGGGCCCTGTTGGAGCCAGTGGTAGCCTGGGCGGCGCGACCTTCAACCGACCCGGGAATTTGGGGGGCAAGAGGGTCCGACTCGCAAGATACTTCATTCGCCTGAACGACTTACCCCCACCCTGGCTTGAAAGGTCGTTGGCTGTTGACTGGAAGAAGGAAGATGAAGATGGCGCAATGTCAGGCTGCCTTTCGCTCCGAGAGCCAGCAGTTCGAGCCGGTTTACTGGCTCGTCTGCCCACTTCTGTCTTAACTGTGGCTGCCTGGGCAGCTGTGGCTGGGCTGACGTGAAGTCGCCCGCCCCTGGGGGCGCATGCGCCCCTGGCTAATAATAACCCAGGAGCTCCCAACTTTAAATGCGGGCCGCAAGGCCCAAGCACCCAACTCCACCAAGGTTGATTTTCAGCCCCTCCAACTCTTCTTACCTGGACCCTTCTTCCTCTTGTCCAGTAGTTACCTGCTTGCTTAATGCATGTTAATTGATCCCCGCATGAACCGGCCCAGGGTTTTCCCTGTGTCTATGCAGGTTTTACCTGGGTCACACTTAGCTAGCTTTTAAGCTAGGCGACCAATGGGGCGTCAGTCATGGCGCCAATCGCAGCCATGGCTGGCCAATAAACCCCAATAAGCACATGATGCACGCGCCCTTGTCCTGCATGGTTAAAAACCCGCATGGTAGAGTGTATAGGCTTCGGCCTGAGACACACTTAGGTCCTCCCCTAACCTGGACCCTCCCCTACACACTTAGAATTAACTTAGGCTAGGAAAAAATCTAAAAAAAATCGCCAGGCGGAAAGCTCTCTCTAGTAATTTCTGGGCTAATAAAAGTTTCAGAATACTTGAGCAGTATTATTTGGGCAGCGACCTCTCCGGAGGACCACTCCTCCTTCCTACCTCTCCCTGCTCTTGGGCAGCGACCCCTGCTCGGAGACCGCTCCCACTCTCCCCCCTCCCCTCTGCCTGGGACAAGTCAAGTTGTCCAAAATAAACATTCACGGACACATGGCAAACGAAAAATATGGTGGCGTAGGTACAAATAAATACCGTTGCCTTGTTTATGGTCTTTCCTTTTATCAACACCACCATATTTATTTACAATGAAAAAAAAAAAACACGAAGAAGCACGATCGGGCGTTTAGCTCTCTCGTCTGTGAAAAGATGGCTTCCCCCAGGAATTAGTTATTTTATTTATCGACCAGGTATGTGCATCGTCAGCTACAATGTTCCAGACTGAAGTCGTTGTGCTGAGTTATTCATCAAAGTTCTGCAGTGCTATTTGTTGGTACATTCGTGCAGTGCACTTATCAGTGTTCACCCCACAAAAATAAACCAGCAATGTCCCAAACACGTGAACCAATTATCTGTGTATTTTGTCTGCCGATTACCACCGTTCTCGGTGTGAATGTGTTCTCCGGAAGTGCAGTCATATCAAAAGATTCATAACATTGGAATGAATAGAGTTAATATAGTATACCTAATTACTTTAATTATCATAAGGAATCACCTTAAGAAGCAATTCTGGTTTGTTTATGTACGGCTTGTATTTGTTCATATAAAATAGTTGAAAGTTTATAGTTACACATGTTAATCTAGGTGATTATTATTATTGTTTTGTATACCAGTGTGAATTTTTTTTTAAATAAACCTTCTTGCTCTGTGTTTTTATCCATGGTTCTTTATTTAGTGTGTTTATAAAATATTATAGTATTTATATTATTGATTATATACAATTATTGTGTGTGCTTAATGTCTTTTTTTTTCACACCATTAACTAGTTTTTACAGATGTTATTGAATACTTCAGTGAAAGTATATTTCTACGATGTGGCTGGCATTGTACGCGCGGTTAAATTATTTCTGGAAAGCATTTAAGGTAATGTTTGTTTCTAACTGATAGTTTAAGGTACTCACTTTCCCGTGTTTCTATGTTTGAAGCTCTTGAAGAGGAGGCACACAATATTTTGATTTAGGTGTTCCAGGTTTTCACCCTTGGAAATTAAAAGTTGCATTGTCTCACTTACAACATTGCAGTTTTGCTTTGGTTCATTAAACATTAGTATGTATTGTATAATGGATTTATATTCCGACGCACATAACCCATAAAATGAGCGAACCACTAATATCAATAAAAGGGCGATACGAACTGAAGCCATAGAATAAACACCTAACTGACGGAATGACATGTGGGGGAACAGGGAAAAAATATATATATATAATCATATATATAAATTCGTGTGAGTGATCTGACTATTGGCTGGCTGGCAGCCTGGCGGGAAACGACTAAAGTCGCCCGCCCCCAAAACAACCAGTGCCACCAAAACCAATGCGCACAGCAATGTGCAAGCCCCCAACCCCCCGCATGGTAGACTCTTTTCTACTCTGTCCAGCTCTTCTTCCGGAACCATCCTTCTGTTTCCTGTAATCAACATGCTTGCCAATAATGCATTAAATGTTGCATCCCGCATGTAAGTGCCCAGGGTTTTCCCTGTGTCTATGCAGGTTTTACCTGGACCCAACTTATCTAGTTCATAGTCTAGAATAGTCAGTGAGAGGAGTTAGTCATGGCGCCAATCGCTACCATGGCTGGCCAATCCCCTCCTAGCACATGATACATGCTCCCTCTCACGCATGGCTTAAACCCTGCATGCGTATGAGCTTCGGCCTGAGACGCAATTAAAGTCTTTCCCTAACCAAGACCCCTCCCAAATACACTTAGTTTTAATTTAGGTTAGGAAAAAAAATTGATCTGACTCCTGCACCCTCGTGAACCTCACTGAGATAAATTGGCCATAAGAGTACACTGGTGTATTTATGAGCTTGTAAATAAGGGGCCTTTCCTTCCTCAACCATCTTTTGAAACTATTGTTTTATCAGTTGCTAACTTCAATCAGAATAAAGGAAGTGGAAATATTCTGCCAATGAAGTATCCCTTGAAATTTCCTCAAAGAATAGGTGAACAATTTCAACATTATTACTATGCCGTCAGCCGCGGTCTCGTGTTCGATGTCGGGCGCAAGTCCTAGCGGGGTGGCTGGGTTTTTTTAGAGATTTATTTTCCGGGAGGGCGCCAGGCTAGCTCGGTGTCTAACCGTGTGATGGTCGTGGGTTCGTTGCCCCAGCGTGGCCCGCTAGAACCGTCGGCGGTGATGAAATTTGGTTCCTGATTAGGTTGGGTTGTTTAGGTTAATTTAAATACACTGTTCTGGTTGGTTTACGGGTCGCACGTCGCGCACGGGAGGTGCAGGGTGGACGTTTTATTGTTCACGTTTTACACTGGTTCATTACAATGGGTGCGAGATCTACTCGGCGGTACATGACTGCCAGTGAGGCGTCGGAACACGTAGAAGTTTTGGTTACACTATTACACGATTACACTTGAAAAAACTGCACACTGTGGTGCTCTTACATACACGATTACACTCCACATGTTATCTAAGGGGGACACCTGCGTGCCTCTACGTGTGTTTACTTATTAAGCCCTCACGCCAGTCGAGGGTGGGGGGGGGGAAGCTTGATTTTTTGTCGGCCAATCCCGTAAATCGTCTCTACGTTGTGGGCCGGGCCACTTGCGTGGGCCGCGGTCCGCAGGCTAAATTAGGTTCACAAGCGAAGTGTCGTTATGGCCGGTACCGGTGCACACTGCTTTTAGTTAAAGTTCTGCGGTGGCGGGAGTCGGCCCGTGCCGTTCGCTGAACTGCCCTGCGTAGCAACTGGTGCGGGGAGTTTTATTAATGAGCGGCTGGGTTAGTCCCTACACCGGAAAAAGGACTGGGGACACACGGGGAGTTTAATTGTAAGAGAAAAGGTTGATGTTTAAATGACTATATTTACCAGAAGTGCTCGGTCGGTGAACAAAGGGTGATGACTCCCCATGGAACACACGTCCGCCCCGGCCCGCGAGCTGCTCTCAACTGGCGTGTGACCCTGGCGCGAGGGAAGGGCTCGGCCGTTCTCTCGCGCCAAAGTTTCCCAAGTTCCCTTATTCGGAAATTACTATGTTTACAAAAGGCTGAAGGCCGCTTAAAATTCATAATATTATTACTAACGACAAGTTCTGACAAAATACTCTCATAAATAATTGCAATTTAGTGTTTCACGTAATAAAGTTTGAATTTGTAACGTCACACCAGAGACTGTCTGTCTCTTGTTAACCGCTCCGGGGTAATCAATTATGTAAGCACTGGGTTGCACACTGATGTTAATTAGTTGCTGTATTCAAATTAGGCTAAAGGCAGCAAGGGGGGCACTCACACACGTATTGTTTACTTAATACGTGTGAGTGACCCGGGCACTCCTACGTCGCACTCTATTAGTTAGGGGCTTTTGTTTGTTTCTGATTAATTAATTATTGTGTGGGGAATTTTTTAGGCACGGGGAGTGCGTTGCATGTGTAATTAAAATGGTTCGCTATTCTCTACCTTGGGCTGCGGTCCGCTCACTTGACTCAGGTGGGCCATGGCTAGGGGTGCTTTCCGTTAGCGGAGCCGAGTACTGGCATGTGCAGGTCGGGCTTTGGGGTGGCCTTCGGCCGTACGATGTCAACTATAGCAAAATTAATTAAAAATTTAAATGGGCAACATATTGTGACTTCAAAGTTACGAAAAATCCTTGAAATATAAGTGGACTTCCTAGAATCGAGTTGTAGCTCTAATAAGTTAATATAGCTACGAATGTTTGCCCCAGGATATTAGGTTATACAAAGTTTAGCTACAAAAAGCGAGGTTATTTAGGCTTGATTTTAAGTTTAAGAAGTTATTTGTCCTAATTCTAGCCAAATCAACAGATATTAATGTTTTAGCAATATGTACCTAATTGATAATGATCGTTTTCATTTGAGTTTCATATTTTTTTTGTGTGTGTAAACATTTTAGCTCTCGGTATACGGTATTTTGTAGGAGTAATTTCGTGAAAATGGAATTCAGACCAACTTGCAGCAACATAAAACCGCATATAGTCACTTTCGTAAAAAATTAGAGTACCGTACATACCAAATGTATTGTTGTGCAAAACTTAACTCTATACTAAAAAGTAAAACTATCCTTTAATACTTTATGTCATAATATATAGTCATAAAAAGAAATGACAACTTATGTAGTAATATGTTTAAAATGATGGCATTAATATTTTGAGAATCTTTAGTTAACAAAATGAAAAGTTTAGATAGTGCAGCGTTCGTCAATCAGTAGAGTGACACGGAACGGTTAGCCAACGTGTATTGGACCCTGGTTGAAACTCTAAATTTCCTACTTAAAATTTTACTGTTAAATCTTACAAAATAAAACAGCTCAATATAGCTAAGGTTTGTTAGTAGGAAGGAAGTATTTACAGAACAATTTATGCTAATGAAGCAAAAACAAGTTTACATACATATACTTAGTGTGCCGTCGTCCGGGGTCTCGGGCTCGAGTCCCGGTGTGGCTCCTAGTGGGAAAAGGCGGCTCTTGATATGTATTGTCCGGGTGGGCGCCAGACTAGCTCGGTTCTAGTCGTGAATTTGGGGTCGTGGGTGTATGTGCCCCTGCGTGGCCCATTAGGGCCGGCGGCGGTGTTGCGTGAGATGATGTTTAAATAAGAGACGTGGAGTTGAGGTGGCGGTGTCGTACCTTTTATTCATAGGAGCGAGTCGTACACAATACAACACTCTACAGAGGTCCCCGGGGGGGGGGGGGGGGGTTTACTCGTTATTCCGTGGCGCCGTATTGTTTGTGTTCCGCGTTACGTGGGCCTCGGACGCTGTTACGTCTCATACGTCTCACTGGTTACACGGGTAACGTAATTTCGTAACACAAAGGCGGGACACAAAATACACTGAATTAAGAGGGTGCGCACAAGTTACGTGGCACTCGTTACTCGGGTAACGTAAGTTAGTAATACAAAATACGGGACACAAAAATACACTGAATTAAGGGGGCGCGCACAAGTTACGTGGCACTCGTTACTCGGGTAACGTAAGTTAGCAATACAAAATACGGGACACAAAAATACACTGAATTAAGGGGGCGCGCACAAGTTACGTGGCACTCGTTACTCGGATAACGTAAGTTAGTAATACAAAATACGGGACACAAAAATACACTGAATTAAGGGGTGGACGGTTGGAGACGGCCAACCCCGTATACGAATGTCTCTGCGCGGGTGTTGTGCCCACTGTGGTGAAACACGCACCGCGATTAAGTTTGTCCAAGCTCCCTTGCGGGTTTGTGGTCAGCGCCGTGCGCGTGACCTTAATAAAGTTCTGTGAGTTGCCGGAGGCGGCCCGTGCCGTATACTGAAGATCAACCCCGCTGACCAAGTGTGGTGCGGGGTGTCTTTAAACTGATGCGGTCGGATTAGGTCCTGGACCGAAAAAAGGGACCGGGTGCTCACGGAGAGGTTAATTAGAAAAAAGGGTTCTGTTAATTAGTGACTATATTTACCGGACGTTACTTTCGATGTAGACAAAGGATGAGGCCTCTCCGTGGGACGTAGGTCCGCCCCGGTCCGTGAGCTGCGCTGAACTGCCGAACTGGCATGGCGTCCGAGGGAGGCTCGGCCTCTCTTGCGCCAGGTTTGACCTCATTACGCTAGACTCTAAATGGGTGTGTCTGGAAGAGACTTTATTGTCGCTAAAATCCTAATTTAATGTTCCAGGAGGAATGGGTACGGTTCTTCTCTTGTCTACTCAGGTTTTCGCGGGTTTGCCTTTAATCGCTGTTCGGCTCGCCTGACTCGGGTGGGCTATGGCCAGGGGTGTGTTCCGTTAGCGGGAGCGTATACTGGCGGGTGCAGGTCGGGCTCTGGGGTGGTCGTCGGCCGGACGACGTCAAGTGTTATAAAATGTGTTTGGAAATATTTTAGGTTAGTGTTTTTTTTATGTAACTAATGATATGCGATTTTTATTTGATAAAATCTTAAAATATAGCACCATGTTCTTAATGTTTAGAGAACCGAAAAAAAAAAAAAACATTAAATATTTCGATGCCATGTTTGTTCCAACACAATTTTCCTGCATAATAGATTTTAGGTATTTTTAAAGTTCATGTTATAATGTTTTATAACTATTCTAGTTTACAAAATGAATTCCAAGATAGTTTCACTGCCATAAAATTTACTCTTGCATACCAATATGCTTAGTATATCCCACATTGTTCACGAAAAATGCACAGGTGAATGTTGCCAAACATGTGTTCACCATTTTGACGACTTCAGTTTGTGGCTGTAGCAGTATCTGCATACATGCACATTGGACTTTCTTTCAACCTGTTCAATTTCCGTTTTGCAATGCTGTTACATTTTTATTTCGTAAATCACAACTAGAGTTACATTTGATCAAGCTATGTGGCCATCCATTTTTCCAACTGTCCACAAGTCTCCAATCAGGGGCGGATCCAGCGTTTGATGTCAGGGGGGCGAATGTAGGTTTCAAAAGTATTTAAAATGGGAGAGTCCGGGGGTCCACCCCACGGAAAAATTATAGATTTTCGCATGCAAAATGTGTTTTTATAGCAATTTTGTGCTTTAAATGTCAAATACACTTTTGGTATAGTCGGTCAAATTTTTCACAGAAAATTAGTTTTGGTAAATGATAAATTTATCAGAAAATAATAAATAAAATACAATAATTAAATAATGGGCATAACATTTTTAGTAATAACTAAAATTAAAATGTCTTGTACATATAATGATTGTGCATAACTAGAAGTTGCAAAACAACAGTTTTTCTCCATCATAGAATGAATTCCATCCTGCTGGTTCTCTTGCTTGCAAAGCGATCAATGACTTTTTCTTTATCAATCTCGCAGCCACAATGGATATGCAATAATGCAAGTCCGGTCAGTCTGTCTTCCTTTGTGGTAGATCTCAACCACGTCTTAAGTCTTCTCAATGTCGAAAATGTTCTCTCTGCCGAAGCGACACTTACAGGTAAGGTGACTAAGATTTTCAGGAGAATGTAGATGCCTGGATACAGCTCCTCGTCACACGAAGCGAGAACATCGAGAGCTGTGGAGGGTATTGTATTGTTAATTTCTTTCTCGCGGGTCCACTTCGCCTCCCATGATCGAACCTCGGCATTAAGTTGTCTTTCCACATATTCTAGCCCATTCACTCCAAGGAGAGAGCCATACTTTGTAGAAATTTTTTTGACATTTACTTGACTAGAAGAAGAAGTTGGTAACAAAGCTTACAGGCTGTGAAGCTGTTGCGTTTCTTCCGAAAACCGATGTTTTAAATCTTTGACAATGTGCTCCAGAATGGGAATGAATACAGCCTTCGGAAAATATCAACAGGGTTCGTTGATGGGTAATTTTGTCTGTGTGTTTGCCTTTTCACAAGTCGAGGTATAGTTAAATCTACACCAAGCTCCTGAGCAAGACCATCAGCTTCGTTGAAAAGTTGAGAAAATAGCTTTTCGCACTGTGTACGTTTCGTATTTAGAACAGAAAGAGTATCTGCCAGAATATCTTGGTCAACCTTAAGGTCTATGCAAGTCTTCTGATATAGTGTACTCAAAGGATGAGTGTCTCCCAGCATATCAGATAAGCAGATGAATGTGACAAAAAAATCACTTTCACAAAGTGCAGACAAAAAAGTATTTACTTTTGCAGCACTTTCAGCATCTATCCAAGATGTGACACACTCTAAAGCCTGAGCTACTTTCAGAAAAGATGTTCGGAACTGCAAAACACCATCGTGTCTTTCGATCCAACGAGTTTCACACAGTCCAGAGAGTTGGTGACATAAAACTTTGACGTCCCTCGCCTTTAGGTCCCCGATTCCCCGTTTACGCGATTGTCCAGTTAAGCCCGTACTGCTCTCGTCGGTGAGGTGTGGGTCCAGGCCAACGTGGCCGGGACCGGGAACTGCGGGACCTGGAGGGAGAGTTAGGTGAGGAGGGACAGTGTTAGGCTGTTCCAAGGATAACTCGGCGTTGATGATTTCACGAGCCCCTTTTATTGTCGTTTTAGAGCCTGCTGCAGCCTGGCGGAACCGTCGCGGAACAAGCGCCCTTCCCGCGGCGACCCGGACTCCCGTAAGACCGTACTTTCCGTTAACACGTCCCAACACGGCTTGGGAATTTTCCAGCGTGATACTGACCCCGTTTAAGGTTACTCCGCGAAGAAGCGCAATACGTGCACGGCCCGTTACGTAATGTTTCGTAAAGACTGCGAAGGTTCAGAGACCCGTAATTGCACGTCCGCGTTCTGGAACTCTCAACTGGTAACGTCACTCGAAGGACTCGTAAGTTCAGTTAGATGAATGACTCGCGGAGGCAGCTCGGCTGCCGCGACAATCCGTGAACTAAAAGGTACGACTGGCCACGAGCTCAAGGTACGCGCCTCGCGAGCAGCGCGGAGCGGCGTACACGACTGACTCGGTTCGAGCCCTGAACACGACTGCCCTTCCCCGCCCGCCAGCGGGCCGGAGCCCGTGGGCTTCGGGGGAAGGGAGGAGAAATCGGCCGGCGTGGGAGAGGTCCCGCCCCGCGGCGCGCCAGGCTGCAATTACATACTAGCACACTTGAGAAAACACAGAATATTTACACAATTAAATAAAACATTAATCAAAAGCAAATTTACAGAATTAATAAATTACGATTACATCATTTACATACTTGTTGAGGCCCGTGACCATTTGGGAAAAATATACAAACACAGAATTATATATTGCACAAAAGGGCTCACTGGCACGCTAGGGCGCATGCGGGTGCGTCCCTGGCCGTCGCACTTCACCGATGTTGCACTGGGGAAAACACACTACCTCAGGCCCACGTCGGTGGCCAGGTTCGGCCTCTGCACCTGGGAGGGTACGACGACTGTCGTCAACTTTCTTGAGTGAAGCTTAGTGTTTTGATGATGCAGTGAAGAACGAGATTATCGTTTTCATTTATGCAATAGTATTTCTAACTGCTTGGATGCTGGAAGATTTTGATATGGCCAAATTAAGAGCATGATTGTGACATGGACAGTGAACAGCATTCACAGCTTCTCGCCTGACTTCAGTCACAGCAACACGAATTTCTGACACCATGACACTGCACCCATCTGTAGATATGCCAACACAATGGCTTAGGTCAACACAGTGATGCTTTAGAGCAGAAAGTACTACTTGCCCAATATCTTTGCCACTTACAGTCGGTTGATATACTTCATCTTGGTCCTTGTCCTCACTGTTCACAAATTATCGAACATTTAAAAATTGTAAAAAATCTTCGTGCACTTAATCTTCGTGTACATACTTCAAAACAAGTGTTAACTGGGACTTATGTGAAGCATCAGTAGTTTCGTCGAACATGATGCTATAAAATTTGGAATCCTGCACACATTTGATAATTTGTGAAATAATATCTTCCCCACAACTACCAATCAACTCATTCTACATGGTTTTGCTGATAAAAGTTGCTCTAGATGAAGTATAAACAGATCACGGCCGTAAGCGAAACACGAATATTGGGTAGTTTACGTACTTAAAAGCTACGAAGGATTATTTTCGTTTATCAAACAGAGCATTGACACACTGTTTGTTTCTGTGCTTCGTTCACACACATTATGTGAAGGATATTGCATGCATGGAGCAAGCTTGCCAGGTGCGCGCACAGTTTTTGTGCTGCGATGCAACATGAAGCCCAGTTCTTGTAATAAATTAACGACAGTTACGAATTCTTTGGCACATAAAAAAAATTTAATCAAATAAACGTGGGAGGGAAGACTTACCATAATGTATTGTTGGCAAATAACTTCTCATGAATGTATTATGATCAGACAGATAAACGTATAATGAATAACCGACAGCCACACTTACACCACTGACCACTTTCACTGAACACTGTCCTGTCACTGACTATACAGTAGGTTACTGACGAGAAGGCAAGGCAGTCGTCTGTTGGCGCGGCGTATAGTTGTGAAGGGGGGGGGGGGGGGGGGGTTGGTTGTGGTCGAACTGCAACTCTCCTCACTCCACTCTCCAATCCAGTAACGGGACAGCCAAGCTTGTCGCCCGCCACCCCCTTCCAACATTCCAAGCCACGCTTTTCCCTTGAGCTCAGGACAGCTCAAAAGTTGAAGAATGAAGTAAACATGCCCAGAGTGAAGTTACTCTTTGTCAATGTGGCACACAGCTATCAATATTTCGGTTTCATGTAAGACTGCGCGGGTCTTTATGTATTTGGCTACATCATCGATTATGCTTCCCTGGGTGAAGGGGGGGGGGGGGCGATCGCCCCTATCGCCCCCCTTTGGATCCGCGCCTGTCTCCAATGCGGCCAATGATACAGACTTAAATATCCCACACTCCTCCCCCACATAACCATTTGGAAGAAGAATAGGTATATAAACCAATACTAAAAAGAAAGTACAAATACACTAGAGAACACAAACCAGTCACTCACGCCTACATTACAAAGAGTACAACAAACGAATACATTGTTGCCAACAAATGTCCTACACTGCAGATAACACACTATACATCAGTAACCTTATTTGGTACTCTGTCTCTCATCGGGTACCTACCTACGATCCTCAACAGTGCTGTTGATGAGTGAAGACGCCTCTACAGGAGTAGATGTATTTGGTTCGTATGAGGACAGGGGCTGGGGGCTGGGGATTAGGGATTATGTCACTTCCTTCGACCATGCACACACGAAAAAGTGTCCCGTTACGTTCATCAGCCATGTACGCACGAAAAAATGTCCCCGTTACAGTAGTTGGAAATGGGGGGTTCAAGAACAGGCGGAGGAGCCAGGAGCCGGCCATCTTGGATGACGTCATCATGACCTTTGACCTTGACCTTTGACCTTGCCAATCTATGCTAATCTATGCCAATCTATGCCAATCTACGCTAATCTATGCCAATTTATGCTAATCTATGCCAATCTATGCTAATCCGTATGCTAATCTATGCTAATCTGTATGCTAATCTATGCTAATCTGTATGCCAATCCATGCTAATCCATCCGCCATTTTGTATTTCTAGAAATTTCCACCAACTTCGAATCGTGACGTCACCATTGCACTTTGTGTCACGGACGCCATCTTGGATTTGAATTTTTTTTCGAACTTTGAAATTCGATGTAAACATCAACCGCCATCTTGTTTTCGTCTGCTGGTGGCCGCCATCTTGTTTTCGTCTGCTGGTGGCCGCCATCTTGTTTCGTCTGCTGCAGGCCGCCATCTTGTTTCCGGCTGCTGGAGGCAGCCATCTTGCGACGTAATATAGTTCTGTTGGTCGCCACCAGATAGCAGCAGGGATTATTTTATTTTTTTTCTTTAACTAAAATAATTTCAGTGCCGAGGCTGGGATTCGATCCATGGGACGTGAAAACGTCCAGGATGTCGTGGTTACGAGGCGGACACCTTGACCACTAGACCACGAGACCAATTGGGATATGGTGGAATAAATAATCTATATATGCCACGTACTGACGTCAAGTTTTATGATAAAAGGGGGGAGGGTGTCTTTGCCTTCCCAAATGCATGAAATTCAAATTATTATTATACCATCGCCATCTTTAATTCCAGCACAGACTACCAGATGGCGCCAAATTCAAATATTAGTTAGGGAGTCGGCAGGCAGGTGTCGCAGGCCGCCATCTTGGTTCTCAAGTTGGCTGGTAGATGTCGCTAGTATCGCGCGCCAAATTCAAAAATTAATTGCCAGAGGCACCGCCATCTTGGTTCTCAAGTTGGCTGGTTGATGTCGCTAGTATCGCGCGCCAAATTCAAAAATTAGTTGCCAGAGGCGCCGCCATCTTGGTTCTCAAGTTGGCTGGTAGATGTCGCTAGTATCGCGCGCCAAATTCAAAAATTAGTTGCCAGAGGCGCCGCCATCTTGGTTCTCAAGTTGGCTGGTAGATGGTGCCACCGTCGCCATATTTTAGTTCATACAATCGATACCAGATGACGCCACCATCGCCATCTTTAGTTCCTAGTGTTGCTACCAGAGTGTGCCACCGTCGCCATCTTTAATTCTTAAAGTTACCGCCGGAGCGCGCCACCGTCGCCATCTTTAATTCTTAAAGTTACTGCCGGATGGCGCCAAGTGTTATGTAGTCAGTCTAGACAAGTCGGGATAAGTTTGGAACCTGTAGCCATATTATTATTAATTAATAATGTATGTTTATTAAATATGATAGAGTATTTATAAAATATTGGTGTTGTGTAGAGACTCTCTCTTCTTCTCGTAGTGGCGGAAGACATCTCGAAGGTAGTGTTAGAAGTTATGTATTAAAGCAATCACTCTAGCTGAGGAGACTAATAACTTATAGTTACAATTCAATAATAGCGGCAATTAAATGTTTTGAAATAAAGCAAACAACGTAAATGTTAAACACATATTTATTTAAATCTTATTACAAACAGCAAGGGGTAAGAACAATCGATGATTTAAAAGAAGTAAATAACGAGTAATAAAATCACATAATATTCACACACTACACATCATAGTGACAAAGGCAACATTAACTCGAGACCCAATTATACATAGTAGTATGGGTGGTCGAATAGCCAGAATTTAAGTAGCTGAACATTACAATGGGCGCAATGGAATTTGCCATACAGTTTTATACATTTATCCAGGCGGTTTCCATAAGTCTTTAAAAGTTTGTTGAAGCTAGGACAGTTCCTTTCATTATGTAAATCAACAATGTTGGCACTGCACAGTTCACTAAAGATACTTTTCTGTTTGTCTCCTAGGACGTATACTACATCTCCTTCTTCAGGGTTGACGATGTCACATAACACTGATGAGATTTGGTCAAAGCTCACTTCACCTTCGTTCCACGAATTTCCATGCACTTCATAAGTCAGTTTACGATTCTCGCTTTGCGACAGCCTGTCTAGTTCGGACCAGTCACATGGTGGTTTGAATATGTATTCATAGGTCCTCAATACATCACCGTCCTCGATGAACATTGCTGCAAGTTGCTTAACCACATACCCCTTTTGTGATGTGAGGCACTGAATGTTGCAGAGAAATAATGACATTTTTTTTGTCAGTACTCACGATAACTGATGTGTGAAGCTGTGCTAGCTCTGCAAGGCTGATGCTAGTTCTACAGGTATGACTGCAAGGCTGCAGTGCTGATGTTGTCTCTAGGATGCTGAATGTCAGACTGGTTGTAACAACCTTTGGTGTCGTAGTACACACAAATTTACAATTCGTCTTCATCACTATCCCCCAAGCCACTATCCGTTCCTTCATCCACATCTTCGTTCACCTCTTGCGCTTCCTTTGCGGCCTCGATGCAGGTCATAACAGCATGATATAAATAGGTAATAAATACCTCTTCCTCAGGGAACTCAGTGAGAATGTTGAGGGTGGAGGATGTAAGGTGGTAATGTATATCATTAAAGTCCATACCTATGTAGCGACGTACTACATCCATTACAAATTCCCGAACATCGTCCATCGTAACACTGTTTAAATTACAATCGCAAACACTCTCCGCGTAAACACTGGTGGAAGCCATGATGATAGGAGCGTGGTTAGAAGCAGACTACCACGTTAGTGGAGCGATGCTGTGAGACCCCAGAACTCGCTCGAAATATCCTGCACAACACATTCCAAAAACATGACGTAGCCTATGGTTGACGGCACAAACACCCTGAGTGGCTCTGTGTGTTTCCTCCTGCCCGAACACGCGCTGTTGTGAAAGCCTCTTCCCAAGCACAGACGTCACTCCCGCAGCAGACAAAACAGGCGTATGCTACAGGAGCTAGAACAATTGAATAGCCAAATATATATTTAGACTACTCAACTTCATAAATGACATGAGACAATTCCTGTGCGATAATCATACTTTAAATAATGCAATGTATGTATAAACAATAATCATGACTAAGTACTTGAAAAAAAAATGTAAATGAGGACGCTTGCGATTCGATGCTTTTTTGGTTGAAGGTTTTTCATTGGCTCAAAGTCCTTCAGATAAACTGTGAACCAATCAGTCCAGTCACGTGTACCGTTGGTGTCCCCCCGCCTAGCTGGCGGCCTCCAACATTCGAACGAGGTGATCAACCATCCAAGCCCTAAGCATGTTCGCATTGTGTCTTGAGATCGGACCTGGACATCCAAGTTACATAGCGTATAATATACTCTGAAATACATATTAAAGAGAAAATTGATATAAATAACATTATACTTTGCTTAATAGTTCCAGAAGTAATGAACGCACTGCTTGACCAGTGACAGGTGTAACTAAATATTAAATATATTTTATATTTTATTTTCCATTACCTTTCGTGGAATTTATTAATCATTCACTCTACGAAAAACAACTCAAGACAATATACCTGACCATCGAATTAAATACAGTACCGCTATGCCTTACATGAAAGTCTAATTATTCGATAATCTGAATAACCTATAAATCGTTCATGTACAAAGCCACACATACAGGCCAATTGTCTATGGACCATGAGACCGAGTCATGACAATATCAGACGTATAGGTTAGAATTTTCAGAACCGCAGGACCTTCTTCGTCTTTAGATAATTACAGTCATTTAGACCATAATGAAATTTTAATACATACTAAAGGACCAAGCGACCTTGAAAAATATTTTAGTAACACCAAGAGGTTTTGAACTAGTAAATATTCAGTCACTACATATTTTACTATGCGCAATCAACAAAAAGGAAGCACCATCAACGAAAAGGCAGCACATTTGTAAACACCATCAACAAAAAGGAAGCACAATCGGAAGCACTTTCATAGAAAAGGAAGCACAATCGGAAGCACAATCACAAAAAGGAAGCACATTTGGAAGCACAATCACAAAAAGGAAGCACATTTGGAAGCACAATCCACAAAAAGGAAGCACATTTGGAAGCACATTCAACGAAAAAGGAAGCACAATCATAGAAAAGGAAGCACAATCGGAAGCACAATCAACAAAAAGGAAGCACATTTGGAAGCACAATCACAAAAAGGAAGCACATTTGGAAGCACAATCTACAAAAAGGAAGCACATTTGGAAGCACATTCAACGAAAAAGGAAGCACAATCATAGAAACAACGCACGATCGGAAGCACAATCAACAAAAAGGAAGCACATTTTGGAAGCACCATCAACAAAAAGGAAGCACATTTTGGAAGCACCATCAAAAAGGCAGCACATTTTGGAAGCACAATCAAAAAAGGCAGCACATTTGGAAGCACCATCAACAAAAGAAGGAAGCACATTTTGGAAGCACAATCAAAAAAGGCAGCACATTTGGAAGCACCATCAACAAAAAGAAGGAAGCACATTTTGGAAGCACCATCAAAAGGCAGCACATTTGGTAACACAAGTTACGAGAACTAAGTCTTAGTTAGAAATCAGAATGCAAGAAATAAAAACATTAAATTTTTACTTTTAATATTTAATTTATTTCTTAAGATTATACAAATAGAAGTAAAATAAGCCATTATTGTATGTAGCCAGCTTTCCTCAGTTCTTCGAGTATAAAGGATATTTCTTTTATGCACGAATAGTTTCCTGCACAAAGCGAGCCATGTAGAAGTCTTAGCCGGTCAACCAATAAGTTTGGATCTTTCCACGATGTGTAATCAATCTCTTCTACCACCATCTCACTTGCTTGTTTATTATAAATACTTTTAATATCACAATCGTCCCAGTGATCATAATAAGCGTTATCAGATTTATTTATTATAACACATCGTTTCCATCGTTTCGGTCTCAGGACACCGTTACATTCTTCGATCTTGTCAGCTTTAGGTGCTTCATCACAGTCTATGCTTTTGTCAACAGCCTCAGAGTCACTGTTACAATCACTGTAGAAGACATCCTCTTCACCCAGATTACCATATGAATTCGATATCGATGATGTCGAAGTGCCATTATCGTCTTCATGCTTCCTTTTTAGGAGTCCATCATTTTTTCAAAGTAAGAAAGATCTACTTGAATTCGGCTGGAATGTATTCTCACTTTTCACGTTAAGGATTCTTCCATTGTCTTCATTCTTCCATAAATCATCATCGTCCTTCAATTTAAGTTCTTCGTCGAGATCGGAAGAGCCACGAACATAATCTCTCTCAAGACAAGGAAAATTATTGTCGTAATGCAGATCACTATTCCTTAGTCTAGTAGATCCATCGTTGTACTCTGGCTTGTACGCAGGCTTAACGTTACAAGTTCTGTCATGTCTTTTTAAGCTCTCTCTCCGCGTAAACGACTTGTTACATCGAACGCAACTTATCATATTGCGTAGTGGATTTTTAACACAGTCATTCTTCTGGTGTTGTCTTCCATTCTTTCTCAAGATAAATTCGTTGCTGCAAAACTTACATCTGTGTCCTTTCGATACAGCGACAGACACCGAATCAGGATTCATATTAGTTACTGTGACTAATGTTAGATACAAACAGACAGTTTTCCAATTGGAACCATTACTTAAATATAATTTTTTAAATATTTCTTAAGCGAGAGTTATCTCATGCAAAGGTACTTGTTGTAAGTAGTTCTGCTTTTCAACAACAGATGACACCACGTATTGCTTGCAGGTAAATATTATTTCTTTCTTTCATGCGGGATGCAGGATTCTCACTAACGATCGCAATACAGGGATGGCATCGTTAGACTCCAAGGAGAAGGTAGTTTGTTCATCCAGTTAGTGTTTCTCAGATTTCTCAGGGCATATATTATTATTATTTGACTGAATAATGATTTTTTTTAAATTCCACCTAATAAAAATATAATAGAAGCACTCAAAGAAAACCATCAGGGATGATGTCGTTTATAAACAACATAAATTACCAATTTTTTTTTAAAAAAGTCCAAACTTAATCCTGATTAAGCAAAGAGTTCACAAGCCCGCTTGTGAACTCTTCGCTTAAGCAACATGAGAGTTCTAGCACAAGCCCGCTTGTGAACTCTTTGCTTAAGCAACATGAGAGTTCTAGTACAAGCGGGCTTGTGAACTCTTTGCTTAAGCAACATGAGAGTTCTAGCACAAGCGGGCTTGTGAACTCTTTGCTTAAGCAACATGAGAGTTCTAGCACAAGCGGGCTTGTGAACTCTTTGCTTAATCAGGATTAAGTTTGGACTTTTTTAAAAAAAAATTGGTAATTTATGTTGTTTATAAACGACATCATCCCTGATGGTTTTCTCTGAGTGCTTCTATTTTATTTTTATTAGGTGGAATTTAAAAAAAATCATTATTCAGTCAAATAATAATAATATATGCCCTGAGAAATCTGAGAAACACTAACTGGATGAACAAACTACCTTCTCCTTGGAGTCTAGCGATGCCATTACTGTATTGCGATCGTTAGTGAGAATCCTGCATCCCGCATGAAAGAAAGAAATAATATTTACCTGCAAGCAATACGTGGTGTCATCTGTTGTTGAAAAGCAGAACTACTTACAACAAGTACCTTTGCATGAGATAACTCTCGCTTAAGAAATATTTAAAAAATTATATTTAATTAATGGTTCCAATTGGAAAACTGTCTGTTTGTATCTAACATTAGTCACAGTAACTAATATGAATCCTGATTCGGTGTCTGTCGCTGTATCGAAAGGACACAGGTGTAAGTTTTGCAGCAAAGAATTTATCTTGAGAAAGAATGGAAGACAACACCAGAAGAATGACTGTGTTAAAAATCCACTACGCAATATGATAAGTTGCGTTCGATGTAACAAGTCGTTTACGCGGAGAGAGAGCTTAAAAAGACATGACAGAACTTGTAACGTTAAGCCTGCGTACAAGCCAGAGTACAACGATGGATCTACTAGACTAAGGAATAGTGATCTGCATTACGACAATAATTTTCCTTGTCTTGAGAGAGATTATGTTCGTGGCTCTTCCGATCTCGACGAAGAACTTAAATTGAAGGACGATGATGATTTATGGAAGAATGAAGACAATGGAAGAATCCTTAACGTGAAAAGTGAGAATACATTCCAGCCGAATTCAAGTAGATCTTTCTTACTTTGTAAAAATGATGGAATCTTGAAAAGGAAGCATGAAGACGATAATGGCACTTCGACATCATCGATATCGAATTCATATGGTAATCTGGGTGAAGAGGATGTCTTCTACAGTGATTGTAACAGTGACTCTGAGGCTGTTGACAAAAGCATAGACTGTGATGAAGCACCTAAAGCTGACAAGATCGAAGAATGTAACGGTGTCCTGAGACCGAAACGATGGAAACGATGTGTTATAATAAATAAATCTGATAACGCTTATTATGATCACTGGGACGATTGTGATATTAAAAGTATTTATAGTAAACAAGCAAGTGAGATGGTGGTAGAAGAGATTGATTACACATCGTGGAAAGATCCAAACTTATTGGTTGACCGGCTAAGACTTCTACATGGCTCGCTTTGTGCAGGAAACTATTCGTGCATAAAAGAAATATCCTTCATACTCGAAGAACTGAGGAAAGCTGGCTACATACAATAATGGCTTATTTTACTTCTATTTGTATAATCTTAAGAAATAAATTAAATATTAAAAGTAAAAAGTTAATGTTTTTATTTCTTGCATTCTGATTTCTAACTAAGACTTAGTTCTCGTAACTTGTGTTACCAAATGTGCTGCCTTTTGATGGTGCTTCCAAAATGTGCTTCCTTCTTTTTGTTGATGGTGCTTCCAAATGTGCTGCCTTTTTTGATCGTGCTTCCAAAATGTGCTTCCTTCTTTTGTTGATGGTGCTTCCAAATGTGCTGCCTTTTTTGATTGTGCTTCCAAAATGTGCTGCCTTTTTGATGGTGCTTCCAAAATGTGCTTCCTTTTTGTTGATGGTGCTTCCAAAATGTGCTTCCTTTTTGTTGATTGTGCTTCCGATTGTGCGTTGTTTCTATGATTGTGCTTCCTTTTTCGTTGAATGTGCTTCCAAATGTGCTTCCTTTTTGTAGATTGTGCTTCCAAATGTGCTTCCTTTTTGTGATTGTGCTTCCAAATGTGCTTCCTTTTTGTGGATTGTGCTTCCAAATGTGCTTCCTTTTTGTGATTGTGCTTCCAAATATGCTTCCTTTTTGTGATTGTGCTTCCGATTGTGCTTCCTTTTCTATGAATGTGCTTCCGATTGTGCTTCCTTTTTGTTGATGGTGTTTACAAATGTGCTGCCTTTTCGTTGATGGTGCTTCCTTTTTGTTGATTGCGCATAGTAAAATATGTAGTGACTGAATATTTACTAGTTCAAAACCTCTTGGTGTTACTAAAATATTTTTCAAGGTCGCTTGGTCCTTTAGTATGTATTAAAATTTCATGATGGTCTAAATGACTGTAATTATCTAAAGACGAAGAAGGTCCTGCGGTTCTGAAAATTCTAACCTATACGTCTGATATTGTCATGACTCGGTCTCATGGTCCATAGACAATTGGCCTGTATGTGTGGCTTTGTACATGAACGATTTATAGGTTATTCAGATTATCGAATAATTAGACTTTCATGTAAGGCATAGCGGTACTGTATTTAATTCGATGGTCAGGTATATTGTCTTGAGTTGTTTTTCGTAGAGTGAATGATTAATAAATTCCACGAAAGGTAATGGAAAATAAAATATAAAATATATTTAATATTTAGTTACACCTGTCACTGGTCAAGCAGTGCGTTCATTACTTCTGGAACTATTAAGCAAAGTATAATGTTATTTATATCAATTTTCTCTTTATTATGTATTTCAGAGTATATTATACTCTATGTAACTTGGATGTCCAGGTCCGATCTCAAGACACAATGCGAACATGCTTAGGGCTTGGATGGTTGATCACCTCGTTCGAATGTTGGAGGCCGCCAGCTAGGCGGGGGGACACCAACGGTACACGTGACTGGACTGATTGGTTCACAGTTTATCTGAAGGACTTTGAGCCAATGAAAAACCTTCAACCAAAAAAGCATCGAATCGCAAGCGTCCTCATTTACATTTTTTTTTCAAGTACTTAGTCATGATTATTGTTTATACATACATTGCATTATTTAAAGTATGATTATCGCACAGGAATTGTCTCATGTCATTTATGAAGTTGGGTAGTCTAAATATATATTTGGCTATTCAATTGTTCTAGCTCCTGTAGCATACGCCTGTTTTGTCTGCTGCGGGAGTGACATCTGTGCTTGGGAAGAGGCTTTCACAACAGCGCGTGTTCGGGCAGGAGGAAACACACAGAGCCACTCAGGGTGTTTGTGCCGTCAACCATAGGCTACGTCATGTTTTTGGAATGTGTTGTGCAGGATATTTCGAGCGAGTTCTGGGGTCTCACAGCATCGCTCCACTAACGTGGTAGTCTGCTTCTAACCACGCTCCTATCATCATGGCTTCCACCAGTGTTTACGCGGAGAGTGTTTGCGATTGTAATTTAAACAGTGTTACGATGGACGATGTTCGGGAATTTGTAATGGATGTAGTACGTCGCTACATAGGTATGGACTTTAATGATATACATTACCACCTTACATCCTCCACCCTCAACATTCTCACTGAGTTCCCTGAGGAAGAGGTATTTATTACCTATTTATATCATGCTGTTATGACCTGCATCGAGGCCGCAAAGGAAGCGCAAGAGGTGAACGAAGATGTGGATGAAGGAACGGATAGTGGCTTGGGGGATAGTGATGAAGACGAATTGTAAATTTGTGTGTACTACGACACCAAAGGTTGTTACAACCAGTCTGACATTCAGCATCCTAGAGACAACATCAGCACTGCAGCCTTGCAGTCATACCTGTAGAACTAGCATCAGCCTTGCAGAGCTAGCACAGCTTCACACATCAGTTATCGTGAGTACTGACAAAAAAAATGTCATTATTTCTCTGCAACATTCAGTGCCTCACATCACAAAAGGGGTATGTGGTTAAGCAACTTGCAGCAATGTTCATCGAGGACGGTGATGTATTGAGGACCTATGAATACATATTCAAACCACCATGTGACTGGTCCGAACTAGACAGGCTGTCGCAAAGCGAGAATCGTAAACTGACTTATGAAGTGCATGGACTCTCGTGGAACGAAGGTGAAGTGAGCTTTGACCAAATCTCATCAGTGTTATGTGACATCGTCAACCCTGAAGAAGGAGATGTAGTATACGTTGTGCTGTTACTATTTTCATAATGCACAGAAAGTTATGACTTATTTTAATGATACTATTATTTATAAAGTCTTATTATTTTGATTGTTATTATTATTATTATGAAATTTTATTATTTAATTTGTATATTGTTCGCCCGCAAAAGTTATTTAAATATATTTTTATTAATTATGTATATCTACGAGAGCTATGCTCTATGACCTGAAATGGACTTATATGGACAGTCAATTGAGTATACCCCTCTAAGGACTAATGAACTTAACGAATTAACGAGGATTTTATTCGGGGTATTACTTAAAGAAATTTTCATTGTTGGAAATTTTCGTTTTAAATTTACCGCATTTTTGTGTTTTCAATTGTATTAATAAGTGTTATTTACGGTATTTATATTGTAAATTACGCTAACCGATTTTGGTTTCGGCCAATGAGAGGCCGTGTTTTAGATGTGAGGCGTCTAGAACGTATTAATTAAAGAGGTTGGTTGTATGAAGGCGTCTGATGCCGACGCAAAGGCGCGAGGCCTATTTTAAATTTGAAATATAGCTAGCTAGATTATGCCATCCGACACTCAGGATGAGCTTAAACGACGTATAAATAAATAATGTGTAAGATTATAAGGGCATATTCTGACGGATATGTTATTAGGAGTGAAAATCTGTAAGTAAAGATCTTGCATTTTGTATCGCCCATAGACATACCCAGCTGTATGTAATTTCGTCGTAAATAACTCCGATTTGACTAAAAACTGATTAGTTTTCACGTAAAAGGTGTCAATTATCCTGAACTACGTCATGAATTATTAGTTCCAAGATTTAAATTATTATTTTATTTTGTGATACCCAGAGGTGAAATGGGAGTACAAGTTTCGTGTCTCTACCATATAAACTGAGTTAAGTCAAGGCAAATACGAACCCAAATATAAACATAAACAGTAATCATACTAATTATTAATTGTGCTATGATTTCAAACATTTTCTGGTATGTAAGAATGCGTCCGTAAAAACATCATTTGATTTATTTTCTGAACATACACTAACGAACTTTTGTGAACGATTCATGTGTGCTACGTATTTTCCTGATGTTTTAATTTACATAAGCGCATATCCACGAGTCATGTTCAGTATCGTTAGGATTGTTTTTCTGTGATTTTTTTTATCTAATTATATTAATATTGATTTTTATCTCTACACATATGTTAGTTGTCCCTGATGAATAGCAATTTTTATTATTAATAAAAACCTGAATTCTATCCCTATGTGTTGATATATGTTACCTAGCTACCTGTGTCCAAGAGTGTGTGTTTTATGATAAATAACATTTTTTTTGCATGTTTCTAAGGGTCAGAGTACAAGAGCATAACAGTACCATTGACACATATATATATGTCTATATATATATTTTGAAAAATAGTGACAGCCAGTGTATATCGTCCCGACAACACACACACAACAAAAGGGTCTATATATAAATAAACGAGTACTATTAATGGTACTGGCACCAGCAGTAAGAACACACCGAAGAAGTTTAGCAGCAGTATAGTATAGAAAGTGGCGCACATAAACGTGGGGCCCGAGTGTGTTGACACTGAGTTGTCGCACCTTAATTCAAGTTGTCATTTGATCCTGCATTGTGTATCTAATCCATTATAATAACATGGCACACAACCACCCCACATACTCGCTCAGGAGTAGGAATGACAGTATGTGTGAAGACTGCGATAACACAGGGAATTCAGGAAGTGACACGGCGACATCATCAGCAGGGGGTTCACCAGGGAACACTTGTGTGGAGGGGCCTAGTGATCACTCTACCACCGTGACTGAGAGGTTAGGGCGGCCCACGTCACCAGCAACAGGGGAGCAGGAGGAAAGGGAGGCCACTGTCCCTAACATCACACCATTGCCAGATAATACTTCTACATCACCTGTGACACTGGAAGCACTCATGCAATTATTACGGCAGAGTAATACTCAACTAAATGCGAAATTAGAACAGAACAATACTCAAATGGGGAGGCTTACGACTGAGTTGGGAGCGCTGAGGGATCAGACCAACTCAGGATTAAAGAGCCTGGAACACAGCATTGAGGTTAGGCTGGCCCAGCAACACGAACAGGTCCAGCAGATATCTGAGCAGGTATCACAGAACAGTAGTCGTGTGGACAGTCTGGAGACTCATGTAACATCCATACGAAACATGATCTCAAATGAACACCAGGGACAAGCTAGTGCTAGGGAGGAGGTGCGAGGACATCTCCAGCATCTCGAACATAGACTGGAGGACATGGAGGTGGCTACTGCCACACTACGAGATAGAATCGAGCACCTTAGTGTACACCCCAGTCCCAGGAGTGAGTCAGCTGACCGCCAAGCTCATGTACCGTCACACACAGCCCCTGTGTCAACTGTACCGACTGCCCCAGTAGACAGGCAACCGTACCCCAGTGAGATGTACACAATTCCACTGCTACCCATCCACAATCATCCTACCGTTCAAATGGATCTGCCCAGAGAAACCCCTGTATTGAGCCCATCCAACATTGATGCGGCCACGCTCATGCACCATCCAGCTAAGCATTGGGCAGAAGCTATGCCCACGTTTGCTGGCAGAGCTACAGAGAACCCCATCCGTTTTCTGAAAAGATTTGAGGAATACACCTCAACCTTTCATTTGAGGGATACAGAGATACTGAAGTGTCTCAACAGCGCCCTGAAAGGACCGGCATTTTACTGGTGGGAGATGCTGAGTGCATCAACGCATAGTTACGCCCAGTTCCAGTCCCTGTTCCACAACCAGTATTGGAACATCCGAATACAGAGTCACCTCCGTGCACAGCTTCACACGGAGAAGTATGACCCAAGGAAGTGCGCGTCCTTGGAAGCGCATCTATCAGCAATGTTTGAGAAGACACGCTACTTGGATCAGCCCATGACGGATGATGAATTCATCGCGGCCATCCTCACGCAGCTTCCACTCAAGTATCAGAAGCAGTTGTCAGGCCTGCCGTACCGTGATGTGACAGAGTTCCGCGAGCGCCTTCTCAATTATGATAAACTTGAGAAAATGGACAGAGCACCCAATACCAAGGAGGAGAGTGAGAGGGTATCACAGCCCCACCGACAACAGCCAGTCCACAACTACTGGCAGAATCGCGAGGGAAAACCCAAGGAGCTCAGACAGGCAGCGGTAAACACAATGAACTGGCAGCCAAGAGGAGGAGGACCTAGCCGGAACGATCAATACCAGACAGGCTACAGGAAGACCCCCTATTACAAGAGAAAGACGTGGTGGTCCAACTCCAGGAATTACCACAGCGATGACGAAGCAAACCACCGCCGGAGGCAGGGGGACTACCGACACAACAAGCGAAGATCATTCTCGCCAGAGTCACGGCCACCCAGGGAGTCAGCAGACCGCCGCCGGAGAGCATCGTCAGAAGACGAGCTGGAGTACTGCAAGAAGTACCGCCGTACCGACGAGCCCCGCTACAACGGCAAACCTGAGGACTACCGCCCGCCATACCACTATGCCCCCAGGACTCACGAGACAAGTGGCGGCCATGCCCAGAACAGCCACCTCTCATACAACCGGAACACACCGATGACAACATTCCCACCACCATTTGCTGCTCCGTCTACATCTCAGCAGACGACGTACTACAACCAGGGACCAGCAAATCAGGTGGCAGCAGAATTCAAAGCTGCTGTGTCTGAAGCAGCAGGGAACCGACAGTGGAATCGTCAAGAAGGAGCCAGATCACCAGCTCCAGGTGGACGTGCCAACACTGGCACGTTAAACTATTAAGGATATCTGTATGATCAACCCTGAATTTATACCCCATTGTGACAAGGAGCCCGAAAGGACAAGACTACCCACCGGAGAAGAAGTGGAAGCATTCGTAAGAATGAAGCTCACAGCAGAAGCTGATGTACGAAGAAGAAGGGAACCAGCATCCAAATTGTCTAAATTTAATATCGGCGACCTTGTGCTCAAGAAAACATCTCCTGTCAGCAAGGCATGGGAGAATGTCACCAGGAAATTATTTTTGCTTTTCGACGGACCATATGTCATAACTGACATAGTTCAAGAGAACTGTTATGCTCTGGAAGACCCATCTACAGGCCGACCAGTAGGCCGGTATAATATTTCGCAGTTGAGAGCCTACAAGAAACCTGTGTCCCAGTGAACAAGTTCGGCACAAGCTAGTGAAACACCTGTATAGTACGAGTATAGGTACTATAACAGCTGAGCGCAATCGGAATGTCTAGGTCAGAGCCAGGACCTGACCAGTATAAATGTGAAAGGTATTAAATGGTTACTGTGTAATTTGATACGCCATGTGAGGCGTATTGCAACCACTGACAGGTACCTAATGTGTAGCGGAAGTGTGATACCCGCTTGGTACATTATCGTCGCGTCGATGCGGAAGTGCAATTCCCGCTTATTATTGCCTGTAGTGAGGTGAAGTGAAATGCCACCCACACAGATGTAATGAATCTTCGAATTTAATAGTGTATTATGTGTATAATATTGTTTGTCAGTTGGTCTGCATTATTCTTCGTGTGAGTATAAGTTCACTAACAGTAATATCTGAATCTATGTAATGAGATGCGCCTATCTGTAAGTACTATCATACTAACTAGCAAAAAGAAATGTCAAGCTTGTGTGTTGTCGACTAACTTGTGTGAGAGAAGTATGGCCTAGCTGTGTAAACATGGGTGAGCACTGTTCTACAAAGCATCTAAGAAGCACATGAACACTTTGCAACTACTAGCATAACAATAATAATAATAAGGTTACCTTGAATTACTGATGTGGTTACTCCATTTTTTCCGAAGCACAACACACCACTGAATTTATTAAGAATCGCCGAGATTTATCATTTTCTGTTATTAAACACTGCTGCAGAAGAAGATAAAAAAAAAATATTCTTTTTTTTGCAAATGTAATACTTTTGTTTTACACGAATTCTATGATTGAAGTAGGGCTTTGCAAACGATCTCATAGGGTTGCATTCTGCCCTGAATGCAGAGTAGAAAAGTATGCATTCCTTTCGCATACAAATCCACTCAGTATTAGAAAGCTATTTCTTTAAATTAATTTGATTGGTTATTTTAAATAATGATATTTATGAAATGATAACAAGATATATACGAGCGACTTTGTGTTATTTATTGTGAAAAAAAAAACCTATACAAAAGACTTTAATTTCATTCAACGTGGCACTTGAGATTTTGTTTGTTTATGTTTGTAATCGTCGAGTAGGCGAATATGATGTCAAACGAAGACCTGAAAAACTCAATGTCTAACAACTATGTCGCGGACTTAGTACACTGTTGCAGTAAATGTCAGCAGGCTGTATTATAAACAAGTACTAAGTTACTGCAAAATTGAGCCAGCCAGAAAAGAAAAAAAAGAAATTTTTTTTTTGCAAGCTATCGTGAAAGCATTTTTTTTTGTTTCACTTGGCTTTGTCAGGATAGAATTATCCTTTTCATCGAGATCATGAATCTCAAGTGATTTTAACAAGAAACAATTCCTATCAGAGAAATTTCTGAATGATATGAATACACAGTCAGGATCCTGCGAAGCCCGCATCGGATGCCTGAAAACGAAACTAATGGTTGAGATGAGAGGGAGACTGCTATACACTTTCCAAACAGCTGTTTGCGTTATATGAGAACCCAGCTGATTACAGAAAAAAAATACTACCTTGCGAGAAATGGTAGAAATAAAAGTTCACCAGACACTCGAGTAAAATAAAAGAAAAAGAAAGGCCGCCTTCGCCGAGCGAAAAGCTGCGATAAAAGAGAGATAAAAAAAAAGGAAACACTGTGCGTTCCCTTTCCAAGCACAAGTTACACATGATGCGTGTACTTAAACGAAATCCAAACTATTGTTGATTTGTTTGCTAACATAAACAAATGCTTTTAATGATGTAATATATGAAATGTTCCTTGAAGTGATATTGTAAATATGATTTTATGTATATGATATGAGATGTTAGTGAGAATTATTAATTTTATCAATTGTTGATATTATGAAGTTATGAAAGATTGTGAGATGATGCTTATGGAAATGTACGAGATGCATAATGAAATTGTACATAGAATAAAACAGGTACAACCTGAAGGCATAAGGATGCTTAACAATGATGTAAACAAACCATTTCATTAACATGAAAATCAGTTTAGTTAGTTATGCTTGAATGTTATCTAGCTAATGATACCTATTGTTAAGATGTAACAATTTCACTTTGAAAGTTATTGAATGTTTAGCCTAAATTACTATATTATTATTTAATATCTGATGTTATTTGATCCCATTAGTTACTATTTGTTTTAATAGTTAGTTTATACTGAACTGGCTTGTGGATAGGCTACGTTAAGCACAGAAGATGTCTTAGCCTGCCGACATTCGTGCGTTACAAGTGCACGATTCACACATGAGTGAAGAGTTTTAAGACTGTTTAATGACCGGGATACTTGTTAGTTAAAATGTACACAATACAGTTCGCAACGGCTGTGTACCTATCAGTGATGGGACCCGACGAGTGCGTCCTTGTGAGAAGTGGCGGTTCCGCCGACACGAGCAGCACCGCAGACGTCCCGACGCCGCCTCTCACGTGTTCGTGGGGTAGGGCGGCAGCTGCAGCCGCAGTCCGCCGCTGCAGATGTTCGCCGCGGAGCCCGGAGCCATGGTGTCCGGTACTGCGAGCCGCCACACGCCAATCCCGCCGACGTGAGGTGTGGAGCAGGTGTTGGTGTTGGCCGCTTTGAGGTCGGGCGCTGTCCCGATGCCTCCTCAGCCGCCGCCGTGGATGTCGTTTGCACCGCGGGTGGACGTTGATCCACTGCCGTGACGTGTCCTGGAGAACGTCATATTGTTGACTCACATGTATATACACCCGTTACAGCCATATGAGATTGCTACTTACAGTAAGTATGTCCTCCCACGTCCCTCTCAACAGGAGCGGCTCAAGGGAGTAGACGCCGTCGGAGAGTTGTAGCAGGTCCAGCAGAGAAGATTTTTGCGCGGGAAAACCCGTGGACCATTCGAGCACAGGTCTGCTAGCGGCGACGACCCGATGCAAAGTGATTAAAATTGCGCGAATTGTCTGGTGTAACGGTCGAAAGGACGATAAAAAAAAAAAAAAAAAAGGAGGAGAAGAAGAAACTCAGTCGCTCCAAGTTTTTTTTTTTATGTGTGGTGCGCGCGCCGCTAGGCGACAAGGCTATTCGTTGTACACAGTGCGAGAGAGACGGTAAACTGCCAATCACATTGTACTGTTTTGAACAGGTCAACGATTGCAGTTCAATATGATTGACAAGGGCGGCAATTCTGTGCTGTTACTATTTTCATAATGCACAGAAAGTTATGACTTATTTTAATGATACTATTATTTATAAAGTCTTATTATTTTGATTGTTATTATTATTATTATGAAATTTTATTATTTAATTTGTATATTGTTCGCCCGCAAAAGTTATTTAAATATATTTTTATTAATTATGTATATCTACGAGAGCTATGCTCTATGACCTGAAATGGACTTATATGGACAGTCAATTGAGTATACCCCTCTAAGGACTAATGAACTTAACGAATTAACGAGGATTTTATTCGGGGTATTACTTAAAGAAATTTTCATTGTTGGAAATTTTCGTTTTAAATTTACCGCATTTTTGTGTTTTCAATTGTATTAATAAGTGTTATTTACGGTATTTATATTGTAAATTACGCTAACCGATTTTGGTTTCGGCCAATGAGAGGCCGTGTTTTAGATGTGAGGCGTCTAGAACGTATTAATTAAAGAGGTTGGTTGTATGAAGGCGTCTGATGCCGACGCAAAGGCGCGAGGCCTATTTTAAATTTGAAATATAGCTAGTTAGATTATGCCATCCGACACTCAGGATGAGCTTAAACGACGTATAAATAAATAATGTGTAAGATTATAAGGGCATATTCTGACGGATATGTTATTAGGAGTGAAAATCTGTAAGTAAAGATCTTGCATTTTGTATCGCCCATAGACATACCCAGCTGTATGTAATTTCGTCGTAAATAACTCCGATTTGACTAAAAACTGATTAGTTTTCACGTAAAAGGTGTCAATTATCCTGAACTACGTCATGAATTATTAGTTCCAAGATTTAAATTATTATTTTATTTTGAGATACCCAGAGGTGAAATGGGAGTACAAGTTTCGTGTCTCTACCATAT
The DNA here is from genome assembly GCF_032445375.1 of Bacillus rossius redtenbacheri. Classification (NCBI taxonomy): domain Eukaryota; kingdom Metazoa; phylum Arthropoda; class Insecta; order Phasmatodea; family Bacillidae; genus Bacillus; species Bacillus rossius. Next base: position 378,896,486 of record NC_086330.1, read on the forward strand.
AAACTGAGTTAAGTCAAGGCAAATACGAACCCAAATATAAACATAAACAGTAATCATACTAATTATTAATTGTGCTATGATTTCAAACATTTTCTGGTATGTAAGAATGCGTCCGTAAAAACATCATTTGATTTATTTTCTGAACATACACTAACGAACTTTTGTGAACGATTCATGTGTGCTACGTATTTTCCTGATGTTTTAATTTACATAAACGCATATCCACGAGTCATGTTCAGTATCGTTAGGATTGTTTTTCTGTGATTTTTTTTATCTAATTATATTAATATTGATTTTTATCTCTACACATATGTTAGTTGTCCCTGATGAATAGCAATTTTTATTATTAATAAAAACCTGAATTCTATCCCTATGTGTTGATATATGTTACCTAGCTACCTGTGTCCAAGAGTGTGTGTTTTATGATAAATAACATTTTTTTTGCATGTTTCTAAGGGTCAGAGTACAAGAGCATAACAGTACCATTGACACATATATATATGTCTATATATATATTTTGAAAAATAGTGACAGCCAGTGTATATCGTCCCGACAACACACACACAACAAAAGGGTCTATATATAAATAAACGAGTACTATTAATGGTACTGGCACCAGCAGTAAGAACACACCGAAGAAGTTTAGCAGCAGTATAGTATAACGTCCTAGGAGACAAACAGAAAAGTATCTTTAGTGAACTGTGCAGTGCCAACATTGTTGATTTACATAATGAAAGGAACTGTCCTAGCTTCAACAAACTTTTAAAGACTTATGGAAACCGCCTGGATAAATGTATAAAACTGTATGGCAAATTCCATTGCGCCCATTGTAATGTTCAGCTACTTAAATTCTGGCTATTCGACCACCCATACTACTATGTATAATTGGGTCTCGAGTTAATGTTGCCTTTGTCACTATGATGTGTAGTGTGTGAATATTATGTGATTTTATTACTCGTTATTTACTTCTTTTAAATCATCGATTGTTCTTACCCCTTGCTGTTTGTAATAAGATTTAAATAAATATGTGTTTAACATTTACGTTGTTTGCTTTAATTTCAAAACATTTAATTGCCGCTATTATTGAATTGTAACTATAAGTTATTAGTCTCCTCAGCTAGAGTGATTGCTCTAATACATAACTTCTAACACTACCTTCGAGATGTCTTCCGCCACTACGAGAAGAAGAGAGAGTCTCTACACAACACCAATATTTTATAAATACTCTATCATATTTAATAAACATACATTATTAATTAATAATAATATGGCTACAGGTTCCAAACTTATCCCGACTTGTCTAGACTGACTACATAACACTTGGCGCCATCCGGCAGTAACTTTAAGAATTAAAGATGGCGACGGTGGCGCGCTCCGGCGGTAACTTTAAGAATTAAAGATGGCGACGGTGGCACACTCTGGTAGCAACACTAGGAACTAAAGATGGCGATGGTGGCGTCATCTGGTATCGATTGTATGAACTAAAATATGGCGACGGTGGCACCATCTACCAGCCAACTTGAGAACCAAGATGGCGGCGCCTCTGGCAACTAATTTTTGAATTTGGCGCGCGATACTAGCGACATCTACCAGCCAACTTGAGAACCAAGATGGCGGCGCCTCTGGCAACTAATTTTTGAATTTGGCGCGCGATACTAGCGACATCTACCAGCCAACTTGAAAACCAAGATGGCGGCGCCTCTGGCAACTAATTTTTGAATTTGGCGCGCGATACTAGCGACATCTACCAGCCAACTTGAGAACCAAGATGGCGGCATGCGACACCTGCCTGCCGACTCCCTAACTAATATTTGAATTTGGCGCCATCTGGTAGTCTGTGCTGGAATTAAAGATGGCGATGGTATAATAATAATTTGAATTTCATGCATTTGGGAAGGCAAAGACACCTTCCCCCTTTTATCATAAAACTTGACGTCAGTACGTGGCATATATAGATTATTTATTCCACCATATCCCAATTGGTCTCGTGGTCTAGTGGTCAAGGTGTCCGCCTCGTAACCACGACATCCTGGACGTTTTCAAGTCCCATGGATCGAATCCCAGCCTCGGCACTGAAATTATTTTAGTTAAAGAAAAAAAATAAAATAATCCCTGCTGCTATCTGGTGGCGACCAACAGAACTATATGACGTCGCAAGATGGCTGCCTCCAGCAGCCGGAAACAAGATGGCGGCCTGCAGCAGACGAAACAAGATGGCGGCCACCAGCAGACGAAAACAAGATGGCGGCCACCAGCAGACGAAAACAAGATGGCGGTTGATGTTTACATCGAATTTCAAAGTTCGAAAAAAAAATTCAAATCCAAGATGGCGTCCGTGACACAAAGTGCAATGGTGACGTCACGATTCGAAGTTGGTGGAAATTTCTAGAAATACAAAATGGCGGATGGATTAGCATGGATTGGCATACAGATTAGCATAGATTAGCATACAGATTAGCATAGATTAGCATACGGATTAGCATATATTGGCATAGATTAGCATAGATTGGCATAGATTAGCGTAGATTGGCATAGATTGGCATAGATTAGCATAGATTGGCAAGGTCAAAGGTCAAGGTCAAAGGTCATGATGACGTCATCCAAGATGGCCGCCGATGACGTCATCCAAGATGGCCGGCTCCTGGCTCCTTCGCCTGTTCTTGAACCCCCCATTTCCAACTACTGTAACGGGGACATTTTTTCGTGCGTACATGGCTGATGAACGTAACGGGACACTTTTTCGTGTGTGCATGGTCGAAGGAAGTGACATAATCCCTAATCCCCAGCCCCCAGCCCCTGTCCTCATACGAACCAAATACATCTACTTACAGGAAATCCTTTGAATTGCTCGTCCTCCATTCTGCCTGCATATGATGTACTGCTGTTTCCTAAAACCTGTTGGTCAGTACCGCTGTCACTGTCAAGCACACTCTTCCCCCTTCCTATTTCACGACTCTCACTGACCATTGTAGCTAGACTGAACCGCTTGAAGAAGGCACTACCATTCGTACCAGTAACCATCCCTGGTGTAACACGCTTTACATTCCCAACAGTATCACGGACCTTGGCAGTGACTGACTCTGAGGGATCTCGCACCCTGAGGCGCTACTGCAGCCCAAGTACTCGTGTCACTGTCTACGCCGTGCTGGTCGAAAGGTGGCACAAATATCTGAAATGGGGAAGATAATCTGATCTGATCAAGATGACGATGGAAAACACCTCCTCCAATACCATTTACCCTGTAAGTGAGCGGACCCAGTTGGTCAACTATGGGCGCGGTTACACGGGACCCTGAACTACTTCAGGTGAACATGTTTAAGTAAACACGTTTACAAACGCGAAAGTGTACGGTTACACGGTAGTTGCTGAAAAGTGTGTTTAGCTCTAAAACCGATTTCTACTGTCAACGAATGACTGTGTTGTTGATCTCTATTTTGTAATTGTATACAGAAAACGCGGGATTTTCTCACTTGTTTATACAGCATTATCAGCAGAAATGGAATGTGTTTGCATATTGTTCAATATTTTTTTTACAAATCGGGAATTCAAACAACATGCACAGTAAAATTTTTAAACTTATTTTTTATTATTTTTTGAGCGAGAGTACCTATCTCAGTTTTAAGAAAATTAAGGTCAGGATCAATTAAAAAATATATATATAATTATCTGTTGATTTTTTTTTGTTGCATTCGGTAAAATATTACTCGAACTTACAGAAACACTTTCCATCTTGAATTTCTGCAAAAGACTGTTTATATTCTAAACAGCCAATCAGAGGCGAATGTAGAAGATATGTCGATCTGAACTACTTTGCCAACCTGTTTAAGTTAAATGGGAAATGGCCTCGAACGAAACATGTTCAGACTGTGTGTAACCGCACTCAACAGCTGAACATGTTCACCTGAAGTAGTTCAGACTCCCGTGTAACCGCGCCCTATGATGCCTCGGCCCCACTTGTTCTCTCCGCGCCCATAGACTCGAAAAGTCACTGCACTGCCAGGTGCAAAAGTGTCCGACCTGCACCGAGGTGAAGAAGCAGGAGGTGGTTGGTGGGTAGCAACCGTGGCTGCTACGGAAGGCGTAACCAGGGAGAGTCTATTTCGCAATACCCTGCCAAACATCAAACTGCTGGGACTCTCTCCAGTAACAGCATGAGGTGTCGTCCGGTAACTCAGAAGGAACCTAGGGAGTACCACCTCCATTGGCACCCCAGAGTGGAGAATGGCTTTGATCTTCTGCTTGAACGTCTTGACCATGTTCTCAGCTTGCCCGTTGGTTGCTGGGGGGTATGATGGGGAAAATGTGTGTCTTATGGCATTCTGACGGCAAAAATGTTGAAACTCTTCCGATGCAAACTGGGGGTCATTGTCCGATACAAGCCGCTCCGGGAGGCCATGCATTGCAAACCACCCACGCAATTTGTTGATAACGGCTGTGCTGCTAGTACTTGTGAGTTCACACACTTCAGGCCACTTAGAGTAGCTGTCCACTAACACCAAGAAGTTCTTTCCCAGGAAGGGACCAGCAATGTCCACATGTACTCTATGCCACGGCTTGCCAGGCCATACCCATGGCAGAAGGATAGACTTATCAGGCATAGACTTCTCCTGCAAACACGACTCACACGATGTTGTGACCTTTTCCAATGTATCATTTAACTTCGGCCACCAAACGTAAGACCATGCTAGAGCTTTCATTTTACACACACCAAAATGGCTGGAATGCAATTCCTGCAAAATTTTACTCTGTAGAGACAACGGCACGACCACTCTGTGGCCCCACATCAGCACTCCCTGCTCAAGCGCCAAATCCAGCCTTCTTGTGTAAAATGGTTTCAAAGCCTCTTCAACCTCTGACGGCCAGCCATCACGAACGCACAACAATACTTTGCTCAAAACCTGGTCACGCTCTGTAGCAATCCTAATGGCTTGTGCCATCACTGGTAAAATCTCAGCCTTTGCAAAGTACATATATGAAAACTCTTCTGAAACCTCTACCCGGTGCAACGGCAACCTGGAAATGGCATCTGCATTGGAGTTTGCTGAGCCTCTCACATACTGTACCTTATAGTCAAATCCTTGCAACAAAACAGCCCAGCGCTGTAGGCGATTTGCAGCCAATTGAGGAATGCCGCAATGGTTGCCAAATATGTGCGTTAGGGGCTGGTGATCGGTAACCAGGCAGAACTTCCAACCATACACATACTGGAAGAATTTCTTGATGCCAAAAACAATTGCCAAAGCTTCCCTATCTAACTGCGAATAGTTCTTCTCGGCTTCTGACAATGTACGAGAAGCAAACGCAATTGGCTTCTCCGAGCCATCCAGATACACATGACTGATCACCGCCCCGAGGCCATATGGGGAAGCATCACACGCCATCTTGATAGGCAACTCAGGGTCATAGTGGGCCAGTACAGTAGATGAAACAATTAAATCCTTGAGCTGCTTGAAGGCAACGTCGCACTGCGAGGTCCAACTCCAACGACATCTTTTCTTCAAAAGCCCATGCAAGGGTGCGAGGATTTTAGAGAGGTTAGGTAAGAACCGAGCATAATAGTTTACCAACCCCAGCCATGCACGCAGCTGCTTGAGGTCTTGCGGAACTGGTGCACCCACAACTGTACTGACCTTATCGCCGCAAGTATGTTGCCCCTCTTTGTCAATAGTGTGACCCAAAAATGTTACTGAAGGCTGAAGGATTTTACACTTCTTCGTATTTACCTTGAGACCATATTTGTCTAGACGCTGGAATACTGTACCCAGATTTTTCCAGTGCTGCTCCCTTGTCGGACCAGTAACCAGAACGTCATCTTGAAAGAAAACCACTCCGTCTAGGCCCTGAAGGACCTGCTCCATTGTACACTGAAAAATGGCCGGACAGGACACAATTCCGAATGGTAGTCTGCTGTATCTGAAAAGACCCCTGTATGTATTGATTGTGCACAATTCTTGAGATGCCTCATCTAACTTTAACTGCTGGAATGCCTGAGACAAATCTACTGTAGAAAATTCCTCACCACCCTTCAACTTTTCAAACAGCTCTTCGACCCTGGGTAGTGGGTAATACTCTACTACTAATCCAGGATTTACAGTTATTTTAAAATCAGCACATATGCGTACACTGCCGTCACTTTTCGCCACTGGCACAATCGGTGTAGCCCATTTACTGAATGTTACGGGGTGCAGAATGTGCAGCCCTAACAGTCTGTCTAGCTCCATGTCCACCTTGCTTTTTAGTGCGAACGCAAGGGTCCTGGCAGGCAAAAACTCAGGAGGAACATTTTCCTTTAGTCGTAAGGAGACCTGCCCATCAGTAAATGTTCCCAGGCCCTCATCGAAAACCAGTGGATATCGCCTTACCAAGCTGTTAAACAACTCCAACTTTTGCTTCTCTGATGTCTCGATATGTAACAAGTGCGGTCGTGGTAAATGTAAAGCATCATACCAGTCTCGCTTTAGCAAGGGTGGACCACCATTTGGTACTATAAAAAGATCTAATTCTGCAGTCTCAGGCTGTCCCTTTACTTTCACGGGCACCCTCAACGTACCACACGGACTCATCACCTCATTTGTATAAGACTTCAATCTGACATTGGTAGGCCTCAAGGGATGGGTTGCAAACAATTGTTTGTAGGTATGTTCTGACATGGCGGATATAGCAGCACCGCTGTCCACTTCCATGTCTAATTGTACTTCCCCAACCAAAACAGGTATTACCCATGGCTTTGGTTTTGTTCCAGTTGATATACAAAACACTGATGTGAACTCAATTTCCTACCGATCTACGAGGCCAACTTGGTTCTCTGCACCATCATGTACCACAAAGTTGTGTGCTCTCGACTCACCCTTCTTTGACATCGCTTGATTTGGACACATGCGCTGCAAATGACCCAGCTGTTTATAATTGTTGCACCTATAACTCTTAAATTTACAGTCTTTCACCACATGGTTAGCCCTACCACAGCAAAAGCATTTCACTGTTCCTAACCCTTTTTCATCTACCTTCCTGGGCCTAAACTTGACTACATTTACGGCCTCGGTCACTGGAGGCGTCTGACAAGGTACCTCACTAACCTTCAAATCTGCCACACCTAAAGATGCATTATCCATAGCCGCTTCATACACAGCTGCAAGTGCTACGGTATTCTCAAACGTGATGTCTTCTGGTTACAAGTATAACCTATGTGTTATATGTTTATCTCTTACCCCGACCACAAATTGGTCACGCAAATCCGAGTCTAAAAACGTCCCAAAATTACAATACCTGGTTAATTTCCGTAACCCAACCACAAAGTCAGAAATTGTTTCGCTATCTTGTTGCACACGCTTGTGGAAATTGTGCCGTTCAGCTATGACCGATGGCTTGGGAGAATAATGATCACTCAACAACTTCAAAAGTTCCCTGTAACTCACGTCCTGAGGTTTCTTTGGTTCGCACAAATTCCATAAGACTTCGTATGTTTCTTTGCCTAATGACGATATCAAAATTGCGCGCCGCTTCGCTTGGTCCTCTTCTTAATCACTGACGCCATTGGCAATAAAACACTGTTCCAGCCGCTCAGCGTATGATTCCCACGAATCCTCGCTGCAAACAAAATTTTCCACTTTGAAACCTCCCATTTTAACAACGCTGAATAAACGGATTATTCTTTCCGGCACAACATCCCATCCTCGTCACCACGTGTTACATTTTTATTTCTAAATCACCAACTAGAGTTACATTTGATCAAGCTATGTAGCCATCCATTTTTCCAACTGTCCACAAGTCTCCAATGCGGCAAATGTTACAGACTTAAATATCCCACAAATGTGTGCTAATTTCATTGCATTTTTAGTGCATTTTAAAATTTCACCCTTAACACACCTAAAGAAGTAAAACCTCAAAAACGCAGATGATAATTCCAGTCTAGGGGGAAATGTCACAGGATCACAGTTGAAGCATTTACATTGACGCATTCGGTACGTACTCTGTTTTTTTGGGCTAGCCCTGGGAAATCAATAGTACCATCATGCTAAAACGAATTGTAGATAGGTTTTAAAATTTAGAAAAATGTTTACTGTTTTCCATAAAATGAATACTTTTCGAATATTGATCACAATTGGCATTATTTCAAAGAATTCTGCATTAAATTTTGTGTCCGAATTTCATATTATAAGTTTATTTGCAACATGAGAACACATGGATTTCCTTGTTACCGAGCTTACATGTTCACACATCTGTGGCGAGTGCTGAAGGACTCGCTCACATTTTATTTTTATATTTTTTTAGGGTATATATGGCGAGCTGCACAGAGTTGGAGGTATCCAGGACACAGCTGAAGCAATCAAAAACTCAGTCAAAAGTGGAGTAGAAAATATTAAGAAGCTGTTAACAAGAATACGAACAAAATGCAGGGAAGATGTCGACAGCAAATTTGACTCCGTTCCTCCATGGTCTGCAAGTTACAAGGTTTCAGTCCTAAAAGAAGACTTGCGTATTGAACTGTGTCTTCGTGTAAATCGCGAGAAAAATCGGAGATCTGTAAAAACAGAATTTCACTTCTGCAAATTACTGACGAAAGACGAGGTTGCGCAGGTTCACATCATTGAAGAATGTGAAAAATGCAATAATCCAGGAAACGAGCAATGCCGGTCACAGTCAAAACAACACGAGGCAGGGGAGGATGTTCTTGGAAACTGCACGAATGTGCCAGTGTACGATGAAAGGGATGTAAATATAGAAATAATTTCAGATGACGACACTTTTACGGTGACTTTGTACTCTAAACTTTCGGAGTTCCCTGTTAGCGAGGAATATATTCAGGGGCAACAGAGAAGAGATAAACATTTGACACCCGAAAATAAGAATGAGACATTCGATCCTAATGGAAACATTTCTGCAGACGACTTTTATTGCGATAGTAGCGAACCTAGTGATCGTAAAAGCTCTAACGGTATTTCGTCGCAATGCAAAGAATCGGAGGAGGAGATCGTAAAAAATGTTCCATGGGCTGTTGAAAAAAGTTGCCTCAGATGTGAAATTATTGACTGCGAGAAAAATATTTTTATGAATGAGCTTGGTAACTCACTTCAGACATTAAATTACCTTGTCAAAGAACTTAGAGTTTTTGAAAAAGGAATATTAAAAAATGAGTATCCGCTACAAAATAATGTCATTGTTAAAACAAACAATACAATAAAATCACTTGAAGATGATAGCTGCAAGAAAAAGGATAATGAGTCGAAAGTACTCGGTCAGAATGTTCTCTTAGAGCAGAAACTTGAAACATGTATTTTTGAAAGAGATGAACTAGCAAAAAGACTGAAGGAACTTAGCCTTAAATATACTTCCCTCGATAAAACTTTGTATTATCTCCAAAATAATTTAACAGACACAATACAGGAATTAGATTTATGTATCTCTGAACGTAATGAATTAGCTCATAAACTCGAGGAAGCGAAACTACTAAATGAAAGCCACAATTTTAACGATAATGAGTCATGGAACAACTGTAAAAAAATTAAATGCCACCAGTGTTCTTTTTTAAGCAATAAATATGAAGAACTACAGACTTGGTTGGAATTGAAGTTCTTGGATCTTGGAGAACAGATTGCAAATAGAGATAATTTTTCTAAGGAAACTAATGAATCGAAAGGAAGATATGAACGCCTTAACATGGAGACCCAAACAACTGAAGATGAAACATTTTGTTGCAAATGTGTATCGCCTGAAAACGAAATTTACGAATCTATCATTATGTCAGAAAATAAACCTGAGGAACTGTTCAAAAAAGTATGTTTTTTGGCAAAAGAAAATGAAGTCAAAAGTGAAACCATTTCATTTTCCAATGCTGAAATTCAAACTGATTGCAGTTCAATTACTAACATAGAGTTTGAAAGAATATGCAAGGAAAACAAAGAAGTAGTGACAATGTCTACACAAAAATTAAGAGACATAGAACAATGTGGATTTGCTACAGATTTAATTTCAAAAATTTCGGAGTTCATCGAAATAGCATATCTAAATGCCAGTGACAAAAATGAAATATTTCAGGATGAGAATTTATTGCTTTTCGTAGAAATATTACATAAATTTAATATTATAACAAAATTAAGGGTTAAGCCTGCCTTCTCTGGAATTTTGGAGAGACAACAATGGAACAAGGAATCTATTGAAAACCAAAATTATAATGTCAATGAACTTGTCGAGTCTGATATACAAACTGATGACCAACAAGAGCAGCCGAAAAGAGAACTTAAGAGCTTATATTATTGTGATAAAATTGCCAGTGAAATAAACAGTGGAGTTTTGACCAAGTGTAATGGGAACTTGTCTGAAGATATGGAATTATTCGAAACAGAGATCAAGCCACTGGTGTTGCATGAAGGTGGTTGTCAAGCGAATAATAACATACAGTTAATTACAACTGCCGTTGGAACTTGCATAATTACTTTAGCACGCAGCTGCATGGGTGAAGTGTTGGAGGGCACATGGATGCGTGAACTTAGCCTAATGCCCTTACATGCAGGAATACGATCTAGCATTTGGATTGTTTTGAAAACCCGTGACTCAAATGACTCAAGAATGGAGCATTTGTGCAACGAATATAGTGACCATAGAAACAATTCCCATGTAATCTTTACAAAAAGTAAGATCTTCACTCAGCAGAAAGGGAAAGCAAACCTTGGCTTAAATTTGCATTTGGAACGAAACTATAATATTCTAGACTTACCCAAGGTCTCAGATGTTGCTGAAGATGAAATTGTTACTGAAAACCACAAAGAAACAAGCATTTCAATTGATGATTGTGTTCAGAGTAAACTCTCCAAGATAACTTTACTTCCGGAAACAGAATTTATCTTTGAGGAAAAGATTAAGTTAGGCACATTTATCTTACCAGGTAATTGCATAATTGAAGAAATCTGCACAAATACCATCACAAAATTAAAGGAAATTGAATCTTCAGAAATTGAGCATGATTTAAATTATGTTGGTATTCCATCTGAAGCTGTGACTAGCATCATAAGTAAGAAACCTAACTATAATTCAGAGAGAAATATCAGTAACATTGCATCAAAAAAATTAATTGAAACACATCCATCTAAAAAAAATTATTTCGAGATGATTGACAGTACTGTATATCAGCTATCATCTGTAATAAATGAAAGGGATTCGTTTAAAAAGCAGGTAGATGAACTCAACAAAGCTTTGAAAACCACAAAACTGCAACTCGAAGAACAACATTTTCAAAATACCAAAATGAAATCCAAAATTAAAACATTGAAGACTACAATCAGTGAAAAGGTACCTAAGCAATGTAAAATAATTATAACTTTATGTATGGCCAAGTGTCTCCTCGACTGTGACACTTATGCCTTCCACGTGTATCGAGGTGGTAATGGATGCCAAAGGCGCCAACTAGCAAGTGGGGAACATTCCTGTGTGCTAGTACACAGGGGTGGAGATGACTCTTTCAGATCTCCGGGTGGACCATCACCAAGTGGCTGTGGGCAGTAGATCGTTGGATCCCGGCAGAGATACCCCAAGGTGTTAGCCTCCTGGGGCACTACTAATGCTGATGGATTGAAATACTTAATTTTCTGGAAGGAGCCATTTTTAGGCACACACCCGTACAAGATAGCCCACCGACGGGATGTGGTGTGGACAATTTCGATGGTCGCGGCCATCTTCTGGCCAGGTGTCACATCCACAGGAACCATAGCATGATGTTGGTAGTAGACTGGCGCTGACCACCTGTTACAAAATACACTGTGAAATACAAGAACACTCTAGGTTACTGAAGCCAGAAATTAGGTTAACTAACCACGAGGGCTCAAAGAATGCATGCACCGAAAGTCCTCGGCCCAGTTTAGCTAAAATTTTATGTGTTGTCACACGTTCTGCAGATATTGGTGGCTCTGTGTTTGTCGAAGTGGTGAAAGCCACAAGACGATAGTAGCTTAGGTGAGGACTGGGTCACGATCGGTGCCCATAACATTATGTATCCATGATAAGTTGCGTAGGTGCGAAAGAAAATGTTACTTAAGTGACCTGTATCTGAAATAGGTTGTGTGTTGGCTGGTGGGAGGTATGGAGAATTTACATTGTGTATAAATTGGAGTTGTTTGCACGAACAAATGATGGACCCCGCTGTGTTGTATGCATCTAGTCCTACATGAGTTAGTTTGCTACTGCCTATCTCTGACATGTTTGTTCTCTGCCAGGGGGTTGTTTTTGTGGGAGTTGTGTATAAAGTATTGCTGAAATTCAGGCCACATTTGCAGAACCGGTATTAATGTCTTAAAATAAACAGTGATTTAATGGGAGATTTACAAACAGGCTGTCTCTTGTAAGAATTATTTAAATGGTTTATAAAAGACAAATATACCCAGAACAATTATCATGCTAGAGATAATAGAATGTCGATGTGTCGTTTCACATTGTCCTGCACCGGGTGCGTTCATTCACTCGTACATCCACGCCCTCCTGGGGAAGCGATGAGGCATAACGGCCTCGGAAACCACCTCGGAAAATCTAATGAGAATGGTGTATATGAGACTAAAGTCCCAATGAAATAACTTAGTAAAAAATTTGGATGCACTTATAGAGGTATAGAACTATATAAGAATGTATGCAAGTCAGCAAGTATGCAAGTGTGCTATAATGCAAACATACCAACAGTCATCCCATCCCACTCCTGGGTATCTTTCCCCTCTCAGCCTGATCATTGCACCATTCGTTTCCCTCTGACCATTACATTTTCGTTATTCTCTGATGATGTCATTGCCTCGACTTACCCTCCCACCTGTAAAGAAGTTTCACTTCAATAAATAACAAGCATCGTGTGGTTTGCTCTTCACTTGCATCAGGATTGCCTGCTGGAAGAGTTCGAGCTAGCGCTACTGGGCATCAGTCCGCCGGGCAAGATGGCGGCGGAGGCGGCGCTGTGCGCGCAGAGAGACGCCCTGGCCGAGGACGCGCGGCGTCTACGCGCTGCTCTCGTGTTCCGCAATGCCGAGGTGGAGAGCCTCCGCCAGCAGGTGAACACGTTCAAGGCGCTCCTGATGGCCGGCCCGGGCAACCCCGCGAGGTAAGGCACCATGCAATAAGTATGGAATAATCATGGCTTCTTAATACTGCATTATCCCCTTAAATTCTGTTAACACTTTTTCCTCCTTGGTTTTAATCAAAGGCTGGAAGGCAGCCGGGTGGGAAACATTAGTTGCCCCCCAAAATTCAGTACCATCAAAAACCAGTTCCCGCCCCTTTCTTGGATAGTATATTTTCTGCCCGACATGACTTTTGCACTCAGTATGGATGAGCACAAAGTTTTCTCTGTGTCTATGAAGGCTTTACCTTGTCCCAACTTAACGAGTTGTAGTAAATAATACCGTGTTAACACCCGGAGCTCTGCATGCTGATTGGCGATCCAGCCAGGTGGCCACCGTAATCATCACTAGGCATGGAGCGAGGCAGTGCAGAAGTAAGACATTAGACTAGTATTTCAAAGGAACTGGGTTCAAACCCCGGTTTTTACTAGGCCTATATACATGCAATAAGCAGAAAATTTTGTAATACAATATGCCATAAAACAATGCCCCAGTTATAATTCTTAATATTATCAACTGTAAGCATTGTAGAGTGTTGGTTCAAGGTGACACATAAAGAGTAATTCAAACATTTTTAGAAGTGCTTCCGCGAGTACTGATTTGTTGTTCTCTCGCTTGCAGCCCCTCCTACGCAAAATGGCGACTCCTGAACGTAAAGTTTTTTGTGTTCTGCAATTTTCTGAGTGAATCTGTAATTTCAGTTCAACGTAAGTTCCTTTTAAAGACTATGCCGGTTACAGTTGCTACATGATTGAAAGCCAGATGACTGTTGTATTGGCCATAATGGTCGAGACGACATAGCCCTTTTTCGCTGGCCTCCACATTCCCCTAACATAATGCCATGCGATGATTTACTTTAGGGCTTTATAAAAGATAGTGTCTACATTCCGTCACTACCTAATTATTTGTCATAGTTGAGATACATAATTGAAGAGGCTATTGCTTTCATTACTCCGGGCTGTTAACCAAAGTGTGGGAAGAATGGGACTTAAGGTTGGATGTGTGCCGTTTAACTAAAGGCGCACATATTTAACATTGTAACATTTGTAACTAAGTTAGTTTACCTTCAATTTGATGCTTGATTTGTTCTAAATAGTCTCAATTAAACTGTTATAATGTACCAGTGAAACTGGGTCATTCCCTTTGGGCATCTTATATTAAAAATATTTTTGTTAAAACATAACATAGATAAGGAGTTTTTGTTATTTTTATCATTCCTGTTGCACAGTCACAATTGCCTTCACAGCGAGGGTGCTGCTTTAATTCCAGGGGGGCCGGAACCCCCTTTCCACCAGGATCTATGCCCAGTCCTCTAATTAGTGTTGTTGTAATAGTCTCTAATGTCCTCGCTGTTAACAATGTGGTAAGCCCAGTGGCGTAGCGTGCCATCTCGGCGCCTGGGGCGGGAGACCCATTTTGCCGCCCCCATTATATAGGTGCTTAGTTAAAATTAAATTTCACATGCAATGAGGTACCTTTTATTGAAGTTAAAATAGGATGAGCGGTTTTACAAGCGGATTCTACGGGCCTTATGAGCAGCGAAGTCAGAAATAACTTTGTCAAAATCAATATTAGCAGCCAATTCTTGTTCAATCGACAATATAGCCAAGTTTGATAGTCTAGCGGAGCTCATAGTAGATCTGAGGTAATTTTTTATTAGCTTCAACTTCGAAAAACTTCTATCACAACTTGCAACACTAATCGCCAAAGTCAAATATATACGAATCAAGATGACTATATTTGGAACCGAAATTCCGAGATTCAGTTTTTGAATGAACTGGAGGAGCTCCAGTGGTCCTTTACCACTTATATCTTCCTCTGATTCAGAACAGGCAACAACAACAAACTGCTGAAGACGCTTCCGCTCCATCTGAAACTCGTCCTTGTCGATGTCTTCTAATACATGGGAAAGATCACACTCGAACTTGCTGTCCAAAAGTTTCGCTGGCATAAAAAATCCGAACTTGTCCGATATTTCTTGAATTTGCTGGAATCGAGTCGTCATTTCTTGAATGATCTTGTCGAATGATGCGATAATCTCGCGACGGATTTCCTGTTCGTGAGACAAAGCTGCATCTTCAGAAGATTCATCGCCATGCATGCGTTTTTTCCTGCGAATTCTTCTCGTTTTGAGTTCGATTCCGAGTTTTTCGCAGAGAGTCTTAGCAAAGTCAATTGCTTCTTGCACGAAACGGTCTCTACTTTCCACTAAGAGGGTTTTCAAAGCGCAGAGTTTCTGAGCACACTTATCCACACTTAGTCCTCGTTGCTGCAGGTAAATCTGTGCGTCATCTACTTCAGGTAGCACTGCAGCCCAAAAGCCAAGAAAAGTTAGGAAGTTAAATGACTGAATGGCTGTCAGGAGAAGACTGGCTCCCGATCTTGTTTCGGAAGTTTGAGATGAATCTGTTAATTGTTCCAGTACCTCAAGAACTACCTCAAACTTATTTTTAAGCATCTTGACAGCTACATTTCTAGCGCTCCAGCGCGTTTCAGTGACTCGTTTTACTGCTTGACCTGTGACGGCAACCAAAGCGTTCCATCGAACAGTTGATGCGGAAAAGAAGGCAAACAGCTTCTCCAGAGTTCCAAAAAACGTCACGGAATCCACTGATTCAGAAGCAGCGTGTACCCCAGCCATGTTTAGTGAGTGGTTTGTGCATGCAACGAATATAGCTTTCGGATTCGGTGCTTTAATCCGGGCTTGAACTCCATTGTGGATCCCTGACATTGTGGCAGCATTGTCATTAGCCTGTCCTCTCAGATTCTGTATGTCCAGTCCGTCTGATGTTATCTTCGCGATTATATCGTTGCTGAGATCTTCTGCATTTTTTCCTTTTGGTTCGAAGAAGTCAATGAAAGATTCTACCACTGCGACTTTTTCTCCTTCGATATGTACGTATCGCAGAACTTGGCTCATTTGGTCATTGTGGGAGATGTCTGGTGTACTGTCGAAGATTACGCAATAATATTTAGCTTCTTGAATACGACGGATGATGGTGGATCGAACTTGCTGTCCCAGTAAGTTTATAAATTCATTCTGGGTTTCTGGAGATAGATACGAAACTGAGACTCTTGCTCCCAGCTTTATCTTTGTCAGGTGTTCCATTAGAAGAGGGTCGTATTTAGCTAGGAGGTGCACTAACTTCAGAAAGTTCCCGCGATTGCCACTATCATCTCCTCGAATGTCTTCTCGATGTCCTCTGAAGGCCAGATTCTGTTTGGCTAAGAACTGGATAATATTCAGCAACCTGTACAGTACATCCCTCCACTTCTTCTCCTCACTTTTGAAAACTTCTTGTTGTTTCTGATCGATGGTTGCTTTACAGTTCAGGCGAACATCCAAATCCTTCCATTTCAAGAAGCTCTGTTCATGGCCCAGGCTATTTTCATGGTCTCCTATTCTTGGATTTAGCTTCCACCATTTGTTGAATCCTTCTTCAGATGCGAAGTTAGAGCCTGAATTGCCAAACAGCTTGCAAGAAAAACAATACAAGGATTGCTTCAAAGGTGAGTACACCATCCATGTTCGGAGAACCTTTTCGCCGTTAGATAATGGTTTGTAGAACCACTCTTTGGATAGTTTTCGGGTACCGCCTTTCATTGAAGTCCCTGAGCGAACAACTTCGGCAAATTTGGAATCGATGTGCTGTACTGAGTCAGATCCGCGACGTACTAGAAGCGTTCTTACTTCGTCGGTCATAGGAGAAGGCCAGCAACCTACATCGTCGAGATTCACATCTTTGATTTTGGCAGGAGCAGAAGGCACGATTTAAATTATGTCTTCTTTGGCAACATTCACTTTTTATGCAGGCTTATGACTAGATGCTTGAGGTACTTTTGATGAGTCGACTTCGTCTTGACCCTGCTCTGTGGTGGGACCAGAACTACTTCCAACTGCGACGGCAGGTACGTCTTCTTCTTGTACCTGTAAAATAAGTTATGTATTCCCATGAATATTGGCCGGAGGACACGTTCGAATTTAAAATAAGTATTTTATCTATCACAAAACAAAAGTGGTTTTGGTGACGGCGCGGTTTGCCAGGCTTATAGGAAAATTTACAAACAAAATTGATTTTGTATGGCAGCTACCATTTTTAGAGTTTCCCGGTAAAAACTGACTGAGTAAGCCATGTTATAGATGTTATTAAAAGATAAAATGACGAGAAATTTGAGAAAAATCGTTGGCGCCATTTTTGAGCTAAATGAAAAATTATGTTTTCTTTGTATGACAGGTACCATAAATAATCAAGTTATCCAAAAACAAAAAAAAAACAAAAAAAATATTCCTAGACTACTACCTGATTTACAAAACATCCCCTATTGAAGTTTTAAATTCAAGTAGCAGGACAAAATTCAGTCGTAAACTTAAAAAGATGTACCTTAACTCAATGTAATTTATGTTAATATACTCCATACTTTTTAAACAATTATCAATGTTCAAACAGCTATTAGAGCAATTTTAAGTGTATTATAAAATAAGATTTAATGAACGAGTGTGACTCCGTACTCGCAGACAAACCTAGGTGAATAGGTTTTGCGAGACTAATGTAAGAAATATTGTAACTTTTGTAAACAATAAATAAATAATAATTATAAATAACTGGAGTAATTCTAGGCCATGCATGATTCTAGATGGAGGAATCATATACCTACTTACACTGGAATCACTTCCGCTGCTGCAGGATGCCACCGAAGACGTTAACGTGGCTTTCGAACCAGAAATGGAACTAAAATATTTCAGTAATGCACCTTGAGACTTCTTCGCATCTGCTTCTTTCTTAGCCTTTTTTTTGCGGAATCCCGCACCGCTTTCTTTGACTCTTTTCATTTTCAAAAACTAGTTCAAAGATTGGGTAAAGTTCTAAATGTTTAGTTTTAGAAGATTCAACAGTATTGTTACGATTTCCCTGCGGGTTCGTAAAGGATAGCCCAATTAAAAGATTTTATTTCACACACACAGTTTTACTTATTACCACTACTTGTCACTTACAAATAATCTTCTAAATTAGCAAATAATTAATTAAACTTAAATAAATGTCAATTCCGCAGTCACTCGTTCAACACACCTCGCTGGGCCGCACTTCCAGCGCAACTCTCGCCGCAGCACCCCTCGTGGGTCTCCGCCGCGGGACTCCGTCGCCGCACTCCGCCGCCGCCGTCACACCCTCCGCCGAGATCCCACTCGACGACTCGCTCGCCACTTCCACTCGGGACTCCGCCGCGCCCGCGACTCTATCGCCCGGAAACTCCTGACTCCACTGAACTCACTCACTCCCTGCCCTGGAACCTTCGTCCAAGGACTTCGTCACTCTGCCGCACCCGCGGCACTATCGCCCGGATCTCCGCCGCGGGAGAACTCACTCAGTCTCCGACTCAGACTGACTGACGTCCTCGGGCCTACCTCCTTATATAGCCCTTGGGTTCCCGTCCAGAACAATCGGGTATGTCTCCGAGATATCGCGCGACCTTCGCCGTCGAAATGTCCAGAAACGCATCGTGAGTCCTGGCGAAGGACGCGGCGGCTGCTCAAAGAATGCCGATAAACGCAACAGCATCGGGTTCCCACAAAATGCGCCGATAAACATGTCTTGAGTCCTTTTATGCCGCAGTGCGGCCTTTTTTAAGTAACTCGATCTGAGGCAGATGCGCGCTGCGACAGTCAGGATGTTGCGAGATAGTATGACACGAGATACCAGGGAGAGGATGCGGGTGGAGGGGGGCGCAGACAGGCCGAACGAGCGCGGCGACGCCAAGCACTGCAGCCAAGCGCGATCGTAACAGTATTTAAAAGATCGAAACACAATCAAAATGACTTTCGTTCCGTATCCGAAACTCTCGCGAAACAAACATACGAGTAAAGCGTGATTGCGTAACGGTATTTCACGATGCACTAAAACAAACAAAGATCAGTACTGTAGCATATGTGCTACAGCTGCTACCTTTGATAATGTTTATGTTGGCAGAAATGGTTAACGTATTTTATTAATCTTTCGGATGCCCTGGTAATACGAGTTATTTTGGATTTAAGTTTATTATATGTTGTTTTAAAAAAGAAATTTGTAATTCTTGTTTAGTCTTATTATTTTTAAGTTTAAGATTTTAAGTTATTAAATTGGTCTGGAAAGTTCGAGGACACTACCGAATATGTTGGTAATCGCTGCGCTAGACGGCGCGCGAGCAGAACAGCTGATTGTGTGACGTCAGGTGAGACGGGCGAGCGGAGTCGCCTGGTAGGCCCAGGCGGGCGCGCACGTGAAGTAAGACGCGGGTTGGCCATGGTGATGGTTCCACATCGAAGTAACTGTATACGAGTGTTCCTTTTTGAATATGAACGGGGTTCATTTATATAATTTAGAACGCTTTGGTACGATGTACGCGAGTGGTTGGTGAGGCGTGTGTGAATATCGCGAGGATTTTCCAAGGATGAATTATGTGCGCCGAAATAAACTCCAAGACGGTATGGCGAAGGATTCGTCATATCCGTACAATTACCTGCAGCTACGGTAACGTATAATGGCAAGGGTTTGCCATTAAAAACACTCGTGAGCAAACGAGTGTATTTGGTGACCGGACATCACGACGTCAAAAGCAAGTAAGTGCCAGCCGTGCCACCGCCCCGTTCACCCCTTTGACCCCTGGTGCGAAACTATAATTTGTGGATTTTTGGGATTTAAATTAACGGACTAATAAAACTGAAACAGGGATTTTACGTTCAGTGTGTTTCACCCAATCCCTGCCAGACCTAGAAGAAAAAAGGCGTCGACCGTTAGAAAATGACTTAACTGAGAAGGGCTTGAAAACCCATAATTTGTAATTTGCTAAATTATTGGTATATTTATTTGCATGTTAAGGTGTGTCCATTTTTTGCTAGATTTCGCCTATGTTAATTGGTATTTACAGCGGTGATACGCCCGGTGCGTATCTATATTTGTATTTGTATTTGTATTAATATGTTCTTATATATTTTAAATGCCTTTTTGGTAATTATATTTAATTTTCGGAGCTCCGAAGTATATGATCAAATTATAATTTTTGGGGGGAATTGTTAAAGTATTTTTTTAGTATTATTATATAGCTATTTTTATAAGTAGTAATAGGGTATGTATTTTATGATGGATGCGCCGATTTGTGATGAAACGATTTTATGATATATATATTTATTAAATGTTGTCATATAAATTTTGCGTCTTTTTAACTTGCTGCCTCCTCTCACTGTTCGCAACCTTATTAGTATTTTTTAAGCCTGCTATTAGTTTGGGTTTTAATATTTTTTTGGGTTTACCTGCGCTCGCGGTACGGGGCAATAGATGAGTTTTACTGTGTCCCGGTTTGCGGAAGTTGTTTGGTTTGCCCTGGGTTAAGGTCAAACTTTACAGTACAATGCGTAGTACTAAATTCAATGAGTGCGAAAGAGAGGCATCGACACGGGCCGACGCGTGAAACAAAATATTTTGTATGAGTAATGAACATAATAAGGAGTGCCGCTCAACTCAGCTCGCGCGGCGAGATGCGATGTTGCCGTTCGTATGTAAACAAACAAACATTATAAGAGCTCTGTCAGTGATTTCGCAGTTTTTCTTTTAAATAAATATTAAAAAATAGTTGGTGCGCAAAATGTTAGATAAAAATGGAACATTAAAGTATGTCTG
Organism: Bacillus rossius redtenbacheri; assembly: GCF_032445375.1. NCBI lineage: Eukaryota > Metazoa > Arthropoda > Insecta > Phasmatodea > Bacillidae > Bacillus > Bacillus rossius. Next base: position 378,917,229 of record NC_086330.1, read on the forward strand.
ACACATGTAATGAATGAATCATAGATCAGATCTCAACCCGCTTCACCGGCGACCCGCCCCCGCGGGCTGCCGCCCGGGGCGGGCCGCCCCCTCCGCCCCACCCACGCTACGCCACTGGGTAAGCCCCTCTCTAATAAGAGAGAACGTTAGAGTAAAATGAAACCATAAATACTAAAATAAAATATGAGCGGGTCTTGGGTCTTTCAGTAATCACCAGATATGTGTAACATCTAACATCGGTAGCGAGCAAATTCGTATATTCTCATGTTGCAAATATACTTAAAATACGAAATTCTGACACAAAATTTAACGTGAATTGTTAACAATAATACCGAGCGTGATAAATATATGCCAATTGTGTTTCCTACTACATTTATTGATGCGAATCTCTATATTTCGCTGCGGGTCCAACGTTATGTATCAGTTTTGAAGGGAAAACAAAATAATACGGAACAACTTACAGAAATGAGGTATAATTTTTGGAATATTAACATCCCTCTTTTTTTATATCAAGTACTGAAAAACACACCAGGAAGATGGTGACCATTAGCTGCGATGCATTGATGAAAGCGATTTCGGAACTTTTCGACCTCTATTCCACAATTTCAAAGGGTATAGCGGTTATTTCCTCACGAATTTTCATCTTTACTTCTTCCAAGGTGTGAGGACGATGTTTGGAAACATGTTCCTCAAAGAGACCCCGTACGAAGAAGTCACAACCACTGAACCGGTGAGCGTGCGGGCCACCCCACGTCACCTCTCAGAGCTATACCCCTCGAAATGTGTCAAAAAGTGGTCTAAGAGTTTCGAAATTGCCTTCATCACTGCATCGCTGCTGATGGTCACCATTTTCCTGATATGATCTTCAGAACTTGATAAAAAGAATCAGTTTATACATCTTTTTTCATAGCTGTTCAAAACATATACACAACTTTTGCCCAACCCTGCTATACAGTTTCCATTTGGCTTTGTGAACTATGGTTTTTTTTTCCATCCACCACAGATGGCAGCACCGTAGTTACACATTTCCTTTCCTTGGCGTCCGTCACAATCACAAAATTACTCCAATAAAATTTCGTATACAGAAAGCTAAGATGTTAACGATAAAAAAAATGCATCCAGATAATTGAGCAATTATCCTTCCATGCCGTAGGTCACGCATGGAAGAGTGTCGGCCTGTTGGCGGACATAAGTCGGCGCCTGCCGTCATCGCCGGCTGTTCGAGGACCACGCCCTGCGACGGGTCTGTCCGGAGAAGACGCTAGAAGGAAGCGAGAGTGACCTGCGGCAAATGCAGGCCGATGCGCGCTTGCGGCCGCCATGCCAGACGTTTCTCCCGATAAGCTTGTGCTCAGTGTCAGATCGTCCGTGAACTTATTATTAATGTGTGTTGCGTACAATATTTTAGGTTCTATGATACAAATTATTATTTTTTGCATTCGCAAAGTTGGTTGTACTTTTATTGTGTGCATGCTCTTTTGTATGTCTCCTGGAGGCAACACTTTTAAACACTATAAAATATCACAGATATTTATCACTAAAATACAGGAGTCCATAAAACAATATCCCAGTTTCAATAATATATTTAACAGTTTAACATAGACTATTTACAACAAATCATACATAAAATTGAAAGTAAACTAGCCTAGCTTTTCTTACAAATGTTCAATATGTGCACATTTAGTTATACACCACACATCCAAACTAAAGTCCAATTCTTCCCACACTTTGGTGAACACATCAGGAGTAATGGAAGCAATAGCCTCTTCAATTCTGTGTTTCCAACTCTGGCATATCATTAATAGGTAACGGTGGAACTAGACACGATATTTTATAAAGCCCCAGAGGAAAAAGTCGCAAGGCGTTGTGTCATATCAGGTGAACGTGGAGGCCAGCTAAGATCTCTGTAGTCTCGTATTTCCTATACCATAGGCGGATGTTTTCTGCCATGTGGGGGATCACAATTAAACTTTAAATGAAATTACAAAACCACTCTTAGCAAATTGCAGAACACAATAAACGCTTTCCGCTCAAGAGTCGCAATTTGCGTAAGTGGCGCTACAAGCGAAAAAACAAGAAAGCAGTACTTACTTGTGCATGCGCTTATCTAAAAATATTTGCATCTCTTTAACACTGCAACTCTAACAGTTGATACTATTAAAATTTATAACTGGGACATTCTTTTATTTATATATACATATATGTATATATAATATACATAGTAATTATAAAGTCCGTGAAACATTTCATAAAATCGGTACAGCGAAATGGAAAATAATAACGTAACAAATTATATACAGCGTGAAAGAACAACTCTCTAAGTTTTTTTGAATGTAGCGCCAAAAATATATTTTAAAAAACAACCGACAGGGGCGCTAGTGCATGTAGTTGCTGAAAATGGCTGCGAACCAGGCAGAGAAAGCCTTTTGTGTGCTTGAATACGCCCGTAGCGAATCGGTAGTGAGTGTCCAAAGCGCTTTCCGTGGCAAGTTTAACAAAACACCACCAGTTTACAATAGCATAAAGAAGTGGTACAAGAAATTCGAGGAAGACGGCTGTTTGTGCGACGCAAATGGTCGGGTCGGCCAGGCGTGGCACAACAGACAGTGGATTGTGTATGGGACGTGATGGTGCGGAGTTCCAAGAAGTCAACTTATCTGGCTAGTGCAGAATTGAACATCCCTCAGCCAACAGTGTGGAAAATTCTTCGTAAGCGATTAAGAGTGAAGCCGTACTAATTGCAGCTTCTGCAAGCCATCAGCCACGATGACAAATTGCTCCGACTGCAGTTCTGCGTTGCCAAGCAGAACTGTCTTGAAGACGATGACTTTGCAAGCAAATTAATCTTCAGTGACGAAGCCACTTTTCATCTCTCAGGAAGTGTCAACCGACACAACACACGCATATGGGGGACAGAGAATCCACATGCAACTCTCGAACACGTCCGAGATTCGCCAAAATTTAACGTGTTCTGTGCCATGTCAAACAAGACAGTTTATGGCCCCTTCTTCTTCGCTGAGAAAACTGTCACTGGTATCACCTACCTCGACATGCTGCAATTGTGGCTTATGCCACAACTTGATGCTGATAGCAGGGACTTCATCTTCCAACAAGATGGTGCTCCACCTCATTACCACAATGTGGTACGAGATTATCTGAATGAGACGTTGCCACATCGCTGGATGGGCCGTGGGGCGGCCGCTGACCAAGTGCTACTCCCGTGGCCACCACGATCACCGCACTTGACGCCTTGCGATTTTTTCTTGTGGGGATACATCAAGGATAGTGTTTACGTTCCACCTCTACCACAGAACCTTGACGAATTGAGACACCGCATCGTAGCAGCTGCTCTTACCATCACTCCTGATATTCTGGGTCGGGTATGGGCAGAATTGGACTATCGATTATATGTGTGTCGTGTGATGCAAGGTGGACACATAGAACATTTATAACTAGTGGAAAAAAACATTGAGAGTTTTTCTTTCACGTGGTATATAATTTGTTACATAATTCTTAGTCATTTCACTGTACCGATTTTTTTAAATGTTTCACACACACACACACACACACACATATATATATATATATATATATATATACATATATATATAATTTTGGGAACTAGATGCCAAAACTATTTTTTTTTGCAGTAGACAAGCATGATTTTGTTCATTTCTACTTATTTCTGAAATTGGCATTTTACGAAATTGCAAAATACTTATTTTCTAGTATCCTAATTAGTTTTTGAATTGCAATGTGATTCTATATATATTTTTAGCAACTTCTACTGTACAACTGTACAGTTACAGAGAAGAGTTTTGCAGACAAGTAAAATATAAAAAAAAATCATTTATTTTAAACTAGATGTGGTTTGGGTGTTGCAAATTACAAAATAATATAGAATTATATTTTACAGATTAATTTTCAGATTATCAACAACCAAAATCAGAAAATTTTCCATGGAGAGATTGAGTATCGTTTGGCCAAAATATTAATGCCTAATTCAAGTGACACTCAGGGCTAAAACATAAATTCAGAAATTGATTTTTCGCTTTCATTATACGTTATTTTGTTGTGCAGATACATCACGTCAAATACACTTTATAAGGGGAAATGATTAGTTAATTAAAAACCTGTTACAACAAAAAACAAATTATGAAATTTCAAGTGAAATATTTTAAAGACTATGCTTCTTTAACCACAAACGACTACAGTTTAAAGCTTCCAGGTACAACTCGTTTACATAGAAAAATAAAAATACATGTTAAATATGGCTTTAAATAAAGAGGAAAATGACTTAAGTATTCTTAATTTTATAATAAAAAGCTGCAATAATTACAACCACAAAAAAATTCAAAAATGTTTAAGATCAGAATACACAAAATTATCTTATGACTGAAAGAAAACAAATTTTGTAGTACGTACAACATTTATCACATTAAGTTACATAACAGATACGAAGTAACGTTAAACTATATTTTATTGCTGAGTATATACTGCATATGACCAGTTTCTTGAAGAAGTCCAGGGCTTATTTTATATGCAGCCCTTCCATAATGGGTCTGAAACAAAAAAAAACATAAATTTTAAAATGGTATTATGTTTAAATATACATGAACGTAAATTCATGTAATGCAGTCCTCTAACGATGTACCTTATGAAGATCTACCCGAGAAAATTACATTACGTTGCAACTTCTGATATGCTTAACAAACAGTGTTTGCAATTTAAAGTGTTACCAAAAAGATGTATTATTGAAAACAATACAATTGAAAGTAAAAAAAAAAAAGTGTGTTCAAAGCCTTCAAGCACATTACAAGTGAAACTTTACAATTGTATAAGATTTGTGAAAAAATGCAAGTGTATGAGAATATAAATATAAGTGCAGGTATGTAAATGTGAAAGTATATAAATACACAAGTGTTTAAGTTTGCTAAAATTAAAATATGCCATTGAGCATCCCACACTCTTGTTCGTTGGACCTTTCGTTACCCTCCGAGCGTTACTGAATACACACCACCTCGTTGGAATAATAATAAAAAAACATTCGCCGAAACAATGAAATCAAGCAAAATGTTTAATTTGGTCAAAAATCACGAAATTTTTTTTTAACTAGATACAAACCACTCGATGGAATAACAAGAAGTTGCCAAAACGGTGAAAGGGTTCTGCTATTCTAAGCATTCATTGAGATTGAATGTATCAAATAATAATAATAAAACGTTTGGTGATTAAGATGCACTTTTTTGAATAGCATGTTTAAAGGATTATTCAAAAAAAAAATTCAATTCAACATGAATAGTTTATAAATGACATCTCGAATTTATCATGTTGAGCCATACCTACCTATTATTTATAGTTATATTAAAACCATTCCGACCGGATATTGGGTTGCCTAAAGTTAGCAGCGATTGGCAGATTTTATTAACGTACAATATGAAATAATTATTGTTACATATCTTACACCATTAATTTAATAAACCATTTACATAAGCAATAATATTACTTGAAACGTTCTTGCATACGATTATATTAACTACGGCAAATGTCATATAGTACTTCTGCATGTCAGATACTTAATTATCGAGATATGTAATCGAGCACAAAAGAGGAAAAAATTATAACATATCTGATAAAAGTTTTAGAATTTTAATAAAGCTTAGAAAAATTACTTATCATTGAAACTATTTTTGATAAATGTAACTTTTTCATTGTTGTTGAAATAAAGAATTAAAATGTAATTCTTATCTAACATTTTACTTGATAACCATATCAATCTTATGTGTAGATACAAAAGTGTCATGGTTTAACTTATAAGTATCAATTATGTACCAGATAATACTTATAAAAACAAAAACAATATCCACAGTACACTGTCATAATACCATCAATAAACAAGAAACTATGTTATGGTCTATGAACTTAATATGTAGCTCAGTCTTGACAAAGGAAAATGTACTGATATTAAGGGGGTGCCTGCCATTTCAGGTCATGATTTTATATTTATATTAATAACAGATCAACTTTTAGACTTTTTCAATTGTTTAACTTTCAAAAATAATGAAAAATATATACAGCGCATACTTTTTGCATAGTTAGCTGTTGCCGTCACCAGGGCTACGGGCGTCGCGGTGCTGCTGTTGTCCGGTGGGGAGGGGGGGGGGGGCGCCAGGCTAGTGAGACACTAGGCAGTTGGTGATGGGTCACGGGTACTCTGCCCCCGCGTGCCCCGCCAGCTACGCGGATTGAAATCTACCCTGAAATCCCCTACTTGGCTGTGAGGCCACTCGGCCGTGCGGAGGACGGAATGGTGCGGAATAATCGTAGACGACACAGTTTATATTAAATTGGCTTTAATCCACGGACTTCTCCGGTGGTACGCATGGGTACGCTGTACTTCCTACACACACAATACGCGGTGGCAGAACCGCTAATAAAGCTATGATAATGCGCTATGCGGCGTCTGAGCCGTTTTACTATTACACTAACACACGCTGATTACAAAAAAAAAAAACACGACACTAACATAACACTGTGGATTTGCCGTGGCAGTCTCGCGGGGACGTGAATACTAGTTCGCCGGAGACGGTCAGCGCCGAAAGTTAACTGTCTTGGGAGGGCTCAATGAGCGTGACCCTAAATTCTATTCTACACTTACGTGAGGTTGTAGCCGGCAGGCGTTTGCGCGGCGATCTTAACAAAAACGAGTTGGCTGGAGTCAGCCAGTGCCGTAAATTGCGTGGTCCGCGACGCGGTGCGGAATCGCCAAGGAAACGGTTGAAATAAGCCCGGGTCCGGGAAATACACGCCGAGTCTACGTGAGCAACAATGAATTAAAAAGGTTTGGTTATTGAATCAAGTGCAGAGTGAACGATCGGTGGAACAAAATTGAATGCTGCTCACGGACACACGTCTTGACCCGGCGCGGAGTGGTTGGAGACTGCCGAACATGGCCGCCTCACAAGGGAGGGAAACTTTCACCTCCTTTGTGAGTCGGCACCAAAAACTTATATCAACTTAATTTGGTCTGTTATAAGCTAAGCACATGTTCCAGGTGCTCAATTAAAGGGTAGCACCTGGTAATTGGGTGCTTAAGGCTTAACAACTGTTTATAGTATTCAATTATTTGAATTGTGGCATCAAGTTGGCGACTGTAAATTTATTAACTTATTATCTCACTGGAACTGTTCTAGTTGGATTTCTCCTAATCTGACTCGATCATTGTCACGGGCACTTTAATTAAAGCCAGTGGCCGCGGTGACTGGTAATGAGGTTCGTTGTCTACTCCGTGCATGTGGTGCTCGGAGTAGCTACGATGCACTTGTTTAATGCCTGTAAATTAATAATTGTAACCTAATGTCTTGTTCCTTAATTGTTTTATGGGGTCGTGCCTCCGGGGTTTCGTGCCCTGAAGTTTATTTGAGTCTAGTGGGGTCACGCCCGAGGCGCTCGCCTGACTCATTCCGGCTGGGCTAGGGGTGCGCTCCGAAAACGGGATCTGGTACTAGCGGTGCCGAGCACGGGCTTAGAGGCTATGGTCGTGACGACGTCATTGTCAAAGTTACATTTTTAACGTTTTTGGGTTGTACAAATAAGGAGAATTTAATTGATTGCAGAACTGAAACTTTTAAGGTTTAACTGCAATGCCACTGACTACTTCAAGAAATGGTTTGCTTATCGATAACATATTTAATTCGTTGGTCAGGTTAATTGTCTTGAGTTGTTTTTGTAGAGTTAATTATAAATAAACTCCGCGAAAGGTAATGGAAAACAGAATATAGAATTTATTTAACGTTTAGTTACACTTGTAACTGTTCAAGTTTCTAACCAAGGACAGGAACTGATCGAATCAATTTGTAAATTAATTGTAAATTTTTTGGTGAATTTTGTAATTTTTCCCGAATTTCTAGCTAAATAATTACACGATTCCAATATGGCACCAAAATTTCAAGATGGTGGGCACCTCAGTAATAATAAATGATTACTGCACTCTAGCGGGTTAGAATAAAACTAGCATGATGGTAATGTACTCTATAAGACGAGTACACACAAGATGGTGTCCTTCAGCAGACGAAAACCAGATGGTGGCAATGTCCTCTAGCAGGTGGTAGCTCCTGGTAGCATGTACTGAACATAAAATGTCGGATCCATGATAGTCGTCAAGGTCAAAGTCAAATTCCAAGGTCAAATTTTAAGGTCAAGATCAAATTTCAAGGTCAAGGTCAAAGTTCAATGCTAACAGTTGAGGACAAAGGTATGGTGAACAGAAAATTATATTAACATGGTGCTAGCACACTCTAACAGACGAAAACAAGATGGTGGCCTCCAGCAGATGTAGACAAGATGGCGGGCATGACGTCATACCAGCTGACAATATATACCTTGGTATTGGTGGTAGGAGGTTAGTCTGCCTGCGGCTACCGTGGAGGAATTATCTGTCTTTTTTTATTTTTTGCTCTTACCGGTTTCGAACCAAGGTCGGGAATCGATCTAATCAATCAGTATTCTAGTAAGTTAATTTTTTTGATTAATTTTGAACATTTTTTCATTAAAATCGGATAATAAATAAAGATTTTCAAAATGGCGTCCGTAAAGATAATTTATACAGTAGTGACATAATTCAAAATGTCGCATGTGTGGTGTAAAGCATTTTTATTACTTTTATTGAGAATTATTTAAATATATTAATAAATTACTGGTTTACTCTCGCCGGAAATCGAACCGAGGACTGAAATCGTTTAAATAACTAAACATTTAAAGTATGCAATTTTTAAAATATTTTTTGGAATAATTTCGGAATTTATAGAATTGAAATTACGGATTTTCAAGATGGAGGCCGTAATGCGAATTGCAACATTAATAGGATCCAATATGGTGGTCGTAACATAAAGTGTAACGATGACATCGTACTCAATCAAGATGGCGGACGTAACGAAAAGTGCAAAATTTATATAATTCAATATTGCGACCGTAACAATATGTGCAACGATGGTTTTTAAGTAATATTTTATTAAATTTTTATTATTCAATTCGATTGATTAATTTTTTAATGATTTTTAAATATTTTCCCTATTTTCTAACATACAAATTATGGATTTTCAAGATGGCGGACATGATGTCATACTAGGTGACGATATATATATACTTTGATATAAGTGGTGGGGGTCATTCTGCCAGCAGCCACTATGGAGGAAGGAGCTTGTCGCCATTTTTTTTGCACTCGACGGGTTCGAACTGAGGACTCGTAAAAGTGTTTTTTTTTTTTAATATTTTTTATTAAAATTTTATTAATTGATTTTTTATGAATTTTAAATTTTTTTCTTTAAAATCGGATAATAAATAAAGATTTTCAATATGGCGGCCGTAACGGAAATTGCAACGGTGACGTCATAGTCCTAGATGACATCAGCGGCTTAGAGCGGCTAGCTCTTAGGACTTTTAAGCCGCTTTTAGGAATTTGTGTTCTTTCTAAGGCAAAAGTACTTTGAGGTTTTTCGAAATCCTAATTTTCGAACTTTTGTGGAAGAAAACGAGATATTTTTCCTCAAAACGAGAATTTTTGAGTCATTTGGAGTCATTTTTGAGTAATTTTGAGGAATTTTTGGGTCAAAAATGGCCGCCGTGACGTCACAATCCAAGATGGTGGTTCGGCACCAGTCACCGAACCCTGGACCCTGTCCCCGGGTCTCCATTTGCATACTACTTACATATCTTTGACGCCAACCGCCGGTGCTCCCTCTGGTCCGCAAAGGTCGTTATGCCACAACAACACTGGCTCCGAAGTGCGACGAACACGCCCGAGCGTGATCTTCACAAAGTGTAAGAAAGTGCACCGCAACGAACGCCGCGACGACGACAGCGCCCGGCCGGGTGTGGCAATGCGCCTAATTAAACACTTGACTATTTTGTTAATTAGAACAACCAAATTAATAACAATTTAAAAGAAGGGTTCATGTAAGGGTAATTATGTCTAATTGTCTTATAAGCATATGTTGTATAATTTGTTTCTAAGTCCAAAACTGGTCGGGTCGGTTTTCCCGCGTTCCACGAGTTTAGGCGCGAGGCCGCCGGGCGGTCTCGCGCTCAGTCTTCAACAGGGGCTCTCAGGGGTCGGACGCGCCGCGAACGTCGGGCCAGCACTTCTAGTTTCTCTTCATATTTCAGCAATAGTGTAAGTTTCTACAAACCTTTCAATTAGCTCGGCGCCGACCCCACTTAAGTCGCACGATACTTCGTGCGACACTTAACTTAATATTTTATTCCCTATAGGGATTTTTAACGTAATACGTAAGGCCATGTCCAGTTTAAGGACCGCGTAATATTGGCACGCAGTTTTCGGCTCCAGGAGCCAATTAATTGTTATAGTCGAGAATCTTGTGAAATACTGACTAACTTTCGTATTGTAACTGTCTTTATATTTTACTGCAATTTGTAACGTGTGTTCAAGTGACTATCTTGCCATTCATTGAAGTTTTACGTATACGTCGCACACTGACGTGATCACGTAATTTTTCGAGACTTTAGTTTTGTCGCAGGTTAGACTGCAAACTACCCTAATCACAGGGACTTCGCTATTCGTTTACTTTTCTATATAATTTGTTGCAACCACAACTCCGTGACTGTATGCTGAATCTTACTCAGAGACACGTAGCCACAGCTTCAACCCGTCGATTCACTTTGCAATCTATCCTGGTCGCGCGTATTATTCGCTGGCGTTTACGTGTGTCACAGCGGTACGACAACGGACGCGGCCAGTAACAGGACCATCCAGTGTATCGACGTTGAATAAAGTGCAGTGTTCTGATAATCTGTTTATTAATTATTTTCAAGGCGTCCTGGGTGGCCTAAACAGCCCAGGTAATTTCTGAACGTAATTTTCAAACTCCGAGACGCACTCCTGCCTGCAGCCACGAGGCCGAACCCCCGTTAAAAACCCTGAGATATTTTACAATACTAATAATTAATTAAAAAGCTAAAACCAGGCAGCGGGAGTGGCGTCATCTTATATATAAAATTCTGGTGTCACAGTGTTAGTTATCATACTCCTCCGAAACGGCTGGACCGATTTTTATCAAATTTTTTATGCATATTCAGTAGGTCTGAGAATCGGCTACTATCTATTTTTCACACCCCTAAGTGATAAGGGTTGTCCACCCCAAACATTTTTTTTTTTTAATTTTTTGGACAAAAATTTTTATCTTATTTTTTTTTATAATGTGGCATTAAAAATACATACAACCCTACATTTTCACCCTTCTATCACCAACCCCTAATTTTTAATAGAATTTTATATTATTCAACCCCGGTCGATAGCTGATCAATTAACACTTGATCAAACTTCCCCGCCTACAGCGAGCTCATTACCTGGATGAACACATATACCACATATTAATATGAAATTCATTTATTTAAATATAAAAGAGAGTCAGAGATAGAGTGATATATATATCGAGTGAGATAGAGAGAGACAGAGAGATAAGTTGAGATAGAGCGAGGTATATAGAATGAAATGGGTTAGATAAAGAGATATATAGATGTATAGAGCTATTTATAGATTTATATATAGAAGAGATAGAGATTGTGTGAGGTATATATGTAAATATGTAGATATAAAGAGATACATAGCGATAGAGAGATACATAGATATGTAAAGATGTAGATAGAGATAAATATATGTTTAGAGAGATGGATAGATGATTTGTATATGTGTAACTACTTCAAACATATTACAAAACAAAACTGAATGAGGCATTACAATGCATGCCGAGCATTAGCTAGATAATGGAATCTTTTCAATATTAGTAATCTCTTATTTTTAAGCTTTTTTCTATAGTGCTTTATAGAGTCTAGACTACATACAGACCACCAATTTTTAGATATATAGGTACAGGTAAATAACTATACACTGGCAGAACGTCTGTCGGGATCTGAAAGTGATATAAATTATTTTGCACACTTGACATTGAAATTAAGAAGACAATTACTAACTACATCTTATTTCGAAAAAGGTCCCATACACCCTGTGTTCAGCCCGGGCAACGCCGGGTACTGCAGGTAGAAATTCCCTAGAAATAATTTATATGGCAAAACAACGTTTGCCGGGTCAGCTTAGGTGTGTGTGTGTGTGTGTGTGTGTGTGTGTGAGTGTGTGCGTATATATATACACACTGTCAGATTGGCATAATTGGTCGGATTTTGACGAAAATGTTGTGTTTGTAATCACACAATTTTTTCCCTGCTGGAATCTCCACGTCCTTCGATGTTTACCGTTCATAAGCGTGTTCGTAATCAGATCGCGGGCGTGTACTCACTGTCCACCGACGGCTTGTCCAGCTGCGCCTTGTAGCCGCTGGGTAGCTTCTGGCAGCACTCCTGGGCGTAGTCGGTGGGCACCAGCGGAGCGGTGATGTTGACGAAGCGCTCCAGCGGGCACAGCGGCTCGCAGCCTCTCACCGTCAGCAGGTACGGCTCGTGGGCGGTCGTGTTCCGGTACCACATCTGCCGGGCAGAGCAAACTCCCAGCTTGAGTGTGCCACAGCGGCACGACCACGGAGTAAGTAAATGTCATATTGTCCCGCACCAAAAAAATTGCGGAAATGGTGTTTGATTACGTTAGATGATTGTAGGAAAGTATGATTTAGAATCTCGGTCGTCAAAACCATTCACTTTCAAAAAGCAGTCATTTGGAACTGTTTCCACAATGAAAATACTACACTTTTCAGCCAATGTTATTGGCGACCATCCAATTTTGGCACAACAATAAGCTGGGGAAAAAAAAGTCCTCACACACTAACGTTTTTTTTTTCCTAACCTAAGTTAAAACTAAGTGTGTAAGGGAGGGGTCTAGGTAGGGAAGACTCTAAGTGCGTCTCAGGGCAAGCCCTATACGCTCTAAACATGCGGGTTTTTAACCATGCAGATAGGGTCACGTGCATCATGTGCTAGGAGGGGATTGGCCAGCCATGGCAGACGTTTTCGCCATGACTAACTCCCCTCACTCGTAATTCTAGACTAAAACTAGATAAGTTGGGCCCAGGTAAAACCTCCATAGACAGAGGGAAAACCCTGGGCACATACATGCGGGATGCAAAGGTCATGCATTATTACAAGCAGGTGGATTACAGGAATAGAAGGATGGTCCTGGAAGAAGAGTGGGGCGTGGTAGAAGTTCTACTATGCAAGGGTGGGGCACGTTTCCCGTCGTGCTGCCAGTTAGCACTCATTGTGGCTGTGTAATATGATCGTGTAAGTGGGGCGGTCGCGAACTGTGGCGTCGGACTAGACTCCAGAGTGGTGACATACTATGCCCGGCAGATATCTTGGCGTCTGAACTCCCTAGTCCTGACTTGAGGGGAGGGGAGGGCGAAGAGGAAGCGATACCCTATTGTCAAGGTCAGCGGCCAGGTTTGTACTAGCAGAACAGAATACATTCGGCGCGTGACTTCCTACACTACGTAAGTCTGTATCCACGTCCGTGGGGCCCCCAGGGCGGTAAGGCATTTTGGCTAAGAGCGCTGGGTTACCAAACCAAAAGTGAGAAATCCTATGAATTGTACTTGTACTACGTAAGTGTAACATTGTGTAAATTGCAGTGGTTGTGCTCGAATATTTGTACTCATCTGTCAGGAAAAGTGCAACGTTTTACTTTGTCCCATCAAATATACTTACGGTGTGTGCTAATTATTATGCTAACCAAAACTAATTGAAATGTTAACGCAGTAACTAGCGAAAACCAGACACGATTTATTTTGTAAAACTAGGTCACTTAGTATGTAAAATAAATTTAAAACTATGCTTCTCAATTCATTGTGTTCTCAAAGTTAATTAAAACAAAAGTGTTACAATAAAAAGCAAACGACCAAAACATTACGCAATTGTAGCTCTCCGCGCGAAAGCTATCTCACAGTTGATGACGCAGGAGCCAGTCTAGCCCTTATCGTTCTCTGGTTTCCGTACCTAAAACGTTCCATTTAGCGCTGGATGTACATTTAAGTAAACATGGAGCTTGTTATGTTATATTTGCTGCTTTATCTGCATGCGAGTCGTTTAGGAAACACCTGACTACGAACGTTAATGGCATTTAAAAAACGCTTGTGTATGTGTGGCTTTATATTTTAATGCACCTATAATCGATTATTTATTATAAATGTAAATACAATTTGCATTGTACTTCCACTTTAGAATGCATATTATAACCTTCAAACCCTCATATATATTATATGATTTGTTTAATTTAAGTGTGAAGTTCTCTTTCCATGATAATTGATTGTATTAGGTGACGAAAAACAAAATTAAGTTAAAATTAATTACTATTATTACTATTCTTATTACTTTCTCTAGGTAATGCCGTTTTCCCCGTTCTGTCATTTCGTCAACGCTTCATACTCATCATTTCTCCACAATAGGCTATCAAGACCTTACTTGTTAATAGCCGCCCAACTCACACACGCCCTAACTGCCCAAATATTTTACTCCACTATACACTACGTAACAGTAACGTAGTAAAGATATATTTCCATTGTTTATTAAATACTTAAAATACCTGTTTTTTCTGGCGTAGTCTGTGGGTCATGTGGTCGTTCTTTGCTGACTTTACGAATCCTGACTATGGACCGTTCACTCACACCCGTGTACTTCGCTGCTCTTGCCGTCTGTAAAGGCTCGAGCAGACACAAAACTGCATCACGGTTTTTATTATTTCCCGGTCTCCGCTATGTATCACTTTACCGCGCCTCTGCGAGCTGCCACCTTCGCCTTCCATTTTTGGGTATACACTGAAGGGCGATATTTTCCTAACAGCCACTACACGGCTCTCGGCTACGTGTCGCCTGCTTACCCCCTCTTCTTTCTCCGGTCCCGCTGTCCCCGCACCACCGCGCTGAGAGACGCCAAGATAACTGCCGGCCACAGTAATCATGCAGATGTGGCCACCCCTGGGTACGACACTACACTCGCACATGTTCTTTGCATGGTTCTTGCAAAGGCAAGATTTATTTGGGATGTTATTTGGGACATGTACCATTGCTGATTACACTGTGTGTCATAATAGACCTCAATAACTGACGAAGAAAGATAAATATGGGACCACACTGAAAACAATCTGTTGATGTAACGAATTAAAAACACACAGTGAAACTAAATGGTTTTATAATTATTACTGCACAGATGGATAGAGTGGGCTGACGACGAGGAGACAGTAGCATGAAGATCAGTAAATAAAAACAAAAATAAAACCTTTCACAACACAACTACAAACAGAATAAACCAACGATGATATTAAACAAATAAAATGGACAACTCTGTGACATGACAGCACAATAATGACAGCACAGGCTTCCTAAGACACCAATTTGTGCCTGAGGACGGGAACAGAGCTGAGTTCCCGAAACGTCGCAACTGTAGTGTCTTATTAGGATGCCTCCTGTGTTCATCTGTGCCGTCGTCATTGAGGTGTCGAGAAAATATGTTTTATCACATCACTGCGTTCGTCTGTGCGTCTATGTGTTATCGTTGTGCTGTCAATTTTATCAGTTTAATATCATCGTGGGGTTATTCTCTTTGTCATTGTGTTTATAAATGTCGCATTCTAATAGTAATGAAAGTTATTTTAAAAAATTCACTTTTATTGAAAAAAAAATTACAATTCAAAGTATGATCCTTGAGAAGCTATACAGTAGGTACAGCGATTATTCCACTCTTCATAGCAATGTGTGAATTCATAGCTTGCTGAATGCTCTCGATTGTCCAAAAATGAGTCCCCTTGAAATACAATTTCAGCTTGGGGAAAAGAAAAAAAAATGTCAGAGCGCTAGAATTTGTGTGTAGTGTGGCAGGCACGTTGTATTGATGAAGTTTCCATGAAGAGGCGATCTGCGGCCTCATCTTCAAAACTTTCTTCCCCAATCGTTCAGGGATTTCTCGGTCCAGATTTATTGAGTTTCGCGCAAAATTTAATTGCTTAACCCTGTTCGATGGAACGCTATGTATTGCCTTTTGACGACCAGAATATATAACACACACGTGTAATTGAAACTCTCTCGACAGAAGGTCGCAAATCTACCGACAGGTGGTCGGAACCTCTACCTGAGGACCCTGCCTCCCTCTTCATCCCTCGATATGACCCACCACAGCGCTTAAGACCTTATCACACGATGGTAGTTTCCTTGGTAGGTCTACCATGACAGTAGGTATGAATGGTTCTGTGGAAGAATTAGCAGAGTGCTGGCCATTTTAATGGAAGTTTTTTGAATCGTCGTGATAGAATTTCTTTGGAAGGTTTCGTAGAAAGTGGAAGTTTTATCCAATCAGAATTAAGTGGTAGTGTCCCTCTAGTGTTGAAGATGGTAATTTTATTTTGGAGGGACTGAAGTTTTCTTGATTATTGATTTTAAATTCAGTGAACATGTGATCTATTGAAGTAGTTACAGCATTATGATAAACACCATGTTTGTACAATAAAAAAAAGTATTAAATAAAAAAAAAGAAAGCTATTTTCAAACGTTAGGCCTACACAAGTCACATTTCTTCTTATGATAGTTTCTTCCATGGAAACATTCACACATGCTGCCATGGAGGCTTGCCTAGCAGTTGTGCTGGAAGCTTCTAGCGGAGTCTGTATGAAACTCTTACATCGTGTGACACAGGCTTTAGTGGATGGTACTGAACTCACTATCATTACTTTTGGGACGCCTCTGGCATATTGTGCTTTAAAGAAGGCAGATTTTGAAAATCAAATGTTAATGGCCTGGAAATTGTTGAAACCAAGATGGAGTGTTTCAGTTCTTACTGCTCCCACTTAAACCCAGACATATGAAAAGAGAGTCACCGCCACAGCATAGTCGCCCGCGGACAGTCTCCGCAGCTCCAGCATCACGGCGGCGGTGAAGGGCACCGCGATGAAGTTGAAGGCCTGCAGCGAGGACAGCAGGTTCACGATGTTGGTGTCGTGGGCCGAGTACAGGTACATCTTCCTGTCGCCACCGCTGCTGCTGCTGCCATCTGCCGCCTGCTCCATGCGCTTCGTCAGCTCGCGGATCAGGCCGCCTGTGTCACGGTCACACTGCTTGTCTCCAACTGTGTTTGGTAATAGAGTGGACAGATCACCTCAAATATTTTTTTTTTCATACATGTTACACAATCAGTGTGCATTTTTTCGGAGCTATCTCAAACTTTTCACATTTGATCTTATTATAAATTAAATGCATCACAGTGCGGGATGGAATTTTGAAGTCAAACTTATTTGCTGAGGGAGAAACAATTTTCGAACGTTACGAAAATTTCGATCGCATGTGGGTTGTGGTGGGGGGACCGGGTGAGGAGGGGAATAGTTGGGTACGTGGTGGGGGAACCAATAGAGGAGACGGCAGGGAAAGGTACAAATGACGCAGACTTTCTTGGGGGTTTCTTGGAGGTGTACTTCGCACTATCCCCACTCCGGGACCGTTGGCGCGGTCAGCGATCGCTGGAGCAGCCTTGAGCGGACTCCACATGGTGGCGTGCGGCTCAGGTTGAACAGATCGTGGCAGTAGGGACCCGCCTGCACCTGACGCTACCCCGACTTTAGGGAGTATTTGGGCAGAGTACAACAAGGCGGGGTTTGAGGTTATGGTTATGCACCGTAAACATGGATAATATTCGAATTAAAATATTATTTCATATTTTATTAAATGTATTGTTAAACAGTGTTATGTGTGTATTGTTTTATCTGTGTAACTAAATATATCTGCATTTCACGCTTTAGTTTAACATGGGTAATTTTTTGTCACGAATTATTATTTGATTAACTAAATCTCGCACTGTATCATAGTTACGAGCTTCTTACGAGCTACAGTTATGAGTTTATTAAAGAGGTGTGAATATTGCTCGATCGAAGTGTAGCTGTGTGTGCCTGCGGCTCAGCAAAGGTTCATTGAGCTAGAACATTATCGTATGCCATGTTATCACTTTAACATGCCAGATACCTGCCTCAGACTACACACATCAAATTGGACAATTAGTTAAGCTGCATAAAATACCTAATTAAATCGGCAAGCTTCAAATTAAGAATGATGTGAAATCAAAGTACGAGAAAACATATTTTTTTGAATTCAAAGCATCTACAATTTATTTATTCATGTGGAAAATAGTTATTTCTTTTAATATCATACCCACGTTCCTATTAACCTCAAATAATATATATTGTTATATTTAAAATAGTAGTAATTTATCTCTATCAATAACCAATAAGTAATAAATTTCACTTCTGTCACACGTAGACTAAATGCACACATATTTTTGAACTTATTATTTTTGAGCGAGTGTCCGTCGAGGACTCTTTGAGCCACGTGTAAGTGTAGTTGCTGTCTCCCTCACCGGAGCTGAATCTCTGCTGCAGCTGGGTGGGCAGCCACCTGGTCCACGCCCAGATGGAGGACAGGGTGTCGGGGTACACCTCCGAGGACCACTCCGGGAGCGTCAGGTTCAGGCTCGCCTGGAACAGTAACACAAGATTTGTAAGGGGACGCACCATAACGCTGAAATACCACAACGCCGAAATGCCAAATTGACCACAACCCCGACAGCTAGAAAACTGCTGTGTACCACAACGCCGAATTACCACAATGCCGAAATACACTAACGCCGAAAAAAGTCATTGCAGGACTGCCACAAAGGTTAGGTTAGGTTAGACTAGGTTAGGTTAGACTAGGTTAGGTTAGGCTAGGTTAAGTTAGGTTAGGTTATATTGACGTCGTCCAACCGAAGGCCACCCTAAAGCCCGAACTGCAACTGCAAGTATGCAACCCCGCTAACGGAATGCGCCCCTAGCCATGGCCCACCCGAGTCAGGCGAGCCACCAGCAACCAAGGTAGAACCCGGCCCCCCCAAAATAAACAGACCGTCATTAAAACCAACCACGTTAAAAAGCAAACATAGATTATTAAACAGTGTTACGTATTTATTTGAAGTTGGTCAACGAAAGTGCGACGTAGGAGTGCCTGGGCACTCACGTGTGTAACTACAGCAATACGTGTGTGAGTGTTCCCCTGGCGGCCTTCTGCCTGAATCAGTCAATCAGACCTTATGACATAATTATTCAAACCTTGTGTTGCGTCATTAACCCCACCAGAGCAATCCGACAAGAGACGAACAGTCGCTGGTGTGACGTAAAAATTCAAACATAATAATTCTTAAATATAATAACTTTCATTTGTAGAAGGGACGAATGACCTTGATTCAGCTTTTATAATTAATGTAAGAATTTAACATCATTAAATTCTCTTATTAACATATCATATCAGAAACTAACATAATGAGGTCAACCCTGGCGCGAGGGCCACCGAGCCTCGGCCGGGCGCCATGACATGACGCCAGTACAGCGCGACTCGTGGACCGGGGCGGACGCACGTCCCACGGAGAGACATCATCCTTTGTCCACACCGAGTTCATTTCTGGTAAATATAGTCATTCTTAAAACCCCTTTTTAATAATCTCTCCGTGTGTACCCGGTCCAGTTTTTCGGTCCAGGACCTAATCCGGCCGCATAAATCTAAACCCCCCCCCCCTGCACCCAACTTGGTCCGCGGGGTAGGTTCAGTATCCGGTACGGGCCGTCTCCCGAGGACAGAACTTTGGTTAAACTCAGTCGCTCCGGCACTGACACTCCCCGTAAGGGAACTTTTGAGCGAATTTAGCTGCGGTCCGCGCTCCACTGCCGTGGACGCGAGCACCGCCTCGATACGCAGATTTACGGGATTGGCCGCCTCCAATCACCCTCGTCCCTCGTTGAGCAGCCAAGCTCAGAAACGCCTAGGGACACGATAATACGGAACAATTAGTGACTTTGTAACATTTCTTTGTAAACTTGTGCAACGCAACCTCGTGTAACATTTCTTTTGTAAACTTGTGCGACGCATCTCTCCACGTAACATTCGTAAACTTGTGTAACGCAACCTCGTGTAACATTTCTTTTGTAAACTTGTGCGACGCATCTCTCCACGTAACATTCGTAAACTTGTGTAACGCAACCTCGTGTAACATTCCTTTTGTAAACTTGTGCCACGTTAATTAAGTAACTTTCAGACTTAGTTGCGTGTAATTGTGTAGTTTTTGTATCTTGTGACGTCACCTGTTGTACGACGTGGCATGTAACCAACAAAGTTACACCAGAGCCACCGTCGCCTGAATAAATGACGCCCGTCATTTATTACCTCATTTCAGTGTATGCTTCTTTAAACCTGCTATCCCCAATCACCGCCGAGTAGGGAATTCCTTAAACCCACGCAACATCGCCGACGGTCCTAGTGGGCCACGCAGGGCAATCGACCCCACGACCCAACTACCGACTAGCACCAGAGCTAGTCTGGCGCCCACCCGGACTCATTACATTTGCAACAGCCACTCCCGCTAGGAATCGCACCGGGACTCGAACCCGAGACCCCGGACGACGGCATTTGGCGCCCGCTGCGTGGGGCGAAGATAGAAAAATCAAGATTTTCTCCACACAAAATTACAAGAACTCTCACGAAAACATGGAAAATTTGAGCCATTATTAAATCATAAATTTTTTTTTCCGACCACGCCAAGCCACAGCACGGACACGGGACGGCCATTTTGCACAGGCAAAAGTAATTAGGGTCAGACAGGCCGGCGCGACGAAGCAAGCGGACAAAGGGGCTTCAACCCCCCCCCCCCCCACCCCGCTCGGCACTCCAGCGCCAGCCGCGACGCAGAAGCCTACGTCACAGCCCGACCCCCCTCTCCGCAGTGGCCATCATCGGCCTCCGCTTTGTGCGAGTGTCCGGGCGCCCTCGCCCGTTGCCTCGCACGATCCTCCGTACCCCCTCCCCAACGCGGACAGTTTTCGACCTCCATTTTGTGCGGCTGTCCGGGCGCTCTCGGCCGTCGCTGCGCACAACGATCTGCGCATCATCTCCGCTGCGGCCATTCTCGGCCTCCACCTTGTGCGGCTGTCCGGGCACCTGCCCAGCCGGCGAGCGCGACCCTGCACCGCGCACACAGAGCCGCGAGCGAGAGGCACAGACCAACACCGCTAAACACGCACCATAACTAGAGCAACATGCAAACCCGGAACTCCGACGTTGTATGCGCCCAGTGCTTACTGCCCAGGGGAACAGATCTACTGACAGGATCGAGACCATGGTACATGACCTGCAAATGCAACCCCCACAGTCAGGACCCACACGACCACCCATGGGTGCAGCCGTGGGACGGACAGTTCCCGGGGAAGAACCAAGCACCAACCGTAAAGACGGAAACAGTAACTAACACCACCGTGGTGAGCACTCGCCCGACCACCTGCACGACATGCACACACGCCGCGAAAGAGGAACACCATGCACAACAGCCAACGCCACTTGCCGACCCAAACCTCGTTACGTACAACCGCCCCCAAGGTTGTCAGAGCAAGTTCACACTACCTGAATTCGGTGGCCTCACACATGAGGACCCACGAAGTTTCGTAGAAAACTGTGAAGTGCGATTGACCCGAGCAGGTATACCCGTAGACGAGTGGTCGGGACAGGCCAGCGGACAACTGCGAGGCACAGCCCACGAATGGTGGGACATATGGGGACGGTTCGGCATGCTGTGGACGGAGTTCGCCGGCGCACTAACCCGCCGATTCGACACTGAACAGGCATTAGTCGACTGCACCTCACAGTTCTAGGGCGAGCGGCAGAAGGACAGCGAGACGGCCGAACAATTCGTAGCACGGAAACTACGTCTCTTCGCGAGCGTCAATCCGCACGCTCGACCCACGACAGCGCTACCCACTGTTACAGCGTTACTCCACACCGGCCTCCAGCCTTTCATGCGTTGTTGTCGCCCAGAGTCGGTAGAGGAATACGTGCTACAAGCAGCGGCCATCGAACAGAACCTGCGCGACCTCTGGCAACGGGGCACACCGGGCACGAGTCGGGGACGCCTCAGTCAGGCATCACAACAGGAGGGAGCTGATACCCAGCCCCCGACCCGGCGACGAGCCATCGAAAACACGCCCCAAACCAACGCCACACCCACCAGGTCGGCAACACAGGACGTACCGGGGCTACCACTGTGCCAGCGAGGTTGCCCAGATGGTACGCGCCACTGGCACAAGGACTGCCCATTACCACCTCCTCGCGCGAACAAACCGCCGGGAAACGCCAGCCCGGGGGCGGAGCATTAGAAACACCGCTCCCGGTTGCCACGGGAGGGGAAAGACCCCCCCCAACTGTACCAGCTGACCCGCCCGCGGGACAGCCTCCTGCGCATCCCCGTGGAGGTCGACGGGCGAGCCGCGGCTGCTCTAGTCGACACAGGGGCGAGTCACGTATTCGTAGCCCCCCACCTGGTACCGCCCGGGAAACTTCAACCACAACAGACGGAATTGCAATTAGCCACGAACACCCGGCCAGGCCTGACCGTAGGGCGAGCGACACTCCAGGTTAGCATAAGGGGCTACACCACCACCGTGACCGCCCTCGTAGTCAAGGACCTCCGCGAGGAGATAGTCCTGGGGCAGCCCTGGCTAGCGGAGCAGGATGCCGTAATCGAGACCAAGGCCACTCGGGTACACATCGGCACACAAGAGCGGCTGTTAGTCTATGCCGTCGGGTCACTACCCGCACGGGCTCATGAAACCGTCACACTCCACCAGGTACGTCACAACGTCCCACCCGAGTACCGTGCCGCCGTAGACCGGGTACTAGCAGAGCGACAGGAAATATTCACGGTGTCCGACCCCCTCAGACGAACTACATACCGACCACCCACAACAAACCGGTGTACGAGCCCCCCAGAGGATACGGTTTCCGGGAGCAACGTGCCATCCGGGAACAGGTCGCGGAGATGCTCCGGGATGGTGTTATTGAACCGTCGAATAGTCGCTACAACGCCTGCATTGTACTCGCGCCGAAGAAGAACGGATCACTGCGGTTCTGCGTGGACTTCCGGCCACTGAACACTATCACAGTTAGCGCCCCGCCACCCCAGATCAGCGTGGAGAACGCGGTAGCAGGACTAGGACGAGCAATGGTGTTCAGTACCCTCGATCTTAAATCAGGGTACTGGCAGGTTCCCATACGGACCGAGGACCGCGAGAAGACCGCGTTCACCATCCCCGACAGCCGCAAATTCCAATTTCGAGCGATGCCATTCGGACTGAAATGCGCCCCCGCGACGTTCCAGGGGATGATGACGCGCGTACTAGAGGGCTACGTCGATCGCTTCGCACTAGCATACCTCGACGACGTAATCGTATTCTCAGAGACCTGGGAGGAACACATCCGGGACCTTACACTAGTCCTAGAACGCCTTGCTACCCACCACTTGACTGTCGCGCACCACAAGTGGCACATCGGGACGCAGGAGGTCGAGTTTCTGGGGCATGTCATGAGTGCCGCGGGTAACCGGCCGCAAGCGAGCCACCTCACGAAGATCGCTGAAGCCGAGGTACCGCGAACGCGGAAACAGCTACAACGCTTCATCGGCCTGATCAACTGGCTCCGGTGCTACGTCCCTAACTTCTCGAGGACAATAGCCCCCCTGACGGACCTCCTGTCACCCCAGTCACGGTACCGGTGGAACGACCACGTCCAGCGCGCATTCGAAGAGGTTAAACTCGTCTTCACACAGTGTCACACGCTCACGCGGGTAAACCCAGTACGTCGCCTTTATCTACAGACGGACGCGAGTAACCTCGGGGTGGGCGCGGTACTATACCACGTAGGCCCGGACAGTGAGCGTGAGGTCACAGACTACGCTAGCGCAAAGCTCGGTTCGGCGGAGCGCCGATATCACAGCAACGAGCAGGAGTGCCTAGCCGTAGTCTGGGCCATGAAAAAGTACCGGCCACACCTCGAGGGAAAGAATTTCACACTTAGGACGGATAACCGATGCCTGACGTGGCTGCACACAATGCAGGGCAGGAAGGGCAAGCTGATTCGGTGGGCCTTGTTTCTCCAATCATTTGATTTTGAGGTAGAGCATGTCCCCGGCACCGAAAATCAGCTGCCCGACCTGTTATCACGAGAACCCGACCAAAACACCGAACTGCGGGACGACGACGACTGGGATGCCATGTTACCCCCAGTCACGCCAAACCCACCCGAACACGGCGACACTACGTGTAGCCGCCTCACGGTCGAAGCCCAGGACGAGGAAGGACCGCCCAACACTGCCACCGACCTGTATCGACGCATATGCCAGGCCCAGGGGACTTCACCCGACACCGACCGCCGGCGTCGACAGATCCCCGCGGCCGAACACGGTACCTGGCGCGTGCAGGACGGCGTAGTCATGACACGGACCCCAGGCAACCATGACGACTGGCGAACCTACGTCCCCACAGAGGCGCGAGAGGCCACGTTGCGGTTCCATCATGACCACGACCTCGCCGGACACCCCGGGACGGACCAGACCCGCCGCGAAGTGGGCCGACACTACTACTGGCCAGGGCTGACCCACGACGTCCGTGAATACGTACGTGAGTGCGAGGTCTGTCAGAGACAAAAGGCACGCCGACGGGACGGGGAGGAGCAACAACGACCTAGGGAGCCCACCACCGCCTTCCAGACCATCGCGCTGGACGTGATGGGCCCCTACCCCCGCACGCCCCGCGGGAAACGCTTCCTGCTTGTCGTGACAGACTTGTTCACGCAGTGGACCGAAGCGTACCCGTGCAGCTACATCAGGACCACCACTCTACTTCACATCCTGACCAATGAGTTTCTGTCACGTTGGGGCTACCCCCAGTCCATATTAACAGACAACGCCAGCCAGTTCCTGGGCCGTCAGTGGAAGACCTGGTGCATCGACCACGAGGTCGAACACCACACCACGCCAGCCTACCACCCGAGGGCAAACCCCACCGAACGACGGAACCAGGAGCTGAAGGCGCAACTGCGCATACGACCAGCTGCCGGACCACCTCGGACACTCGACACGGGACGCCCCAGGTCCAGAGCGCGGGCCCTACCAGCTGCCGGCCCACCCCGGACATCCGACGCGGGACCACCCAAGTCCAGAGCGCGGGTCCTACCAGCTGCCGGACCACCTCGGACACTCGACGCGGGACACCCCAGGTCCAGAGCTCGGGCCCTACCAACTGCCGGCCCACCCCGGACATCCGACGCGGGACCACCCAGAACCAGAGCGCGGGCCCTACCAGCTGCCGGACCACGTCGACGAACCGACACCCGGCTGTTCGACGTGGGACGACCTGGACACAGCACGCAGGCCCTACCAGCTGCGGCCGCCGCGACAACCACCTGGCTGGAGCTGCTGCCGAAGCTAGGGGCGCCCCCACGTAGCGGGGTCACTAGCGGCGCAAGGTCGGGCTTATCGAGGGGGGGGGGCGTTTGACGTCGTCCGACCAAAGGCCACCCTAAAGCCCGACCTGCAACCGCCAGTATGCAACCCCGCTAACGGAACGCGCCCCTAGCCATGGCCCACCCGAGTCAGGCGAGCCACCAGCAACCAAGGTAGAACCCGGCCCCCCCCAAAATAAACAGACCGTCATTAAAACCAACCACGTTAAAAAGCAAACATAGATTATTAAACAGTGTTACGTATTTATTTGAAGTTGGTCAACGAAAGTGCGACGTAGGAGTGCCTGGGCACTCACGTGTGTAACTACAGCAATACGTGTGTGAGTGTTCCCCTGGCGGCCTTCTGCCTGAATCAGTCAATCAGACCTTATGACATAATTATTCAAACCTTGTGTTGCGTCATTAACCCCACCAGAGCAATCCGACAAGAGACGAACAGTCGCTGGTGTGACGTAAAAATTCAAACATAATAATTCTTAAATATAATAACTTTCATTTGTAGAAGGGACGAATGACCTTGATTCAGCTTTTATAATTAATGTAAGAATTTAACATCATTAAATTCTCTTATTAACATATCATATCAGAAACTAACATAATGAGGTCAACCCTGGCGCGAGGGCCACCGAGCCTCGGCCGGACGCCATGACATGACGCCAGTACAGCGCGACTCGTGGACCGGGGCGGACGCACGTCCCACGGAGAGACATCATCCTTTGTCCACACCGAGTTCATTTCTGGTAAATATAGTCATTCTTAAAACCCCTTTTTAATAATCTCTCCGTGTGTACCCGGTCCAGTTTTTCGGTCCAGGACCTAATCCGGCCGCATAAATCTAAACCCCCCCCCCCCCCCTGCACCCAACTTGGTCCGCGGGGTAGGTTCAGTATCCGGTACGGGCCGTCTCCCGAGGACAGAACTTTGGTTAAACTCAGTTGCTCCGGCACTGACACTCCCCGTAAGGGAACTTTTGAGCGAATTTAGCTGCGGTCCGCGCTCCACTGCCGTGGACGCGAGCACCGCCTCGATACGCAGATTTACGGGATTGGCCGCCTCCAATCACCCTCGTCCCTCGTTGAGCAGCCAAGCTCAGAAACGCCTAGGGACACGATAATACGGAACAATTAGTGACTTTGTAACATTTCTTTGTAAACTTGTGCAACGCAACCTCGTGTAACATTTATTTTGTAAACTTGTGCGACGCATCTCTCCACGTAACATTTGTAAACTTGTGTAACGTAACCTCGTGTAACATTTCTTTTGTAAACTTGTGCGACGCATCTCTCCACGTAACATTCGTAAACTTGTGTAACGCAACCTCGTGTAACATTCCTTTTGTAAACTTGTGCCACGTTAATTAAGTAACTTTCAGACTTAGTTGCGTGTAATTGTGTAGTTTTTGTATCTTGTGACGTCACCTGTTGTACGACGTGGCGTGTAACCAACAAAGTTACTCCAGAGCCACCGTCGCCTGAATAAATAACGCCCGTCATTTATTACCTCATTTCAGCGTATGCTTCTTTAAACCTGCTATCCCCAATCACCGCCGAGTAGGGAATTCCTTAAACCCACGCAACATCGCCGACGGTCCTAGTGGGCCACGCAGGGCAATCGACCCCACGACCCAACTACCGACTAGCACCAGAGCTAGTCTGGCGCCCACCCGGACTCATTACATTTGCAACAGCCACTCCTGCTAGGAACCGCACCGGGACTCGAACCCGAGACCCCGGACGACGGCAATATTATGCTAGGTTAGGTTAGGTAAGGTTAGGTTTGATTGTGGTATTTCGGCGTTAAGGTACATTTAAGAAACACACACAAATTCATTCAGTTGTTATTTCGGCATTATGGTACACAGCAGTTTTCTAGCTGTCGGCGTTGTGGTCAATTTTGACATTCGGCGTTATGGTATTTCGGCATTGTGGTAACGACCCGATTTGTAATACAAGTACATGCGTGGTGTTTATATTGCTAACTGGGCTCCGTGCTTCGAGAGCAAAGCGTAGTTACCAGGAACAAACTGGGCCCCACCACCCTATCTGTATCTGTCCATCGCGGCATCTTGGCCAGGTGCTGCCGCGACACGGAGCCTACAATGTTCTTAATGATCTTTAACGATTATGTCTGTACCAGCATCATGATGTCATTCACATTCAAAGCTAATGAAATTTTTGTTAATAACCTGGCTTGTAAACAATCTGTAATTTTACTTTCTAATACGATTATTTTGACTCAAACCGCATTTTAATGTCGAGGAAACCATTTTACAAATGTTTTAAAATAAAGGCAAGTATCAACAAAGGTTAATCCTCGGGTTAACCCACCCATTTCTTTAATCGCACTCGGCAAATGCTCGTTGTGTTTTGCACATGCCTGTCTGACGCATTTATAAATAGGATGTTTAACTATTAGGTAACAAATGTGTAGTGCCTCAAATATAAAGGAAAAAATTATCGGGAGACCTCAGTAATCATTTGTGTTTTAATGCCAAAATTTAAGTAAAATTTTTTCTGTCCATGTGTTTCTGAATTTAGTTGATTCTTCGAAGCCACTAGTCAATTGTACATTCATATTTGTGGTACCTATTCATAGCTGCCATTTAAAGAAGAAGCCAATTTATGTGTGTAGCATTATATGGGCATTTATATAAATCACTATCGTGATTTCAGGAGCCAACGACAGTAATGTATTGTGAAACAACTAGGTTAACCTGACATTATTAGTTTTAAGATCATCAAGGAAAATAACCTTTAGTCTCTAATAAAATATTATAAAAATTCCTAATTGTTTGCCATGAAAATGGAAATACAAATTAGACGATATTTTATTAAAACGTATAGGTAATTGTATTAAACATGCCCTTGATACTGAATTCGAGGAGTTATGAATTCAAACCTAGATCTTGATATTGTTTGGGACAAAACTAAATTTCTTTCGTTTAATACTGTGTGGTTGGTAGTATTGACGCCGTCCCCGTTGCCTGATCTGAATTTACGTAAATTTACACTAGTGGGTTAATTTTGAATCTCAAGGGTGGGGTTCCTGGCCTCGTGGCTGCAGGCAGGGATGCGGCGACAATGGACTCCCCGGGCTGTTATGGCCTCCCAGGACGCCTTATTAATGAAACACACGAGTTCTTTTGGTTATTTATTACGTCGCACACTCTACAGGTCACACCTTCACGTGACTGGCCGCTTCATCGTCGACCTAAGCTCCGCGCACCTGAACCTGCTAGGGTCCCTGCGAGAGTATACGGACATGGCGTGAAGCGTGAGGACGATCGGTCCCGCAGATTAATTAAGAAAACATATGACACTGAGTGATTGCGATTAGTCCCGCACAGGAGAATGATTACTTATTAAAACACGTTACACTGAATTACTGCGATTAGTCCCGCACAGGAGAATATTTACTTATTAAAACACGTTACACTGAATTACTGCGATTAGTTCCGCACAGGAGAATATTTACTTATTGAAACACGTTACACTGAATTTCTGCGATTAGTCCCGCACAGGAGAATATGCATGAGCGGATAGTCCGCGGGGTGGCGAAGGCCACGTTAAGCTGGGTACGGACACGTGAGAATCTGGGACGATATTGTACACGTGGCGGTGGCAAGTCCCAGTTGATGACTCGTCCGAATGTTTGTGGTCGCGTTTGGCGCAGTGCCGCCCTGCGTGGGCCAAGACCTATGTCCCGAGGTGGGACGTAATAGCGTGAGGCGCAGGTGCCACGACGGGTCACCTAATTGCTTACGTAAAATATAAAAATCCCTGATGGGATACACATGTTATTAAAAGACCGCGCGAGGTTGCTAACGGCCGATTTGGGCCGACCGGGGAGCTGATATAAAACGTTTGGACTATATTTACCTATTGCCGTTACATGGTGTTGGCGCGAAAATTGAAGGCTCCCCGTGCGTGGGCTGCCGGCCCGGGCGAGTGCTGGATGGCGACTGACTAACCTCCCTGGCCCCGGCGGCCAGGGAGGGGGGAAATTCCGCGGGAAAACTGCGGAGCGCGGGAAGATGACTTCGGCCAGTTTTGTGAATTATACCCTTTTAACATATGATCATTTAATTAACATTAATTATTGAATGGTTTAGATTTCTTAGATTTTGTTTATATTATAAAATGCATGAGAAACAATACCCTTGCGCAGTGCCACACCCGGCTGGGCGCTTTGCACACGTAGGAGGCCGTGACTGACGTCACGCCGTTCGGGGCACTGCACTACGTTGCGCGCGCGGGCGCGTTCGGGGCGCGGCACTTATCAGGTGTTGAGGACACATAACGGCCTGTGCTCTCAGAGGGAGCACTGACGGCGGCGTCAGTATCATAATCATTTGTAGCTGATTTCAAAGGAAAAAAAATAATTATATGAAACCTGGGAGTGAAGTCTCTGTTTGCCTCTGTTATCCTTGATCCTGCTCCCAGCGTCGCCTGTGCACGCACTCACGAGCCACTCGTGTGGAAGAAACTGTTATTGCCGAAAATGGGACCTAGTTTTTCAAGTAGTTTTGGGTCAACCCGCTAGACAGTAGCTTTCATAATATACTGTTAACATAGCTAAATTGAATGTGAGAAATAATACAACAACTGTTATCAGGCAAATAAACCAGTGAACAATAATTCACTTTATATTACTAGCCACCTATTTTGTGGTTTGGCAGACCAGAAACACATTATCCAATAGTTATATAGAAAACTCTCTCATATTATGAAATGTATTAAGTGTTTTTTTTAAATAGTTTAATTATCTTCTATTGAGATATTAGTCATCACATAGTTAAATTATCATATAAAGCTACCTCGGTGGAATCCTCGGTTCCATAAAGTCCAAGATCCGTGCTGTGAAGGGGGCAACTGGCTCCTGTCCTCCATCCTACCTCAGGTACCTCACTTCCCAACCACATCACCGTTTTACCCTACCCACGTCCTCTCACACCTTACCTATGCCTGCTCCAAGTGGGCCCACACCTCTTCCTACCACCACCGACCTGTGCTTGGTGCCTGCCTCCTTGGACTGCCGCGCGCCGCTCTCCGACAATAACTCGACACTTCCACGACTCAGTCCGTCAGGCCACCACCTAATTCCTCTGCTGCTGTTCCCAAAACCTCGATCCTTAACATCCGACTGACTGCCGAACCTTCCGTAGATGCTCCCCACCCCCGACGACCACTTTTCACCACGGACCTTCTCCGACGCAATGACGAAGAAGACGATGCCGTCACCATTGGTGGGGCCGGCGGATGCATACTGAAAATTGCAAATCAGCAAGTCACACTGTTGGACCAAAGACATCAGGAGACCACCACAACACCACAAGCAGCACCATCGCATCACCGGATCCACCCACCGACATCTAGGTGAGCCTAGCCGAGAGGCACATCACGCCGTCAGACAGCATCATCAATCCACCTAAACAGGCCTCCTAGAACCAGTGCCGTTTGGTCCAGCCATCACCATCAGTGATCGTGTACCTACATACTGGCCATGGTCCCTTGTAAATAAATCTTCTGGCATGGACTGATCGGTTCGGGTGCCCCCCCCCCCCCCCAAAAAAAAAAAAAAACTTTAGATATAAGCCATGCGCCCAAGATTTTGTTGTTAGTAGTTATAACCCCCGCCCCTAACAGATAGCGGAAAATTGGGTTTTCAGTTTCCATTGTAAGAGTCCCGCTTCCATATCTCCTTCCGTGTTCTATAGAGGGACTCACCTCGGCGCGTAAGGCGTCGAACACGTGGTTCCAATGGCTGGTCCCCGCGACTTTCTTCAGGTACTTCTTCACCTTGCTTATCCTCTTGTCCACGCACTTCATCTCGTCCGTGTCGGCCACCGCGTCGGTCACGGCGTCCAGCAGGTCGCAGCTGGGCACCTTCAGGATCTGCCGGTCACAGAGCAAGCAGCGCTCCTTGCCAGGACCGCGAGCTGCCACGCTCGTCTGCACTGGTGATACTGTGACGAACATGGCAGGCAGGTACCCGGGTGGCCTGTTGGGCCGGCACGGCCACTGACGTCACGCGCGCATACCTTCGGGGATTAGAGCGGCCCGGCCTGCTACCCCTATTCGCAATCCTCCCTCGGCACTGCTATCTATTCCTTAGCGTCCTGGGAATTCCACGGGCTTCCTCAGACCACCGGGTGGAGTGGCGTGAATGAGCGCCGTTGTTCTGGATGCTTCGAGCGTCGGGTAGAACCCGGGATGATGTGACACGTTACAACCACTCCAGTCGGTTCCAGAAAGACGGTCAACGGGTATAAAAGTGGCGACGCGGAAGTTGAGTGGCGTGCTAGTTCGGAAAGTGGCGCAGCACGGAGTGGACCGTGAGAGTGCGACCGAGTGGCGCGAGACTGTGTGTGTGGACAGGCGCGTGGTGAGGGGCGAACCACTGTCGAGCCCAGCTCCAGTGAGGAGTGCGAACTGCGGACTGGATATATACTTAGTGATTTGTGAACTGACATTAAGTGTGGTGATTTAATTAGTACTGAAAAATTTAGTAGCAACAATAAAACTGTATAAAATTTGTTAGGCTATCCTTACGAACCCGTTTTTCCCACTAGTAACAATACAAAGAGAGAGTGAGAGTTTGTTTGCAAGAAGCAAACTCGCAGACTACTGGACCGCTTTATAAAATTATTTCAATGTTATTCCAAATAAACATAAACTAAGTATATCTTATTTTTAAAAATATTTTTCATATAATTTTTAGTATTTTATTAGACTACTAGTGATGGGCCGAATCCAAAAAAATTTCTCTAATCCGAATATCGAAATCGAATCTCAAAGAGTAACTCGAACATACCTCACGAATTCAAATCTATGTCTCATGGGTCGAAAACTAAATAATTCCCAAGAAATAAAAATGTTAGCTATGGTGTTGAAACTTTCAACCCTTTAAATGTTTGTTTTACCAACTAAGTGTCTAGAATCAGTGCATACATATTGTGATTGTACATGTAAAATTACAATATCTTGGGAATATAAACGGGACAGGTATTAAGTAAAAAAATGATTTAGTTAACTTCAGAGGTTATCAGTGTTGAATTTTTTAATTTACGTTATTTCCTCTAATATTTTCCTTTAAATAATATTCCTCGAATATCGAATCTTTCGAATACTAAGGATTTGACAGTATTTGAGGATTTGATTGGCTCATTCCTATTTTTTTTACTGCGAATTGAGTAAAAGATTAAATCGACTGCTTACTGCGGTTTGTTAAAGTTTGTTTTAGAATCGCGGTTCGACCAAACTGATTTCCTTTCCCACGTGGTTCATCCGAAGTCACTCCAGGCAAGTCCTGGGTTGGTTCCTTACTTTTCTGTCCAAGTATAACCAGTCTATACACATGGGATAATGTAGCTGTTGACCATGTAGGGAAGAAGATATGGAGTGGGGGTGTGCAATCTGGTCACGTTTATTGGCTGGAGTCAAAACTAGAACTACCACTGCCCCCCTTGCAGGAAATTATTATAATGCTTATCCTTTTATTGATGTGTAAACATCTTAGCTGTCGGTATAAGTCATTTACTAGGAGTCATTTCGATAAAATAAAGGAATGGAATTCGCTGAACGTAAAAGTGTAAACAAGACCCACGTGTAGCAACATAAACCTAAACCCGTATATAGTCACTTTCGTAAATATTAGGGGACATCCCAAAAGTATTGTTTTTTGTTTGTTTTTGTATGTAAATTAAGCTAGCGAAACTGCCTTGGGATATATTGGGTAAACTAAAAATAGTCGCAGTAAAAGGTTATTTCACGTTTTGAAATACGTCATAAACCTGGCATTACAACGATTAGAATACATAATTATTCTCATTCCGATGTTCCAATAGCCTTACTGGCAGAGCGGTAGAGTCCGTGCTCATAAACTTCAAGGGATGTGGGGTCAAATAGCGTCAATCATAAAGTTATTTCTTTCTTATTTTTTTGTAACATTATAATATAACAATATTAAACATGAATGTTTAATCACGTCAATAAGGTTAAAATTTTATTGTAGGAAGTATTTACAAACTGATTTCAGTCATTAAAGCAAAAATAAATATGCAAACATATATTTAGTGTTATAATATGTGATTAAACATGTTTCAGGTTAATATTTTAGTAATGCCAAAGAAGAATCACTTCTAATGTTAGCAGAAAATTTATAGTTTTAACTGTTTAGTGAATTTTAACAAGATGGACAGTATTGAAATAAAATTCCTTGTTGAAAATCAGATCCAAAGCCGGGGTTTGAATTTTTTTCAAGTCTTTTTACGTTTTTACCGTTAGGTTTTCATAATAGTTTAAAAATTCCTGATGATTCGTGCTGCTATCTGCGCGTCATTGTGGCAAGCAACTTTTACGATTCAGGCAGCGAATTCTAGCGCCGATTGCAGAAAGTACGTGTGTGATTCACGTCCAGAAATTTTGTTACTTTAAAAAAGCTAATATTTTTATTTATCAGTATATCCATGCCACTCTACATTTTGTTTAAATTTCGTGTCAGTGTTTCGTATTAAAGTTTATTTGCAACCTGAACAACATGAGAACACAGGAATTATTATCGTTTCCGAGGTTAGATGTGTTTTTTTTTTTTTTTTTTTTTTTTACAAAACTGGCCGGTACTGAAAGACACGCTGTCACGTTATTATTATTATTTTTTTTTTGTGGTTACCGTGTTGTTTAAAAATACTCACTGCATCATGGAATTTCCCTTCGAGCTATTATACACACTCGGCATTGTCCTTCATGCAGCTGCAACTAGTGTCAGTAACCAAATGACAGCCTCTCCCCTGAGCGACAACTCGCCGCTGGAGACGGCGCGACGGCTACTCACGTGGTCGTGCTCGGAGGGCGTGGAGAAGACGGGCACGGGCTGCCAGCGCACGCGGCCCCACGAGTGGTGCAGGGGAGGGTACAGTCCCGCCAGCACACACTCGGCCGTCTGCAGCGTCCTGTCCGAGTCGGTGCTGCGCGCCAGCAGGCGGCTCATGTTGTACCTGGCCGGCAGCAGCGAGCCGTAGCGCGCGCGCAGGAACCGGCCCAGCTCGTGGCCGTGCTCGAAGCCCACCTGCAACACCGGGCGGCCATTAGCCCTGCTCGAAGCCTACCTGCACACCAGGCGGCCATTAGCCCTGCTCGCAGCCCACCGGCATCACCGGGCGGCCATTAGCCGTGCTCGAAGCCCACCTGCACACCGGGCGGCCATTAGCCGTGCTCGAAGCCCACCTGCACACCAGGCGGCCATTAGCCCTGCTCGCAGCCCACCTGCATCACCGGGCGGCCATTAGCCGTGCTCAAAGCCCACCTGCATCACCGGGCGGCCATTAGACGTGCTCGAAGCCCACCTGCACACCAGGCGGCCATTAGCCGTGCTCGCAGCCCACCTGCATCACCGGGCGGCCATTAGCCGTGCTCGAAGCCCACCTGCACACCAGGCGGCCATTAGCCCTGCTCGCAGCCCACCTGCATCACCGGGCGGCCATTAGCCGTGCTCGAAGCCCACCTGCACACCAGGCGGCCATTAGCCGTGCTCGAAGCCCACCTGCACACCAGGCGGCCATTAGCCCTGCTCGCAGCCCACCGGCATCACCAGGCGGCCATTAGCCGTGCTCGAAGCCCACCTGCACACCAGGCGGCCATTAGCCCTGCTCGCAGCCCACCTGCATCACCGGGCGGCCATTAGCCGTGCTCGAAGCCCACCTGCACACCAGGCGGCCATTAGCCCTGCTCGCAGCCCACCTGCAACACCGGGCGGCCATTAGCCGTGCTCGAAGCCCACCTGCGACACCGGGCGGCCATTAGCCGTGCTCGAAGCCCACCTGCACACCAGGCGGCCAGTAGCCCTGCTCGCAGCCCACCTGCAACACCGGGCGGCCATTAGCCGTGCTCGAAGCCCACCTGCGACACCGGGCGGCCATTAGCCGTGCTCGAAGCCCACCTGCACACCAGGCGGCCATTAGCCCTGCTCGCAGCCCACCGGCATCACCAGGCGGCCATTAGCCCTGATCGCAGCTCACCTGCATCACCGGGCGGCCATTAGCCGTGCTCAAAGCCCACCTGCACACCAGGCGGCCATTAGCCCTGCTCGCAGCCCACCTGCAACACCGGGCGGCCATTAGCCGTGCTCGAAGCCCACCTGCACACCAGGCGGCCATTAGCCGTGCTCGAAGCCCACCTGCACACCAGGCGGCCATTAGCCGTGCTCGAAGCCCACCTGCAACACCCGGCGGCCATTAGCCGTGCTCGAAGCCCACCTGCGACACCGGGCGGCCATTAGCCGTGCTCGAAGCCCACCTGCAACACCAGGCGGCCATTAGCCCTGCTCGCAGCCCACCGGCATCACCAGGCGGCCATTAGCCGTGCTCGAAGCCCACCTGCACACCAGGCGGCCATTAGCCCTGCTCGCAGCCCACCTGCATCACCGGGCGGCCATTAGCCGTGCTCAAAGCCCACCTGCACACCAGGCGGCCATTAGCCCTGCTCGCAGCTCACCTGCATCACCGGGCGGCCATTAGCCGTGCTCGAAGCCCACCTGCACACCAGGCGGCCATTAGCCCTGCTCGAAGCCCACCTGCACACCAGGCGGCCATTAGCCCTGCTCGCAGCCCACCTGCATCACCGGGCGGCCATTAGCCGTGCTCGAAGCCCACCTGCAACACCCGGCGGCCATTAGCCGTGCTCTAAGCCCACCTGCAACACCAGGCGGCCATTAGCCGTGCTCGAAGTCCACCTGCAACACCCGGCGGCCATCAGCCGTGCTTGAAGCCCACCTGCAACACCAGGCGGCCATTAGCCGTGCTCGAAGCCCACCTGCAACACCCGGCGGCCATTAGCCGTGCTCGAAGCCCACCTGCAACACCCGGCGGCCATCAGCCGTGCTTGAAGCCTACCTGCAACACCAGGCGGCCATTAGCCGTGCTCGAAGCCCACCTGCAACACCAGGCGGCCATTAGCCACGCTCGAAGCCCACCTGCAACACCCGGCGGCCATTAGGCGTGCTCGAAGCCTACCTGCAACACCGCGCGTGCCGCCAGGTGGCCATTAGCCGTGCTCGAAGCCCACCTGCAACACCCGGCGGCCATTAGGCGTGCTCGAAGCCTACCTGCAACACCGCGCGTGCCGCCAGGTGGCCATTAGCCGTGCTCGAAGCCCACCTGCAACACCAGGCGGCCACTAGCCGTGCTCGAAGCCCATCTGCAGATGCCTCGGCACCAAAATGGGGCTTGATTTAGTTTTTTTTACTGGCAGTTATACTTGCAAAATTAAATTAACAAAGATATTTTTATATTATTATCACACGACTGTTGTAAAAAAAAAAGTAAAATATTCGTAACAAAATGAATAGTTTCCAATTTGTGTTTTTTTTTACAAATATGTAAACTGCATTTTATAAAAATAACTTGACAATGTAAAAAGTTAAAAATATTAAAACAGCATTTAGACTGTTTAACTTGTTAAACAATTCTTTTAGTGCGATTCACGTAACACTTTTCTCAGATTTGTTGAGAAGTCAGGGTCGGCATGGATCTGGTTGGAGGACTGCGTGATGTCCTGGCGCCCTCCCACTGCAGTCTCGCGCGCGCCTGTGATTGGTCTAGCGAGCTCTAACACGTGCACCGCTGAGCACTGTACACTAGAGACCGGAAAAATTCGCGAATTCATTTCTCGATATGCTAAAATACAAATAGTTATACCTCAGTGCTGCCTCTGCTATTGGCTCACAACTCACCTGGATGACTCTGGGCCGATGAGAAACACCCGACCAAAGCTTTATCGAATCACAGGCTGCTACGTTGGGACGTCTCACATGACAGCAGCCAATGAGTGGGTGACATTTGACCGAGTGTACGTATAACTATGGAGTTCATCCTGGAGGTCATTGAACCCGTGAATTTTTCCTGTCCCTACTGTACACATTTGCTGCCATCCACCGTACTGTTGTACGAGGCCGCTCTTGTCTCTCAGAACAACCTCAGAGCTGTCCTGTTCTGTTCTCTAGGGTATTTGGTTCGAGTCTGATGGGGTCAGCAGTCTTTTTCACTGCCACCGACTGTGATCAAACCGATAAACATACTTCACTCAGGTATATTAGGTGTCAGACAACAGTTTGACCCTAGACCAGGGGTCGGCAACCTTTTGAGTCGAAAGAGCCAAAAATTACAATTTACAAAATTTCAAAGTTTTTTAAGAGCCACAAAAATTTTTCGTGCCAACAATAAATAGTACTTGCATAATAAAGATTTTCGATAAAAAACTAATCTATTTTTTTATTCATAAGAAAAATATATTCATATATATAAGAAGTGTTTTTTCACAACAAAATTGATAATATAAATGGTCTTATTAGATAATCACTTATTAAATTAGTAAAAAATTAAAACAATTAAACACTTACAGCACAGCCCGTAAGTACTAGTAAAACGAAAACCTCGGGCGGATGGATAGCTTTAAATTGATAATTTAACTGCTTGATGACATATTGTTTAGTAAAATATAACAAACGTGGAAAAAAACCAGGCTTACTACTGGTTTGTAATAAAAAAGTTTTTTCTGTATAAATGACTGGTGATGCAGTATTTCTGGTACGAACTAAAAAGCCGCAGCTTCACATCCAAAGAGCCGCATGTGGCTCGCGAGCCGCAGGTTGCCGACCCCTGATCTAGACGAAAGTTCACTTCGAGTAAAAAGATATAATTATTTCATTTGAGCAATTTAGAATTTTGTATTTAAAAAAAAATATCAACCATAAGGAAGAACTCAGAAGTGTTGATGAGAGGAAGGATGAATAATCTAAGCGTGACAGACGAAACGAGAAAAATTTAATAGTTTATTGACGTGAAAAAGTATCTCTAAAGAATTGAAGGGGAAAAAATCTCAAACTTTGTCACCTAGTGTGTAAATGCTTAGGAAAACTGTACAATCTGCGAATCATGTAAGAGACCAACCTTGGTCAACTGGGCAAAACCTTCGGGCCAGTAGTAGCTCCAGTTGCCGTTGTAGGGGTCGTTGGGGTAGGTTCTCTTCGCAGACCGATCTCCATGGCGGTGGATCTGAAACAAACATAACATATCGTTGACGTTAGGGCCGTTCCCGTGGTTCGGCGTCGCTGCCCAGCTGCTCCGGTAGAGAGGGTACGTGCCACGTGGCAAGGGAACTACCCTAACTTGGGTGAAATAAAACAGTTTATGACGTTAAGCTGGGTTTAATGCACACGTCACACACTGTACATGGGCTGTCACGGCTCCCCTCTGTGACAGTCCATCAGGGCGAGGCCCGGCTCCACGCACCTTGAGCGCGACACGACACTACCAGTGACCTGACTGGCGGTGACACGACAGTGACGCGACTGAAAGTGGCGTGGATGACGGTGACGTGCCTGGCAGTGACGCGAATGACGATGACACGAAAGACTATGACGTAACTGCCGACGCGAAAGACGGTGACGTGACTGACGGTGACGTGACAACGGTGACACGACTGACAGTGTCCGTTCGACTCTCACTCACAACTTCGCGACCGCACTCTCTCATGCCACTCAGGCGACGTCTCAGCGGCCTCCCCCCCTTGCCGCGCGCAAATGAATCCCCCCTCTTCCCATCGTGTGCGAGTGCGTGGAGCCACATGGTCACAGGTGGGGAGACGCGACTCAGTCGCCCGGGAAACACATCTACAGGAACACAACAAGACAAATAGATATTCACACCCTCACATAATTACATAAACAAAACCTTTGTTACACTATTGCGCACGGGCGCCGGCGAGCACGCAAGCCTGAAGCAGCAACGGGCAATAATGGCCTCAGCGAGCCGGAGGAGCACTTGGGACGACGTCAATATATATTACGTACTTGGTGATCACTTAAATACAAAACATGTCAGCGCATTGTGGAGTAATATTAGACCTATAAGCATGTTAAAACTACTGCAAATCAATGCTATTTAAATGAAAAAAATAATTCGAACATATTGATATTGGAGATATTTTTACAGTTTATAAGTATAATTTAGTTATTTTTCAGTAGTTATCAGTTACATATTTATAGTGCAAAAACCGAACGATGTATATCTGAAAGAATAGACCCTATCACTGCCCAGATATGTAGCCAAACTGATTTCAAAATATCACTTGAGTAGTATATAAAAGTTGGTCCTGAAACAGGGTTCAAGGTGTGTTGCCGATGGTGCCAACCGCCATCTTGGATTATAACGTCTTGGACGCCATCTTGGATGACCTATACCTTGACCTTCAAAATTTTCCAAAAGTCTCCAAAATTGACTCAAAATTCGGCAAAATGACTCAAAATTCCTACAAAAAAAAACTAAAAATATATTAAATTTAAAATTTTCCTTTTAGAGAAAATTTTCCGTTTTATTCCCCTAAAATGATCAAAGGCTTGAAATTTTTGGCTTACAATCCCCATTAACCAGCCACCAGTAAAACGCTGGACACATTTAAACTTAACTACATAGTGAATATGACATTTAATTTGGCTACCATCTTGGATTATGACGTCGAAAGTCACGATTTTTAAATATAACATGTTCCACCATTTTGGATTCTACAACTTTTCGCAATTTTGTTTTCCACCATTTTGAAATATGATGTGACGATTGCAATTTTGAAAATCCGTTATAACGATCCAAAAATGGGAAAAAATTCAAATAAAAAACAGCAATTACGGCATGGTCCTTTGAGTACTCGGTTCGAACCCGGTTAGGGCAAAAAAAAAATATCCTTCCCCCACGGTGATGCTGGCAGACCTCCAAGGCCAGGGAATATATTACGAAATCTTATTTTCGTCTGCTAGAGTTCGTTGCTGCCATATTGGTTTATGTTTTACTCGCTAGATTGCAATAGCTTCAATCAACAGATCGTCAGCTGTCTTAACATCCACTATCTTGTCGGCCATCTTGGCTGTATTACAGAAAAATTTTAATTATTAAGCTAAAATTTCGGGAAAAAATATACCAAAATACATTCCTAAAATTACCTATTAATATATTGATAGATTCGATCTATTTCCATGCTCTAAATTGTTCGTCCCATTCTCGAAATTACTCCAACAAATTCCCGTATACCGACAGCTAAGATGTTTACACATCAAAAGAAAACAAAAATTTGAGCGAATATTTCAGTGCTCGTCAGAGATGTGTAACATCTAACCTCGTTAACGAGCAAATTCACGTGTTCCCATGTTGCAAATAACCTTTATAATACTATTGTGAATAATATACGAAATTTGGTGTTTTCAAATACATTTCTGGCCGCGAATCACACGTAGTTCCCGCGCCCACCGCTAGAATTCGTTACCGGAGCAGCTACGTCGACTACTGAATCATTCGATTTGCAGAGAGAATTTTTTAAACTGTATAAAGAAACGCTCCAAAACAAAAGCTGAAAAGACTTGGACCTGATTTCCGACAATACTGCCACATGATGTTAAAAATTCGTTAAAATATGAATACTATAAAATTTCTCTTTGGCTTTGAGAATGTTGGTTCGCGCCATCTGCCACAGGTGGCGACAATATGGCATTCACTAATGATACACTCTTGCCAACTGCTGTATGCTGAGAGTTAAGATGTTCACAAGAGTCGAACGGAAATAAATGTGAACATGTGGTAAACAGTAGTTGCCAGCCAGTGTGACTCAAGCAGCGTGGGTGTTGTTTGGGGGAAGCCTTCATTTCACAGACGAGAGAACCACACCCGAAGTTCCCCGAACTTCATGCTCGCTTTTTCCCCCCGTTCTATCTCATTGTATAAACCGGTGTGGCATTAAATTTTGCGGTCGATTAGGATAGGTTAGCTACATTATAAATACTTTAAAACATTGTGGATGGTTGGTTATATTAATTAAATACTGTATAGCTACATTAAAAATACTGTAAAATCATTTTATGGTTGCTTAGAAAATAACTTTTTAATATGTAGCTATCCAGGGCTAGGAAACCGTTTACATGATTTCACAGTATCTTTAATGTAGCTATCCTAACCAAATCAACGGTCCACAATGTTTTAAAGTATTTTTAATGTAGCTAACCTAACCAACAAAAAAAAAACCGAAGATGCTCGATCGGACGTTTGGCTCTCTCGCATGTGAAAAGAAGGCTTGCCGTTGTTCGGAGGCGGGCCTCACCACTTGCACGAGGACCGTCTCGCCCCAGTCCTCCGCCCCCAGCGCCGCCCCCAGAGCCGCCGCCGCCGCCCCCAGCACCAGCAAGGACAGCCACGGACCCATCGCGCCTCTTCTCTGGAGTCAACCCGCCGACTGCGCGCCGACA
This sequence comes from Bacillus rossius redtenbacheri, assembly GCF_032445375.1. NCBI lineage: Eukaryota > Metazoa > Arthropoda > Insecta > Phasmatodea > Bacillidae > Bacillus > Bacillus rossius. The sequence continues at coordinate 378,958,817 of NC_086330.1, forward strand.
GATAGCGCCGTCGCAACTATCTCCGCGGCTTTTCAATACAACATACTGCGAGGGTGGTGGAGGGGGGGGGGGATAATCTCTACCTCCCCCCACCCTTCCCTGACCACCCTCCCCCTTCCCATGATGAGAGTGTCTTCGTCTGCATCTAGTATTGCTTGATTTTTACTTCGAACAATTCATTTGATGCAAAAGTAAGGTTAGGTACGTCCAACAATTACGGAATAGCATATTTTTTTAAAGTGTATTTCGATGATAGTTTCAGCTACTTCACCATCCATTTATTTTTGTTTTTATTATTTCATATTGGCTTATAAGATTGAAAACAAAATGTAGAAGTATCATGTGTTAACTGGAAAAAATATTATTAGGTTAAAAAACATTTTTTTTCTGTCCACAATAAGACAAAATTGAAATAATAATCAAATCAGTTAATGTTTAAAAATTATGAATATTCTCCGCACATAATTTATTCTTCGAGACATAGAAACTTATATATTTACTTTAGATGTTACAAAACACCATAATTCAATAATTGCTTTTACCTTCTTTTTTTTGTAGTAAATTCAATATTTGACAGATCAAGTTGTATGTATTTTTTTTTCCCTTCCAAAATAGTACACGGGTAGATTTTTACAATCGAAACCAAAGGGGAAGTATTGTATTTTGGAAATATGTATGTCTGCCTGCATTGCATGTAACTTAATAAATTTTGGGCTAATTTAACAATTCATAGTAATATTTTTCCAATCATTAGATAATAAACTAAATATGTTGAATGACAGCGTAAGTGAACTGGAAATGAAATGTAGTTTGATTTTTTATAAATTTTATTTTGAACAAATGAAAATGTTTATATATTTTAATAATCTAGTTTTAAAATTACTTAAGTGTTTTCTCCAACCTTTACGGGGAAATCGTGGAGGTAAGAAGTTGTACAATGAGTGTGGGAAGACTTTGTCGTGCTAAAAATTGAATTCGGAAAGAGATCGAGAGCCTCCTTTTCCCCTATCTTGATATAAAAACATATTGATTTGTTATAACAATGTTTCACGTTGATAAATTTATTTCTGATGTGTTAACACCTTTCTTTAAGGGTGCAGGTATGTCCTGTTGCATGTCATTAATTTATGTTTACGTCCCACGCGGTTAAACATGCTGACTTTTTAAGTGGCTCAACTTTCACAAAATGTATGTGTGTGTGTATATATATATATATATCGCATACTTTTTTCATTATTATCTGGAAAAAATTGCATTATTAAGGTTTTAGTGCTGTGTGGATAAGGAGAATGAAATGGAATATTAAACTGGAACCTTTTTTTATGTTTAAAAGTCACTCTTACTGTTTAATATATTATTTATGGTTTCATTTCATTCAGAAAAAAAAATAATTTTACCTAGCTTTTTAAAATATTCTGAATTTTTATGATTTTAAAAAGTATTTAAGATTGAATTTTTTTTTTCTGAAATTATTAAAACCATATCACGCAGTAGACACCAGCATTGCCTTTAAAAACTAAAATGTTCAGATTGTTAATCCATGTGGTTCTTCATACTGCACAAAAATGTTAAAAATTCTACTTTGACAGCTAATTATGCAAAAAAGTATTTTATTTATATATATAGTTACCTATATGACCGAGCTTTGCTCGGTATTTATTTATTATTTTTATTTTTGGTAAATTGTGATTTTTAGAAATTATATTTAAAAACGAATTACATACTGATGAAATATGAATAATATTTTTTTCAGCGGCCACACGTTGTGACGCACGCTCTCGTGAAACAGCTAAATCACAAGACCTTCCTGCTCGTGTAATGTTAGTCAAGTTTTGCAAGCATCTTACTTTAGCAGCACGTGTGGAACAAGCCGAAACCTGATTATTTTCATGAAGGTTTTCTTGAAATGAGTCTTCACTGAAAATCGTTGGAGCCTTTTCCGAGATTCAGATTATATATATATATATATATATATATATATATATATAATTGAACGGATAAAACGACATTTTCTAAAAATGAATCCTAGCTATATCGATTTATCGCCCCCGAAACCCCCTGCATACTAAATTTCATGAAAATCGTTGGAGTCGTTTCCGAGATTTAGATTATATAATTATATAGCTACTCAAAATGTCTATGTTTAATCGTGTTAAATGCAAATATAAAATAACGACCTGAAATGTTACATAATCCCACAATACTCATTATATATTATGGCAATTTTACCATTATCCCTGGCAAATTCCTTATAAAGCTATTAAAGTTTAAGCTTGGCCTTCACACAGGACACAGCTATGGCCTGTTTTCGCTTTTATCTGAGCCGTTTCATTATATGGTTTGAAATTTCGGTGTGCTGATCGGTAAGCCTTCTTTTCACAGACGAGAGAGCCAAAACCCGAAGTTCCCCGAATTTCATGCTTTTTTTCCGTATCTTTAATGTAGTTATCCTAACTAAATCAACCGTCCACGATGTTTTAAAGTATTTATAATGTAGCTAACCTAACCTAATTGACCATTAGTATCCTTTTATCAACACCGCCATATTTATTTACAATGAACAAAAAAAACGAAGATACACGATCGGGCGTTTGGCTCTCTCGTCTGTGAAAATATGGATTCCCCTGCTGATCATATGATTCAATAGTTGACGTAGCTGCTCCGGGCGCGAATTCTAGCGGTGGACGTGGGAACTACGTGTGATTAGCGTCCAGAAATGACTTTGGAAACACAATTTGCTTATATTTAACACGCTGTATTCTACTTTACATTAGGTGAATTTTGCTGTTCTCTAACCATAACAAGAGACAGTAAAAATTTGCTGATTTATTTCGCGGTAGGCTATAAGAATCCAAATTTAAGTTGCTTTTGCTCTCGGCTAACTGTTCATCTGGACGACTCTGGGTTAATGAGAAACATGAACTAAAGAAGTACCAAATAATAGGAAAATTATTTGACACGACTTACAAGTCAGAAGCGTTGCCCGAGTATACAGATGACTGTGTAGTCTATCATGTAGTCATCGAAACCGCTAGTTTTTTTTTTTTTTTCAGTCTCTAACCATAACAGTAAAATAAGCTACATTGTTTATAAAAATATTTTGATACGAAACGTTTTAACGAAATAGCCTACAGTTAGTTGTGTTTTATCTTCTAGTAGGTACCGCTAAGTGATAAAAAAATGACAGCTGGAGGTTTTTTTTTTTTACAAAGTACGTAAAACTATTATTTATTAATTTTATAACTGCTATAACTTATGTCATGTTCTCGTCCCGTTGACTCTTCAGCCCCTATATTGCATATACCATTTTATGTACTTGTGTTAAGATCATGTCACATATCCTAAAATATTTCTCAACTATATTTGACATTAGAGTTGGGGGTAATATTTGACGGAAAATGGCTTACAATTTTCTTCATCACGTTAAGTAGGCCAGACGATCTCACATTTTTAAATCATATCGCACTGTCAGAGTTTATTTTTGACCTGAGCTAGGTACCTCAAACTCTTAATTTTTTTATCTAATTTTAAAATTACTTAATGCATCAGATGGAAATTTTTTTTAACTTATTATGCTTTTTTTTTTTTTTTAGTTATTTCCCCTTAATAACCTCTTTTATCATCCATATGTTGTTCGTCTTTTTAAATATTCCCTGGGACGAAAACGGACGTATTTCCGTTTTAATTAGGCACGATTATGTTTGGCTGATTGCATCTAAAATCCAACATATTTTATAGAACACAAATTATATGAAAAATATTTCATAGTAAATCAAGTCATCCAACTTGTCAAACAAACATGGCTGCATTGGTGACTTTTCCGGTGACGTCATAACCCGCCTACCTCATTTGACGAAACATTATTGGAAGGTGTTTGAAGCGAAAGTTTGACAGTGTGACAGGGCTTTAAATGCTTTTCACTGAGCCTTGAACAGCGTCACGGGAGTACTTCAGAGTCATGTAGTATCTACCTTATCTCCGCACACTCACCCTTTGTCCTTCATTTATCTCTACGTACTCCAAATGACCGTCTGCGGTGATAGCGTCTGTGGGACTTATCAAACTAGATGTTTCGCAGAACCGTTATTTTTTTAATCTTAGGTTGTATAGGCTAATCTATTATTGTTATTCCCGGTGGTCTTCTATGAAGAAAGTTACAGCGATAACGATACAACGCCTAGAAGTAGGTGTTCGTTTAGAGAAAATCATATTTTGCAAAGACAGACCAAATTTGCTGATTTATTTCGTGATAGGTACAATTCAAATACATATAGCTTTGTGTTGCATTCGCTATTGGCTCACTGAGTATCTGAACGACTCTGGACCGTTAAGAAAACCTCAACCAAAGAAGTGTCGAATCAATGACAATCAATTTGAGACGACTCACAAGTCAGCAGTCAATGAAGTGGCGTTATTTTCCCGAGTGTACAGAAGACTGTGTAGTCTACCCTGAAGGTCAACGAAACCGCGACAACCAAAACACGCCACTGCAGTTGATGTTCGCTATAATCAAACTTGCTCTGCACCAGGATCCCAATGGTCCGTAGTTTCATTCCGATAGACAGCTAAATGTCTATTCTTGAAACTGCTATAGCGGCAATCGTAATCAACATTGTCGGTTTCACGAAAAGTCTCTATTGAAGTGTGGCAACGTTGCTTTTAGTGATGACATAAGTGGTAGAAGGCCAATCACAATGAGGGAAAGATCATATCCCATGAAAGTGTATTAATTTTTTTCATTATGTTAATCTCTTTTCTCTAGTTGATGGACGTGGAAGTTATGTGTATAAATATATAGGTAAGTAATAATTAAAAATTAGTTGTAAAGTTACGACTGAGAAACAGAAAATTTTTATGACTCATTTGAAAAAAATGCAAATAAATATTATTGTGTAATGCAAATGTAAACTTTATTTCTTCTTTGAAAAAGAATTCGAAAACACAAATATTTACGGAAATGTTTCGAGGTTTCTGGTTTTTTTAGTATTAAAAAAATTCTTATAATTTAAAAAGACACTTTTTTTAGGTCATAGTTTCTGCTTAATTGACTCCAACTCACATCATATTTTTGTGAAAACTGTTACGATTTACCGCGGGTTCGCAAAGGAAAGCCCAATTAAAGATTTTATTACACAACACAGTTTTATTTATTGCCACTACTTATGTCACTTACAAAAATCTTCTAAAATGGCAAATAATTAATTACACTTAAAGAAAGGTATATTCCCCAGTCACTCGTTCCACACACCTCGCTGGGCCGCAACTCTGGCGCAACTCTCGCTGCAGCACCCCTCGTGGGTCTCCGCCGCGAGACTCCGTCGCCACACTCCGCCGCCGCCGACCCACTTCCCCTTCGCCGAGGATCCGCTCGACTCCTCGCTCGCAACTTCGCTCGGGACTCCGCCGCGCCACGACTCTATCGCCCGGAAACTCTGCCGCGGGAAAACTCCCGACTCCACTGAACTCACTCACTCCCTGCCCTGGAACCTTCGTCCAAGGACTTCGCCACTCTGCCGCACCCGCGGCACTATCGCCCGGAAACTCCACCGCGGGAGAACTCCCGACTGAACACTCCGAACTGACTCCCTGCCCTGACGTCCTCGGGCATATATATAGGCCCCAGCGCAATTCCAGAACTCACGAGAGCGGCCGGGGCCAGTCGCGTCATCGTGAGCCGTCCCGATGGCGGAAATCTCTCGAAACACGTGTCAGCGACTCGCGTAACTCCCAGCTGTCCGGTGTCAGTTACGTGTCAAAAGCAGGGCACCGTGCGGGGAGTGGTGGGAAGGAAGGGGGAAAGTGACAATCCTTGTTATCTTCCAGGCTCGCGTGGCACATATCATGTTGCGGCAGTCGCCAGCCAGCTCTGCACCTGCACGTGTCTCGGCCAATGTCACGTTCGTAACATTGCCACCTCCTTAAACCTGTTCGTCCCGAACAGGTAACACTGCACTGTTGTGAGACATGCGGCGAAGCCATCCTACGCAGCGGGCAGGTGTACTGAATATGGCCCACTTCCTGACAGATGTGACATCGTGGCCATCCTCCGACTCTTCAGATCCGTAGGCCAGCTTTGCGGTGACTATGGGTCTCGCTCTTCCGCACCTGCTGCTGTGGTGCTTCCCTTTCCATCAGGCAACCCCGCTGAACACGTTCCCATTCCGGACACCTCCCTTGAGAATGCCCTTGTCGGCACGCAGAAGCAGAACACTGTAGGTGACTTCCCGTTCCTTTAACCAGTGAGTTAGCACCCTCCTTAATCCCGCTATCACATCGATGTCCTTCCTCCATCGGTTTCTTCACACGATTCGGGCAGTCATGTTGGACGTGCCCTCTTTCTCGACACGCGTAACATCGTGGACGACCTCTTCTCCGTCGGACCGGTAGACTCTTCTCCTGTTCGATCGTTGTCTCACAGCGTTGTACTTCTCCCTTGGGCTTCCTACTGCGATTCGGATACTGGCGCCGGGTGTGTCCTAGTTCTTTGCAGACGAAGCACCGCTGTCTTCCCCTTGTTTTCTGAAACTGAGATCCATTTAACAACTTCTTCAGTGTTCCAAGTATAATCTCTTCGTTAGTATCTGAGCGGCTATTCGCTTGGTGGTAAGGTTCTATCGCGGCCTGTCTAGCTCTGATACTCATGTTTCTTGAGGCAATGCAGGCAGCTTCGATTTCCAGGGCGTGAACAAGAGTATCGCGAATGTTTTTGTGGTGGGCCAAACGAAGAGTTTTCTGAACCTCCACATCTCTAAGCCCGTCTATAAAAGCACTGGTGGCTAGCAGCTGGCGGAACTCTGTTGGTGCCTCTGGGTAGGCGAGGTGCACGAGTTGATCGATGTCGGCTTCGAACTCTTGGAGGGTTTCCGACGATCTCTGTTGACGTGTCTTCAGGCTGTTCTATACACGTCGCCCATGTGTCGGTCGCCATACCACAGCTCAAGGGCCTCTACTAATACCCTATATTATTTCTGGTCTGTAACTGGTATGGTCTGCAGCAGCTCTAGTGGAGATCCTCGCAGGGCCAAGACGAGTGCCATAGCCTTTTCTTCATCGTCCCACCCATTTATTTCAGCAGCTGCCTCAAACTGTCGCCTGTAGACAGCCCATGACGATTGACCATCAAAGGTGGGTGGCTTGAATTTTGGGAGACCAGTTGCACCTTCCATCTTCATGTCTCCAGAATAACTGCTCCTTTTCGTAGCCGATGCAGCTTCCTTGATCATCCGACAGCACTCTTCAGTTACCGCTGATATTCGCTGTTCTGTGGTGTGCTCGAGTTGGACCAGCTGTTGTGCTACTAGTTCTTCATGTTCTGCCACATGTTGCTCTAAACACTGTACTTTGCCTTCCAACTGGTTGCTGGTTTCATCGATATTCTTTTTCATTTCTTCTTGGTTTTTCTTGATGTCCTCTATCTCTTCATTCATAGCATTCATCTCCTCTTGGCAGCTATCAATTTTATTCTTCATTTCTTCCTGGCCACTCTTCATTTCATTCTTCATTTCTTCCTGGCTACTCTTCATCTCGTCCAGCCTAATCTCCATTTTCTCCTGGCTATTCTTCATTTCTTCCCTATTACTCTTCATTTGATTCTTCATTTCTTCCCTGTTACTCTTCATTTCATTCTTCATTTCTCCCCTGTTACTCTTCATTTCATTCTTCATTTCTTCCTGACCTTTATCAATTTTATGATTCACTTCATCCAGCCGACTCTTCATTTCGGCCAAGAATGCCATTAAATTCTTATTCTCGTCGGCAGCCATCTTTCTTGTCCACATATACTACAAGCCTAACATTAATGTCCTATGACGGCACTGTAATTTCCTCTACAAGCTAACTAAGACCCCTACTAAACACTAACACTAATATCCAAACTACTTCACTTAACTAACTACAGTTCCTAACTCTTGTTGCAATCTCGAAAATCTAATTAAAATTTAATTCACTATAAACTAATCGTAAATTCTTTAAATTAGGGCTATCCCACTTCTGACACCAAATGTTACGATTTACAGGGTTCGTAAAGGGATAGCCCAATTAAAGATTTTTATCACACACACAGTTTTATTTATTTCCACTACTTATGTCACTTACAAATAATCTAAAAAGGCAATTAATCAATTGCACTTAAAAATGTTGCTTCTTCAGTCACCCATTTTCACACACCGCGCACTTCACTGGGCCGTACTTCTGGCGCGACTCTCGCCGCAGTACCCCTCGTGGATCTCCGCCGCGGGACTCCGTCGTCGCACTCCACCGCCGCCGACGCACTTGCCTTCACCGAGGATCCGCTCGATGCCTCGCTCGGAACTTCGCTCAGGACTCCGCCGCGCCTACGACACTATCACCTGGAAACTCCGCCCTGGAACCTTCGTCCAAGGACTTCGCCACTCTGCCGCACCTACGGCACTATTGCCCTGGAAACTCCCCCGCGGGAAAGCTCCCGCCTGAACTCTCTTTTCAACTCATACTAACTCTCGGTCTGCGTCCCCGACACATATATATAGGCCCAGTCACCTCCCAGAACTCCCGAGCGCGGCTGGGGCCAGTCGCGTAATTCCGCGCCAACCCGACGGCAGAAAGCTCTCGAAGCACGTGTCGGCGGCTCGCGTAACTCTGCAGCTGTCTGGTGTCAGTTACGTGTCAAAGACAGGCAGGGGCGGATCCAGCGTTTGATGTCAGGGGGGCGAATGTAGGTTTCAAAAGTATTTAAAATGGGAGAGTCCAGGGGTCCACCCCACGGAAAAATTATAGATTTTCGCATGCAAAATGTGTTTTTATAGCAATTTTGTGCTTTAAATGTCAAATACACTTTTGGTATAGTCGGTCAAATTTTTCACAGAAAATTAGTTTTGGTAAATGATAAATTTATCAGAAAATAATAAATAAAATACAATAATTAAATAATGGGCATAACAGTTTTTAGTAATAACTAAAATTAAAATGTCTTGTACATATAATGATTGTGCATAACTAGAAGTTACAAAACAACAGTTTTTCTCCATCATAGAATGAATTCCATTCTGCTGGTTCTCTTGCTTGCAAAGCGATCAATGACTTTTTCTTTATCAATCTCGCAGCCACAATGGATATGCAATAATGCAAGTCCGGTCAGTCTGTCTTCCTTTGTGGTAGATCTCAACCACGTCTTAAGTCTTCTCAATGTCGAAAATGTTCTCTCTGCCGAAGCGACACTTACAGGTAAGGTGACTAAGATTTTCAGGAGAATGTAGATGCCTGGATACAGCTCCTCGTCACACGAAGCGAGAACATCGAGAGCTGTGGAGGGTATTGTATTGTTAATTTCTTTCTCGCGGGTCCACTTCGCCTCCCATGATCGAACCTCGGCATTAAGTTGTCTTTCCACATATTCTAGCCCATTCACTCCAAGGAGAGAGCCATACTTTGTAGAAATTTTTTTGACATTTACTTGACTAGAAGAAGAAGTGTTGGTAACAAAGCTTACAGGCTGTGAAGCTGTTGCGTTTCTTCCAAAAACCGATGTTTTAAATCTTTGACAATGTGCTCCAGAATGGGAAAGAATACAGCTCTTCGGAAAATATCAACAGGGTTCGTTGATGGGTAATTTTATCTGTGTTTGCCTTTTCACAAGTCGAGGTATAGTTAAATCTACACCAAGCTCATGAGCAAGACCATCAGCTTCGTTGAAAAGTTGAGAAAATAGCTTTTCGCACTGTGTACGTTTCGTATTTAGAACAGAAAGAGTATCTGCTAGAATATCTTGGTCAACCTTAAGGTCTATGGAAGTCTTCTGATATAGTGTACTCAAAGGATGAGTGTCTCCCAGCATATCAGATAAGCAGATGAATGTGACAAAAAAAATCACTCTCACAAAGTGCAGACAAAAAAGTATTTACTTTTGCAGCACTTTCAGCATCTTTCCAAGATGTGACACACTCTAAAGCCTGAGCTACTTTCAGAAAAGATGTTCGGAACTGCAAAACGCCATCATGTCTTTCGATCCAACGAGTTTCACACAGTCCAGAGAGTTGGTGACATAAAACTTTGACGTCCCTCACCTTAAGGTCCCCGATTCTCCGTTTACGCGATTGTCCAGTTAAGCCCGTACTGCTCTCGTTGGTGAGGTGTGGGTCCAGGCCAACGTGGCCGGGACCGGGAAATGCGGGACCTGGAGGGAGAGTTAGGTGAGGAGGGACAGTGTTAGGCTGTTCCAAGGATAACTCGGCGTTGATGATTTCACGAGCCCCTTTTATTGTCGTTTTAGAGCCTGCCGCAGCCTGGCGGAACCGTCGCGGAACAAGCGCCCTTCCCGCGGCGACCCGGACTCCCATAAGACCGTACTGTCCGTTAACACGTCCCAACACGGCTTGGGAATTTTCCAGCATGATACTGACCCCGTTTAAGGTTACTCCACAAAGAAGCGCAATACGTGCGCGGCCCGTTACGTAATGTTTCGTAAAGACTGCGAAGGTTCAGAGACCCGTAATTGCACGTCCGCGTTCTGTAACTCTCGACTGGTAACGTCACTCGAACGACTCGTAAGTTCAGTTAGATGAATGACTCGCGGAGGCAGCTCGGCTGCCGCGACAATCCGTGAACTAAAAGGTACGACTGGCCACGAGCTCAAGGTACGCGCCTCGCAAGCAGCGCGGAGCGGCGTACACGACTGACTCGGTTCAAGCCCTGAACACGACTGCCCTTCCCCGCCCGCCAGCGGGCCGGAGCCCGCGGGCTTCGGGGGAAGGGAGGAGAAATCGGCCGGCGTGGGAGAGGTCACGCCCCGCGGCGCGCCAGGCTGCAATTACATACTAGCACACTTGAGAAAACACAGAATATTTACACAATTAAATGAAACATTAATAAAAGCAAATTTACAGAATTAATAAATTACGATTACATCATTTACATACTTGTTGAGGCCCGTGACCATTTGGGAAAAATATACAAACACAGAATTATATATTGCACAAAAGGGCTCACTGGCACGCTAGGGCGCATGCGGGTGCGTCCCTGGCCGTCGCACTTCACCGATGTTGCACTGGGGAAAACACACTACCTCAGGCCCACGTCGGTGGCCAGGTTCGGCCTCTGCACCTGGGAGGGTACGACGACTGTCGTCAACTTTCTTGAGTGAAGCTTAGTGTTTTGATGATGCAGTGAAGAACGAGATTATCGTTTTCATTTATGCAATAGTATTTCTAACTGCTTGGACGCTGGAAGATTTTAATAGGGCCAAATTAAGAGCATGATTGTGACATGGACAGTGAACAGCATTCACAGCTTCTCGCCTGACTTCAGTCACAGCACCACGAATTTCTGACACCATGACACTGCACCCATCTGTAGATATGCCAACACAATGGCTTAGGTCAAGGCAGTGATGCTTTAGAGCAGAAAGTACTACTTGCCCAATATCTTTGCCACTTACAGTCGGTTGATATACTTCATCTTGGTCCTTGTCCTCACTGTTCACAAATTATCGAACATTTAAAAATTGTAAAAAATCTTCGTGCACTTAATCTTCGTGTACATACCTCAAAACAAGTGTTAACTGGGACTTATAAGAAGCATCAGTAGTTTCGTCGAACATGATGCTATAAAATTTGGAATCCTGCACACATTTGATAATTTGTGAAATAATATCTTCCCCACAACTACCAGTCAACTCATTCTACATGGTTTTGCTGATAAAAGTTGCTCTAGATGAAGTATAAACAGATCACGGCCGTAAGCGAAACACGAATATTGGGTAGTTTACGTACTTAAAAGCTACGAAGGATTATATTTGTTTATCAAACAGAGCATTGACACACTGTTTGTTTCTGTGCTTCGTTCACACACATTATGTGAAGGATATTGCATGCATGGAGGAAGCTTGCCAGGTGCGCGCACAGTTTTTGTGCTGCGATGCAACATGAAGCCCAGTTCTTTTAATAAATTAACGACAGTTACGAATTCTTTGGCACATAAAAAAAATTTAATCAAATAAACGTGGGAGGGAAGACTTACCATAATGTATTGTTGGCAAATAACTTCTCATGAATGTATTATGATCAGACAGATAAACGTATAATGAATAACCGACAGCCACACTTACACCACTGACCACTTTCACTGAACACTGTCCTGTCACTGACTATACAGTAGGTTACTGACGAGAAGGCAAGGCAGTCGTCTGTTGGCGCGGCGTATAGTTGTGGAGGGGGGGGGGGGGTTATTTGTGGTCGAACTGCAACTTATCTCACTCCACTCTCCACTCCAGTAACGGGACAGCCCAACTTGTCGCCCGCCACCCCCTTCCAACATTCCAAGCCACGCTTTTCCCTTGAGCTCAGGACAGCTGAAAAGTTGAAGAATGAAGTAAACATGCCCAGAGTGAAGTTACTCTTTGTCAATGTGGCACACAGCTATCAATATTTCGGTTTCATGTAAGACTGCGCGGGTCTTTATGTATTTGGCTACATCATCGATTATGCTTCCCTGGGTGAAGGGGGGGGGGGGCGATCGCCCCTATCGCCCCCCCTTGGATCCACGCCTGAAGGCAGGGCCCCGCGCGTGGAGTGGTGGGAAGGAAGGTGAAAAGCGACAATCCTTGTTATCTTCCAGGCACGCGCGGTGCATATCATGTTGCGGCAGCCGCCAACCAGCTCTGCAGCTGCCCGTGTCCCGGCCTTGCTCATGTTCGTAACAATATAAAGAGGTGAATAAGTTTTCGCTGATTTTAAATGCAACCAACCTAATATAACTAGCCATTCGCACTATTTCACAATTTTTAAATGTAGTGAACCTAACTTTACCAATCATCCTCGCGATTTTAAACTATTTCAGAACTATAACAGAGCATCCATTTATAACAAATCGAAGTTCCAAAGAACAACAAACTTTCAAATCTCTATCGGAATTGTTGTTCCGCCAGGTGATGGAATAATTCCCACAGTTTGTGAAGTAATTCTGATGTATAAGGGTTTATAAAATCTATGTCGGAATCAAGCAATTCCTCTAGCGGAATTATTCCGACAGCATCAAGAATAGGGCCCGAGTATTTAAGAATTGAATAATAATGAAAGATGATTTTGAAGTCAAAATTGTATTTTATATTATATTGTAGTTTATATTATCATTGTTTTTAAACACGGGCAAATTTCAACTTGCTGAATGAAAACAATACATTTGGTCTACGAACAATACTATCAGCGCGGCGGCACCTAGTTGAACTATAGAACCAAACGTACTCATCAAGTGCTAGTACAACTAATTTATTTCTCTATGGTTTTCAACAAAAAATAAACAGTACGCATTTTCATAAACGCTGTTTGCGTGAATAACGATTGTAGAAGATATTGTTTTTCTTTATTTTACCAAGAAATTTAGTTATGTAAGTTCTTTAAAAAGTGATAAGTATTGCTATTCAGATCAAAATGTATAGTAATAGTTAAAAATTGCTACACTTTTAAACAAAAAAAATCATTAAGTATTTTAACATTGAAAACTTTGTGTGATAATTCCTAAAATAATGTTTTATTTCTAAAAAAAAAAAATAATAATAATAATAATAACAACATAGAGTGGCTAAAGAAAAATTGCTGTGTATTTAAATATGAAATTCCTAAACTCTAATGTAATTCTTTCTCACATTTTAAGTTGCTACAATCAGGTACTGATACCAAAAATACACTTGTATAATGTAAGTAGACTAGGGTGACCAAACGTCCCGTAAAAACGGGATTGTCCCGTTTTTTAACGATCGTACACGGGGTCCCGAAAAAGTCGCCCAGGACGCCTAAATGTCCCGTATTTACGTTGGGATGATCGAGTGTACCATTCTCTACTTTCTCAAAGTTTAAATGGATGCTTTTGAAAGAGAACCCCAGTTGGGAACAAATTGAAGAAACTATTTGTTACTTAAATGACATAAATGATACTTTGCTATTTGATCAACTGGCACCATTAGTGGATTTTGTAAGTGAAAAAATTAAAGAATGGATTGCGAAGATAAAAAACTACCTTATTGTCACGAAAAATGGGTTGAGGTTTTAAAATTGGCTGGAACGAAAGAAAAATATCCCCAATTGAAATCCTAAAGATTTTTACCATAACTTTGACTAACAATTTTAGTTATCTTGTTTAATTATGTTTTGAAGTATGTCATTAATCTTATAATAAATAAGTATTCACTGCAAAATTGTTGTTTTTATTTATTATACACTTCACAATTTAAATTAAATTACATAGTCATAGGTAAATTGAAAAAGATTTATAGGTCTCAAATTAGCAAAAAAGAGCATGTTTCAAGATTACGTCTCGATGGAGGCGCCTCGGACTCCCCTTTAGCTGGAGGGCATCGCCCCCAAACCCTCCTCGGATGTGTCCCGTTTTATCAAGTTTATGATTTGGTCACCCTAAAATAGACACCTCGATTTATACAGTTGCTTTCTAGTACGCTTCAATTAATGGATACTATGAGTACCACATTCTATCAAGCTTTCATTGATTTTTAGGATACTAGGTCATGTAAGTGGTTTAACATAACTTAACCTAGGCTTGACGATCTTCTAACCTGAAATGAGTCACAGAGGACTATGTCCAACTTAACCTAGTGAGTGGATCATAGTATATCACTGCTAACCTAACCATCATAGCTTCATCACTGTAGTCCCTACCTAGGCAATGTGTTGATGAATTAAAAATATTTGTAAAGTTGGTATTCAATGGTCTCCCCATTCAAACAATTAGAGAATATTTTTATAATAGCTGGCCGTCTATAAAATATGCAACAAGCACGTGAGTTTTAATGGATTGGCATAGTCACTTCATTCTTAGACATAGTGATGAGACGACCTGGCATAACTAGTGTTGATTCGCAGAACACGCACGGTAACTGCTACAGCAGCTGCAACGATCCATTTTCTCTTTTTTGAAATGTGCATGTTACCTAGATTAACGGCTTTGATATCTTTCTTTTTTTTCCTTGTCGGCAGTTTTCTCTTTAATATTGTGGTAGTGTCCGACTGAGGCGACCATTTTTAGTTGGCTATGAATTAAAGCTGTTGTGTATTCTGATGTTTTTTTTTTACAAGCTTTTGAAATGTTCACATCAGTACTGCAATTTCGATTGTAATTTATAATTGCTTGTTTTGCAGTCATGCCTCCATGCATGGAAATATAGACAGAAAACGTTATGTACAAAAAAAATATTTTTAGGTTTTAAGTTCTAACTTTTACGGAAGCTGTTATTTATAACCAGGTAACCACAAATCATAAACTTTACCTTTTATTTTTCCTGCAAATCACGAAGTTTGTCGATAAAACTATAACATTACTGTATGTTTTGACTACAGCTCATCTTGAGCTGATTATTCTGCTTTTTTTATACATACTTTCACTTGAAAACTCAGCAATGACAATATTATTTTCTAGCCAAACCTTAATGTGTGGTGTAGTAATGTATGGGATGAGTCAGGGTTAGATAGGGTACTGGGTGCATTGGCATCACGCCAAACTCCCCTAGATTAAAACTCGGTGCACAGACAGTGGACAAACCCAGGGCTCCAATAGCAAGCAGGATGGTCAGCCCAGGGCTTGGACCACGGTGGCACCCGAGTCACGTAGACGTTGACGCGCGCGGTGGTCTTCCTTGCAGCGATGGGCGACCGCTACAACATCCACAGCCAGCTAGAGCACCTGCAGTCCAAGTACATCGGCACGGGCCACGCCGACACCACCAAGTTCGAGTGGATGGTGAACCAGCACAGGGACTCGTGCGCCTCCTACATGGGCCACTTCGACCTGCTCAACTTCTTCGCCATCAGCGAGAACGAGGCGAAGGCCCGCGTGCGGTTCAACCTCATGGAGAAGACGTTGCAGCCGTGCGGGCCCCCGCCCGAGAAGCCCGAGGACTAGGCCCCGCAGTTCCCGCCTTGTCGAGCACGCATGGACCAAAGTGGTTATGTATGGCGGGTTTTTTTTATTTCGAGACTACCTGCAATCAAGTCACTTTTTTCAAATTTGTTCTGTGGATGTAATGTGTAGTTGCAGTTTGTGATGGTCAGTACTGGTTTTGATGCAATGTGTGTTATTCATGTCCAATCAAAGTAAAATCTTAGCATCTCTAAATCATTACGACAGGCCCTGGACTATTCCTTCACCTGTTTTCTGAAGCCAGCTGCGAGAAGCCATCAGCAAATGTCGCTGCAACTACGAGGAAGAGCCTCGCCAAGCAGTCTGTGTTATTGCAGTAGTTTTGAACTCCCAGTTTCACTGCTGATTGATCATATGTTCTTTGTCCAGACGTACCAATGAAAATTGTGACTGTACAACCCATTTGTTTTATTGCTATAGGATAGTGAACGTGTTTTAAATAAATCATTTGATTCTTAAAGGTATTTTATTTATGGACATGCGAAATAAGGGATTGTATGTACTTCAATAAGACCTAAACACATCATAAAATATGTAATTGTGAGAACTAGATTTATCTGATGAAACCTGGTAACATTGGTTACTTTATTTTCACGTCAGTAGCGTCCAATAACGGATTTTCCCGCAAATTTTTTGTTGTTGAGTCACAAATTTTGTAACC
This sequence comes from Bacillus rossius redtenbacheri, assembly GCF_032445375.1. Lineage (NCBI taxonomy): Eukaryota > Metazoa > Arthropoda > Insecta > Phasmatodea > Bacillidae > Bacillus > Bacillus rossius. The sequence continues at coordinate 378,975,378 of NC_086330.1, forward strand.
AAGATAATTAGTAAATGCTATTTTAGTGCTCAGTAAAACGTTAATGCGTAACACTTTGTCCCTATTACACATTATCTGTTAGGAAATTTTGTAACATAAAATGAAATACAAGAGAGTTACCATGATAAGTACACAGGAACAGCACTAATAATAAATGGATTATGATATAACCACACGGCATGTGACTGAGCCTTTAACCAAAAATAAAACGATTACGTAAGAAAAGAGTCAGTAGACATAGATTTATTTGGGGAAAAACAGTTGAACACAGAGAAGCTCAGGTAGTTCCTCAGGTGTCCGCGGGTTCGCCGGTCTTCTCGCTGAAAGCCTTGGTGACGTTGTCGACGAGGCACTGCTGGATCAGGGGGTAGACGGCCCGGCAGGCCGCGGTGAGCGTCTGGATGGACGCCCCCACGCAGTCCGGGTCCATCGCGCCGCGCTGCACGAACTCCGAGACCTGGTGGTGCACGGGGGAGTAGGCGGCCGTGACGAGGCCGTGGTTCTGGGACGCCGCGCCGGGAGGGGGTGCTGTGTTGCACAGTGCCTCCTCCTCGCTGGTGGGGTCCAGTAGTAGCAGGTCTCCGTGGATCCCCTGAGGGGACACGTGTCTCCATTGGTAACCTAGCAACCTGGCCTCGTTTAACCTCAATGTTTTCAAACATGAAGGCTAATAGGGTCATTCCATGCCAAATCAACCAGAAAATAATAATTTTTGGCATCGCCATCTCCGAATTAAAAAAAAAACTTGGCGAAATAGCAGTAGGTGTGCAAAAAAGTGCATTAGCTAATTTTTATCTCAAAGTACACGTTTCTAGCTTTCTATTGAGCCCTGCATCAAGGTTCTCACTCAACTACAAAGGAAGTTACAAATATTTTTATTGGACCTTGCACAGCAAAATTTCCACTTTTTCCACAAGTTGGCAACCCTGCTGTATAAGAAGTATTATTCACAGGGGGCTGTAACTCTGATAATTCACTTTCCTGCACCTGCACTGTTAATTCGGTGATGGTGATGTCAACAGGTGTGTGAAATGGCCCAATAGGATCATACACAACGCTTTTTAAACACGCCACATCTTGTAATGACTTAAAATTTATAAATGGTCTTCTCCATCACCTCTAGCCCATGAGTGCATTTGTTACATTTATTGTTGTGTGCATTTTGACAAAAGATGTTAATAAGAAATACTTCTTCTTAGCTATTGAAATATGTAAAACACCCTAAATAAAAATTTGGTCATCATTCATGATTAACATCAGCAGTAGGTGTGTATAGTTTTTATTTAAAACACCCACAACTAAAATTTGATATTTACTATTTTAAATATGCTAAGAGGTTAAAACACTGCTGTTTTTTCTGCACTCTTATAATTTTTATTTAACTGAATGCACTGCAATTTTATGGAAAACTTTACAACATTATAAAATTTTTATGTAAAAAAAAAATATTGCACCAGTTTATAAATGTGCCATTACGTAAAGCCTCTATAATCTGGTGCATTTAAAACCCACAGCCATACTGGATGAGTGGTTTTGCTGGATTAATTAACAACCCTAAACTCAGTTGTTATCAGGAGTACCGAACAAAGTTGGAATAAATAAGCTGCTTTATGACGAGATAAAACACACGTGAGTGTTTCCTGGTTATCAAAGTTTCCGACGTCACCTTGCGCCTATGATTCGGATCGCTTCTTGTAAAAATCCTGCCAACAAACGTCCACACCCACCAGAAATTTGAATTCAGGGGAGGTCAGGCGACCGGAGCGTTCTGGGTGGTTTGAAGGAGCATCCGGAAATTTTGAAAAATTTAACACCCACTTAAAATGCATCACTTAAACAAGTTATCATCTAAACTTTAATTATAAATGCTTTATTAGTGTGTGAACTAATTAAAAAAAAAAATTAAACACGAGAAAGTAAAACAAAATATTTAAAAATAACACCTTTTTTTAAAATGTCAACCAGTTTAATGGGTGAGGTGTGGACTGGAGTGTATTATTGTTTGTTATCTCTGCAGTGATGGTTAGGGGCAGGGAGGAAGCTCCCCCGGCTCACCACGGTGGAGGCGGTCACCAGGTCGTACATGGGCACGCTCGCGTCGGCCAGCGCCAGGCCGGCGCACGTGATGGCCGCCGCCAGCGCCGACCCGTCGTTCTCCAGCACGTACGCGTACACGTCCACTTGGAAGTTGGGGAACTCGTGCTGGAACCAGCGCGCACAGGGTGTCCACAGTTAGTACTTTCCTGCTAGATCTAGTACTTTTAGTGGTCTAGTACATTCACTGTCAGATCTAGTACTTTTTCCTTTAATATAATAATGTTACAGTAACTCCAATGTTTCATTATTAGGCGTAATTATTTTTAAAAACTTTTGAATGTATGGGTGTGTGTGTGGTTTGATATTTAAGTTCGAGCATTGCAATGTCACAATAACATCCTTAATTGTTAAAACCATAACAAATTATAATTTAGTACTTTTTTTTTTTCAAATCTAGTACCTTTTTTCTCCCCTAAATTGGTACGAAATATTTTTTTCCTTGTGGACTCGCTGACGTACCAGCCGCGTGACGTCGTCAAGGTCTGGTGTGCCCCACACCTTTGGATTACAGTGCACAATTTCCGCAACTAGCACGGTCCGTGTTTTCGGCGAGCTCCGATGCCCGATCCGCCCAGAGAGCACGAACGTTTCGGACACAACTTGTATTGTAAGGAGATTTTTGGAAATACATTTTCTTGTAATTCATCAAGAGCATAATTCAATTCAAACTTTAAAATAAACATAATTTAAAGACATGGAATATGGTTTTCAACCTTTTTTGCCATCAAATTTTTTTCATATAATTTAATTATAAAAAGTTTTGGCTCTTTTTAACTTTAAATAAATAATTAATTTAAAGTGACTGCAACAAATAATTTATACTGTGAAATAATAGTTGGTGTTTAGAATTGATATTTTTTCTTTCAAAATGTGTATCAACAGTAATGTACTGTCAAGAGAAATTATTTTAGGGTTTTAGAAAAATTACAAATAGCAAAAATGCTTAAAAAACTTATTATAATTATCAATAATAAACTCTGTATAACTCCAAAATCAATTTTTTTTTTTCAGTTTAACATTTTTCTATCGATTTATACTTCTTTGTATATTCTCTTTAAGAGCGTTCATCAGAGCAGCAAGTTCTCAGCTCGCGCCTGGCATCTGCATTTGGGTGTGTGTGTGTGACCGCGAAGAGAGCAAAAGGAGGAGACAAAAAAAGTGTCGGTTATCGCTCTCGTACTGTCTTCTCCACACCATTCGGGAGGTGTTACCTTTCTTCCCCCCACCTTGCGGGCCCCTTGTCAAGATAAACCCTTCCCAAGGGCGAGCCACAGCCACAGTGCTACGCATACGTATATATGTACACTCCAACGATTCACTCATCCTATTTAGTCTTGTTTCATATTAATATATTATAATCACAAAAGTAAAAATGGTGTTATAATACATACCGCACTTTAACTTGAATACATTTCGAATAGTTGTAATGGGAAACTAGGAACTATGATAGAAAATTTTCCAAATTAGTTAATAATTTCTATAAGTGCAAATATTAATTTTTGACGTAACAACGTCTAATAAATCTATGAACGCCGGCTGCACGCACGAAAAAGGATGACTCATTATCCCGTTACGCTCATTGTACCTTTGCGCCGCATCTATCTCTCTTCCACTAGATTGGCCTATGAATCTACTATTATATTAAATAGGTTAAGGCGGGCTTTTCAAAAGTAGCTTTTAAATTTAGTACTTTAACTAAACTATTTTTTTATTAATTAATTAATCATTAGCTTTTAAATTTAGTACTTTAACTAAACTATTTTTGACGTGACGTCTAATACATCGAAGAACTCCGGCTGCACGCACAAAAAAAGTGTCCCGTTGCGCTCATTGTTCCGTTACGCTGTGTCCCGTTACGCTCTTTGTTCCGTTACACTGTGTTCCGTTACGCTGTCGGCCAGTGCAGTAATAATAGGCTATGTTACAATTGACTAAAAAATTATAGTGATTCATATAATTGGTAGATATTTGATTACAGTTTATTAATATGAAAACTTGTTCATAATTATATTTAAACTTTATAGCTAAACGCCAGTTTTTAAAATTAATTACAAGTCATCTACAGGTGAACTGTTTCGTCGACTGTTTATAAAGTGAAAAAAGTTAATGTGGTTTTCAATGCTTATAACAACAATTTCGGCAATAAAGGTTAATTATTCTTGCATTTTAAAAATCTGATTACTAGTATAATTTCAAGTATTTATTCTTTTAATATTAAAATAAAAATGATTAAATTTTATTCATAAAGTATGCAATCATTTCATCAATGTTTTGTTATGACGTCACGTTAAACTATCGTCCGAAAACCGACTTTACAGACAACCAAATTTTTTTATTAATTAATTTTTTGACGTAACAACGTCTAATAAATCGATGAACGCCGGCTGCACGCACGAAAAAGCATGACTCATTGTCCCGTTACGTTCATTCTACGCTTGTGCCGCATCTATCTTCCACTCGTTTGGCCTATGAATCTACTATTATATTAAATAGGTTAAGGCGGGCTTTTCGAAAGTAGCTTTTAAATTTAGTACTTTAACTAAACTATTTTTTATTAATTAATTTTTTTTGGTTTTTTTTTTCATTTTTCCAAAATAAAGAGCAATAAACAAAAAGAAACATAAAAGAGAATTTAAAAAATATTTAGAAATTTTAATATCAAGTTGAACCGCCTAACCGACGTGCAAGGGAATATACTATTTTATGGAGCCAATTGAACACTCCAATTAAACAATCACTTTCATTCAAACAGTTATAGTTAAAATAATCTGTTCGTTAAAGTAATAAAAATATTTGAATTAATGAGTGCAAATAAAAGTAAATTTATCAATTAAATTGTAGATTTAATTTTGTATCCATGCAAAATAGTGATAATTCAATAAAAATGATTAAATTGTTATTAATAAAGTATGCAATCATTTCATCAATGTTTTGTTATGACGTCACGTTAAACTATCGTACGTAACCCGACTTTACAGACAACCAATTTTTTTTTGATGATCTTTAAATACTACGGACAAAATACGATAATCTAAACCCCCTCGTCAAAAGTCAGACATTCTCCATCTATATATTTCTCTAATCTCTGGATGTGACACTGAATTTAACATGAAGTACATGTCGCCAAATTACAAGGTTCAGTTTCCTCTATGAGAAACAATGTAAAATCAAAGTCGGAGATATTAACATTCCAAATTAGTTTAAATTCATTTAATTTGCTTTATCTGGGATAATACAAACCAACTCTAGACTAGCATAATCAATTATAGAGAACTCAAAGTTAAATAAAACAAAATATAGCTGGTACAGGCTTGTCAGTTACTTTTCTAAATTGATGATAGTTATGGAAAATTACTTCACAATAATTGGTGCAGCAAATTGAATATTATAATATTGATGTTACATTAATTAATCAGGAATAAATCTACAGATCAGCACGTCGTTTGGATTACCTACTAATATTTCAAAGCATTTCACATACATATTTACACTGTCAATTAACAGTAACTCCATACCACTTTAATCCTTCTGTAGTTCCAAACATAAGTCAAAGGATATCGTGGTGTTATTCGTCCAACCATAACATATAGTCATGACACTCCATAAATGTCTTCATTGTCACGGCGTTTGTTGGTAGGTAGCAGTAGAAATAACCAGTAGATCCTTAGACATCAACTCTATATTCGGAGTTTGACTATCATCATGTATACCCAGGTTCTTCAAGGTATTATGAAATTTGAATTATGGGGTTCTTGATTTAGTTATCCCTCGTCCTGAAGTTCGTGGTCCAGCATAATAGTCGAAGCAAGATATTTCGCAGGACAGTTATAAGTTCGTAGTTTTCACTCTAAGATACACGCTGAAGTCGCCAACAGTTCTTTTTTCAATCTCCGTAGTAGCTTAGTTCACATTTTATACGATTAAGTATATATGGATCACAATTTTAATAAATTATAATCACCGTACATAATACAGTCTTAGTGTATAAAATAACATTGATGTATTTACTTCTTTCAAAAAAGAACCAAATTTTTTGCGTTTCAAACAAACAATTTTGTTTCTCATATATAAATTAGTAATACCCAATTTCAGCCACAAGTACAAATAAAAAATACGTAGTGTTGATAGCAACACAGTTCGCATTTCGTAAACAAAATGGCATTTAGTACGGAACTAAATGTCACTTGTAATACGCGTGGCACCCACGCACACAATTTTTATACATTATGTAATTAGTGCGTTAGTAACGAGCGATAGTCATTCCTGTGAGTTACCTCGACCTCGATTTCTCAGTTACTTCCACAACGATCACCAACAGAAGGACAATGAAAAACAAAAATTACATAAACTACAGCAACACAGAGATTGTTCTTGGTTTTCTGTTGTATAGCACAGACATTTTATCCTATGAAAACAATTTTAATTTACATAATTGCATGATTAAGTACCAGTACATAAGTTACAGTGGTTTTATTTTTATCAATGTAGGCTAACAAGAACACACGGCAAAGAACACTGGTCAAGATACAGTAACACAATCACATATACAACATATACACAATATAACAAACGACGTGAACATAAATAAGATACAGTAGTGTACATTTAAAGTTGATACAGTCCTACAAAGTACAAAAAAAAAAAAAAAGGAATAATGTGTTCCAGAATTTGAATGTAAAAGTTATTGTTCACATATTTGTCCAGTTAAAATTTAAATATTTTCTGTAACTTAAAAGTTACATAATTGCAATTGAACTAATTTCTGAACACAGGTTTTATTGCAAATGACCTTCTCAATTGTTGGTTTCAAATTAACTTCAGACTATAAAATACTTTAATGGTGTGAAGTTTTAAGCAAAATGTATCAATTCAAGCAATCAAAAAAAAATATGTATTGGCGAGTTAACTTCACAGGTTGAATAAATCAACTCTATATCTATAATCAAGTAGCAAATTTAGTTATAATCAATTTAATTACATTGACAATAAAATTCATAAAAACGAATGTCGGGTTTAACCTATAATTAATTTAGATAGTTATATAATTATTTTGACACGAACCATTATGAATCAGAGGACCTTTAAAATAAATAACATAAATTTAGTTATAATGGTAAAACTATCGTTTACCATTAAACTGTTGAACTCTAGAAATGGTTTTACAAAAAAATACTTTGTGGAATAAGTTTTTGGATATTCGTTGAAAATGAATCGTCAACTTGTAGCAAAAATCAGTTCAAAATAATTAATTCGTGCAGAAATATGATGTAATTGATATAAATAATTAAGTACTTAATTTTTTTTTACACTGGTAGCAACCACCAAAATCATCAACACTATCTATGAATTAGAATTTTCGAAGTGCTAACAAATACGATATAGCTGTTTAGTACTTGGTCACCAAGTCTTGGTGCTACATCTAAACACATTTTTATGTATTCATTGGAGGATTGAAACTCTCTGTACACCCTAACAGCCAAAATTTAGACACTTAGTTATACCTTACAGTCTAACAACCAGTCATCGTGCGGCTTATTAATGCATTCAAAATTGCAATTAACTTTGAATAAACTTACTTACAACTTAATTAAGCTTATTTTCTTATATAGTTATCCTTTAAAACACATTAAATGATCAGAGTTAGGAAAATAGTACATTTACAAATTTACAACAAAAAAAATTTTCTTTTGGTTATTTACGAGGGTGGTAATACTTCCTGGTAATCTGAGCTTACGCAGCAATGCCGCGGCGCGCCGGGTCAGGTAGAAATCTATCTTCGTCTCCTCTTTGACGCTTCTTCGCATTCCAAGATAGGAACCGCGAGTATCTCTTGTTCCATTCTCACACATACACGGCAGTCCGGCGCGCCCAGCAGTATGCTATAAACGCGTGCAGTGCCTTCGGTTTAGGAAGATTACTCGAGATTTGTCGCGGTGACAATGGGGGACAAAGCGACAAAGTTTCTGGCGAAGAAATACAGTTTTTGCCTATTAAAACAGAATGGAGATGTGCCTATATTTCTTGGCTACAACGTCGTTTGAAAATGGCTAAAAATGGCAATTACAGTATGCTTTTAAAGCAACTTTCAATTGATATTTTCAAAATGTTGTGCATTTAAAATGTTCACCAACATTTAAATTCTTTTAATGCGTCAACAGAAATGCTAAACGTGTAAAAGTATAGTAGTAATCTTCCGAATCCTGGATGACTGTATTAGAAAGTTTAACTCCATCTGATGCACGCTCTTAACTCGGATATTTAATAGAATTACATGGGTGAATATTTGCAAAGTGACACATTTGAGACTTGCATTTGTCCGAGATAAAAAAAATTAAAAAATAGTTTTTTTATGCATTTATTGTGGAAAGATAAAACTGATCATTTTGTAGCTTGTAGTAACCAACATAATATTGATTTCCTTGGTTTTCTTAAATTAAAAACAAAAATACTGAGCCATGGAACTGACACAGGTTGGCACGGGACTGACATCTAACTTTGAAAATATAGACAGTAATGGCTAAATGTCTCCAAAGTAGTTGTTTACTAAATTATATGCTAACATATTACATTTAATTACTTCTATGCAACAAGAACAAACAAAAAAACCTTTTCTTTTATGAATTTAAAAGAAAACCAAGTCAAATTGACTGTCTGAAGTACAAAGATGTGGCACAAACCTTCGAAAATAGACAGCAAATGACACCAAACTTGGAAAACTCATATTCATTATTATGCAGGTGACAAAGAAATAATAAATGCTTAAGTCACTGATGCTCTTGCACTTCTACAAAAGAAGGAAACTTATAATAAAGTCTGTTCCCTTTAACAAGAAGACATGGCTGGGGAAGAACCTTCTCTGTATTAATATATGATACGTCAGTCTCATCGATGAGAAACACATTTTCATTTTTTGGTACAAGTTTAAGAAATACAACTTTTATTTCATCATCTTCATCAACACTGGATTGACAAAGTGCTGCGTACATGTACTTCTTATTACTACGTTCTTGTTTCTTCTTATTTGTATGCACCTGGAGAACTTCTACTAACACATACATTCCTGTAGTAACACTTGAAAAATCATTTTCAGAAGTGTCTGTGCATAAAGTTTCAGTATCGCCATACATGTCCTCGTATTGAATTCACGAGCTGCTGTAGCTGGAAATCATACCCAGCTCTTCCTCACTATCAAGACCTGATGTTGGTGAATCTTCATACGTCAGTGTACCAATCTCATAATGACAGAACTTATCTGAACAATTGAAACATGATAGTCTTCGCAGACTAAGCCGGTTTGGATTATTGGTTGCTTTCACCTGGTGAACTTTCAGTGTTCCCTTAAATGGCAAAACTTTCCCTTTTTCAATCACATCAGAAATCTTTGTGATCTCTGTTTCGGAAACTGAAAAAATTTTGACTTCCGGACAATTCTCTTGAAGAACATCGACCAAAGTATCTATGTTGGGCAAATCCCTTCCTTGAGCCACAATCCTGTCTGCTGTGCGTTTGCACACACATCCAATTCCATCAGGTGCGCCTTTGCCAGTTCCATGTAACATTTGTAACACCTGTAAAACAATTTCATATGTGATTGGCTAGAAACAAAAACTGATTTGTTTCTGTACTGGCCAGATGGACTATCGCTAAGAAAATGTACCGTGTGAATACTTTCGGAAACCACAACATTCATCATGGGAAACAGATGAGCCCAAATTGCTGGAGCATTGTGTTGCAGAGAGCATGATGCTGTGCAGAAACATTTTGTTTCTAGAGTTCCCGAGGACTTTCTGTAAACAACAGTGTGCATTGATATTTGTTGCCATGCACCTACAAAATTGAATGATTGGATTTCTTCTGCATACTTTAAATTATAGTTTTCACTAAAGTCGCAATGTACGATGATTTCATGATCTGTCAAATTATCTTTCAGTTGAGACATGGCATTGAACTGGTGGAGAATCGTACCTTCGTGCTGTAGAAATCGAGAAAGCTGCTCTTCGTACGTACTCGCAAGATCCAATAGTGTTGATTCCTTACCCTGTTTTGTTACTTTTATGGCTGTCTTCACTTGTTTTGTCTTTTTATCTATGTAGTGCTCTTTCCCACGTACCCACTGTTGAAATTTTACTGGCTGGTTGCCTTCAAACTCATTCTAGACAGTTCTTACAGTCACGCAGCAAACACTCTTCATTTTTGTAAGAACAGCCAAATTTTTGATAACATCAGAAGTTGTTTGGTCAGAGATCACGCCATTTAAATGCAAAGCCTCTACAATCAGTTTCATGTTTGCATGTACAGCACATGCACATGTATCTCTTTCCTCTACCTTCAAAAAGGGCGGTTTAGACAAAAAAAAAACTATAGCTAGCTTTTGTTTCTGGGTACTTCTTCAAAAATTGCTGATGTAGATTCTTTAGAGTATCTGTTAGATGACACTTTTGTTTTCTAACATTTTTCCGTGTGATGAAATCTTTCTTGCCAGGGCATATTAATATTTTCTTGAAGGAATTCTGCTATTTTTCTTCTCATGGATGTAAGCATTTTATCTTTGTACTCATACTTCAAAATATTTTTTGTTTCAAAAGATGGCTTATTCCTCCTGTATCTAAAAACTCTTGCGCAAGCTGATTGTTAATGGTATTTCTTCAAAATCTTTCCATCCATAGTTTTCTTAAAAACCTGTCTCTCTTTATTAGACTTTAGATCTTTGTATGTTTTTGATAAATGATCCTTCATTACTTCACTAAATACAAGTGTCTTGACTACTTCTGCCTTTTGACAACACGGCTTTGACTTTCTTAAAAGATTTTTCACACGGGTTATTGGTGTTGAAGTGTTTTCTCTATGCAAAGTTTTCTCTTTTTGTAAACGTTTTTATCGCTTCTTATATTTGTCTAAGTTTTTTTTGAGAGTGCTAATCTGCTTCTTTAAGGATTGTCTTTCTCTATGTCTTTTGATTTTCTTTTTGTTACGTTGCCTCTTGACAGAATCGGATCTTAAATGAGAGTGCTAATCTGCTTCTTTAAGGATTGTCTTTCTCTATGTCTTTTGATTTTATTTTTGTTACTTTGCCTCTTGACAGAATAGGATCTTAAACAGTTTTGAGTTTGAATTTCATTTTCTGAATTTGGAGGTGTGTGTGCTTCTAAAAATTCATTTTCCTTCACGGATTGTTTTTTTCTTAATCTTGAACTTTGTTGGTAGACTTTCCACTGTCTTCTTTTTGCACGCTGCTGTCTAGGATTCAACTCTGTTATCGGTCTTCGTAACTTCTGCTCTTTCTGCCTCAAGAATTTTTGCTTTTCTTTTTGCTGTTGCTCTTCTCTTTTCACAGAATCTTCCCTGATTCTATTTCTGCATTCTCTCTCCTTTTCTCTCTTTCTAGACAACCTCTCTTCATTTCCCTTCTTGGGGCCATTATTCCAGTAACATATCCAAACAAACAAAAAAAAATTGTCAAACAAAAAAAAATTGGTTCAAACAATGAATAACGTAGGTAGCCAATGTGATAAAAAAAATGTTAAAAGAAGTTTGAGATCATCCTAGCTTAAAATATATCAAAGGCCAATTAAAGCCTACATTATATTTTATAGTTCTCATTGTTGCCACATAAGAATCTTGAAATGTACAAATAAAGCATTATTTTAAACATCATGCATACATCATAATAAAACAAATTAATCTGTCATTATATTTAAGGTTATGTTATCCACCCAGTGTGGCTTTAATTGAATTTTTAATGGAAAATGTCAGTCCCATGGAAAATATGTCAGTTCCGTGTCGTCTTGCTAGGCACGGGACTGACACCACGGGACTGACAAATTTGAGGTTAAATTGGCACCGTTAATCAGAGAAATGGAATACCTAGGATATTCTTGGGTCATGTATAGGTGTACTTACCTGGAAAGTAAAATAAATAAAACCGTGAAGTTATCTTTCCGTAAAAAAATTTCACAGCCAGCTTGGGACTGACCACCTTGTTGGTTACAACACAAATTCCACACACAATACCACTAACATACACACACAGGTACTCACTGAAAGAGAAATAACAACATGACTTCCAACAAATATTTGTGGTACACGCCTGAGCATATGCAGATGGCTTTTAACTGCCATATATTATTAATAACTGTAACTAAACGATTAGCCATGGGACTGACACAAAACACTTGGGGACAAGATTTAACTAATTAGGAAAAAAAAAATTAAACATGCAGGGTTTTTTTATAGTATGGTTTGTAAAATTGTAAATATTATAAAATCAGACTAAAATTTGTAAATTTGTATCATGAATATATATACAATAAGATGAATTTAAATAAAACCACTTGCAGAAGGGACATGCCACGGAACTGACATTTTGACATAAAAACATTATTTTTTATTTAAAAAAATGTACTTATAAAATAAATTTAATAATGATAAGATTAATCATGATTTCAAATACAAATCAAAATTGGAAGAACGTTTTAGTACTTATAACAAGCACAGTATTCACCTAGGGACATTATATGTGTCACTTTGCAAATATTCACCCACATGTTTAATTCTAGTTATTCTATGATCAGTCTATATTTTAGTGTTATTAATTATAAGTATAAATTCTTTAATATTATAGCTATTTGAATTTTGTATATCATGCTTAGATTCAAGTTCATGTCTGCTATTTTTAGCAATTATGAATAAGCAACTGTTATGTTATTTCGTGTTTTTTTTTTACGTTTGTCTTTATTAACTGTATTAGTGTTTGATTGTATCTGCTGCTATCACTGCTATTGTGTTGTACTCTTCCTAATGTTGGCTATTTGCGGATGTTCTGCCCGCCGTGGTACCGACATGGCAGGAGTCCATACCTTTGCAGTGATAACTGTGTGTTTGTCTTTACATCTCGTGCCCATCATTAAAGTCTAATGACTGATGGGCATGTTTTAAATTTAAATAAATAAATAAATAATTAAAATCAGAATTACAATGTTGACAAGCTGGGCAGTATACATCTGGTATCAATGGGTGTAATTTGCTCGAGACAGGCTATTCTTAGAATCGACTGCCCTGCCTCGGTCAGCCTGGAAAATTAAGGCTCTGCTCCCTCGTTTTTTTTTTCTTTCTGGTTTCAAATTTTTACACAGATGTATTTTGAAAATGAAACTACTACAGAAGAAAAATTGTGGGCAATTCCCAAGCTATGTAAACTAATAAGATGTCTTCTAGTAAGTAACCACAAATGCAAAAACTTTATTACTACTTTAATTATAATTATTTTCCATACTTCTATTTTTTACGAATATCTGATAACATCTAGACATATCTTGCAACGTAATTTGTTAAAGAAACAAAATGCAAAGCTTATACAAGTAAAAATCCGTCAAGATTGCCCTAGGTAAAAATAACAGCCTGAAAATGCAAAAACTCAAAATGGTTGGTAAAGTCAGGGTTTCAGGTGGTGAGGTGGAGTAAAATGGAAATGCCTAGAGAAAACTAACTGACTTGTGGCAACATCCACCATGTTTACTACATACGAAAAAGAAATCAGGTAATGAATGCGAGTAAGGCAAATGTCTTGACTTTGACTTCTGGGTTATTGAAGAAGTTTTACATTTCAAAATATCAAATTACTGAAATGGTCCATGGTTAACTGAGTACTTTTTAAAAAATATGTATGAGGTTAGTTTTTTTTTTTTTTTTTTTTGTGCTTGCATCATTCTGCCAACAGAAAAATTAACATTGCCTTGGATCCGTTGTCTTTCACACAAGTACGAATCATACATAACTGATATTTAACAAAAACAAATAAGTATGTTACTATGAACTAAATCAATAACTGAATTTTTCTTACACTGACCTAAGGCAACTTGACTGAGGCTTTAATGGGACATCTTGCTGCCAACTTTGATTGCATATTGTGCAGTATCTATGTTGGAAAAAGTGTGGTTAAGGGCGTGCCTTCCATTTCAGGTCAAGATTTTATATTTACAGTAATTTCAGATAAACTTGTAGACTTTTTCAATTGTTTAACATTCACGAAATGAAAAATATATATACAGCGCATACTTTATGCATAATTGGTTTAACTGCAATGCCACTGGCTACTTCAAGAAATGGTTTGAATTCATTTCAGAAAATATTAGTTAAATTTACCTGGCATTTCAACATTCTCAAAATTTGTTATGATTTTGACAGCCAAGAAACATGAAATGAGTTTTGTAATAGAAATGCAAAACCATATCATGAAGTAGCCAGTGGCATTGCAGATTAAACCTAAAAAAAAATTTAAGTTCTGCAATAAATTAAATTCTCCTTATTTGTACAACCCAAAAACATTAAAAATGTAACTTTGGCAGATAATCATGCAAAAAGTATGCACTGCAGGGGTGCAACAACGGTGGTGGGGGGGGGGGGGGAGAGCAAGGGTAATTTTCCCCCCTCTGAAACCTTGAAGTGGGGGCAAACAGGGGCAAAGAAAGTGCTGAGTAATCATTTTTTAGATAATAAAACTGCTTAAATAGCACCATTTTCCACCTTGAAAGACAAATTTTCCCGGGGGATCGATGATTCTTTATAAAAAGGTATATTGCCTCCCCTTTGGAAATTTAGTTGTTGCGCCCCTGATGCGCTGTATATATATTTTTCATTTCGTGAAAGTTAAACAAATTGAAAAAAGTGTGAAAGTTGATCAGTGGTCAGTATTTATATAAACTCATGGCCTGAAATGGGAGGCGCCCCTGACCGAGGCGCGTAACGGGCACCCACCCTGCAGACGGCGGGCTCCAGGGCTCGCTTCAGGTTCAGGCTGAACTCCTTCTCCTCCGCGTCCGGCTGGTGGCCCCGGCGCGCCTCGCACGAGAACGGGGCGAACTTGAGCTCGCAGTACAGCTCCCCGTTGATGCTGTAGTCCGACCGGCGGGGGATCTCCCGCGGGTCGAACACCGAGCAGATCACCTTCGTCTTGTTCAGCTCGAGGTACGCGGAGCCCTTCGCCTGGGTCACCGCGCCCGTCTTCAGGTCTGCGCGCGCCAAACGGCGGTCAAACATTTTGGGGACGACGAACAACAGGATGTCTACAGACATCCGGCGAAACTTTTTCACGGAACCATTCCGATACCGAACCTGGTATAGGATACCGGCAGATATTCAGCTTCCTCCCGAGGTAACGGTGATATCAGGGGAGAAATATTCCTGCACAGATTTGTTTTTAAAATACTTGATTTATTGTTTATTGATAGTGACAGACACCACAAGTCCTCTCTGCTGTGAGATCATGTCACTCAACTCGTATTTTTTTTAAGGAGATCCTAATAATTATTCAGTGTGAGGAAACAAGAGATTATTTGCATAACAAAATGGAATGTACAGTGCTTGAATTAGCTTGCTTTTATTGTAGATTATTATATTTTGAATTTCATAAAAAACAAGAATTATTTTTTTCAAAGATAATTCAGGTATGATTCAAGTGAATAAAATCCAACTATTTACAGACTACTTAACGTGCAACTCAAAACTGAAGTGGTGCTTCAAAAATAGAAAATTAGCAAAAGACTGCTGGAATATAATATTTCGGGACTCCCAGCACCGTTTCTGTTTATTTCCTGTCCTTCTCATGACCTGCAGACACAACAAACCAACTAACGCCTAACATCCTGATGACATCTCGGTCGTTACAGGCAGACGAGGTGCAATCAGATGAGGTGTAACACAGAAATGGGTGGGGAAAATGGGAACACCCTTTGAAAACTCACTGGCTCAATGCAACATCCTCCGCCCACAATTCCAGCTTGTGAAAAATCCGGGTTAGACCCCGTCTCGAATCCCTGACACGTCATATCCTGGGTTGGGGGGGGGGGGGGGGGAGGGGTGTGGTTTATCTGAATTGTCGACCACAGCGGCTCTTACAAATATTCTGGTAAGTCAATATACGTGGCAGTTAAATAAAGTTACATGAATGCAAAAATGTCACTCATACTGACTGCTAAAAAAAAACATTCAATTTAAAATTCTAATTCCTTACAAGAGTCTGTCCCTCCGTAGTACATTTTAACATATCCTTTTTGCCACTTATTTTTATGTGCTCAACAAATACTGCAAACGTTAGCTGAATGCTAGAGTTTTATATTTAACTTTAAAGCCAGGGCTGAATTGTACCACAGGATCAAGCCTTCAGGATCCAGGGAAAAACTGGGATACATGAAACACCAATCATATAAAACAGAATATACAACGGCTGTAATCAAATAATTCCTTGGAAATACTGCAAAATTCAATGTGAACGCTACTTCAGAACACAGCACGTATAGACATTAACAATTCTATTTAAATTTTTTTCCTCCCAGTACTCGTCCGTTATGTACTTTATTACGTACTTTAAATGCAATGTAATAAAACAAACATTTCATAATACAATTACTTATTCTAATAAAACAACAAACATGATATACAAGCATTAAAAATTCCTTACAATTGCAAAACAAACGTTATTGAAACAAATATTATTATAACATCTACATTGACTAAATTTCTCCAAAATAAAATAAAAAATAAAAACATACAAGTAAACAATGAATGTCGGCGATAGCTAGAATACATGGGTATTGTAATGTAAGCTGTAATCTGTTATTTTTTAACAAACCAGTAGGAATTAAGAAGCATTCCTTTCAGGTTTAATTCAGAAACTTTCCAAGTATATGGAAAACATATATTCCCATTTTTCCTGAGTAAACAATGAATGTCGGCAACAGGGTAAAATGTATTGAAATGTAAAATATAAAACATTTAATTTTTTTAACAAACTAGTAGGAATTAGGAAACCATCTTTTCGGAGTAAATTTAGGGACGTGTGTAGTTTGTAAAAACCTTTTTTTTTTTTATTATTATTCTCACCGTTTTAAAAAAGGTAAATATTTACAATCGCGGTAGATGCCAAAAAAAATGCTAAAAATCCGAAAATACTTTTATTCTATGCTCTTTCACTTCCTCTTTTCAAATCAACCGGCGGAGATAACAAATTCCAAATACTTTAGGAGATATCGAATTTTTTAATTTCATGATATGTAGAGTCGCGGTAGATGCCAAAAAAAATGTAAAAAATCCTAAAATACCTTCATCATATGCTCTTCAACTTCCTCTTTTCATTAAAAGCGGCGGAGATAAGAAATTCCAAATACTTTAGGAGATATCGAATTTTTTAATTTTGCAATACAAGACCTGTGGAACCATTCGAGCGGCGCCATTTTTGTTATTTTGCCGTGTGTTCGTAAATACGTGAATCGTGAATGCGTAATTGATAAAATGGTTGATTAGGTCAGGTCAGTTACATTATTAATACTTTCAAACTAAGCCGACATTAAAAATTATTTTGTGAATTAATTTTAATGGCTGTTTAGTTTTAAAATATTTATAATGTAACTGACCTGACCAAACAAACCCGGACAGAGGGTGAACAGTAAACTAAAATGGTCGATTAGGTCAGGTCAGTTACATTATAAATACTTTCAAACTAAGGTGATATTAAAAATAATGTGAATTAATTTTAATTATTCTTTAGTTTTAAATTATTTATAATGTAACTGACCTTACCTAACAAACCCGTAACAAAGGATGTACAGTAACAACTCACGTAAATTTTTTTGTTACTTATTACTTGCGCAACAATATCATAGAAAAGGGAACAATATCAAAATAACAAATAAGACTTTAAAATTAGAAACGTTAAAAACTCACGTAAGTTGGAGGCGGTAATTAAACACCGTTTTAAACAATAATTGAACTAAATAATCACGTATTTGTTCATTTGAATTCTGGCCTATCACGAAAAATCACGTGACATCATTATCCAATAAAAAAATAGATACTCGTACGTAAACAAAAAACAATGGTGCACGCACGCTACAGGAATGCCCTGGTTTTGTGCTGAAATTTAAAAATTGGATATCTCCTAAAGTATTTGGAATTTCTAATCTCCGCCGCATTTAATGAAAAGAGGAAGTTGAAGAGCATATATTAAAGGTATTTTCAGATGTTTAGCATTTTTTTTTGGCATATACCGCGACTCTACATATGATGAAATTAAAAAATTTGATATCTCCTAAAGTATTTGGAATTTCTTACCTCTGCCGGTTGTTTTGAAAAGAGGAAGTGAAAGGGCACAGAATAAAAGTATTTTCAGATTTTTAGCATTTTTTTTGGCATCTACCGCGATTGTAAATATTTACCTTAAAAAACAGTGGTATTCGAATAATATTCTTTCTGACATGTTTTACAATCGTCTAAGAGGCCATTATAGTACTTCAAAGTAGTCTACCGTTTTAAGTGATTAGGTTAATTACATTTAAAATACTGTAAAACCTGATCTAAAGGTTGCTTGGTTTCCGTTCGACAAATTTGAAATATTGTAGTACACGGTTCGTTATGAATTACCTATTATACTTACAAATTCGACGAGGTTCATTGCATTTTCTTCCGTCTTTACGCCTATCGCCGCTGACCGTCTTAGAAATTAAATCAGTATATGACTGTTTACTTTTCTTGACATACAATAAATAAGAAGATGAACTCTCAGGGCCTTGAACACGTTTGTAATCAACAGGCATTGTACGTATAAGTATAAAGCCTATAATAATATACAGGTCGTCTTCAAAATATAAACAATCTTTAAAATATAGCCATAGAACTGACAACACCAAAACAAGATACTAAACAATCAACATATTCATTATGGGAAAAAAAAATTGATTCTTTTATAAAAAAAAACATTAAATAAGATGGTTTCAGTTTAAAATCTACACAGGATTGTCATATACATAAAATTTAAATATGAGTGCACTAGTGGAATGGTTTATGTTAGCCGTGAAGGAATTTTATTGTATCGTATGTGAATTAATACGATACATAAGATTTGACAGAGATAAATACTTTTTTTTTTCCTTAAGAATAATAAAAACCATTAATCAAAGCACAGAAGAATTTACAGTTGGCGCGAAATAATGTTTCCTTGTTAAAAACAGGTTATGATATAGAACAATGACGTCATACTGTAATAAGAGAAGTCGAAGACTGGGTCCCAGTACCGTCCTCTGCTCGTTGCAGCTGTCGAAGAGCACCCGATGATATCGCTGCTGCAGTTAACTACTTTTCCATAGTGCATTGCTTATAATTGTTTTCAAAAAACGATTGGCGGCAATAGTTTTAAAATACATGGTTTTCCATGACATCTATTCCGCTCCGTGCATGTAAAAGTGACGGCATATGACCAGTGATGACAGTTCTGACGGGGCCACCACCGAAAGCAGACCACAGTCTAACAGAGATTTCATAATATTTGATGTAATAACGTCTTATAAATCGATGAACGCCGACTGCACGCACGAAAAAGCATTACTCATTGTCACGTTTTGCCTGAGCCGAGTGTGCAAGAACCGGCCAACCACCGTGCGAGAAAAACTTTTATAATTAAGATCGGCTGTTTAACTAATTGTTCGTGGTTATATTTAAACATATTATTTAAAATAAATTCGCAAAAACTAAAAATAATATTTGAAAATTAAAAAGTATGCAATTTTTCATCAATGTTTTCTTATGACGTTATCATGTAAAATTATCGTCCGTAAACAGACTTTACAGATAACCCCGTTTTTTTTGTTTCAACTGATTTCTGGGAAACATATTTTTCGGCATTGTTTTAAACCAACGTAAATTCACATCGAGCTTTGTGTGCAGTAGTTTAATAGAAATTTTGGTGAGGGGGGGGGGGGGGGATATAACATCCTCCCCCTCCTTTTCGGCAGCCGTGCTCCATTGACACATGGGCTGGCAATGAAGTATTTTAATGGCCGATTCCAGGTCTTTCCAATTTAAAACTCCGGTTGCCACCAGGTGCCAGAACAATATTTTTCGGACCGAAGACAAGTGCCAATGTAGTGTTTAAATTGCCATGCAAGAATAATGATGTGTGATTGTAAAATAAATCATCAGGGATTGTTCGGTACAATAAACAAACAGTTTGCTGCAACCCAGAACTGTTAGTGCTCTCTTTACCAGTCATTTGCTCTCACGACAAATGCCCCTGCGAGAGGCTATGATAATCTAGGCGAAGCATGTCCACAGGCCACAATGCATGGACGAATGAATGTTTCGGATAGGCTGCAAACCTCTATATCTCTTTGACATGGATGCATCTACCAGCAAGCTACACTTGGCTATGACATCGTACGGCCGAAGGCCACCCCAAAGCCCGACCTGCACCCGCCAGTACTCGGCTTCGCTAACGGAAAGCACCCCTAGCCATGGCCCACCTGAGTCAAGTGAGCGGACCGCAGCCCAAGGTAGAGAATATCGAACCATTTTAATTATGCATGCAACGCACTCCCCGTGCCTACAAAATTCCCCACACAATAATAAAGTAATCAAAAACAAACAAAAGCCCCTGATTAATAAAGTGCGACGTAGGAGTGCCCGGGTCACTCACGTGTAGTTTTCTACTAAAACAGCTGTGAGTGCAACCCTTGCGGCCTTCAGCCTAAATTCAGTAGTGAAACGTGTGACGTAATGCAAACCGCCCCAAATTAGCATTATCATTCGCCACTGGAGTAGTTATCAAGAAACGGACAGTCTCCAGCTTGACTCTAATATTCAAACTTATTTTAGACAAACTTATTAAAGGTCAATTCTAAATTATATATAGATATTAAGTTAATAATTAAGTTTTATTATGTGAATTTAGCACCACTTAAATTTAGTTAATTATATAGATTTTTACGAATAACGGAACTTTAGAAACTCTGGCGCGACAGGGAGCTAACCCCTCCCCTCGCGCCAGGGCTAGACGCCAGTACAGCGCGACTCGCGGACCGGGACCGACGCACGTCCCACGGGGAGCCAGCATCTCTTTGTTTCACCGAACGTCCATCTGGTAATTATAGTCACAACCAAAACCTTTTTTTTAAATACTCCCCGTGTGCGCCCGGTCCTTTTCCGGTGTAGGGCCTAACCCAGCCGCGTCAATTTAACACGCCCCACACAAAGCATTACGTGGGGCCGTGCAGTATACGGTACGGGCCGTCTCCCGCCACGCCAGAACTTTAGTTAATCGCCCAGTGCACAGGCACAGTCTACATCCAAGCTTAAACGTGTTTTTAATTTAGTAGCGAGCCGCGGTCCACACAGGTGGGCCCGCGCGTCGCAATTTACCGATTACGAGATTAGCCGATGCTAATCGAACGCTCTCCCTCAACTGCGACTGGCGTGAGGACTTAATAAGTAAACACACGTAGAGGCACGCAGGTGTCCCTAACAGATAACGTGTGCAGTGTAATCGTGTACGTAAAAGCACCACAGAGTACCGTTTTGTCAAGTGTAATTGTAATAATAGTGTAATCAAAACTTCTACGTGTTCCGACGCCTCATTAGCAGTCATGTACCGCCGAGTAGACCTCGCGCCCAATGTAATGAACCAGTGTAAATCGTGAACAATAAAACGTCCACCCCGCACCTCCCGTGCGCGACGTGCGACCCGTAGAACAACCAGAACAGTGTATGTAAATTAACCTAAACAACCCAACCTAATCAGGAAACAAATTCCATTACCGCCGACGGTTCTAGCGGGCCACGCTGGGGCAACGAACCCACGACCATCACACAGTTAGACACCGAGCTAGCCTGGCGCCCTCCCGGAACAGAAATCTCTAAGAAAGCCAGCCACCCCGCTAGGACCTGCGCCCGACCTCGAACACGAGACCGCGGCGGACGGCAGCTAAAAGGTTCACACCCTGCCTCGCTGTTTGTGGGGCTGTTCTCCCCTAACAGATGGGACCAGACAATCATCAACACTTGCTGGGTGACATCCGCCATGTTTGCATACAATCTTTACGAAGATCAGCCTGCATCACTTACCCCCTAACATTTGGTAAACTCCTAAACTCGTCCACAGGAGAACTATCTGAAATTTAGACATTCGGACATTCATGAACAGTGTGGGTACGCTGGTTGGGAAAATTAGAGGTACCCCCCTTCACCAAGCATCATTGCTCATCATGGTTTGTGAGATGCCATGCCACCTTCTCTTTCCCCTTCCACTGCTTTTGGAGCAGTTTCCTCAACCACTGATTCGCCTATATCGAAACGACCTTTATCCCATCACAGACTTCTCAGATTTAAAGCTGCATCACTTCCCCTGTTGGTGCTCTTTTACTTTTTCCTCCTCACCAACGTGAAATCACACTGTGGGGTGCTTTGTTAACTGTCAGATCACGTCGGTGACATTCGGACATGTGTTTGGATGCATGGGCTATGCAGTTGGATAGGTCGTTATTGTGAACCTGTGTGTTTGTAAGCAATGCTGTCTTACGCCTTGACAAGTGCATGCACAATCTGTCATCGGCTATGAGAAATATACTTGGTCACAGGCAAAGTACCACAGTGTAATAGCTGTGTGAGCTCACCATTGTGGGAGGGTGGAGTGACTGAGAGTTTTTTTTGATGCAGGACATTGAGCAATGACGAATGAGGGAAAGTGAACGATGATGAAACATTTTACCAGACCTAATATAAACAACATCCCGACCATTACAAGCATTGAGGATAGAGGAACGGAGCAAGGTGATGACGACAGTCGTCGTGCCCTCATAGTCTTAGAGGCCGTTTCTGCCCACTGCCGGGTACCTGAGGAGGGCTATTTCCCCCTAACCCCTCTGTGCAGTGCAGTGAGTGCTCCGTGCTAGGGACGCACCCGCGTGCGCCCTAACTTCGCTTCTGGACCGCTCAAGGATGGACATCATTGTATAATTATTTGTAAAAACTTAACTTGTAATTGTGTATTCAAATAGGGTAGTTATGTGTTTTGTTTGAATCGTGTAACTTTGTACAGGGGCCGCGCCTGGCCCGCAGTGGACACGCGACCCTCCGTGCCGCTTTCCCCCCTTCCCCCCTCCTCCACAAGCACAGCGCTGCGGCCGCGCGGGGCGGGGAGTCGTCAGACGCCGCTTGGCTGCCATCAAGGGAGGTCCTGTATCGCTGCGCTCCGCGAGTCCGTAGGCCCTCTGCCACGCGCGTTGCTAGCATCGCTACCGTCGTTTCGGTTAGCTCCCATGCTCGACATCTTCAGTCGCGGAGTAGTGCACCTTCGTGGTTGACCTGCAATTTGCGTTCGTTCCCGGCGCGGCGGGGGACGTGTCCCGTAACATCTTTGTGGGTCAGGCGCGCTCAGGGAAAAGGACTAAATAAAACATCTTGTAGAATAACAGCGGACGTTTCCTGGTTCGATCTCCACTCCCATACGCCTGCCCGGTTCATCACCTCCCCCTCTCCCCAGCTCCCGGTCCTGGCCACAGTAGGCACGAACCCCCACCTCTCACTGAGTTAGTCGGCCAAAATAATTACAACCTAAATTCATAGTCGCACGTCGGGGATCGGGAAGGAGCCACGGCCTGGGGACGACAGTGACAGGTGCACCATCTGTTCGGGCGACTTTGTCGGGATAGTGTTACCGAATTGTAAACCGCTTAGCACTTTGTGAACTGGAACATGTCATCCCAAACAACTGGGCTTCAGATGGCGCACATAGTATGTGTGACCTCTAGGGAATTCCGAAAATTCGCAAACTATAATCCACATGTGCTTTTGTGGTGAGGCAAGTCTGAATCAGTACGGCATGCTAATGGAAGAATGGGCGGAGCACACAAGTGAACAGCTGCATGGGAAAGTCTGCAACTAGTACATTATGGGTACGATACAATAAATAGTGGAATGAGTATTTCCTGCGACTTACACAAAGTTTTGCCATTGGCCCGACCAATTTGAACCGCAAGAACAGATTCCATGGCTATGGCTGTATCAGCACATTGCTCCAGAAGAACTTATAGAACACACACTAACAGACATTACAGCACTGGTGCTTGAAGAATTGCAGCAGTTTCTCCGACCCTACTGCATGGGCTTGGTGGCACAGTATGTACATGTACATTAGGATCACACCTCAACTTGCTGTCACCCGACCTCCACGGGGATGCGGAACAAGTTGTCCAGCGGGTGACCCAGCTGTCCCAAGGTCGGGAGGGCGTGTCCCACTCCGAGCGCGTGGCTGTGGGCGGGTGCAGAGGGAGGGCGCCCTATACCTGGGGTGGCGGGCTGGCACGTTGCGGCGGGGGTGGTCTCACGTGCGCCTCCTGGCGCGGCGGCGTGGCGGGTCGCGCCGTCCGTAATCGCCGCGGGCACTCACTGTGCCAGCGACGTTCACCGTGCGAGCACCCCAAGCGACACAGAGGGACGTGTTCCCGTGCCGTGGCATCCTGCGGCGGTCGCTTTGCCCGCCAAGATGGCGGCGCCTCAAAGGCTCGTGGTCCTCTGGGCTGGTATGGGGGCGTGTCCCATGATGCCGTGTTCTGCCGGGCTTCCGGTGGGCTGTCATCCCCTGGGGCGTTCGCGGCGGGGCCGCGCTTGCAGGCCCGCTGAAAGTTGCGCTCTGTCTCACGTGCTTCCTGCACGTAATCTGCTACGCCACCGGCGTGGTAGCGGCGCAGGAAGGGTTGCAGCTCGTCTCTCACCAAGCTCATGATGACGGGCAGGGTCCCGGACAGGTCGGTGCCGGGTGAGATGCGGCGGAACAGTAGTATTTTCGTGGCTATGATTTCTTCGTCGTCCCTCTTCCGTGTCCCATAGAAGTGGGCGGAACACTCGACACGGGGCGATCCGGTGTCGAATCGGTGGCTGAACTCGTTCGCGAATTCGCTCCACGGCATTGCGAATCTGCCCCACATGCTCCACCAGCTCCGGGCGGTCCCTCGTAGCTGATCGCTAACCCGCTCTGTCCATTCTGACTGGTGCATCCGTCACCAGATTAGGCGCGTTTCGCACAGCCTCAGGAAATCCCTCGGATCCTCATGCGGGGCTCCGGTGAACTCCGGCAGAGTCACTCTGCTGGGTCGCAGGGCTCGTTCCAGGTCCTCCAGGGCGTACCACGCGCATTTGGCCTCGGTCGTCCCCAGGGCGTGCGTCGTGTGGTCGGTGTGCAAGCTCCAGTCGCTGGCGCGGGTGGTCGGTGGTGCGGGGGTCGCCGGTGTGTGGTGGACAGGCAAGGGGGTGTTGTTCACTGGTGGTGTTCTCGCCTGTGACTGCGTCTCTGTGCTGTTGTGCCACAGTTTCAGAAGCTCTTCGGTCTTGATCCTGTCCGCCATCGTGTTGCGCGGGGCGTTGATGTGGTTATCTAGCCCGCGCGAGCACATGGCTCTGTTGACAAACATTCTCCCGGCGGTGGAAGAGGGGAGAGGGGGGTTGGCGCGCGCGCTGATATGGGCCGCTGGCCGAGAGGCGCCTGGACAGCCGCACAAAAGGGAGAGCCGAGACTGGCCACTGCGAAGGGGGGGTGCGGATAGCCGTGTGTAGCGGCGGCCGAGAGCGCCCGGACAGCCGCACAAAGCGGAGAGCGCGAGGATGTGAAGGTAGTTTGGGTGGGGGGGGGGTGCGCGGGCGAGGATGTTCGCTGAAATGCCAAAGGGGAGGGGTGGGGGTGAAAGTGAAAGTAGTCGAGGGTCGGCGCGGGCGGTGACGCGCTCTTCCGGGTGGTCCCTTTGTCGCTGCTCCTTCGTGCGCCAAATTCCACAGCGCGCGTCCAAAATGGCCGTCTTCTGTCCCCTTTGTCTGAACTTGGTGCATTTTTCGTGGTTTTTGGCTGTAGTTAGGCCCAACGCAAGGGCGCCATTTGCCGTCACCCGACCTCTGTGAAAGGCCAGGGGGGTACCTGACGGGCGCTACATGCGTCGCGATGCTCTTGTTGTCCAGAGGGGCGCCAGGCTAGCGGGCTGCTAGGCCGTTGGTGTTGGGTCGTGGGTACTCTGCCCCCGCGTGCCCCGCCAGGTACACGGCTTGAATCTACCCTGAATGGCTCTCCCTTGACTGTGAAGGCCGCTCGGCCGTGTGGAGGATGGGAGACTACGGAAAATTAGTGTAAATGAGTTGGTGAGCATTACCTTTAATTTAGTCCCGCTACAAAACATTCTCACCAACACTTGGTGACGTCTAGCCACTACACAATTAACACAAAAAGAAATAACATAACACTACGAGACACTAATGGTTACCGCGGCAGTCTCGTGGGGCGTGGGTCAAAGCTGGCTGGAGACGGCCAGCGCTGAAAGTTAACGGGTGCAGGGGGGGGGGGGGGGGCTATTGAGCGGGCTCTTAAATTCGGCGAAACACTTACGTGTGTGCAGCCGGCAGGCATATGCACGGCGTCCTTAAGTAAAACACTTTCGCTGGCGTCGGCCAGTACCGTACGATCTGTGATACGATACGTAGCACTGTATCACACTGAAGACGGTCGGGATAGGCCCGGCTCCGCAAAATACGCGCCGAGTCGACGTGGGCAGCGGTGAATTAACAAAAGGTTTTTAATTTAAAGATTTAGTACAGAATAAAAATAATCAATGAAAGAAAACTTGGATGCTGCCCACGGACACACGTCTGTTCCCGGCGCGGAGTGGTTGGAGACTGCCGAACATGGCAGACCTCGCAAGGAAGAGAAACTTTCTCTTCTTTGTGAGTCGGCGTCAAAAAACTTATATTAATTGAATTTACTCTATTACCAGTTAAAACATGTTCCAGGTGCCCAATTAAAATGCAGCATCAGGTAATTGGGTGCTTAAGGCTTAACAATGGTTTTAATGTATTTAATTATTTAAATTGTGACATCAAGTTGGCGACTGTAAATTTACTAACATATTGTCCCACTGCGAATTGTTTTAGAGGGATTTCTCCTATTCTGACTTGATCATAGTCACGGGCATTTTAATTAAGGCCAGTGGCCGCGGTGACTGTTAATGAGGTTTGTTGTCTACTCCGTGCGTGGTGTACTCGCCCGGAGTGGCTACGACGCACTTATTACATGTCGGGTAATTAGTAATTTCGTACTAATGGCTTTTCCCTTAATTGAATTATGGGTTCGAGCCTCCGGGGTTCCGTACCTTTAAATTTCATTATGTCTATTGGGGTCACGCCCGAGGCGCTCGCCTGACTCAATCCGGCTAGGCAAGGGGCGCACTCCTAAAACGGGATACGGTACTGGCGGTGCGGAGCACGGGCTTAACGGCCATGGTCGGTACGGCGTCAAACTTAACATCGATATTCCCCCAGGCATGTAATCCTGTTAGGGCATGGCCCTGGTTAGGAGAAAGATGGGTCTTTTACATGCCAGACACTGTTACCAGTGCCTAACATGGGTTCCAAGAACAGGGAAATAGATTCGCCATTTCCAATCGCGGCATGTTACTGGAGAGCGCCCGGCTAGGTCGAGAGGTTGAGGAGACCCATCCCAACTTCGGCCCCACCGACCCGCCCCCAGCTCCGCCGTTAAACCCCTAGACCACCTACAGAGCCATCCCCCTCTTTGGGATATGAGTTGCACCGACATGGAACCATACCTCTCACATCCTTGGGACCCCTCGGTCACCCAGTTACTCGTGATCCAGCTGAGGCCTATCCAACCTCTACTAGCTCAGCAGGCTAGTACCCGAGATTAAGTAGCTCAACACTTCCACTCATCAGCAGGGCGGGGACCCCTCAGAGTGTTCTCCAAGCATAGGAGGACCACTACCACCACCTTTCCTACTCCAATCCTGATCCTGAGCCATTAGAGGAAATCTCAGCAGGGAACTATCACAATAAAGTATCAGTCCCAAGGCACACTTCATCTTCAGGTATAGTGCTTTCCCGGGCAGCCTCACGGCAGCAGAGTACCCCCTAATTCGGAAATGGATGACCTTTGGTACTTCAATATCAGCATATCTCCCGCCCGAAGGTTACAGCTGTGCCAGAGCCCGGGTAGGTAAGGTAACACCAAACCAAAGATATTACCGCCCCTTAGACGACCCACCGCCCAAACGTTACAGCCTTGCCAGAGCCCGGGTGCCCGGACCGGGAGCAACCGCCCTTCGCTATTCCATATGCATCCGATGCTTTGAGACACCACCTAGGGTTTGGGGGTCCAAAACCTCCCAGTGGACTTTCTGCAGGAGCAAGGCGTAGTCACCTACCCACAGCTTACTAATCCACCAGAATTCCCGTTCCGACATACCGAGGAAGTCTGAGGAGTGGGCACCCCCGGCATTTTCCATATTTGTTTAAACACTGGCGCCACGAGAAGGCTATGGGTTGCCGTAAGCGGGAGAGGCTATATATTCGCATCACACGCCCTTTTTGGATCTTGCTGAGAGCATCACTCAGATACTAGAGCTCCGACACATCATAGATCCGCTCTTCATCCCATAAGGTCGACGGAAAACACTATGGGACGCAAGACCCTTAAGCCAGCGGAACAGTGTGTACAGCAGGCAGCTGCTACGGAGCAGTGGAGTAGCAAGCAGGTTGCAGGGTTGGCCCCCGCCAGGGGCGCCGGAGCAGGAGGGGAACCACCGCGACGTTTTCGCAGTTACTGAATGCTCCCACCCCCGTCTGTTTTAATCCAAGAGGGGGCGCCATTTTCAAGTCTAGCCAGGGGCGCCAGTCGCCTTAGCTACGCCACTGCTACGGAGCAGAACCTGCCAGCACCTGCTAAGGAGCAAGGGGCATTGGTTTCAACAGAACCACATTGTGACCAATCAGGACAAACCCCCACATGTAGAGAAGCAACAACCAGCTGACCAGGAGTGTCGGCAGAAGGGGATCAGGTGTCACCACTGAACACTGAGTTATTTCCACTAACAAATGCACTGTCCTGGAAAACCACTGTCGCTAAACGGACGTCACTGGGTGTATGACATTAAGGAAGGGCAGTATTCCAAGTCATGGTTAAGGTAGCGAATAAGCACTACCTATTTGGGATACAACTGTATCATAACTAGCAGACCCTATTCCAGAACGAGTCCAAATACAACCCTGTTAGGTAACGAAAAAGCAACCATTTTAATAAATTGTGCCCTGCGCGAGGCTAGGAACTGGTTTCAATGCATTATAGCTGCAGTTTGGCAACTGTTGTTACATTTGCTACGATACAGCCTTTAAATGGTGTAATTTTAAATTTCTCAAGCACTTTTAAAGTTGTGATTATTTGTTTTTATGAGAATTAAAGTCTACAAAGTGTATTCCACTATCATAAAGTTTCATTTGGCACAGGAACACGCCAGATGCAGTTCAGTCATCTTGAAGAAATCAACGACAAAGTGAGCTCTGTGAATGCGTGGAAATTGGGCAACAGAACGGCAATGGATGGGACACCATAATCTGTTGCCTAAAAATAAGGGATTGGCCAAGTCCTATCGTGCACTAGAAATATAATTATAGGTGTAGCACATTCGACACCTAAACCATTATTTTTCTTGTCTTGGAATACCGGCCTAAGTTTTGCACCTGGCGCCATCTGCATTCATTGTACACTTCAATTGCATCAGGGACAATGGAGGCGTCATTAGGGCAGCTCACCACCCAAGACGACGAGTTCATGCAGATCCCTGTCCACCTGAACGGCCAGACTGTTACCCTAGTTGCCACAGTGGCCATCCACTTGTTTGTGGCACAACCCCTAGTGTCACCAGCAAAAGTCAAACTACAATGCTGTGCACTGCAGGTGACCACGAACACCGGCGAGGGGGCATCCATCGGCGACGCGGTTGTGGAAGTGAGTGTTAAAAGTTGGTCTCCCATGCAACAGTCATTTTTTTTTACAGGGACATGGGTCTGGAGAAGCAGTGGCTGGTTGGCATTATGCGGTCGTTGAGACGGCTTGGAACGCTTCAACGACGGCCTACACGAGCAACAGAGCTCGTTTGTAATAGAGGCAGGGCACCCAATCCCGTTACTGAGCCCACTGTACTGGCCGACCTGGGCCAAAATGTACCCATGGCTTATCATTCAGGTGCAAACTCCTGCCAGACGCCGAAGCTACCCCATGAAGCCCGACCTGTCCTCCCACTGCTCCTCAACTTGTGACTCGACCAAAGACACTACCTGGTCCCCCCCCTTTGGCCACCAGCGCCTCTTCTACAGCCCTTCGCCCCCTTGCTGTTGTGCGACGGGGCAGCGTATAAGAGGATCGTCTATCCAATTCTTCCACCGTTGGGTGGGATCAGGAGGTATACTTTGTCGCCCTACCGGTCCCTGCTACGATTTTGCCGCTGCTGAGGGCGCCAACTAGCCTAAGTTTAGACCCTGTGGGCCAGTTCACAGGTAGAGCGGAGATCCTCGGGGTCGTGACGTCGCCACGTGGCTGGCAGGGAGCTGGATCGGTAGAGGTGGTGGTCCGGTGAGGGTAGAGCTGCTCAGTTCCCGGCGGAACTGTTCACTTGCGGGCGCGACACACAACTTGCCTGGTCCAGGTCTGAAGCTCGACTGCCTGCATTCCGCATCGCTGCGCGTCACCCGGAGCCCGCTTCCCGCAAAAACGTCCCAAGCGCAGCAGGACTCCTCACGCCGCGAACTACCCCCCCCCCCCCCCCTAGTGAGGCGACGAGGGAACATAACGACCTGTGCGAGCGAAGGGAGCACTTGGAACGACGTCAAATGCCCCCCCTTCACTGAGGCCGTTATGCCCCTCGAAGCCCCATGTCACACGCATTGCCTTGGGGCCTGTTCACCACCAATGTTCGGAATGTATCTGGAGGGTTCTCTGCTCGGGGTTTGGCTGTCAATGATGGGGAGAATGGACCGGGCATCCAAAGGGAGGAGGGTCATTACATGAAGGCGTGGTGCATCAGGGTGTGGCGCTCGGTTGATCTTCTCATGTGGGTTTTCCCATTCGTAGTCCACCAGGTGTCGTGGGGCTACACGGACTCGGGTAGAGCGCCTCAGTCCCTCGTGTCTGGCTTCCTCCGGGATGCTGGACTCCCCTTGACTCTCCCGTTGCGGTTCGACTTTATCCCTGTCTCCCGTTAGGCCGCTGGGTGTAACTGCCGTTGTCCTGGGGCTGTTCTCGCTGCCCTGTTCCACCAATACTTGCCGCGTGTTGCATGGACGTCCTTCCTGAGATGGTCCGGTTTCGGATTGCTCTGGCTCCTCCATGTTCATCCTGAACATTGAACTGCCCTGGCTCGCGTCCAATGGCCAGCGTGGTTGATCCCATCCGGGCCATCCTGGTGAACTGGATCGGGAGTCGTCGTCTATTCCATCAGGGAATGTGATCTGCGGATGCGACACGAGGTTGAGCAGGGTTGGGTCGTCCCCATCGTAAAGTTCTATGGTCAATCCCTCTGGGTCCAGCCGATCCATCAGGCTCTCGAGCTCGCGTAAAGTTGCGCCGCTCGAACGGAGCACTGGGTGAGCAGTAGATGGGTGTTGGTCTGATGGGGACACGGTACGAATGGTGCTTAGGTGTTGAGCTGATGGGGACGTGGGACAAGGAGTAGTTAAGTGTTGATCTGATGCTGATGTGGGACGAATGGTTGTTGGGTGTTGGTCTGATGGGGATGTGGGACAAGAAGTGCTTGGGTGTTGAGCAGCTGGGGACGTGGGGTGAGCAGTGGATGTATGCTGGTCATTTCCACTGTCCCTGTCCCCTGCTGGGACAGTTGGGGCGCCTGTGGGTGGGACGAGACGCAAATCATCCCGGTGGATCTTTGTCGACCTACCGTTCGGGAGTCGGATCAAGTAAGAAGTGGGCCCTAGACGTCGCAGTACCTCCCGGGGGGCGGCCCATTTGGGGCTCAGACCTGTGCAGTAGCGCTTGCTGCTAGATGACAAGTGGTGACACCGGGCATACACCATTTGCCCGGGCTCCAATGGCGTCGGTGGATTTGGTGATTGTGGAGTGCGCGTGGCTAGGAATCGAGCCTGGTGTTGCCGTGCCTCTTCTCTAAAGTCAGTGACAGGGGGACGGGTGACAACTCCTGCTGCTTCTGCGACCCGGAGCTCTCCTGGTAGGGCGAGATTCTGCCCATGAAGCAGTTCAGCAGGGGTGTGGCCCGTGACCACATTGGTCCGCCGCCGCAGGCAATAGAGCAGCTTGGGCAGGTGGAGGTCCCATTTGGAATGGTCTTCCCCCAGACGGAGGCGCAACTGGATTTTTATGTCCTGGTTGCGACGTTCCGTCGGGTTCGCCCTGGGGTGGTAAGTCGGGGTAGTGTGATGCTCTACGTCCCATCTGCGGCAGTCGGCCTTCCACCGCCGTCCTGCGAACTGTGTCCCGTTGTCCGTTAGTAACACTCTCGGATACCCATAACGGGGGAAGACCTCATTGTCCATTAGGGCTGCTACTGTCCCTGCTCGTACGTTGGATACGGCGAATGCCTCCGACCAACGTGTGAACACATCCGTGACCACGACGAGGAACCGCTTGCCCCGCGACGTGCGAGGGTAGGGGCCCATGACATCGAGGGCTACTGTGTGGAATGGTTCCTCCGGTCGCCTGGGACGCTGTTGCTCAATCCCATCGGCCCGGCGGGCCTTGCGCTGCTGGCAGAGCTGGCAGTTGCGCACGTATTCCCGGACATCCCGTGCTATGCCCGGCCAATGGAACAGCTTCCTGATCTCCCGTTGGGTCTGATCTGCTCCCGGGTGGCCTGCTAGGTCATGGTTGTGGAAATACTGCAGCACCAGCTGTCGTGCAGTGGGGGGTACATGGGTCTGCCAGGTGTCCATGTCACCCGGCACCCTGCTCTGCAGGACCCCGTCCAGGTTGCGCTGGTGTGGGAGGGCGCGTTCACCGCATGCTGCCAGGTTGCGCTGCGTGTCTGGGTCATCCTGCTGGGCCAGTTTAACGTGATCTACCAGAGTGGCCAGGGTGGGCGATGCCTCTGCTTGGACCGTGGGATCCGCTCATCCGATGACGTAGAGTGCCGCTGGAGGTGATGCTGCTAGACCGGTAGCTGGCTGGTGGGACGGTGGCATCAGGTCATCCCACCCTTGAGTGTCTTGGAAGATGGTATTGGGGTCTGGGTGACGGGACAGCTCATCTGCCAGCTGGTTCTCTCGCCCAGGGATGTGTTCGACATGAAATGTGAAGCCCTGGAGCATGAGTGCCCAGCGGGTGAACTTTGATTTTCGTCCCTGAGCGGAGTCCAGCCACCGCAGACACTGACTATCCGTGCGCAGGGTGAATGGTCTCCCCTCAAGGTGGTGCCGGTAGCGTTTGAGGGCCCACACCACCGCGAGACACTCCTGCTCATTCACGTGATAGCGTCGTTCTGCGGGGCCGAACTTGGCACTTGCATACTCTGCTACCAGCCGCTCCCCATCATCACCCACCTGGTAGAGAACCGCGCCCATACCGTCCTGGCTGGCATCCGTCTGGACAAAGATGGGCTTGTCTGGGGCCAGACGTGACAGGTTGTGGCACTCGCGGAACTGTTGCTTCACTAGGATGAGTGATTGGTCCGCTGCTTCTGTCCACCGGAACTTTGTTTTCTGGGAGAGAAGGTCCGTCATGGGTGCGGTGATTGTGGCAAAATTGGGAATGAATGAACGTAACCAGTTTAACAGCCCCATTAGCTTCTGGAGCTGCTTCCTGGTGCGGGGCGCCTGTTTACTGTCAATGAGGCTTAGCTGTTCGGGGATGGGGCGGTAGCCCTCGGCGCTGACGATGTGCCCCAAGAACTCTAGCTCACGGGCGCCGATGTAACACTTGTGTGGCGCGCATGTGAGTCCGTGTGCGGCGAGCCGTTCGAGGACCAGCGAGAGATGGTGGGCATGGTCCTCCCACATCCGTGACCAGATGATCACGTCATCCAGGTACGCGGTGGCAAACTCGCCAATGTACCCGTCCAGGACGCGGACCATCAAGGTCTGGAATGTCGCGGGGGCGTCCTGCAGCCCGAACGGCATCGCGCAGAACTGAAAGCGCCGCCCATCGGGCGCCGTGAACGCGGTCTTGGGGCGATCCTTGGGGCTTACTGGGACTTGCCAGTACCCCGACTTCAGGTCAAGTGTCGAAAAGATGCGGGCGTCTCCTAACCTCGTGAGGGCCTCTGAGATGTTGATGAGGGGTGGTGGTGCGGGGATGGTGAGGTTATTGATTGGCTTGAAATTAACACAGAATCTAAGTGAGCCGTCTTTTTTGTCTGCCATTACGATCCTACAGTTGTATGGGGACTCGCTAGGCTCTATGACGCCATCGCACAACATCTCTGCTATTTGCTCCCTGATGGCAAGTAGTTCGCGGGGCCCAAACCCGAATGGTTTCTCGTAAGGCGGAATGTGAGGGATGGTGGGGATGCAATGCTCTGTGACATTGGTTCGGCGTAGTTGGTCTGCTGCGGAGAACACCTGGGGCTGCTGCTCCAGGACTGTCTCTAACAATCTGTGGTACTCAGGGGGAACATTGTGGCGGAGATCAGCTAGGCGGGGGGGTTCGGCCCGGGAAGGGGGTGGGGTGTGCCTCAGCCCATATACAGTTCGGCGGCCCCTGGTCCCCACATGTATCCTCCCTGCGCGGACCTCAACAGTGGCGTCCTCTTGCACCAGCCAGGGTAGCCCCAGGATGAGGTTATCGTGAAGGTCCTGTACAACCAGGGCACTGGTGCAGCTCACAATGTCTCTAATGCCAATCCTTACCTGGGCACGCCCAGTCGTTAGCGTGCTAGTCCCAGTAGTGGCCAGCTGGATGGTGTTGACCTCCGGCACAAGGTCCCCCTCAGGAATGAGGTGGGCCGCGACATAAGTGTGTGTGGCTGCGGTGTCCACTAGCGCGGCTATGGACTGCCCATTCAGCTCCACTGGGATCCGGATCAGCTCCGCGGCATCTGGCCCCATTCGGCCCAGGCGGGTTTTGGACCGACTTGGCCCTGCAGCTGCGGGCGGGGGCGGCGCCGATGCCTGGTGGGCGGCGTCGCTCGCCGACGACCTGGGGCGGGCTCCGAACGAATGAGGCGGGCCGTCCCCAGTGGTCCCTGATGGACAGGGCGGTGCTTCGTCGGGCCCTGCAGCTGCGGGCGGGGGCGGCGCCGATGCCTGGTGGGCGGCGTCGCTCGTCGGCGACCTGGGGCGGGCCCCGAACGGATGAGGCGGGCCGTCCCCAGTGGTCCCTGATGGACAAGGCGGTGCTTCGTCGGGCCCTGCAGCTGCGGGCGGGGGCGGCGCCGATGCCTGGTGGGCGGCGTCTCTCGCCGGCGACCTGGGGCGGGCCCCGAACGGATGAGGCGGGCCGTCCCCAGTGGTCCCTGATGGACAGGGCGGTGCTTTGTCGGGCCCTGCAGCTGCGGGCGGGGGCGGCGCCGATGCCTGGTGGGCGGCGTCGCTCGCCGACGACCTGGAGCGGGCCCCGAACGGATGAGGCGAGCCAACCCCACTAGTGCTAGGGGGATGAGACGGCGGCTGGACGACTGCTGCAGACGCGGGCGGGGGTGACGCCGACGCCGGATTAGCGGCGTCGCTTCTTGGAGGGAGGCGTTGCTCCCTGATGTCCTGGAACATGGTGCGCTTGGGTGGGGCGTCATCGCGACCTGGTGGCCGTGGTGGCGCACTCGTGTGCGGGGCTGGACGAAGGGTAGGGGGGCGGTGGCCAGCGATGTCACTGCTCCCTAGACGGAGTTTCCCGGAGGTACGGCCTCCCCCCTCGCGCCTGCCAGATAGCCTCGCGTGTCGGACACACATTGTGCCAGTGGTTTTCCGCCGTGGGGCAGTAGCGACAGCGAGGCGGGCGACTGTCTTGGGCACCCTGTGGTCCGCCGCGGCGCTCCTCGCGGCGCGGTTGTTGCGCGGCCCGGCTGGGCGGGCTGGTTTGTGACGCTCCCCCCCTCCCCCGGGGCGGAGTGTAAGGCCGGTAGTTATCTCTCGGAGGCGGCTGTTCTACGTACGGAACGACTGCTTGCGCGTCCTCTGGTTGCACCGCCTCCTGAGTTTGCGGAGTTGGGCGCGGCGTCGCGATGTTTTTGGTACGTCGGTGCGCCATCAGATCGTATTCTATGTCCCTGGCTCGGGCGAGGAAGTTTTCTAGTCCGTGCGAAACTACCCCGCGCAAGAATGGGCGTAGTTCGGGAGACACCAACTCTACGATGAAAGGGAGCACGTCGTCGGCGCGGCCCCCGAGTGAAAGGCGGCGGTAAAGCCGGAGTTTGCCATAAACAAACGCCTCCACGCTCTCCCCACTCTCTTGCGCGCGGCTGAACAGTTCACTGCGGCATTTGTTCTGGGTGCGCGCGTCGTTGAACCGAGCCTCCAACCGGCGTGAGAAGTCATCCCAGCCCACATCGTATCCTCCCGCCTGAGACCACCAAGTGCGCGCTTCCCCTCGCAGCTGTCCGCTGACCCGCTCCGTCCAGTCTTCGGGCGCTGTGTGGTGCCGGGTTAGTTTCTCTTCACAGGCACTTAGGAATAAACGCGGGTCGTCGTGGGCGTGGCCCGTGAATTCTGGGAGAGTGACAGGTCCGCTAGGGGGGCGGTGCACTAAGGCCAGGGAGCCACTCTGTCGCCTACGTGCGCGTCCTTCGCACTCGACACATAGGTAAAGTCCGTCGCGGAAGTTTACAAACTCGAGTGCGTCAGCGCATGCGCGGTGCCTGATAGTCCCACACTGTTGACAATGTGCTACTTCGTCATGGCGGCCCGGACACCTGTTCGCGGCACACAGAGGGCCTGTCGGGGCTCGGAGATTGCTCTCTGCCCTTAAGTGCGGAAACTGACATGTGCAGCACTTATGAGGGTACTCACCAGCGCAGCTGTTGTTGGTGTATGGTTTTCCGCAGCGGTCGCAGGGCTCCTCCATGGCGATGGTTACGTCAGCTCCCGCGTACATGGCGTGGTTCGCGGCTGTCAGACCCGGACGACGGGTCGCGGCGTCGGTGGCGGGCGCGGACAGATCCGGGAGGGCGCTCCCTTCGCTATCGTCCGAGCGGTCTTGTCCGCACGTCCTCGCCCCGCGGATGTTTGCGCGGTCGCGGTCGGTGGTGAAATGTGTTACCTCGGTGATCCTCGGGCGTTCTCGCGCGCGCTCGGCGCGCGGGTGGAGGGGTGGTGTCCTGGAGGCTGCGCGCTGCTGGGGTGGGGGGTGCTGTGACCTTATTTCTCCAGCGGGTCCCGTTTCCCGGCGCCTGTCTGTCTAGTGATGCGCGCCTGAAGTCCTTTGTCCCTACCCTGCGAGTTATGCCGTTTTCGCCTGCGTTTTTCACTGGTTTGCGCTGTACGTCTCTGGCAAGCTACATTTTTTTTTCTGATTTGCCTAAAATTTGGTAGCCACACTAGCTGGGCGCCATTTGTCGCCCTACCGGTCCCTGCTACGATTTTGCCGCTGCTGAGGGCGCCAACTAGCCTAAGTTTAGACCCTGTGGGCCAGTTCACAGGTAGAGCGGAGATCCTCGGGGTCGTGACGTCGCCATGTGGCTGGCAGGGAGCTGGATCGGTAGAGGTGGTGGTCCGGTGAGGGTAGAGCTGCTCAGTTCCCGGCGGAACTGTTCACTTGCGGGCGCGACACACAACTTGCCTGGTCCAGGTCTGAAGCTCGACTGCCTGCATTCCGCATCGCTGCGCGTCACCCGGAGCCCGCTTCCCGCAAAAACGTCCCAAGCGCAGCAGGACTCCTCACGCCGCGAACTACCCCCCCCCCCCCACCCTAGTGAGGCGACGAGGGAACATAACGACCTGTGCGAGCGAAGGGAGCACTTGGAACGACGTCAACTTGTTTTACAAGTCACTTATCTTATTATGGCACCATAACTTGCAAATTTGTCAATAACGGTCATGCCAAATTTCATTAAAAAGGGCGAAGGACAGTAGAATTCCCGAATGCCAAGCAAGCACAAGTAGGCCCCTACAGTGAGAGCCATTTTATATTTGGGAATGCCCCTCAATTCCCAAAGATTTATGCCAATATTTCGTAGGCATTAATTTTGTTGTAACTCAAATTTATTTAAGCTTTAATTTTTTAACAATTCCCGATTTCTTTTTTTTCTCATATAAAAATGTTTTTCATTACATAAATGTTGTTCTTTATATTAATATTATTACACACAAAGACTATTCTTATGATTTCAGTAGTCAAAAATTACCAACAAATATTTTCAGCTCAAAATGTTGTTGACCTGCAAAGATTAAAATTTTATTGTGTTTGTAAAGATTATAGATTCCCCTAAAACTACTGAATGTAGACATGAAAAGAAGAAATTCAACATATTTTTTCTGATATTATTTTATTTTTACTATTACACAAAAATCCAGAACCAATTCGTGATATATCTTTTCTTTTTTACATTATTCACGGCCATTTTTATTTGGCTGAACGTTCCTGGTTTTCACTAATTTCCATACCTGTAGACATCCTGTACATAGTACATATACATCTGAGCTGTAGTCCAATCGAAACAAGAGTGAACCATTTTTTACTTTACACGCCAAACTTCAATGTTTTCTTGGGAAGAGAGTTCATTCAGGAGTAATGCTCGTTGGTTCATTCCGTATGCAGTCAGCTGATGGGTTTGGCAAGAGATAAGACCCTCATGGATTTGCATAAGTAAGCTTAATGCAACTTGCATACCCAAAAAAAGTAATCTAAAAAAAAATATTCTAAAAACTATTACAATAAAACCCTGTTATAATGTTACTGCTTATAACGTTATAACTAATACTTTTAAAGTCCCAACATTTTCCTCATAAGGACAATTATATATAGTTTATACATATAACATTACTCGTGAAAACTATATACTTCGTGTGGCCAACTGTATAAGCCCCACAATAATGGGTGCCACTGTCAACTATCTGCTGCTCCTGTAGTGTAGTATACGTTGGCTCCAAGTTGTGGTAGCCACTCTAACTAATATGGTGTGTTCTTGCTGGGTTTTGGGCATCTACACTAGAGGTGGGTCGAAAAGTATCAACCTGATACTTTCGCACTGATACGCGCCTGTATCAGTAATGGCAAACGAGTACACTTGAAGAGTATCAGAGACTTTAGTATCAGTTCAGAATTCAGCTGGAACAACACCACGGCCAATAAATACAGTACACGATCGCAGATGACGGTCACTTGGGCGGAGCTTGTGAAAGGGGAGGGAGCAGGAACGACGAATAAGGGATAAAGAAGGGAAAGAATGTAGGGGAGGAAGCGCAGGGGAAGGCGTTGAAGCCTTGAAGGAGAGGCGAAAAGCGATATTGTTACAAGCAGGGCTACCACTCATGGGTTTTTCCACCCAGATCTGGGTTTTTCCAATGGTGTTTGGGTTTCTGGGTTTTTAAATAATGAATTCCAACAATTCTAGGTTTTTTATAATTTTAATTATTTTTATACCTAAAACAATAATAAAGGTAGTAGCTACTGTATCTGTTGCAATATCTGTTTGATAAATGCAAACAAGTCTATGTGTTTCACACACAAAAATACATATAAACACAAAACTAGTTTTCAAGAAGCTAAGTCGAATATTAAATTAGACACATTCTTCAAAGAGGCTTGCAGAACACAAAACCAATGCAACAATTAACCTTCAAACCAATCTTGTAGAATCAGACTCTGAATAAAGACTAACGTACATGATGAAGTTATATAAAAACAATTACCGGTTTAAAGGATGCAGTGATGGTGTTTGTTTTGTCATGTATATATTTGTAGGTTTTTTTATATGTACTGGTCCAAGAATTACTTATACAGCCATTTTGCTGCAGTGTAATTTTCTTGTATTGGTTGTATTTAACCGTTTTCAGTCTTGTAAGGTAATTAATTGTTTTATATTAAAACCAGTTATGTTTATATTTTTGAATTAGTACGCAAACATTTTCAACGATAGCATTTTAGACGCATCTGGGTTTTTTACCCATGTGTCTGGGTTTTTTAGTAGGTTATCTAGGTTTTTCATGAATATCAGAGTGGCAGCCCTGGTTACAAGTCGTTTTGTTTATTGTCCTACTTCAAAGTACGCTCAGTGCGCAGTGCGTGCACCGTCTCGTTCAATAATAAAACTAATGAAATTTTAATATTAAAAAGTACATTAATACAAGATATAATATTTATATTTGTGCACCTAACAGCTATGAAACTGCAAATAAATTCTCAGTTGACACTAATAACAGATGTAATCAACATATGGACTTTCTTTTTTCGAAAACAATTAGTAACTAGTGTTTTCATACATTAAAAGATTACGATTAGTGAGCATACTATATCAATGTTTACGTTTCAAATGTTTCTTCAGATTAGTCGATGATGATTTATAACTCAGTTTTTGTTTACACAAATTACAATTAGCAAACTCATTATTTTCCGTAAAAAAATTCCACACAAATGAAGTCTTTTTCGTGCACTTATCCATTCCTTATTTCACTATAAAGATACTAACTACAAAGCATGACAGCCCGCAACAATGTACATGGTGATACACGGCCAGGACGAACTGCAGTGAATGTTGAACTGATTGATACTGGCTGTATCAGGCGGGCATGAGAGTAACAGAGGTAGAGAATTACCGGGCGTGATAAATAATGTATCAGATTCTCCTTCCGGTCGCACGGTCTGCGTACGCGGAGCTTTGTTGCCTCCTGGGACCGTCTGATACAGAAGTATCAGAGACTTGTACCTAGGTACATTACTGTATCAGTATTGGGTTGGGACTGATACCGAAAATTGCTGTCCCAACCCACCTCTAATCTACACTCTTCACAGTAGATATCATGAACGCTGCTACTGGATTGACTACCAGACTGATAGTCCAGCTAGCACGTCACTGCACTGTGTTACTGTCCAGAGAGTAATTATTAAAAGGAAATGTGGTAGTGTTGTGTGAATAGTGGAAATTTGCATTACTTAACTGACGTTTGTTATAAATGAAATAGTAATAACTGAAAAACATGATTTTAATGGATCCTTGAATATGGGCGTGAAGTTACTATTAACATGCGATTAAGCGAGAACAACCAAAATAATATATTTTGTATGTTAACTTCTGTTCAAATCTAGGTGTCGGTAATTGGATGCAAATGACGTCACTGGAACACATTGAATACCATGCCGGGTCTAGCTATATGCTGTCGGAGGCTTGAGGCTCTCTTCCCAGGACCTCCAGGTGGTCTGTTGCTACGCTGGAACACTGGACACTGTAAGCTGTAATTGGCGAACTACAGAAGATCTGGGGTAGCCGGGTGTCGGGCTGAAGAATCGACTTCCCTCTCGTTCTAGAAAGTCTGGTTTAAATTGAATCGGTCTCACCAATCGTCGTGGCCGATCGCAGCTGGCGCTGACATCAATCGTCCGGAACCACTACGGGACGAAACGGGACCGATGCAGAAGTTGGCACTTGATGTCGCCAATACTCCCTATCTAAGACTTATTCAGTCTAGATACAACTCTCCCAACTTGTAGAATGGAGAATTCTAGTTAGTACACGATCGCGGATGATGCGAATCTTCTATTCCTCGGGCGGCAACCAAGGCTTTGGTTCGCCCCAGCCCGAGAAACGTCTTCCCGCTGCAAGATGGCGATGGCGTCTCTCTTCTTCCTCCTTATAACTATTTACTTTCAGTCCCTAGCAACCAAGGAGCTATAGCTATCAGCAAACCAAATACAGTAGAACCCTGTTATAACGAATCTGAAGGGAGTAGTTTATATGTTCACTATAGAGGGGAAACTTTATATCTGGGAAAACTATTATATTGGCATTACATACTCAAAAGCAAAATCTTAACTACGCATAGGCCTAAGCCAAGAAAAGAACTAATGAAAATACTCAAAGAAACAGTTTTATTAGCAAATGCAGATATTATTTTTAATGAACTACACATGTACAAACTTTCTATTACCTAATGGTTCTTGGACATCGGCGTATTATCCTTTTTTCAGGCATTTAATACTCTGTGACGTTTTCGCAGCTTGAGAAAGAAGTTTGTTCAGCTTGTTTAATATTGTACTTAATGTGGATGTTGCAATTCCCAGTTCCTTTGCTATTAACACGTGCGGGACAGTGGGGTTGGAGTCTACCTTTTCAATAATGTCCAGTTTATCTCGCACAGATAATGCCTCACGTTTTTTACCGCATATTTCAACCTTTTTTATGTACGTATTTCTTATTGAAGCACATTTGCAGCTTAATAACACGAAATTCTTTGTACCGTAAAAAGTAAATAAACAAAAAATAACGAGTCTGCCGCATCAAAGATCACTTTGTATCATTTAGTATCGCAGTTGCTAAAGCTGGAACGAAATTTTCTCACTTTCTATGGAAAAATTTAGTCCACAGAGTTCTATCTAGTGATAGTCTTACGAACCTTACTCGATCAAAATGTCCGAAACGTGAATGATAAAAATGAGACGTAAAAACATTGAATTTGCTGCTATAATGTAGATACGTAATTGTGTGGCGGTAATTTATGTATAATTTTGATAACATATTAATAGTACATGCCTTCGCCCATTCTTTAACCATGCAGGGAAAACTTTTTTATTTTCACCAAACTGATCACCATTTTTGGCTACACGTAGCCTACCGAGGCCACTCGAATACGACTTGTTTATAATATGAACAGTGGAAAAACGAGTAGCGTATTGCAGAGAACAACTTCAATATGATCCAGAATAGACGTTTTGTGAAAAAACTTGTAATTGTATGAAAATATTTGAGATAAATGTGCATTATGCCGGCAAAATTTGTTCGTGGTACACGGGAAAACGTATCAACATTGACAAAAGTTGTGCGCTATATCCAATAAAATAATACATAACCTCACATCATTTTGCCGGGACTGAGACGAAAATTCACAATAAACGGGAATTCATTATATGCGGGTTCACTATAAACGGGTTCTACTGTAGACTGCATAGTGAAATAAAACTTGGATGTTAGCGTGTAAGAGTATCGAACTAAGACAAAATGAATAAAGTTTCCAAAGAATAATTCTTAGAAGACCCTGAAGTTAAAAGTGTGTTGTCTCTGGCAATAAGATGTGTAATATCTGTTATACTTTGGTTGTCCTCTTTACAATAAAATAATTAAATACATAATATTAGCCCATGAAATATACAGTTAATGTTACAATAATAATAAAAATAATAATCATATAACTGTAAACAGTTGTACTGGTTACACTCGATTAATTCATATCCTGGTAGTGTTTACTTTATAATTCAATTAATGCAAAAAAAAAAAGTTTTGAAAACACAACTGTTACAATACTCATCCCATCTGTGAATTTTAACATGTTTGTAAAAGGTTTACTTTATACTTGACTTACATTTTTGTCTACAATCACTGCTATACCATAGATGTAGACTGTTCAAATAGGATTGTATGAAATGTGTGCTAAAATACAAGCATAACTTTCTCAATTACGAATCTATTGGGACCCTTGTCTTAATAAAAAAAAAACCTTCCATTCCTTGCCATTCAAAATTTTTTTCCCCAAATGTTTGTACATATTCCTGCGAAACTCTAGTTTGCCAACTATTTCACAATGACAAAATAAAAATCAGTGTTTTATATTACTGATAAAAGAGTTAATTTATTTTGTCATCATTGTCACGATTCGTGAGACCATTTTCCAGAAATGTTTTAAGACAAATAAAATAGAAGCTGTAAGCATGAAAAAATTAAAAAATTGTTGGCTTGGTTGAACAAATTCGAGCATTGATTGTACCCATCAGTGGTTTTAAGTTTAAACTGGTTTATATATCTTGAGTCAACTGGTAAACAGTTTGAACATTGACAAGCGTTTCATTGATATTTCCTGCTTATGATCTTTCCTTGTGCCCCCTTAAAAAAACATTATAACAGGGTTCTACTGTAAATGTCTTACATTACTGAGGTGATATCACAGCAAATGGCATTACTACACAGAACACTTACAAAAAAAGCAAACGCACCTTTCTCTTTAAACAACGTCCTTAATTTTTTTTTTGTTTGTGCACGCCTATACACAAACTAAAAATGTAAAACAAAAAAAAATTGTCTTTACAATCTACAAAACATATCCTATTCTTACCAATCACACTTACTTTCCCACCGCATATTCAAAGTCCATTCCTGCGAGTCGAGAAGAACGGAGGAAGAGAGATACTCAACAGGACTTTTATTTGAACACACAGATTTAGAGTCTTCTCACCATCATCTTAAATTCAACACACGTTACACTTTGATAAACACAATCAAAAATAGTTCAATTTTATTACAAAACTTCATTATTTATTAACAAATACCACACGAGCAGAATACAACAGTAAGAAAACAAATGCGACAAATACTGTGCCAGCCGCGCCGCTGAAAACTCGAGGTGTTCAGCCGACGAGAGATTTCGTCCCAAGAGGAAAGCGTCCACGTTCACCAGCGGCCCCTGCCGCCCCCCCCTCCGCGCCCGAAGCCGCCCCTGCGGCCGCCGAACCTCCCCCCGCCACCACCCCCGCCCCGTCCCGAGCGCCGCTCCTCGTCTCTGCGCTCGCGCATCGCGCTGAACCGCTCCGACATGCTGTACAGCTCCTCGGGAACCTCCT
The DNA here is from genome assembly GCF_032445375.1 of Bacillus rossius redtenbacheri. Classification (NCBI taxonomy): domain Eukaryota; kingdom Metazoa; phylum Arthropoda; class Insecta; order Phasmatodea; family Bacillidae; genus Bacillus; species Bacillus rossius. The sequence continues at coordinate 379,019,782 of NC_086330.1, forward strand.
GCAACAGACACCCCGTGAGCCTTGAGCCTCCCGGCCTCCCGCTCCGTCGACAGACAACACTGATGGCAGGTTTCTACAATCTACGATGACGTACTAAACTTACCCGGGGATGTTCGGTTATAGACTAGTCAGCTACAATAAAAAAAAAAAAGGGGGTCGTCTGTAAAGTAGGTTTACCTACAATAATTTCACCTGATAACGTCAAAAGAAAACATCAACGAAAAATTGCATGCTTTTTAATTTTCAAATATTATTTACAGTTTTTTTTGCAAATTTATATAAAAAAATTATTTTAAATATAATCACGAACAACAAGTTATAGAAATAAACTGAAATCAAAGTCAATGAATTGTTAATTTGAAATGACGAATTTGGACAAATAAATCAAACTTTTTAAATTGCTGCTTTTAAAAAGCCCGCCCTTAACCTGTTTGATATTATAAAAGTTTTTTATTTTCGCACGGTGGTTGGCCGGTTCTTGCACGCTCGGCTCAGGCGGAACGTGACAATGAGTCATGCTTTTTCGTGCGTGCAGCCGGCGTTCATTGATTTATAAGACGTTATCACGTCAAAACAACCTAGAGATTAAGACCAGGTAAAGCTGCAGATTTCCATAATTTTTAATGATTTCAGTTTACCATGAATGGAATATTGTATTTACTAAAACAAATTATGTATGGTCTAAAAACTGCTGTAACTAAGATGGCATCTTTTTGTTTATAACTCTCCCCAAATTGTAACAGTTAAACTATACCCTGACATTATAAAACATCACAATGCGTTGGCAACATTGAAATAATGCGCAGGATAGACGTTTCGTTAAAATTACACAAAGAACAAGAAGTTAAAGAATTGAACAAAAAGTAACCATAACCAAAGTTTTCAAAACTCGGTTTCGGGTAGGTTATTTTGAAGGAACCGAAAAATCAGGGAACAGCCAGCACAAGTCCTAATTTAAAGTTATTTACAACTACTACCGTATTTACTCGCATATAGGTCGCCATCGCATATAGATCGCACCCATAATTTTAGGTCTTGAATTTGGGATTTAAGATTCCCCCATATAGGTCGCACCGGTAATTTAATGACGCGAACGGCCGGCGCGCCGTGCACGAAAGAGTTAACGGGTACTGTAAAACTCCGCTACTACGAGAGCTGATAATGGCGTGATAAATTGTTGTAACAACAAGTACTCGTAATAACCGAATATAGAAAACTGAAGTCAAGTTAGATTCCGGACTTCTTAAAATGTCTTAATTGTAGACTATAACTCGAAAACAGTGCTTTGTATTGAAAAAATGCACAGAATAAAAGTTGTAGTAAATTTAATTCACGTCACGCGAGTGTGGCTATGCTAGCCGGCTGGTTGTTATTTTCGTTCAAAACGTGACGAGGGAACTTGTATGGATCAGGTAGAAAACATTCGGCTATAAACGAAAGATATAAGAACGCTATCCTGAAATGCTGCGACATGTTTTTGGTAGTGATGTGCGAGTCTCGGCATCATCGAGAACGAGTAGAGACAGAAATTTTCTCGATCTCGTCTCGAGATAATTTTTTTGGCTCGGAATTTTCGAGAATTTTGTAAACAAGAAATAGGTTAGGTAATATAATATATTGAGGCAGCATTTTGCGTTGCGTGTTGAAATAATTAACATATCTTCAACGTAACGTAGATCGAATAAAATAAAATATACTTGTTACGATAGTATACACGATAAATTATTAAAAAGTTAAAAACGAACAACTTCCGTTCACAAGTCACTACATGAAACGGTAAACGTAAACAATGAATTGTGCTGTGGTTATCACATTAAACTACAGAAGAAAATATTTATTTTCCGTTAATAAAACCAACATTAAAGTTAAAAATAAATCATTTTCGGTATCAATATCAAGTATCAACGTAAAACGGTACGGTAAAAAATAAAAATATAAACATGACTGCAGAATTCTTCCGCGATTGCATTTTGTTTTATGGCCTTAGGTTATACACACGGCCAGCAGTATATAACAAGCAACATGATGTTTAAATTGCGGTCCGTATCGATATTGACATATCGATAGTGGTGAATGTTCAGACTTTCATGATCAAGTACCGTCCATGGCTCAAGGAAACTGTATAGACTATGGAGTCAATAACGTATGTTTACATACGACAGTAGGCAAATAAACTGTTAAGTGAGTGTAAAGGTAAAGTTGTAATTGCAAACCGAAAACAAGTAAAGTTGAGTGCGATGGAGGAAAGTGTTAGTGGTGTGGATAAAAAAGAACGGAAAATGGCCACAATATGGAACTTTTATTTAAAAAAGAAAGAAGGTGGCGAATGTAAATTGTGTAAAAACATTATTAAAACGCCTTCATGCTCGACAAGTGGACTTTTGCGGCACTTGAAACAACATCCAGCCGCTGAAAAAGAATTCAACAAAATAACTGCTGAAGAAAAGAAGACTTCTAGTCGACAACTTTCAATGTTTGAGTGTGTTGCAAAAAAAAACAGAAGCTTTGTATCAGCGATGTGAGGAAAAATCAAATAGACAAAAAAATTGCTATCATGATGGCTTGTGATTTTCAACCTTACAGCATGGTGGATGACCATGGCTTCAGAGGTCTAATCAACGAATTAGAACCTAGCTACGAGATTCCTTCGCGAACAACATTTTCAAGGACGGTTATACCACAGTTGTATCAAGAGGAAAGAACCAAACTGGCTGATGAAATTAGTACAGATGCCATCAATGGTCTGGAGTCGCTTTCTTTCACTACCGATACATGGTCATCTAGGGAGACATGAAAGCTACATTTCGCTTACAGGCCATTACCTAACAGAAGAGTTCAAATTAAAATGCCATATTCTTGGCAATTACCACTTTCCAGGCTCACATACTGCAGATGCAGTACATGCAAAGCTTGTAGGGGCAATGGAAGAATGGAATTTGCCAACTGATCAAGTCCCAGTTTATGTCATAACAGACAATGCAAAAAACCTTAAATGTGCCATAAGGAAAACCTTATTTCATCATGTTCAGTGTTTTGCACATACACTACAGTTGGCACTGCACGATGCAAAAAATGAACATGATATTACAGCACTTTTGGCAAAAGGACGAGCTATTGTTGGCCATTATCGACACAGTAATGTTGCTCGTGAGAGGCTGCATGCACTTCAAGTGAAGCTAAACAAACCTGTTCACGAGCTACTGCCAATGGTGCCAACTAGATGGAATAGTGAATACACCATGCTGTCACATTTTGTTGAGCAGCAGGTGCCCATTTCTGCTGATTTAGGAGAGAGCATGGCAGTGGAGAACTTCACCTCTAGTGAGTGGAAACTAGCTGCTAGCATTGCACATATTTTGCAACCAATAGATGAGGCCACAACCGAGTTATGTTACTCAAAGTTCCCAACACTGTCATCAAAAATCCCATTGATATATGGAATTGAAACAATGCTTACAAACTATGTCCAAACAGACCAATGCAAATCTGGTACTGCATTTGCTAAATCACTGCAAAGAGGTTTAAAATCAAGATTTCCTTCATATTCTTGTGTGAAAGAAGATCTTCTTTCAATGGCGCTTGACCCTAGATTCAAGACTGTGATATTGCAAGACCATGAAAAGTTGTTGTGCACGAAATACATCACTTCACATCAGCAACCTGAAAATGATTATCGTCCTGAACCAGAACTGGAGCAGGTGACTGAAGCTAAAGAGACTTGCTCACTGTGGTCAAGTTTTGAAGTGTTGAAGAAGACATCACAATCATCAGTTAGGACTAAATCATCAAGTCTGGAGGAAGAACTAAAAATATATTTACGTGAAGATGTAATTCCAAGGAACGGTGACCCACTTACCTGGTGGAAAAACAACAAGATACGCTTTCCAGCTCTGGCTAAAGTAGCAAGAAGGTATCTGGCAATACCAGCTACACAAGTTGAAAGCGAACGACTATTTAGTACTGCTGGAAACACTGTGAGCATTAGACGTGAAAATTTGTTGGCTGAAAATGTTGAAAAGCTGGTGTTTTTAAATAGCCGCTTTAGACCTTAAATTAGGCTAGCCACTAGAGTGTTCTTTCTTTGTAAACTAATGTTTCATTCATCGTCTTTTGTGGATACTTGATAAAATTATTGAATAATTACCGTATTGGTCCGAATATAAGGCGACCATTTTTACATAAACGAGAGATGCAAAAATTGGAAGTCGCCTTATTTTCGCACCCAAGACGTCAGAACCGCAAACATTAGTTCCAAGCTGAAAGCTACAGTAGAAACATTGTTTAATAAAACGTTCACAATTTTTTATATTAACTAAAACGTTGTTACCTCACACGGAGAAAAACGATAAATCCACCTAATATTGCAGTAATTCACAATTGTTTGAAGTTGAAAATTAAAATATTTGTTCTTGAGTAAAAACGTGAATGTTGAAGCATCTCAAAATGGCAACCTTTTATTTCATAATTCATATTTGTACTTTGTGTACAATCGCGTGTTAACATTTACGGTAATTTATCTTCAGATTTTTAACGGTAATATTTGTACTAAAATATCACAGTTATTTTCAGAACGATTGTTTACGTTTACAAACATTTCGGATGTAATGTATGGAAATTCACGGCTGCCAACTGTCTTTCCACAATATTTCTTTGTTGTAAAACGAACATTGCCGAACACGCACGAAGACGCCATATTAACAGGAATTTGGTACGTTGCTTCAAAAGCTATTTTAATAATCCACTCTTTATTTATGTAAAAACCTTTCATAATTATAATAGATTATTCTTTCAAATTCATAGAACAGACTCTCTCTGTCAGAGAGTAATATGGCAAATATACGCGGTCACGTAACCGAAGTTATTCTTGGCCGTATGCTTCATCATGTCAGCTAGCCACTTGTTTTGTTCCGGCAAGATGCATTCTTTGTTTGCTTTTTTTACGTTTAACACACTACTAAATAGTAATACGCCTTGTTCTGTGGTAATATGTAGCTTAAGTCAAACGGAAAGTTAAATGCTGTATTTTAAGAGGGATTAATAGCCATTGTAAAAATTTTAAATTCGTAGATACAGTAAACTGTGAAAAATGAACAATCACACATCGGTGGAACGGCGGGGAATGAGCCCTAGACAAATAAACAGCTCTGAAGATGACAATTATGCAGCTTCATTAGAGTAAACATACGAAAAAATTTCTAGTGTAATACTTAAAAATGTAAAAATTTTCTAATTGTTTTCTTTTGACTTTTAGGGTAGGCCATTCAAACTTATTTTAAATAAGTAATGTGATAAATATAAATTAATTGTTATACATAAATGCAAAAACCATTTATCAACACAAAATGTATGTCTAATGAATTTTCACATTAATTTCTACCAAAAATTATTTTTACATTTGTTTGGCCTCCTGAAACTGCAGGTCGCCTTATATTCGGGGTCGCCTTATATTCGGGCCAATACGGTATGTATGTTTGTCAGATTATTGAGTTTTACTTTTTTGGATCATATTATCCTGTTAACTCAAGTACAGATTTCTCGATCTCGACTCGATTCTCGAGAATTTTTAAATTGCTTTCTCGATCTCGTCTCAAATTCAAAAAAGTCTTTCTCGCACATGCCTAGTTTTTGGAGTAGATAATCACAGCGACAGACTGACAGGATGCGCTCCCCCCCTTGGCCCTTGCGCCGTCAGCGATGTTTATTTTGACGGTTCAAGCAATTATCTTTTCCAAGACCCTTCACAGCGTAAAAAAAAGAAAAAAAAAACAAGGGTTGACACTGCTGCGTGGGTGGTCTAGAGGGGTGGTATCTATTTTTAGCCATCTTTTGTATGCCTGCCTGCTTACAGTACAGCTCTCGCCAAGATAAATGTGAACACACAGCGCCCAAAAAAGTGTAACAGACTTGTTTTTCAGCCGATTTTACTCAAATTTTCGACTTTCTCTGATAAAATTTTTCACAGTTTCTCAAAAAACTGTCGTATAAACGGAATGGACGCATCAGAGGGGGGTCGCATCGGCGTGATTCTACTGTATTGCAAAAAAAAAAATTCCTCACAAATTAAAAAAAAAAAAATTTTCTTCACATACAGGTTGCACTTCATTTTCTCCCCCATCAAATCTGGTAAAATTGCCGTGACCTATATGCGAGTAAATATGGTATGTATATATATATATGAAACAATGTATATAAATATGAAACAGAATATTTATGACTATTTTATACACGCGAACATGCAACAGGATGGCAGCACAAGGACCCTGACCTGGTTGGCCTCCTCCAGTATCTTGATGAGCTCGCCGGCCTGCCCCCAGTCCTCGCGCGTCACCAGGCTGATAGCCTCGCCCGTCTTGCCCGCGCGTCCTGTGCGCCCCACGCGGTGCACGTACTCCTCCACGTTGCGCGGGAAGTCCACGTTGAAGATGTGCCTGCAGAGAAGCCATGCATACCCTCGCTAGCGTCCCGCACACCCGCACACGTCACCGCGACGGGCATCAAAACACCTAAGTTGTAAAGGTCTGGGTTGAATTTTTTGACACAGTTCAAACCACGGCACAGAAAATAAAATGCTTTCTAATGACAAAAAAAAAATTATATAATTGTATGTAATAGTAATGTTGAATAAACTCAATAAGGTAAAGGTTAATTTTTTAGGAATTATTTACAGACAGCTTTCAATCATTTAAACAAAGAAAAATACAGGTATACTAAGGTGGAGACATTAAATTTATTAGAGAGGAGATAAGAAATTTGAAAAAATTGAAAATGATCTAGGATGTTGACCGCAGTTGGTCGGCTCGGCAACAGAATATCAATACACATTTGCTAACAAATTAGCAGCACAAAACCCCCTAAATGCTACGAGCCTGTATATTTCTACATTTTTTTTAAATGATGTGGGAAACATGGAGTGAGGTGGTGCTGTGGTAAAACAAAGACTGCACTCTTATCGGTGAACACATCATCAAATTGTAGTAGGGCTGATGATTGGAGGTGTTTCGGGTGATGCAGAGAATCACCCAGTTATATGGGGGGGGGAGTCCAAAATTTATGGGGGGAAAATTTCCCCTTAAAAGGCTATTTTAAAAGAATTCCTGATGTCTTTCAGAATTGCAATTGAATGTATGGTTTGCGGCACTCACGTGACGTCCTCGATGTCGATGCCGCGGGAGGCGACGTCGGTGGCTATGAGGATGCGCACCGAGCCGCTCTTCAGGTCGGCCAGGGCCTGCTCCCGGTCGCTCTGCTCGCGGTCCCCGTGGATGCTCTGGCAGTCCACGCCCTTCAGCACCAGGTCGCTCGAGATGTCGTCGGCCCGCGCCTTCTTGCCCACGAACACGATTACCTTGTCCTCCGGCCCCAGGTTGTACAGGAAGTCCTGCAACTGCATCCGCGGGGGGAACAAACACTCACATTCCACTATCTCTCCTGTGGTCATGTCGGAGGCTTCCCTGCCTGATCAACTAACAAACTAGAGTTTCACATTGCATACATAGGTAGGATCCGGAAAAATTCGCGGGTTCAATGACCTGTAGGATGAACTCCATAGTTATACATACTCTCGGTCAAATGTCACCCACCCATTGGCTGCTGTCTCGTGAGACGCCCCAAACGTAGCAGCCTGTGATTCATATGAAGCGTGGGTTGGGTGTTTCTCATTGGCCCAGAGTCATCCAGGTGAGTTGTGAGCCAATAGCAGAGGCAGCACTGAGGTATAACTATTTGTATATTAGCCTATCGCGAAATGAATTCACGAATTTTTCCGGTCTCTATATATAGGGCATCTTGAGTTTTCCATGCTTCAATTTCACAGATTCCACATAGAATCGGAATCGTAGATTCTTAAGCTCCGAGGAACTGTACCATGTAAGGAACTGTATAAGATTTTGAGTGACATGTAGCACTGGTAGTCTGGACCCAGTATAATACCTGCTGATTACTTCGGAAGTCGTACTACTCAGTGCATATTTTTAATCTTCTGGGGGAGGCACATGCCCCAGTGTCCCCCCCCCCCTAAATCCGCCACCGCCCATCTCATTGGAGTGTCCGTGTTCAGTGGTGTTGTAGTTCATAAACGTTGACGTTTGTTTACTTTTCCCTACTGCAGGTGCGTGTGATGATAAGAATATAAATAATATTTTGTTTTCCAGTTATAAATGACAAACACACAGTGTTTTGAATCGATAACACAATTTTTTCTGTTACGGTTTAGCTACACAGTAGCGAAAATTTTTTTTTGACTACTTGTTTCATGTTTAAAATGTTGCTTACTGTTCAAGTTTATTAAGAAGTCCCATTAAACATAAGAAAAAGTGTATACATCAAACAACTGATTTAATCCCAGCAGTGACAGTTGATATGCGACAAACTAACGAGGTATGCTACGTCAAGTATTCATAAGCAAAAGATTATTCGTTATTTTGAAGTGTTAGTATTCGAGGTCGAATTTAATACTAATCGTTTACAATTCGTATTCGAAAATTCGAATTTTTGCACAGGCCTAGTAATCTGAGTTTACTATAAGGAATATCTTTTAATATTAATTTTTTTTAAGCGGGAATTTATTTCTTGTCAATTCCAGAATTTTATGTCCACGTGCTTTCTATGTATATCTAAAGCTCTTACTTACTGAAAGTTCCACGCTTGTGTACGCACTGCAACGGCGAATCCTGCTTTTTTCACAGGCGTTATCAACATCTCTGCCGTAAACGTACCTCGTATCTTTCTCGTCCACATTCCAAGTCTCTGCTCGACGTGGCTGTGCGGACACTGCACTTGTTCGCACTCACCCTCGGGATCTTCTCGTCCTCGGTGACCAGCTCTATCCGCTGCGTGACGGAGTGGACGGCCGCCAGGTCCAGGGAGCCCACGTACACCTGGATGGGGTTCTTCATGTAGGACTGCGCCAGTCGCCGCACGCCCTCCGGCCAGGTGGCGCTGAAACAGTCGCACTCGGCTGACACGGGGCGGTGCAGCATCCACACAACAACTTTTCATGGTTTTATTTCGTTTTTAAAATGGAGGTTTTTCAGTGTTGTCATTTTAATTTTTATAAAAGCTGTGTCGATACTTACTCCACCAAAATTGTGTTGAGATAAAAATTGATATGCTGCATTTTAACGATAAAATAATTTGTAATAAATTGGTCTAAACCAGATGCATTCAGAACAATAATAATAAATTAATTTTTTCTGATCCATGCACTTTGGTACAATTTTTTTGTCCGAAAATAACAACATTCCTTGAATTTCAAACATTAAAGTATTACTCTTTTTATGATTTGAAATAAGTTTTGGTTAAATGCTACTTGATTTCATGTTGTAACTTGCATTTCGGTGTTATATGGTGTATTAATCTGCATTTTGGTGTTATTTCTGTTTTATCGCGATTCGCCATATAATCTTGTCCCTAGTAATAACTGATAAGTCTTTCCTAGTAGCTACAGAAACTCCTTAACAGGGATTCACTGTGATGAAATACACAATACATTTACAGTTTGATTCCTTTGAAACAGCTAAAATATTTTAATAATAAATTTAAACATTACTTTTTAACACCCCATAAAGCCAAAATAATCATGTAAAAAAAAATTCACAACTCAATATAATTTTTTTTTATAGAGAAAAACAGTTGTAGTTAGTACCAATTGATTTGAATTAAAAAAAAAAAAGAATGAAGATCACGTGTGTAATTTGCAAATGTTTCACTGCAAGTTTTTCAGTCACAGTATCTCACAAGACTTGAAGAGAGGGCTCTGGACCATCAGCCAATACAGCCACTTTCCCACGTCTGCTGAACACGTGCAAGATGGCTGCAGGGCTGCCGGCTAGGACGTTCCAGACAGCAGCACGTACCTGGTCATGATGGTCTGCCTGTCCGGCCGAATGTCCAGCAGAGACTTGCGGATCTGAGGCTCGAAGCCCATGTCCAGCATGCGGTCGGCTTCGTCGAGCACGAGGTACGTGACGGCGGAGATGTTGATCACGCCTACGAGGAACAGCAGCGTTTACACAAGCATAGAAGTAAGAGAATTAAATATACAGAAAAAGCATGTAGATATAAAATTCTGAATTTGGCAGGAAAACAAATGAGTGTTTAAAAAAAAATATATTAACAGATATTTTCTTTATAGTAAATACATATTGCCCTTAAATACAAATACTTTAAGAAATTTGTATAAAAAAACTATTTCAAAATTTTAACGGCTTACAAGCCGACCCAGTTAAAAAAAATGGGAAAGGGGGGGGGGGGGGATATTTCACAAAAATTAAGCTACAACTAAATCAATAAACCACTAGATCCCCCCCAACCCATTTTTAATACTAATTGCAAAACTATAATAAACTTAAAAACTTAACATTTGTTGCTCTTTGTAGGTAACTACAGTAAATCCCTGTTAAGACATTACTCAAGGTTTTTAGAAATCTATACTTATTAACAGGGAAATTTTATTTATTTTTAAGTTCATTGATTAATATACATATTAAAGCAGGAAATTTTCTTAAGTGAAGTTTTTTTAAGACTGTTTAACTGTATTTTAAAAAAGGATATATACTTACAAGCATGTCAAAGTAGAATGAGAATACTAGTTATAAATGAATTGCCTAAACAAATTCAGAATAATTTTCACAGAACTTTTTAGTAAACCAAAAAATTTGAAATTCTCCATTTTATGCAATTTTTACAAAATATTATTTCCCAACAAATTTACATATTTTGTCATTAATAGAATTTTACTCAGCATCATCTGAGGTCTCTAAAGACTGTATAATTGTGCAAGCATTTCACAGACGTACAAACATGACACGGATGCACAAGCATTTCACAGCCGTACAATCATGACACGTATGCACAAGCATTTCACATACATACAAGCATGACACGTATGCACAAGCATTTCACATACATACAAGCATGACACGTATGCACAAGCATTTCACATACATACAAGCATGACACAGATGCACAAGCATGACACAGATACACAAACATTTCACACACACAAGCTCGACACGGACGCACAAGCATTTCACAGACACACAAGCACGACACGGACGCAAAAGCATGTCACAGATACACAAGCATTTCACATACATACAAGCACGACACAAACGCACAAGCGACTCACCAGCGTTCACAAGGTCGTTCAGGCGTCCCGGTGTCGCTATCACTATCTCAACGCCTCTAGTGACGATATTGACTTGGTCCCGCCGGCTGCCACCGCCGTAGACGCACACGCTGCGCACACACAGACACACACACTGCCGTAGCGGAGGTCACGCACAGGAACATCCCGAGGCATCTTCAGGACAGCACCAGCAGAGCACGCATGCTTGGGGAACACACCACAGGACATATACCCGTGTTACACATTTTTTTATATATACAGCAAAACCCCTTATTTGCACTTTTCATGGGGACAAAGTAAAAAAGTGTAAAAAGCGGGAAAGTGTAAATAAAGGGAAAAGTATAAAAGGGAGTACAGTTTACCTTATTTAGAATTTTTTTCCTTTTGTTTAATAGCACATACTACAATGCAGGTACAAACACACTAGCAACAAATTTTACTTTAGTATTTAATCAATTATTAATTTACCACATTTGACAAAAATAAAAAAAGAATGAAAGCCAAAATGTTTTTCTGATTACTTCCTAAAAAATAAATTTGAAATTTTCTTCTGCTTGCTTTTTTGGCTGTTCAAGGAGATTATTTGCCTCTCCAAATTATAAATACAGTTGCAACCGGCAGGGTTTATAACAAATACGGGCTACATACACATTGCTCACAGTAAAAATTTTTAAGAAAAGGCCGCAAATTGATGAATATTTACCGTCAATAGCGCGCCAAACGCGGAGAAAGGTCATTTTACTCGGTCAGCTGCTGTAACGACGCGGCGGCGCATGCGCACTCTATGCTCCGCCCAGACTCATGACGCCATCAGCCGCCAACCAATAGATGCGAGCTTAGCGGAAAAAAATATAAGCTCCACCTCCCGTGTACCAATTTTATCCAGTTCTAATACCAGTTTATTGGTATACGCACCAGTTTTCTCGCTGCCGTGACATGTTCAAGTTTACGTTTATCATGATGTCTTGATACCAATAATTAATTATTTACGATCCCCAGAAAAAAATGGTTAGTTTAAAAAATATGGCGTCAACTGTACAATACTTCCCAAATTATAAAAGACGTATAAAACAGTTACCAAGACACCGCTCATTTTATCTTGTGAAGTTTATGTCTCGTACCAGTATTTCGGCTAAGTTGTGACATAAATACAGTATCAGAACTTACAAGCAGCCATGTTTGTACATTCATGTGTTTACGTTTTTCCCTCGTGCATTTTAGATTGTCTCCTGCTATAATTACTCGTACTTTTACACGCCTAGGCTTAAATTATTACATGTTTAGAAATAAAAGCAACTTTTCATGTTATAAAATATGTATATTTTGCTATTTAAAATGTTCTTTGCCTACTAGCTCCACGGTATTTTCTGGTTGTTTATGGTTGTTACGTGACGTAAATAGCGGGATTGATTCGATTTTTGAGACGTAATTCGCGTGAAAGTATTGTATTGGACTATATGGGAACCAAACGGGACCTGAAGAATATAGTGCAAATAACGGGAAAACGTAAATAACTGTAACGTAAATAAGGGGTTTCGCTGTACTTCGTGAAAGTTATTAGAGTATATATATTCTGTGGTAGTAAAAAGACATGAATTCACATTCTGACTATCTCTTTCCCTACAGTAGACGCAGTATATTCAACAGCTTGGGGGAACTACCTTTAAGTTTCGAATACTGAAGGAACAGTAAAGTCAACTGTTTTAAGAGTTTCGGAGACACCACGCCTACACTACTACGTTAATCAATCAAAGTTATAAATTTACTGTAGTTTGACTTTGCCAGGAAAGCTATTGAAGCTAGGTGCTTGTTGCGAAGCTTTTAAACATTTGAAGCCCAAGAATCGCCCATGAATCTACATATTTAGTTTTTTTGTGTCAATGTTTCCCTTGAAAGTTTTGTTATTTTAAATATTAACATAATGCATGTTTATTTTATAATTCTTATTGAATGATGCTGTATATAAGACACAACTGGCTAATCATAATCACTTAATTCAAACATTACAAACACTAAACAATTAGTATTTTTTTTACTTCAATCCTGTAACTTGTAAGATAAGTGTAATACCAGCTTCACACAGAGCAATGTCCGTAGTTTAGTTTGACTTCGCGAATATTTTAAACATTCAAAATGATATTAGCTTCTCATCAAAAAAATTAACATTCGCACGGGCCAAAGGATACCCCTCATAACTGTTGACGATACTTAATAACATGGCCGTATGTCATTAGGAATCAATAATGGAATAATTTACAATGTGCAATGTAAACTCCAATCAGAGGAAACTGCACAAGCAACGGAACTGAGGAACACGCTTCCTTGGGATGCTCACCACTTGATGTCCCTGTAATGGTACTTCTTCACCTCGCCCTCTATCTGGAGGGCCAGCTCCCGGGTGGGCGCGAGCACCAGCACGTTGGGGCCCCCCCGCTCCTCCCGCGGCACCGGCTGGTTGTCGATGTGGATCATCGCCGGCAGCAGGAACGCCAGCGTCTTCCCTGCGCGGCACCGGAACACATACCCGCCGTCACACTCCCGACCCGGCCTCACTCCCGCGCACTCTGTCGTTCGTGCATCGCCGGGTGCGGACTGTCGCCCGGTCCAAGACGCCAATAACACACAGTGTTGGCGCCGGGCACACACACATGGTGCGCAGAGCTTCAGGAAAAACTACTCGAGATATCCGAGTGGGGTCTGCTTATGGAAAAGCATTTAAGAGTTCGTTAGGGGCCGAAAAGTACTTTTGATTTCGGATTAAGTTTTTAAACTGTATTTTTAGAAAAGTTAAAATGGCTAAAATGTGTTTTCAGAGTAATTTTTAGGCGTGAAACAACCAGTACAGATTCTTGAAAGCACTTAAGGGACTTGCATTACACCTGTATCTTTATTTCTAGGCCATGTAATGTTATGGTCACCGCTCAGATTTCACAGTTATCCTGTGACGACGAGAAGACTGCACGCCAGTCCAGAGTATTGTGCTTAGAGGTGATACCGCGCTGGAAATACCAACGAGCGTCGCGCTTATCATCCCGCCTCACTACACACATACACCCCTGACGAGGCGGGCCCCTTAACTTTCGATCAAATGATATTGCAAAATTTCCCATACATAAACATAACGGCCTAGCAGAAGTTCGTATCCTCGCGCGAGCTTTAAAAATTTACAACCAACATAATGAGTGGCTAGGTTCACTAAAATTAGCATTGAACTGCCACAGTTGGACAGATGGGACAGCTACATTAAAAATACCTACTGCGAAGCCGTGCTAGTTATGATAAGTTATGAGTAGGGACAAAAATTCATTGTGAATTGCGATAACAATGAAATAACCCACGTAAAAGCCGGTCGATACACGGTAAATCGCTGAAATGCAACAACTATCATGAAATAAATATTGATTAAAAATGCTGATTTAAGTCAAAAAATGTAATATTTAGTATGTTAAAATCAATGAATATGTGGCCTTTAGCATGAAGATTTTTCTTAAATGTACTAAATAGATTGAAGAAATTAATTTGACTTTTTTTATTTTACAATTATTACCAGTAACTTATTTTTAAACTATGTACATTGGTACATCTTTCAAACAAGTATGTACTTGCAGTTTTATTTTTAATGTCCCGAGTACATCATCAATCAGTCACAATTTATCAAGTGCGAACTAGGACGGACTTGAAGGTAACTGAACTTGGATCGGCGTGACTTCAACAAAAAATTTGCAGACCCATTCATCTCTAGCATTACAAAAACACATACAATAAAAAAAAACAATAGCCAGCTAATCAGACAGTAAAAAAAAAATTGCTTCTAACAATTTAACAGTTTATCTACTTAATAAAAATCTCTGAACACTGACTGACAGAGAATGCACAACTTAAACCGAGGGTCTAGAAGAAGCATGAAATTTTGCATAGGAGTTGCTTATATAACGTAAGTGAGCACAAGGAAAGGATATTTGGAAACTCATCCCCTAAGGGGGTTAAATAGGGGATGAAATTTTGTACTGAAGTTAGTCATTTTTTGAAGTTAGAAATAGGTATGGAAATTGGTGTTTCGGTTTACGTTTGTGAATAAAAGTCGGTTGTATCAGCATTTTTGGCAACCAATCAGAAACGAGGGTCAAACACTCTCTCATCGAGCACACGGCTAGTGGTGAAACAGAATAGGTGTAAGCGCAGAAACGCCCACCTGTTCCCGTCTGGGCGATGCCAATCAGGTCCAGGCCCTTCATGAGCACGGGCCACGCCTGGCACTGGATGGGCGACGGCTTCACGAAGCCCTGGCACCGGATCTGCTCCATGATCTCCGGGTAGTCCCGGAAGCACTGCTCGAACGTCTGCACCGGGTTGGGGACGGGCATGTTGTCCGGACTCTCCCCCAGCGCGTAGCCAACAGATATGTTGTTGTTCTGCTGCCTAATGATGCCCCATAAAAAACACAAGATTCAAACCTTTAAATAGCCTACCACTATCCATTCACTAATTAAATACACTGTTTATTTTTGTATTCTGCATGCGTTTCAACGCAAACAGAAGTGTCAAAATATTGCAATCTACACAAAGACAAAATTTGTTATTTCAACACTATTGCCATTTTCTTGAAATATACTGCAAAAT
Organism: Bacillus rossius redtenbacheri; assembly: GCF_032445375.1. Taxonomy (NCBI): domain Eukaryota; kingdom Metazoa; phylum Arthropoda; class Insecta; order Phasmatodea; family Bacillidae; genus Bacillus; species Bacillus rossius. The sequence goes on from NC_086330.1 coordinate 379,035,530, forward strand.
AAAATTGTAACATTAACTCCAAAATTTTTAACACTACCTGTTTGCACCAAATATTTGTCTTCATAAAAAATTTTTTATTTTACAACAAAACTATGTCCAAAATAACATAATCACACTGGCGGGCTGCGTAACTGGTATGAAAAAAACAAGACAGCTCACCACTGTACATAAACTGCATTCCAGCTAAACTGAATCCTGTGTGTTCTAGTCTCAAGACAGCCTGCATGAACTGAAAAGTGTACTCTGTACTATGACACAGAGTTTTACTTTCAAGCCTTAGGCTGTTACGACACAGGTCCTCGGTTCCATTCCAGCCAGGCCTGTGTTACAGTTTACACCCGTGGGAAATTCCCTTTCCAAGTTCAGAACGGGAAGTGTAGTTGTCCCTTCACCGCCGTACCGAGAAAGGCAACAGCTAACCACCGCAGTTTCACCTCGACTAGTCTGCATAGGCTGTCCACACAAATCTGTAGAAAAATTCCACTGACTTTTTCCATGTCTTCCCATGATCAAAAATTACAAACTTCCCAGACGAATTTAATATAATAATTTAACTATTTTGCAAATATTCTGAAAGAAATAAAGACATTCCAGTCTCCACCATTACCTGTACTAGTTCAAACCGAACCCTGCATATGCCATTTCACAGTATGTATGACAATGCACTATACCACCATCTGAGAAAAAAAAATTTTCAAAATCTGGTTGATGGCATACCATTTCCCCCTTAAATTACTATCACAGAGGAATTTCCATGACTTTTTCAGATTTGAGAGTAAATTTCCTGACTTTCCAGAATGTGGACAACCTGCGTGTGTTAGTCGCGTTTTGGTCTTCTTTCCGTGGCGATGACTCACAGTCAAAACAAAACCAGCCTTTTGGCTATTGTTCTCAACATAAAATGACTATATAAAAAAATAAAAAAATTTAAGTGTTCGGATTATGTACTTTAAATGCACTATATATATATATATGATTATGGGCAGGGAAGGGAGGGGTGGCTGAAATCTAAAAGCCCTTACCGGGACGGCCCATTTGTGCTAGAGAAATCGCAAGAGTGAAACGGGAATGATAAACGTAATCGCCCCCCACCCATCGGACATATTTTCGCTCTACTATAGTAACTAGCTGTCTGTCATCAGAACTACCAAAAAACAACTAGATAATTGGATAGAAAAAACAAGGACAGAGAAGCCAACACATTTCAAATGCCGTGTGCTTCGATGTCCCAGGACCAACCACAGCCCGTGGTTTCCAGCCACTACCTACCTGAACATCTCGACCTCCTCCTTGGACATATTCGCCACATCAGGATCTTCAACGTAGAAATCTTTCTTCAGGGGCGGCAACTTGCTCCACTTATCTTTCTTTGCTTCTTCCTAAAAATCAATTTTTTTTTTAAATTTAAATCATACTTCATACAATACAGAAATTATCTTTTCAATTACAGTGTTCATACACACCTAGATAATTCTTTAATTCCTTGACTTTCCCATGTTTTCTATATATGAGATGAATTGTCCTGACCTTCCAGACTTGGAGCTTACACAATTTGGTGACCAGATGTATTTGCCTTTGGGGGATATTATTTTATTCGTAAAAATTATAACTTAAAACAAAAATATTTTTTATGATAAAGCAACAGATAACACCATACAACACTGAAAAATTACTTTGAATCCATGTGTGTGAATTATTTGGCGACAACGTAAGTTCATGTTCGCCCTGCTATGGTACAATTTCATTTGGAATATGCATATGCATAGATATGCAAAATTATAATTTGATAACAGTTTAATTTTCAGACATTTCCCACTATTACCAAACCAACCTCATCTTTTTTCCCAGTGATACAAGATCATGATAAATATGAACACAGAAATACATTTTTACAATAATATTTTGAGCTAAATTAATAAATAATACAGCAATTCTGAGAAGAGAAAAATTTTTCTGTTAGTCTCATTTTACATACAGTAAAGTGCATTTTTATCAACTAGCTTTTATCATTATAGGTCTATTAAAAGAAAGCTTGCATACTCGCAGGAGATGGAAAGAATTTGAGATATATATATATTATAAAATTAAACATATTATTATTGCACGTCACCACTTACGTAGATCTTGTTAACCTCATTCCAGTCGATCGGTTTGGGCGCCGCTCCGTCTTCGTTAGGCGCTGACCCGTAGCTGTTCTGGTAGGAGCCGCCGAAGCCCCCTCCTCCCCCGAAGCCGCCTGGTCTGCTGTAGGCGTTGCCCGGCCTGCCGGCGCCACCGGAGCCACCGGCGCCACCGTAGCCACCCCGCGGCGCCGTGTCTTCCAGGAGCTCCTCAATGAGACCCTTGGCCCTGCTCCGGCACTCCTCGGAGCCCGTCAGCACCACCGTGGTCGTCGCGCCGAACTCGTCTGAGGCAGCTTTGTCTATCTGCGAGAAACATCACACCATGGAAAACCAATATATCTACACTAAGTTAAATTGTTTAATAAATGATGTACATCGTACATCCGTCACAGTACGCACAGAATCAGACAAGACGCACACCTCACTATGCCCCGCGACAACTTCATGCAGTAATTTCCATCGCGTTAACGTACAACGGGGTGAATAGAAACACAGTCCGTTCAGAGAACAATAAAAACCCAGTTCTTCAATATAAATCACTAGTAATAATGTTGTCAAATAACTTGAAAAAATAATTTTTTTTTAATTAATGATTTTATTCATAAAGAATTTTTGAACAGGCTGTTTCTATTCACCCCGTTTAACGGTATTTCTTCCCTCATTCCTGAAATAAAATCATTGTCCGTTGTGATACTCCTTAAAAGATGGAATATGTATACCGAATATATATTTCCTGTACTAAACATACTACACTCAATCTGCATCCAGCTCAATATTTAGGAAAATTTAATCAAAATACTGAAGTGAATATTTGCTCAAATTAAATTAACTCTGAAAAACAGTTGTTAACTAGTCAGCTATAAACACACTAAGGCATGACATTATTGACCAATTCTTTTAATACTCGCATATGCTCAGAACACTGCAGCCATTGGACAGTCTGCTCACTTGACGTTGGAGCAGTCAATTGATGATGTTGCCTCGTGTCTGATTTTGAGGTAACTTTCCTATGAAACATACCCAAGTGTATCCCTTGCTTCTGATGGCATGATCCTGTATATATTTTTCCTGTGGTACCCAATACGTGATTTTTAAAATTTACGTCAAAAAATCCTGGCCAAAGGAACAGAAAATAATATCACAATACAGTGAAACCTCTATTTAACAAATCTCAAGGGACCAAAATTTGTTGTGTTTGTTGTAAAGGGGTTTGTTAAATGGAGGTTTTGCACGATATATTTCTAGTCATCATAAACCTTCACATAAATGGCTAGAACTGTCTTTCTGACTGTTTAATACAATATGAGGAATTAAACATGAAAAAGTACATAGAATACACTTGTTTAATGGCCAACCATATGATGCTTGGAAATTAACAATTCCCATCCCCATTGCTTCCTGGCGTGCCTTTTCTTGTAAAATCGGCCTAGAGATGTTGATGTTAGATGTCCTAGCCTCCATTAGCCAGTCAAACAGTATCTTGTCCAAATCATATATATATCCTCGTTAATGGAGGTTTTACTGTACAAACAATTTATGTCAAATCTTGTGAAGTATTTTCTTTCATTATCAACTAACGATCATAGTTCATTGTATATCACAAGTTTGTTTTATGTACAGAATGTTTCTACGTACAGAAAGCATCATGTACCACAGGATCAATATATGCAGGTTCAAGGTATTAACTTGGATACATGATATGGAATTTTTACCGATCGTGACAGTGGCACTGTGCCACGTCTGATTCTGTGCGCAATGTTTTTATATAGCCTAAATACATATAAGTCATCTGCTACCAAACCACCGTAAAAATGCTGGAATGTTGTGTACTTACTTGGATTCTTGCCCCACTCTCACTCTCCAGTTCCCGGATTTTGGCCCCTCCTTTGCCTATGATCCGGCCGACGCTTGACGACTGAACCGATATGTTTGTCTTCTCGCCGTCAGCTTCGGGGTAACTGCTCCTTTCGCTCCTGCCGTAGCCGCCTCCGCCGCGACCGCCGCCAAAGTTCCCGCCCTGGTCGTTCCTGTCGAAACCGCCCCCGTAGTTCCTGTCGTCGCCACGGCTGCTCCTGCCGAAGCCGTTCCGCTGGTTCCCGCCCGAGTCGTCCCTCCAGTTGCCGTCCCGCCTGCTCCCTCCCCCGAACTGGTCCTGTCCGCCCCCGTACTGGTCCCTGCCTCTGCCCCCGCGACCCCTCCCCCGGCCGAACGTCTGCGAGCGCACCACCACAGTCGGGGTCGAGGAGTCCTCTTCCGAGACCCAGCCATCACTCATCTTCACCGCGACCTCTGAAACAACCACGTCGCAGGGCGGTCACTTCGTCACTCCAGTCATGTTGCTGATACAGACCTCAGTTTCGTGGAGGCGTGATGCATACAATACAAGGGAACCTACTTCCTTCTCTCAATGGTTGGTAAATTAAAATCTCTCAAGATACTTAAAAGTGAAGTACCTACTAATTTCAAAATGTAATCGGTCCCTTTTTCTGATAGGTTTTCTCGAGTAACAGCGTCGGTAACAGGGGCTCTTCATTTTTAATTGAAGGCTGAGAAGCCAGGTGAAAAATCTAGGAGCCAGTGATAAAAAAAAAGTTCTTTAGTGAGCAGTTATACTTTTAAATTTTATCTTAACATTAAAGTATTAAACGGTGCCTATAATGCAACTTGGTACAATAACAGTAATCAGAGTAAACTTATTACAACGTGAATAAAGTCCAATTACTTGGACCCGCCATTTCCGTACAAGATTCTGTAACAACAAAAAGTTGGCTGATGTTTTCAAAACCACTAGGGTATATAGTTATAGCTTGGTATCTTGACAGGAATTGGTTGCTAACAAAGAAAAGACAGGCATCATGGCGACTTAGCGCCGAAAATTTGTGGAGCCCTGACGTACATTTTCAGGAAATTGCAGTTAAAGCACAGAGCATACATGTTACCCCGCATGTTTAACGACCCACAAGCTACTGAGCAAATACAATTGGGCAGTTTGCTACATTTCTGTGGGAGTAAAACAGTTGGAATAACAATTCAATGCTCAATAATGCAGTGCCCCACATATTCACTGCCAGGTTATTACGTTAAAGAGTATACTGGAGAAAGAAATTCTAGCTGTCGTCAACCCTCAAAGATTAAATAACTCTCTCTCTATATATATATATATATATATATATATAAACTATCAAGGTCATTAGAGAAATATACAAGGTCCAATGATATAAAGCAACAACAGAATGCACAAGAAAATTATCCTTTATCATTTTGGGAATTCAGGTATCAAATCAATCATTAGTTTCTCTAGTAAAATTCTGTGTATATTGTCATGATACACTTAACTAGGTCTGTGTCACATGGCATAGTGTATTCAAATTGGCAATGCAAAGTACAGAAGGAAAGTTAGGAGCACAACTGGAGAAGGTGCGGCATAGAGCAGCGAGGTGGATGGTGGGTATGGGTCATTCTACAGAGAAGGTGCCATTCCGGTATGATTTTTGTTCGAAAGTAAATTTAGGCCAGTGAAGCTGAAACTTTTTTTCTATACTTTTGTGAGCATTCCTTATGCCTCTATACTACCAGTCATATTAATTCTCTATGCAATTGTTTTTAAAGTCATATTGTTAATAACACTTTTGAACGGAGGAGACCAGTAAGTAACAGAGGAGACAAAATCTTGTTATGGAGCAGAGCATTTTTTAATGGTGGTGAGGAAGTTGTGTGCTTGAATATAAAGTAAACAATGGTACTTAAAACAGACCCTTTTAATTAAAATATAAAAAAATATAATTTATCTTTGTTTGAAATACCTCAATTTAAAGATAAGGGAAGGGCAAGAGGGGGAAATGCATAGTCTGACAGACGATTAAGAAGCCTGGGAGGGAAGCATTACAAGGAAGAAGGGTGGAAAGGTATGTCGAACTGTAATAGATGATAAAGGGAGAGGGGGGCGGGGAGCAGCTGGGGACCAGGATACACAGAGGTGGGTGTAAAGGGCGGAGAGATCACGGATGGAAGCTCCAGAGGGACTGGAGGCGAACGGAAAGGGGTAGGAATGCTTTTCTTGCCAGACACAGGAAGGGAGTGGAATGGGTTCGATGAAGAGATGGTAGGGGTGAAAGATGCAAAGTATCTGAGGAGAATGCTAAATGAGAAGAAGGCCGGGGGGGGGGGGGGGGAGAAGTGAGTGAAAAGGAACTCCTTGCTACCGGAAGAAAGCCCAATTGCAAGCGTAATTGGCAATTCAATTCAAAACTACTTTCTGTGCACGCATTGGGCCTGTGTGTGTGTGTGTGCTTTTTCCCAATAAAACAGTTGCTGGTTGTGTGCATTTGTTAACTTGCATGCTATTGTAAATTCTAAATTTTACTTTTAATTTAAAAATAGTACAAATTAAAATATTTACTAAATATACTGCCTCCAACAGGTGCAACTATTACCATACGATGATCGAGAAACAATGAAATTCTTTAAAACAAAATACGAATATTCAATATTCTCCGTCAATGTTTGATATAACTTCCCATGAAATTTCTTAAAATACGCAATTGTCATACGCTTTACCAATTCTAGCGTGTCTTTTCTATCGCCTATTTATTTATAATTTATAAACTTTTTAAAAATAAACCGACAATATAAAAGTTAAACAGGCATAAAAAAAACTACTAAGCCACCGAATTGAAAACTATAATAATAAAGCTAACAGTAGCCTTACCTCCAACCAATATTAATAAAACGCAAAAATTAAGTAAATTTTGTGTTCACTTCCTCATCTTTAAACTATCAAATTCGAAGAAACACGTGAAAAAATTCAATACTATAGCAAAAGTGTTCATACACTCTCCATGGATATATATATATTTTTTCTGAGTAGATGAAACACCTTAAAGAAGCCAATAACGTAAACTAATCCCAGTAAGCGACTGATCAGCTGATACCAGAAATAGAAATGACCTCCACTTGCCACTTAACAGACTCAAGCTAAGTCAGAAGGGTGCAATTTTCTCAGGCATAAAACTATTTAATAAGTTACCTGAGAGTCTGAAAGAGCTAAGCAAACAAAATAATAAAAAATTCCAGAAGAACCTTAAAATATTTCTTTTATCTCAGACATTCTATACAGTGGATGAATTTCTCACATACTAACTGTTTGACATTTTATTCTACTTCTTGTAACACAATAACTTTTATCTCACATTTGATATTGTATAATATAATAAGAAGATCCACTATTAAAAAATTAATAAATCTGTCAAATTTAATAAAGTCTCAAGCTAAATGTATATGTGAAATGGTGTCTAAATATGTAATCAAATACTATACATACTTTTGTTATTCTTTTGTACATAGATTACTGTATTTATGTATTGCTGTGGGTTTATGTGTAAGCGCTGATCTTAGATATGTTATTTTTTAATGTATATAAGGGCGCGGTTACACGGGAGTCTGAACTACTTCAGGTGAACATGTTCAGCTGTTGAGTGCGGTTACACACAGTCTGAACATGTTTCGTTCGAGACCATTTCTCATTTAACTTAAACAGGTTGGCAAAGTAGTTCAGATCGACATATCTTCTACATTAGCCTCTGATTGGCTGGTTAGAATATAAACAGTCTTGACGCCGTCCCCGCTACCTCTGAGTATTTAGACGTGATTTTGTTCAGTTCGTGATCTCAGGGAAGGTTCGGCCTTGTGGCTAGAGGTAGGGGTCAACGCAGTAGGGCCCCCCGAGCTGTTGAGGCCACTCGGGACGCCTGAATAATAACACAAAACCTCTTCAGATAGTTGGTGAATTTAATACAGCACAGCCCAATACATGGTGCTGCCCGTTCTGGCCGTAACGGTTTGCCCGACGCGACTAGTCACACGCGCAGCTCACTTCCTCAGTGGCGGCTTGACGTCGTCTGGCCGACGACCACCCCAGAGCCCGACCTGCACCCGCCAGTATACGCTCCCGCTAACGGAACACACCCCTGGCCATGGCCCACCCGAGTCAGGCGACCCGAACAGCAATCAAAGACAGAGCCGCGGAAACCTGAGTAGACAAGAGAAGAACCGTACCCATTCCTCCTAAAACATTAAATTAGGATTTTAGCGACAATAAAATCTCTTCCAGACACACCCGTTTGGAGTCTAGCGTAATGAGGTCACGCCTGGCGCGAGAGAGGCCGAGCCTCCCTCGGACGCCATGCCAGTTCGGCAGTTCAGCGCAGCTCACGGACCGGGGCGGACCTACGTCCCACGGAGAGGCAACATCCTTTGTCTACATCGAAAGTAACGTCCGGTAAATATAGTCACTAATTAACAGAACCCCTTTTATTACTTAACCTCTCCGTGAGTACCCGGTCCCTTTTTTCGGTCCAGGACCTAATCCGGCCGCATCAATTTAAAGACACCCCGCACCACACTTGGTCAGCGGGGCTGCTCTTCAGTATACGGCACGGGCCGCCTCCCGCAACTTACAGAACTTTATTTAAGGTCACGCGCACGGCGCTGACCACAAACCCGCAAGGGAACTTGGACAAACTTAATTGCGGTGCGTGTTTCACCACAGTGGGCACAACACCCGCGCCGAGACATTTGCATACGGGATTGGCCGTCTCCAATCGTCCACCCCCTTAATTCAGTGTATTTTTGTATCCCGTATTTTGTATTGCTAACTTACGTTACCCGAGTAACGAGTGCCACGTAACTTGTGCGCGCCCCCTTAATTCAGTGTATTTTTGTGTCTCGTACTTTGTATTGCTAACTTACGTTACCCGAGTAACGAGTGCCACGTAATTTGTGCGCGCCCCCTTAATTCAGTGTATTTTTGTGTCCCGTACTTTGTATTGCTAACTTACGTTACCCGAGTAACGAGTGCCACGTAACTTGTGCGCACCCCCTTAATTCAGTGTATTTTGTGTCCCGCCTTTGTGTTACGAAATTACGTTACCCGTGTAACCAGTGAGACGTATGAGACGTAGCAGCGTCCGAGGCCACGTAACGCGGAACACAAACCATACGGCGCCACGGAATAACGAGTAAACCCCCCCCGGGGACCTCTGTAGAGTGTTGTATTGTGTACGACTCGTTCCTATGAATAAAAGGTACGACACCACCACCTTAACTCCACGCCTCTTATTTAAAATCATCTCACGCAACACCGCCGCCGGCCCTAGTGGGCCACGCAGGGGCACATACATCCACGACCCCCAAACTCACGACTAGAACCGAGCTAGTCTGGCGCCCACCCGGACAATACGTAGCAAGAACCGCCTTTTCCCACTAGGAGCCACACCGGGACTCGAGCCCGAGACCCCGGACGACGGCATTTGGCGCCCGCTGCGTGGGGCAGAAAATAACGTGAAAATTTTTTTTTCTCCACCTCCTGGACATTTTCGAGATAAATTCACCAACAGGCGACAGCGGAGACACGAAACGGCCATTTTGGACACAGGAAGGGTCGAAGGCCAGACAGACCGGCGCGACGAGGCGAGCGGACAAAGGACACTCCAACCACCCCCACCTCCACACGTCATCACGGCGAGGCGAGCAACGGAGCGACGTCACCACCCCCACCCCGCGCGGACCGTTTTCGCCTCCTCTTTGTGCGGCTGTCCGGGCGCTCTCGGCCATCGCCTCACACGCCCATCCGCACCCCCGCCCATGCCGCGGCCATTCTCGGCCTCTGTTTTGTGCGGCTGTCCGGGCACCTGCCTAGCCGGCGAGCGCGACCCCGCGCGCAGACTTGCACAGCGCGCACAGAGCCACGAGTGAAAAACACGACTCGACACAGCTGAACACGCACGATAACAAGAGATGGATGCAGACGAATGCAGTGGGTGTTACCACCTCTACCCGAGATGGTACTTAAACGGCAGGATCGCCGCGGGGTACGAGTGTGGCTATTGTCAAGAGTATCGCACATACGGGATGACGATGTGTGGAAGCCGGTCGTGTCCTGGAGGAAGTAGCATGGGCTACCACTGCGACGAGTGTACCGACCTATGGCATCGTGACTGCACCAACGAGCGTGAAGGTACTTTGAGGCGCGAGTCCTTCACGTTCACGTGCGCGCGATGTACCGCAGGACGAGCCACCCAAGTGCAGTATTCGGGAGCAGCGCTACTAATTCCTCCCCTACGATACGCCGCGACAATTCACGACATCGAGACGCCACTCACGCAGACGCAAGACGTATCACGAACTCACGCCCCGACGACATCCGCACCGTCACGTACAACCGTCCCGACGCCGACGACCTTCATCATGCCGCCAACAATCCCGCTCCCGTCGCCTCCTGTCCCGGAGCCACCAACCTCGGCATCCCTCGTAGACCTGACGCCTCCCGACCCAAGTCCGGAAACACCGTCACCAGCGAGACCACGCTACATCAACCTGACGCCACTCACGCCGACGCACTACGCCTCACCAAGGACGCCTTCCGTCCCGACGCCGACGCTCGTCAACCTCTCGCCGCCAATCCTGCTCCATCCACCCCCGGGCCCAAAGCCACCAGCCTCAACACCCCTCGCAGACCAGACGCCACTCAACATGACTGTGACGACGCTGGACCCGCCGAAGCCGACCGAACGACGCATGACGCCGACCGTCCCACCGCAGTCTGTCACGACGTCACGAACCCGCCTCGTGTCGGAGGCAACTCACGACGCCGGGATGGCCTCGCCACCGCACCTGACCACCGTCACCGTGCCGCGAAGGACCATTCCGACGCAACCCGCATCGTCTCCGACACACGCCTCATCCGGGACGCCACCAGACTCGACAACGACACGTCGCGTCACACCGTCGCCACCGCCTAGCTTCAACATCATGCAGCCGGCCTCACTGCCACATGAGTACGCGGTCTCAAAACAGCAGCTGGACAAGGCAACGCCCAGGGCCACGACGCCGAGACGCCTGTGCGAGGCCCCGCCGCCTGGATTCGCCCCGCGGTGCCCGCCTGGCTTCGAGGCTCAGGCGCCACGACGCCGCCCCTCGGCCGGCCTGCCACAGCAGCCGCCGAGGCGACGCGCACTCTGCGCTCCAGAGGCGCCACGACGCCGCCCCTCGGACAGTCTGCCACAGCAGCCGCCGAGGCGACGCGCGCTCAAGTCGCCACAGGCGCCGCGCCACAACACCGTGACGTCACCGCGGCTACCGGGTCGCCTGAGCTCCCTGCATCTGCCTGACGCAATGCAGGTCGACGCCACGGCACCTGGACGCCCGACCGCCCCACCACCGCACGTGACCGTCACTCGGCCGATGACACCTGTCCTCCGTCTGGCAAGACGAGCCGCGAAACGCCCGCATGTCAGCAAGGCTGAGCCGGGCCGTGCCGAGCGCCGCCCGCGCTTGCTGCCCGCCTGCCGAGAGCCACCTGACCTTGGTCGCCGCTGCCCCTGCCGGCCGGCACCCTGGCCACCACCGCACCGCCGCTCGCTGCGAGACACCGCAGCCACACTCGGAACCACTGTCAACCCCCGAGAACGAGTCCGGGGAGGTGCTTAGGGCACAACCGCACAACGACCACGCCGACACCACCCTCATGATGATGGAACTGGACGACGGGGACGAGGAGGCCTCTACTCCAAACCCGCCCGGCACACCGGAACGGGAGAGGAGGCTGTACCCATCCACGCCGTACCAGACGCTGAGGGCCAACGTCAACAGGCCACCTCGACGAGTCGACCCCGGATGTTCGGCGTGGGACGACCCGGGACAGGTGCTCGGGCCCTACCAACTGCGGCCACCGAGAGCGCCACCCGGGTGGAGCTGTTGCCGGAGCCGCTGACCCCGCCCAGGCGCCACAACGCCGCCCCCGGCACGCCTGCCACGACGGCAACCGGGGCGGCGCGCACGCTGGCCCAGTCGGCCACGTTCACCAGGTCCAGTGCGCTGACCCTATCAGCCGCTGACCCCGCCCAGGCGCCACGACGCCGCCCCCGGCACGCCTGCCACGACGGCAACCGGGGCGGCGCGCACGCTGGCCCAGTCGGCCACGTTCACCAGGTCCAGTGCGCTGACCCTATCAGCCGCTGACCCCGCCCAGGCGCCACGACGCCGCCCCCGGCACGCCTGCCACGACGGCAACCGGGGCGGCGCGCACGCTGGCCCAGTCAGTCACGTTCACCAGGTCCAGTGCGCTGACCCTATCAGCCGCTGACCCCGCCCAGGCGCCACGACGCCGCCCCCGGCACGCCTGCCACGACGGCAACCGGGGCGGCGCGCACGCTGGCCCAGTCGGCCACGTTCACCAGGTCCAGTGCGCTGACCCTATCAGCCGCTGACCCCGCCCAGGCGCCACGACGCCGCCCCCGGCACGCCTGCCACGACGGCAACCGGGGCGGCGCGCACGCTGGCCCAGTCGGCCACAATCACCAGGTCCAGTGCGCTGACCCTATCAGCCGCTGACCCCGCCCAGGCGCCACGACGCCGCCCCCGGCACGCCTGCCACGACGGCAACCGGGGCGGCGAGCACGTTGGCCCAGTCGGCCACAATCACCAGGTCCAGTGCGCTGACCCTATCAGCCGCTGACTCCGCCCAGGCGCCACGACGCCGCCCCCGGCACGCCTGCCACGACGGCAACCGGGGCGGCGCGCACGCTGGCCCAGTCGGCCACGTTCACCAGGTCCAGTGCGCTGACCCTATCAGCCGCTGACCCCGCCCAGGCGCCACGACGCCGCCCCCGGCACGCCTGCCACGACGGCAACCGGGGCGGCGCGCACGTTGGCCCAGTCGGCCACAATCACCAGGTCCAGTGCGCTGACTCTATCAGCTGCTGACCCCACCCAGGCGCCACGACGCCGCCCCCGGCACGCCTGCCACGACGGCAACCGGGGCGGCGCGCACGTTGGCCCAGTCGGCCACAATCACCAGGTCCAGTGCGCTGACCCTATCAGCCGCTGACCCCGCCCAGGCGCCACGACGCCGCCCCCGGCACGCCTGCCACGACGGCAACCGGGGCGGCGCGCACGCTGGCCCAGTCGGCCACGTTCACCAGGTCCAGTGCGCTGACCCTATCAGCCGCTGACCCAGCCCAGGCGCCACGACGCCGCCCCCGGCACGCCTGCCACGACGGCAACCGGGGCGGCGCGCACGTTGGCCCAGTCGGCCACAATCACCAGGTCCAGTGCGCTGACCCTATCAGCCGCTGACCCCGCCCAGGCGCCACGACGCTGCCCCCGGCACGCCTGCCACGACGGCAACCGGGGCGGCGCGCACGCTGGCCCAGTCGGCCTTGATCACCAGGTCCAGTACGCGGAGCCAACCAGCTGCTGAGCCGCGAACCACGCCGGGATGGAGTGGCCGGAGCTAGGGGTGGCCCCATGTTAGCGGGACCATAAGCGGCGCAAGGTCGGGCTTCACAGGGGGGGGGCGTTTGACGTCGTCTGGCCGACGACCACCCCAGAGCCCGACCTGCACCCGCCAGTATACGCTCCCGCTAACGGAACACACCCCTGGCCATGGCCCACCCGAGTCAGGCGACCCGAACAGCAATCAAAGACAGAGCCGCGGAAACCTGAGTAGACAAGAGAAGAACCGTACCCATTCCTCCTAAAACATTAAATTAGGATTTTAGCGACAATAAAATCTCTTCCAGACACACCCGTTTGGAGTCTAGCGTAATGAGGTCACGCCTGGCGCGAGAGAGGCCGAGCCTCCCTCGGACGCCATGCCAGTTCGGCAGTTCAGCGCAGCTCACGGACCGGGGCGGACCTACGTCCCACGGAGAGGCAACATCCTTTGTCTACATCGAAAGTAACGTCCGGTAAATATAGTCACTAATTAACAGAACCCCTTTTATTACTTAACCTCTCCGTGAGTACCCGGTCCCTTTTTTCGGTCCAGGACCTAATCCGGCCGCATCAATTTAAAGACACCCCGCACCACACTTGGTCAGCGGGGCTGCTCTTCAGTATACGGCACGGGCCGCCTCCCGCAACTTACAGAACTTTATTTAAGGTCACGCGCACGGCGCTGACCACAAACCCGCAAGGGAACTTGGACAAACTTAATTGCGGTGCGTGTTTCACCACAGTGGGCACAACACCCGCGCCGAGACATTTGCATACGGGATTGGCCGTCTCCAATCGTCCACCCCCTTAATTCAGTGTATTTTTGTATCCCGTATTTTGTATTGCTAACTTACGTTACCCGAGTAACGAGTGCCACGTAATTTGTGCGCGCCCCCTTAATTCAGTGTATTTTTGTGTCCCGTACTTTGTATTGCTAACTTACGTTACCCGAGTAACGAGTGCCACGAAACTTGTGCGCACCCCCTTAATTCAGTGTATTTTGTGTCCCGCCTTTGTGTTACGAAATTACGTTACCCGTGTAACCAGTGAGACGTATGAGACGTAGCAGCGTCCGAGGCCACGTAACGCGGAACACAAACCATACGGCGCCACGGAATAACGAGTAAACCCCCCCCCGGGGACCTCTGTAGAGTGTTGTATTGTGTACGACTCGTTCCTATGAATAAAAGGTACGACACCACCACCTTAACTCCACGCCTCTTATTTAAAATCATCTCACGCAACACTGCCGCCGGCCCTAGTGGGCCACGCAGGGGCACATACATCCACGACCCCCAAACTCACGACTAGAACCGAGCTAGTCTGGCGCCCACCCGGACAATACGTAGCAAGAACCGCTTTTTCCCACTAGGAGCCACACCGGGACTCGAGCCCGAGACCCCGGACGACGGCAGGCTCACGATTCTTATGCGCGTGAGGGGCAGACTCGTATACGTGACGCGAAAGTTACAAAAGACACTCTGACATGGCACACGATATTTTGAAGCACAATACACTACACTAATACCTAGCTCTGGATAAACTGGGCTAGCAACACGTAGGCCCGTGTCTCCGGCGACTCTACGTGGTGACTAGGTGTGTCCCAGGGACTGAATCGTTATTAAGTTTGGTGGCGCACTGCAGTACGACGGTGATACATAAGCCCTGACATGACGAATTACACTTAGGCGAACAACTATTCCGCTAACACATTACACTTGATAAACTGGGCTAGCAACACGTAGGCCCGTGTCTCCGGCGACTCTACGTGGTGTCTAGGTGTGTCCCAGGGACTGAATCGTTATTAAGTTGGATGGCACGTGTCGCCTGCTGGCTGCCCCGTGCGGGCCAAAACTAAGTAGCCTAGGTTGGGCGTGAAGCGCCGACGTAAAAACACATACTCTCCCCACAGTACTTACGTATGACGTAAACACTCATCTCGGAGCACTGATTGAATTAAGTTAAGTACCTCATGGTAAATTTAGGCCGACCGCGGAACTGTACAAAAGGTTGAAAAGAAATTACACTATGGAAAACTACATGTCGGTGAATGCAAAGGTTGAAGGTTCCGCGTTGCGCGCAGGCTGCCGGCCTGGTTGAGCTCTCGAAGGACACTAGCGGTGTCGCCGCGCGCGACCCCCCTCCCCCGCCAGCCCTCCCGCGGAAACGTGTGAATTTCGCGGGAAACTGAACCGGCCAGGTTCGGGACAAATCGCACATTGAAACATGATTTTGCAAAGACTTAATTATTAATTAATAAAAAATAATGTTTAATAAAATCCTGTGGAAAAACATAATTATAACAATTTGTTGTAGTGCGGCGGAAGGATATGCCACACCCGGCCGGATCCTTGCGCCGGTGTAGCACTCGTTGTATGGCGTTCGCCTCGTCGCACGAACTGCACTTTGCTGCGCGCACGGGCGCGTTCGGTGCACACGCTTTTGCGAGACGTTGATGAGGCATAGCGGTCTATGCGACAGAGGAGCATTGGCGGTCGGCGTCAGTCTTTTGCAGAAATTCTAGATGGAAAGTGTCTCTGGCACAAGTTCGAGTAATATTTTACCGAATGCAACAAAAAAACCAACAGATAATTATACATATTTTTTAATTTATCCTGACCTTAATTTTCTTAAAACTGAGATAGGTACTCTCGCTCAGAAAATAATAAAAAATAAGTTTAAAAATTTTACTGTGCATGTTTGAATTCCCGATTTGTAAAAAAATATTGAGCAATATGTAAACACATTTCATTTCTGCTGATAATGCTGTATAAACAAGTGAGAAAATCCCGCGTTTTCTGGATGCAATTAAAAAATATAGATCAACAACACAGTCATTCGTTGACAGTAGACAATCGGTTTTAGAGCTAAACACACTTTTCAGCAACTACCGTGTAACCGCACACTTTCGCGTTTGTAAACGTGTTTACTTAAACATGTTCACCTGAAGTAGTTCAGGGTCCCGTGTAACCGCGCCCTAAAACTGACATGTTCCATATCCCAGAACTCCAGCAGTTTGTAAGGGGTCTACGGAATGAAATGAATAAATAAATAAAAATAAAAAAAATAAGTTATATGATTTTTATTTAGTTTCCCGAAATCAACTCAAACTGTCAGTTGAACTCAGAAATATATTGTTTATTATTCAATTATTAACGGTAAAATTCTTTCTGCTTTGAAACTTTAAAATAACACACAAATGTAGCGATTTTGCTAAAAGGCAGATAGTTCATATTGGGACCACAACGGCATTAAACGCTACCTACACACAAAAGTTTTTATTCGTGGTCATTCTCATAACTTGTTGTTATTGTCTTATTTTCTTTATTTAATATTTGCGTATGTCGCGCGCTCTAGTTTAGAACGTATGGTATGGTATTTTAAATTGTGTTCGTTAATAAGGTAATAAATCTATCGTAAGAAACATCATGTTACAATTTGATGTTTGTTTCTCAAAGTAATTATTTTTTTTCTTTTGTGTTTACACACGGCAAGTGTGTTTTTAATTTTGGTAGGTCATGCATGTCCGGCATGTGAGGAATTCAACAATTCAAGCCGTTCGGAATGCACGCTTAGGAGTTTCTGTCGTTTGCATAACGCACCGTTAATTGAACTTAATACACATAGCCTAGGTATTTAGGTTGTTTTGGGTGGTATGTACATTGGAAATCCTGTATTTATTCAGTTTGAGTACTTGGTACATGGTCAAAAAGGGGAGGCGAGGCTGGGTCCCTGTTAAATACTATCAGGTTAATGATATGGCAAAGGGAATTAAACAAGGATATTAAGATTCACTAGGAAAAGAGCAGTGTCCTAGAGTATATTGTCCACATATTGCCAAAACGGCCAATATCACATTTTTGTAACTTTTAAGGAATCATTAAAAACTATTCAAGGTAAAATTACACTAGTCGAATGAAATTGAAGATATAACTCTAATTCAAAGCTAGTATAACTCGGTGCAACACATATTTGCACAAGTAAAATAAACATATATGGTATACTAGCTGCCTGACCCGGCTTCGCACGGCTATACTAATGGAAAAAAATTAAGCCACATCTTCCATTTACAGTATTGGTAAATAAAAAAAATTCAGTGAGAATTTATTACAATGCTGTATAATGTACCGGAGAGAAAATGAATAGCACCGATGGTTTCCCGACTCGTGCACGCAACGTACAACTGATGTACCCGTACTTCGCTACGGCAGTCTACAGGCAGATCACTCTTGCACCGCTCATTATACATGCCCCTCCTTATGGGTGCGCCACTGCCGCGCGATGCCCGTTGCCATGGAGACGCAGAAGGCATGAACAATGCAAAATCCTGTTCTCATGCAGACAAAGTACCCACTGTTGCCTGGTTTTAACCACCCATGGGATCTAATTTTCGGAAAATGTCATACTGCGTAACATAAGGAACGTTACTGTGAAGTTTCAAGTCTGTAAAATATATATACTTGAAAAAAAGGGCAATTTTTGATATTTAAAGTACCCGCAAAATTTCAACGGTGATGAGGACTGCACTAACAATGAAATAGTCGCCATAGAGACGAATGAAGCATCAACAAAGCAACAGCCATTTCCATGGTGATTTCCTACCAAAAACTGTAAATTTTGATATATTACGCCCCCGAAACTCCCCTTGGGATCGGATTTCCGCAGAATCCGTTCTTAGTGAGGGTCTACATCACAAAATGAGTAACTATGCTAAATTTCAAGTCAATCGGGTGTACAGTTTTAGAGATCTCGTGATGAGTGAGTCAGTGAGTGGTATTTCGCTTAATAAACTTCTAGCGCCTGTGGCATTGTCAACACACACTTTGTACGTGTACTGCATGTTGTATCTAACCCCCTCCAACGCATTTGATTCTAAATTGGACTTTTAGTAAGGATCCCTAATGTTACTGATAATATAATATCGCCTATAGCCTTCCTCGATAAATGTACTATCCAACACTGAAAGAATTTTTCAAATCGGACCAGTGGTTCCTGAGATTAGCGCGTTCAAACAAACAAACAAACAAACTCTTCAGCTTTATAATATTAGTATAGATTAGAACTTCTGGTAAAGCAACCATTATTAAACACTTTTATATTTGCCCTTTGGCATAAACATTTCAGAAACATATTGGTGTAAATGTAAATCTGAACGGTATTAACAATATTTTTTTTAAATTAATAATATTAAAGCAATAGTTTTATAAACTTTGCTTACCCTTTCTGCTGATTATTTTATTAATGCCCAGACTTAAAGGGCCCGCCTCGTCAGGGTTGTATGTGTGTTAGAGGCGGGATGATAAGCGCGATGCTCGCTGGTGCTTCCAGCACGGTATAGCCTCTAAGCGCATATCTAGTCATCACAGGATAACTGTGAAATTTGAGCGGTGACCTTAACATTATATGGCGGAGAAATGAAGATAAAGGTGTTATGCAAGCCCCTTAAGTGCTTTCAAGAATCTGTACTGATTGTTTATTGCCTAAAAATTACTCTGAAAACACGCGTTTTAGGCATTTTAACGCTTCTAAAAATACAGTTTAAAAACGTAATCCGAAATTAAAAGTACTTTTCGGCCCTCAGCGAACTCTTAAATGCTATTCGTAAATAGGCCCCACTCAGATATCTTGAGTAGTTTTGAAATCGCGTTGTTTTTCCTGAAGCTCTGCACACCGTATGTGTGCCCAGGTAGGCGGGCCCCTTAACCCAGTTCAGTGGTGAGGCGTGAGGTTTACATGAGGGAAAGCAACAACTCCGTTCACCCCAAAACACCCCGTGGGGGGGGGGGGGGGGGGGGGGCGGTTCCGGGGGCCCTCCCCCGGGAAAATATGGATTTCAAGGTACAAAAGGGTGCTATTTAAGTAGTTTTCTTAACTGAAAATTGACTATTCCACAGGTAGAAAAATTGACATTTTTTAAAAATTATAAACTATTTTTGAAAAATGTTTGGCATACATTATTCTGATAATAAAATACCTACTCTACATTATTTATATACTAAGTGGGAGTGTAGTATCATCGATATCTGGTACAAAATATATAAACAGACAACACATGGCAAAGTAAGTACTTAAAATAAAGATAAGAAGCTCATAAAAATGTACTAGAATAGTAAAAATTAAATGTTGGTATGTTTTGTACCAACACGAAAGAAACTATCTTCATACGTATTCAGAAACTCTGTTAACTGGTACGTGGTTATTCAGTCACTCCAGCGAGATTGCAACTCTCGAGCTGGGATCCCGTATCCGCCACCCGCGGGATGTGGTCGGCAGCAGTTGGCACTGCTAGGCCGCCTCCCGTACGCCCACAAATCCCCCACGCACTACCAGCCAACAGCCCGCGAGAGAGATGCGCGCGCCCCGAGAGACGACCGCCGACTGAAACGCCACCTCGCCACCTGCCCTGCCGAACTGTAGCGTACATAGCCGAAGCAGTCGGCGGAAGAATTCCACCGTCTGCTTCGCCATGTTCGCTTGAGTTCGGCAAGAAAGTGTTACCTTCGTAGCTTCTACCACGTGTTTTTACAGCCAATCCCCTCCTCGAACCTTTGTACCATGCCACCCCCCTTCCGAAAGGAAAATACTGCAGCAGCCTTCCTGCTGAAAGCGGTCCTACCAGCGCTTCTAAACCTAGCAACGCTTCTAAAACAGCATGTTTTGTGTGTCGACGAGTTCTTTTCTTATAGCGCACAGCGCACAGTATTGGGTCCTAAGAAGATAATGTAAAAAATACATACACCTAACTGCACGAGCCAAAGTAAAATACTATTCTGAATAAAATATTTATTTAAAAAGTACATTGTCTGCCAACTGCCTGGGCAAGCACTGCTTGCCTTGCTTGCCCTGACGAGACGCCACTGACCCAGTTGTATATTCATTACATTTTCACTGTGTGTCAATATCACAAATGTAACTTCACATAAACAAACCCCACAGTATTGAAGACAAACACACAACTAGACAGTTTCAACAGATATAGTTTTTTTGTTTCTTTCTTTTCAGAAACCATAGAATGTATTTTCTAATACAACCCAACAAATCCTATTAATTCTGACAATATGCACTTTTGTAATGCATGTAAATGCAATGAAACTTGGGTATATTGATCCTTTTGGTTTACATCCTTCTGCACATTGGCTCCAAGAGACATCTCTTTTTTTTTAAATAGGTATCTAAAGTTTCCATTTGATACGTTTTCCCTTTCTGCCAGATTGCTAAAGTCCTTTGTGTTATGTTAAGTTTGCAGGTGGTTGTTGTTTATACAAGTGTAGGAAAAGGCTTGTCTGCCTGACTCAAAAACAAAACAATACAATGTGATACTATGTTTTTAAATACTATTGTGTAACGACTGACTTCAAAAGCAATTTTTTCATCAAGAAATACGGCGCAAAATTACATTAAAATGTTTCCTAGGTTTACCATTTATAAATTGGCTTTGTATATTTTGTTTTGCATGTTATGCATTTTTTTTTTTTTTGCTTTTACCTGTATCATTAATGCTTACCTGTTTTTTTTGTTCAGGTTTTGGAATTTGAAATGTCTGTGGTTACCCGTGGCCGCGGTTCATGGAAGAAACCTGATACGGTATGTAAACATTTGGACATGTTTACATGTTTATAATTATTGTTGTATCTTAGCTTTGTATTTTGTGATCTAAGTAAGAGTAACTATACATTTTTATGTAATGTATGTAAAAGCTAAATTGTACATGGTGCGACGACCCAGAGATATTCCATAGTTCATCAGTTGACATTGATATTTGGGATGTTATTCTTCTTTGTTGAACATTTATTTGAGATGTATTGTTCCGTTTATTACTGACTTCGCATCATGTAGTTACTGTTAGCTATGGTCTTCGAGTATTGAATTCTCACCAGGTAAGAAAAGAGGTTGTTTAATTATTCTTCCTAGCTGAGATGCTCGCTGGTCGGCATATTTTCGGGAGGAACGAGGGACTTAAGTTTTGAACTGCGGAGCGAATGGACGTTCTCTGTGCGTGTGACAGTTCCTGGGTTCGGGAATTGCGCGCAGAGGACAAGAAGATACGTGGCTACCGCGTAATTAGTTATTTTTGAAGTCTGATTCTTCGTCATGCAGACTATAGGGAGTCGCATTTCGCATTTAAGTTTACTACCGCGTCGGGCGAATATCCGTCCTTGCAAGACTTCCGATCATCTTCATGCTGCAGTTCCTGTCTGCGCTGGTGAGACCTGCCCAAACTAAATATTTTTCAGCACACCCGGAATGGCGTCAACAGTAGCTGTCATCATCAGTATTGCTACTGGATCGTAGTTTAGACTTTTATTTCACAGCAAGACTGCTCGTATATCCTGGAAAGCTGAGGACGAGATCAGTGGTCCAAGAAGAACGGAGTTTCAACTGCCCTCCCCTGAACTAAGCCGGACTATTTTCTTACGAATAACTTATTTATTAGCTAGATGCTCATGAAATTCAATTTAACCCTGAACATTACTGGCATTAGATATAGGTATCAATGGGTCGTCGCGTGCTAGGAAAATTTGTATAAAGTTTAGAGTTATCAAAGTTATCATTTTTTTTGTCTTATCTCCTTATAATATTACTTAATAAACTATGATGAATTTAAATGTTGTAAATTTATGAACCCGTATGATACTATTTCACGTTGACCTGATACTAGATCACACACATCCATTAACATCACAAAATAAATTAAAATATTTAATTACAGATGACCCATCAATGTGGAGCGGAAAGCAGTAAATTCTTATTCCAATACATTAAACACAATAACGTGGGTCTGAAATCTAGCCTAAATTTGATAGATGGCGCACAACTACGGGGCCTCGATTGTCCTAAGCCATTTTCAGGATAGGTGGTAGCCATTTTGTTTAATAACGTCCTCCTTCTCCCATTTACCTTGTCCCTACATCGAGGAAGGAGCTATGTCAGGTGACGAAGGTACGTACTTTCTACGCCACAGAAGCAAAGCCGCAAACGACACCGAGGAATGTGAGCATAATTCAACAGAAAATCGTGATAGTTCATACAGCGAGGTTTTATCGCCCGTTAGGTGTTACTTGGCTGATAATCAAAGTAATAAAGTAACTGGGCAAGCAAGCGCCATCGATTCCCCAGAACAAATTCCATTTTCCAAAGAGAAAGAAAACCCGGTTAGTGCAGTAGAAAACACATCACAGACGGGAACGAATTTAACCACGATGGATGATTTCATGCGTGCTTTTAACACACTTTCTAATCAGCTAAACGCGTCACTAACATTGCAGACAAACAGTATTTCAGAGGAATTAACACGTCAAAGAGCTGAAGCGGCGGAACAAAGCGCAAAAATAACCGAAAACCTAAATAAAATGCAAACGGAGGTATTAGCGAGAGTAGACTATAAGATCTCTGAATTCACGCAACACGTCACTGCACAAATACATAATGTACGCGAAGAAGCACAAAATTTTCGCGATTCAGTCACCGCGAAATTTACTTCTGTCGAAGTTCAGATGCAATGCATGCAGCAATCCATAGAGAATGCTGAAACCGTGTGCCAGGACACAGCTAGGCGGGTAGCAGAGGAAACAATTACGCAAACCACAACTGGCATGGAAATACGTTTCGCTTACGTACAGCAAATGCTACAGCAACACGAGACTGACACTACGCAAGAATTTAAGACGGTAATTAATAAAATCGAACGTTTGGAGAGTTTCGCACACAGGATATCTTTACATGATACTAACGCATGTGTAGTGGAATCGCCGTCAACACAACAACCCGATCGTCACATTCCGGCTTCGCCGTTGCGTACAGACAACCAGTCGGCAAGCACGGCAAACGTCAAACAAACCACGGCAAAAGGGCAAGGGATATTAGTTTTAGATGCCGCCACTACGATTAATCATCCTGCGCGTCATTGGGCCGAAGAAATGCCCACTTTTTCTGCAAAAACGAATGAAAACCCTCGTAAATTTCTAAAATCATTAGACGAATATGCTAACCGATTTAACCTTACAGAATCAGAGAAAATGCGTTGTTTGAGTTCGTGCTTGAAAAGTACTGCGTACTACTGGTGGGAGGTTCACCAAGGCAGCACAGAATCGTACAATGAGTTTTGCCAACTATTCCTACGCCAACACTGGAGTATGAAAATACAAGGAAACCTACGCGCGCAGCTGCATAGCGAAAAATTCGATCCAAAGCGTGGCCGGTCATTAGAGGCGCATCTCAGTGACATGTTCGAGCGAACGCGTTACTTGGACATTGTTATGAATGACGAAGAATTTATAGCTTTGATTTTGGGACAGTTGCCAATGCGTTATCAGCTGCATCTTTCCGGCAGAAACTTTGAAAATATATCTGATTTTCGTGAGCAACTTCTAGCCTACGATCGTTTGGACAGGCAAAGCCGTGCCAACACGAATGTTCGAGAGGAAGGAGAGCGACAGCCGCAAAACAAGCAGCCGCCATTGTACCAACCGTGGGTACGACGAAATGACAACACGAACAATACGAATATACATCGTACACCACAGGCAAACACATTAATTTGGCGTCAAAACAAAACAAATCACAGGCAAAAGCAGTGGTACCACGACAACGGAACCAATGGTAACTATCGTAGTAATTGGCGACGTAAAGGTGCTGATAAACAACCGTATCCGAATGCTTGGCAAAACAGGTATAACAGTAATAGGGATCAGACTACACCACGTCGGGAAGAAGATGTTAGGGGACCCGATAGGACTCCGTCATCTTCGCCTCAACGGCCTCCCAGGTCGCCGCGACAAGGAGAATGCAGACGCGCGCCAAGGAATTTTAAGCAAGACTACATTCGGTCTAAGCTGCAAACACCGCAGTATTATGATGATCATGGCGAGTCACATTATGGTAAGAATTCTCAAAGTCCGCGGAACCGACTGCCACCTGAAACAAATCCCTCTGGTCAGTTGCAAGTTACCCAACTACAAAGCACCGCAGCTTACAACGTTGCCAGTTCAACATCATTGCCTTCATTCCGCAAAAATCATCCATCGTCATCGTTACAGCAACCCGGGTACTTCCAGAGACAAGAACCTGTCAACCCAACTTTTTTCTATTCGAATAGTCAAGGTATTGAACCAATACGCAGCAACGTCGCACAGCAGAACACTAATTTTGTTGCGACGAATCCTGAGACATCTTTAAACCAGTAAGCATCGGTGATGGTAGTCCCCGATCACCTATCGCTACTGTTGACAAAGGGGTAATCCAGTCGAAAATTTAAAAATAAATGGTGATTAACCCCCCATGAAATTTTGTCACACGAACGTTCGGAGGCCTTACCCACACTCTTATTACCTATAATTGACAAGAATAAGGAAGACAATGAAGAGGACGCAAATAAGCAAGAAGAAACGCGAGAGCAGTTGGAGGAGTTCGTCAGAGCGCGCCTTCACCTCGCCGCGGAACGTCGTAGAAGGGGACAGAAGAGAACACGCAATGACAAACTTAATATTGGAGATCTCGTTCTGAAAAAGTCAAATCCTATTAGTAATTTATGGCAACAAGTTACAAAGAAACTGTTTCTCCTGTATGAAGGACCATTTAGAGTGAGCGACATAATCAACGAGAACTGTTACACCTTGAAGGCTTTGGACAGCGAGGAAGTGATTGGAAATTACAATTTAACACAGCTCAGACGGTACAAACAGTATGAATTGCAGTAACTTATAACATCGTTGAATGTTTGTTTCAAGGTGGTAGTTATGTTTGAAGTGAAGAAAGGGGTGAAGCAGAATTGTTTATTTGATCATTAATTATATTTGCATTTCGAATGGATAAATGTATGTTGCATCTCTGAAGTGATTAAACATTGGAAGCGGCTATTTTGTTGTGTTCACTGGATAATAGAAACCAGTGAGGACTTCTTGGCGCACCGCGCTGTCGACGTTATTATTTTTGTCCACTGAGCAATGTAGGCCAGTGCGGACATCTCGTGCAGTGATTGCATTACGTCGATTTTAGTTGCCCACACCTAAATGTGGTAGTGTGACGTGATTAGCTTCAATGTTAAGTATTGAGCGATGCCACATTTTTTTTTCATGAAGAATTTTATGGAAGATTCGAAATTTTGTTTTTTTCTGCCAATTGCCTAATTCACAGCGGACAAGATATCTACCATGAAACTGATATTGCTGCAAGTCTAATTTAACTAAAGAGCTGGCCCACAAACGAAGAACAACTGCTAGCTGTCAATGGAATGAGTACCTCGAGATTATTTCACACTAGCACTCCTCGTATATTGCTTGTCCATGAGTTAGTCGCTATTCTCTCATTTATACTTGTTAGAGTTGTCCTTATACACTCGTTCTAACATATACTCCAAAACAATTAAAGCGAAAATATTGATTTCTATTTGTTTACTTCTATTGTTGAAAGAGATTATCCTAATCTGTATGATGTCCTTCTCCATGCTCCTGTTTATTCTATCGCGTTCTTTTTCTCTTCTTACCTTATTCATGTTTTCATTACACAACACGACATATTACCTACAAATCAAGAACTTGAATGCTGTTGCATTTATTGGTATTTAAGTGTGATTTTCATTTTTCGCACGCCTTGTCATACAAAAATAGGAAATTGTTATTGGTAAAATAATTACTAACTGATTTTCTTTATCTAATATGCAGTCATAAGGGATACTTAAAATAATAAAATAGAAATGCGGTTTCAATTTGTTTAGAAACAACCTATATATATATAGTAGGACTGTAAATATAAGAGAGCATAGTTCTTAATGAATTTGTTGTTTTATTCATATTACATGAATTAGTGATGCAAACTTTATTGTAGACGCAATGTTATGAAATTTTAAAACTTAGATGACAAGAGAAACGGTTAATGATAGGGAATTGTAAAATTAACCTACACCGACACCCATTGAAATAGGTGAACATTAACATTAATTAATACAGCCTCATTAGGGAGTGAAGTGCGCGAAAACGATCGTTGGTATACGATATGCTACTTCGATGGTAATTCGCTAGCGAGTGATTAAGGTCACAGTGCTTCGATCTACACTCATATAAGTACAAACTTCATCTGTTAAGACTTATCGATTTTTTGTAAATTATGTGATTTTGTCAGCGAACAAGTACGTCCGAACAGACTATAACAGTATTAAGTAACAAATCAATTTTATTCTTGGTACAGTTGTATACAAAAGTATTATGTATGATTCATGTTGTCAATTGATGTTGAAAAAAAAAATTTGCATCTTTGTTTATCATCTCCATAAACATAAGTTATGTTATGTTATAAGGGTAGTAATATATGTGATAATGTCAATTGTAATTTTATGTGTAATACCACAAACATTACAATCAAGCACGATTGCTTAGAAAACATTCAAAAATGAAAGAGACTGACATCAAACAAATTGCATAATATTGTCTATGTTTGTCAATTATCAATTTTAAGAGTAATCAAATGTTTTTATTTCTTTCAAGAAGGTATGAGTTAAGAAAATTTACAATAATGTTATGTCATAAATATTAAAATTTTCTTGAAGCGGCTCTGTAAACATTTGGACATGTTTACATGTTTATAATTATTGTTGTATCTTAGCTTTGTATTTTGTGATCTAAGTAAGAGTAACTATACATTTTTATGTAATGTATGTAAAAGCTAAATTGTACATGGTGCGACGACCCAGAGATATTCCATAGTTCATCAGTTGACATTGATATTTGGGATGTTATTCTTCTTTGTTGAACATTTATTTGAGATGTATTGTTCCGTTTATTACTGACTTCGCATCATGTAGTTACTGTTAGCTATGGTCTTCGAGTATTGAATTCTCACCAGGTAAGAAAAGAGGTTGTTTAATTATTCTTCCTAGCTGAGATGCTCGCTGGTCGGCATATTTTCGGGAGGAACGAGGGACTTAAGTTTTGAACTGCGGAGCGAATGGACGTTCTCTGTGCGTGTGACAGTTCCTGGGTTCGGGAATTGCGCGCAGAGGACAAGAAGATACGTGGCTACCGCGTAATTAGTTATTTTTGAAGTCTGATTCTTCGTCATGCAGACTATAGGGAGTCGCATTTCGCATTTAAGTTTACTACCGCGTCGGGCGAATATCCGTCCTTGCAAGACTTCCGATCATCTTCATGCTGCAGTTCCTGTCTGCGCTGGTGAGACCTGCCCAAACTAAATATTTTTCAGCACACCCGGAATGGCGTCAACAGTAGCTGTCATCATCAGTATTGCTACTGGATCGTAGTTTAGACTTTTATTTCACAGCAAGACTGCTCGTATATCCTGGAAAGCTGAGGACGAGATCAGTGGTCCAAGAAGAACGGAGTTTCAACTGCCCTCCCCTGAACTAAGCCGGACTATTTTCTTACGAATAACTTATTTATTAGCTAGATGCTCATGAAATTCAATTTAACCCTGAACATTACTGGCATTAGATATAGGTATCAATGGGTCGTCGCGTGCTAGGAAAATTTGTATAAAGTTTAGAGTTATCAAAGTTATCATTTTTTTTGTCTTATCTCCTTATAATATTACTTAATAAACTATGATGAATTTAAATGTTGTAAATTTATGAACCCGTATGATACTATTTCACGTTGACCTGATACTAGATCACACACATCCATTAACATCACAAAATAAATTAAAATATTTAATTACAGATGACCCATCAATGTGGAGCGGAAAGCAGTAAATTCTTATTCCAATACATTAAACACAATAACGTGGGTCTGAAATCTAGCCTAAATTTGATAGGTAATAGCATATTTATGATATATTTTTCCATCCGCATTAGTATAAATATATTTAAGTACAGTGAATTCATCGTCGTCATCATCATCATCATCATCATCATCATCATCATCATCAACTGCGTCCAGCCTGCTACAGGGTCAGCAAAGTAAAACCTCCTTCATCTTCCTCTGTCCGTCCACCTTTCCTCTTCCTTCACTCTGTTCCATTCTTCTCCTCTTCTCTGCACTCCTTTAGCTGTGCTCTTTCCACCTTCTCCTTGGTCATCCTTCTTCCTGTGTACTTCAACTCGGTCATTTCCCTGGACTGCCTCGCTCTGCCCAGTCTCTGGACACGGCCGTACCATCTCGTCCAAGTCCTTCGTTCCTGATCCTGTCTACCCTTATAATCACCAGCGTACTCCTCATCTACTTCATACCTTTTTGCATCTCTCCTGTCCGGTCCAAGTCTCTGCTCCGTGAGTGACTGTGGGCACATAGTAGGTGTTGCACAACACTTGTTTGCATTCGAATGGCGCCTCCCTCTTCCGTACCAAATTTCCCACACATCTGTATAATGCATTATCTTGTTGTCTCTCTTTACTTATTTCTCCTTTTTTTTTTGTCCTCTCCCTCCAATACATTTCCAAGATACTTAAATGTGAAGTACCTACTAATTTTCCAAATTTTTTTTTTAAATTGATGTAAAGCATTCTAGGGAGTAGCAATGAAAAGTATTGTTGGGAGGACACGGGAGTCCCCGGTGGAAATGCACTAGCGACTGCAACGTCTGCATGGGTTCCATTCTCTGCGAGGACAAACTTCAAGTTTTTACAAAGGTGAACGCTAAGAGAGTCTGAACAACTCTCTTTTTTAGCCACATAAATGTCTTTAATCAGAGGTTTTTTTTGCAAATGAAACAATTGCCCATTTTCACAAATTTTCCGTCGCTGCTCCATTTGCGTAACTTGTGTCCTGATGACGTCAACGAGACACTGATCATGTTTCCACTTGCGAGAACGCCGAGTAGGGATCGCCTTGGGTGTTGACCTTGACATCTTGGTGACGGGTGGTCTGTCCAGAGTGGCTAGCAACAGGGAGGACTTGGAAAAATCAGGGAATTTTCAGCAATGTGAAAAACACAGGGAAAAGTCTGGGAATATCTCAGGCAGTCAGGGAATTTTTTTTTAATGATGAAATTATTGAAAAATTGCAAGTTGCAGCAGAGATTTATTTTTATTTGTATTGGTTCCACATAAAAATCCATTTCCTAACACTTTCCAACCTGTGTCAAAATGTTACAAAAATTTTTCTCCCGTTCTTTTTTTGCTCGTGAGTATACCAACACTTGTAGCACGTGCATTGAATCCAGTGATGGCGACAGAAGTGCCGTAAACTGATTGATGGTTTCCCGTGGCAATAGTGAAGAGTCGTGATTTTAAACTTGAATTTTTTTTTATAGTTTTTGGCAACTAACTTAAGTCATTCACTAGGTAAAAATTTTTGGTCCAGATCTGGAAAAGTCAGAGAATTTTTAATCACAGACTTGCTGGCCTCCCGGTCTCTCAGTTACCTCTGCGTACAGTCCGCCCTTCCTGGGGCTTGTTCTCGGGGCCCGTAAGGGCTCCAGCTGGTACAGGGGCGAGATCGCACGCCCGACTGTGAGGAGGGCAGAGACAGGCTGACCATTCCCCCACAGTCATCAGGGACAAGTCTTACAATCAAACCAAAATATTTTTGACCAGATTTTATGGGTTTTATTTTCATACCAGTTTCATTATTAAAACAGTAGTGTTATTGTTTTTATTTTTTTTATAAAATGGTTTATTATAAAATAATAGCATATTACTGAACAAATGTGGTACTTAAATGTTCCATGATACTAATTTCTCCAAAACAGTGTCATTTTGACTGATACATGTACTTATTCAATAAGAATGTTTAACTTTTCGGCACAAATAAAATTAATCTGTTAAGTATTTCTGTGTTTGAAAAATGTTCCTAATGTATAAAATGATTAATAACTGTTGCAAGATTTAAAAAGTAAACTTTTCCCGACTTTTTTTTTTATAAAAATTGTGGGGAAAATGTCAAATCTATATTACTTTCATTAAATTTAATGTTAAAAATATTAGGTATTTGTCAATTAGTTATGTTTTGATTCAAAATGCTGATTAGTTTTGTAGAGTAATATTTAAGAGCTATAATATGTAATTAAAAATAGAGTAATAACATTTTCATCACAAAATTTATGTTATTCCATGATCATAATTTAATGTGTATAATTTCAGGCCACTAATTTTTTTTTAAATATTTTGTTTTAAGAAGCAACAAAAAATTTTATTTACAAAACAAAATTGCAATTATTAAAGTTTGGAGTTTGTTCCATTTTTAGAACATTTTCAGTACACTTTCGACCATCATCTCAATCAGCTGTGATTAGTAAGTCTTGTATAATTTAAAGCAGAAACATCATCAACAGTACACATTTAAGGAAGAATTATTATTTAGACCAACATCTTGAATATTGATTTCATATAATTATTGTGCAGCTGAACATCAAAGTGAAAGATTCTTATAAGAGTAATGCGTTGAAGGGATCCTTCATATGAAATGATTTTCAATTGAATGACAAACTTGAATTGATTTCTACTGTGATATCTATTTGTATGGTTTCAAAATAGACGATATTAAATGAATAGTAGATAGTTACATCAAGAGCCAATAAAGAAACTCCGTGAACTTCAGTTGTACTGTGGAAGATAGAAGTGGTGATTATTGTACCACGACTGTTCATCACGTCGGGTCAGAAAACTGCGACCACACCAACTACTGCGTTTCCGGAACCATCATCCGGAGCAGCTGTTCCCAATTTTTTTTCGGCCAGGGGGACCCTACGATTGACGTTTCTTTCGGCGGAACCCCATCTCCTTCAAAGAAAGTTATTTGACAATAATTTTGCCTGCTTTGTATGGCATTCGTCATGACTACACCTGTATTTCGTGATTTCATTTCATGTCAAGGTATTTCACAAAACACTGTAGCTTTTTCTAAGAGTCATGGCAAATTGTGAGGGTGCAGCAGTACGGTGACCACATTCTCATTGGCCCCGTCAAGAGCGGGACGACACCTATCACCGACCTCAGCCAATAACCACAGGAGAAAAGCTACAGTATTTTGTGAAATACCTTGACGCGTGATGTATTCGCGAAATACAGGTGTCCCTAGTCATGACTCACGGAACACCTTTTGGGAACCGCTAATCCAGAGAACACGTTCTTTCAAGTCGAGCTCACATTTGTATGATGAACAGATGCACACGTACTACTGAGGGTATTTGCAGGTTTCATGCTCCATGATCTATAAACTAGAAGGTTGTAAAGGGTAATTAATTCATGCATGAAAATGTTCAAATTTTTTTTTTTTTTTTCAACTTTTAGCATCCTGACTTCAAATCCTTATAGTAAATATGGTAACACTGATTATTACATTTTAATTCTTATTTGCTCTATATTTTAAATTGCCAATATTTTACACAATAACTTTATGTTCTACTATCTCAGTATACACACCTAGAGCATACCATAGTAAAATAAGTCTCATTATTTTGTTTGTTCTTCAAGTTATTATATTGAATCACTTGTATGAGTTTAGAACGAGGTCGCATCAAAGTATTCACAGTGTCATGATTTTAATTGCATTTTTGGTCCTTTTTGATGTATTAACTTGAATTTTGGTGTTATATGGTACATGTTTTTTGGTGTTATGTAGCTAAGAAAAAACACATACATACACACACATATATATAATACTGATAGTTTTTAAATGTTTGTCCATTGTTTCATGAAATAATTATTTCACATTTGCACATACTAAATTTTTGTAAAAATTGCATTTTTTCATTTGTTTTCTTACAAATTTACAAGATGTTATGTTAAAGTATTGATACAATTAACACCCAGAAAAGTGCCTAACTCTGGATAATATATTTGAATGTACACAATTGCTTCCTCCAGCCATACCAGCAGAAGTGGTGAATGGAGGTTGCTATTGTGTTTAATCCCGCAATGTTAATAAGATAGTGGTGAGGGCAAAATAAACTATCTACGTATTAGTACTATAGCTTCTATTACTTGACCTACTGTTACATTAATATCATATTATGAAATACTTTTAATTTTCTACTAGTGATCAACTGTCATTATCTAATTTAATCCAAGTCCGTTTGTCCATTATGACTTTCTCTGCTTTCAGTTTCTTTAACTTTGTGTGTACTTTTATACACTAGCGCCATTGTTTTTTTTTTTTTTTTTCAATCAAAATTCTCAATGAAATTCTTGGGATAATAGAATAGATAGTTTCTTTATACTGCAGCAATGAAAAACTTATTTTATTCACCATATTACTGCGTACAACATTGATTATTTACCAGTCTTTGAATTAAATGCTGGCTTTATTGTCTGCATAATCAAAGAAGTAGATGGATAAATTCTCTTTGAATGTGAAGTTCAAGAATAGTCTGGAACTTGATAGCAAGGATTATGTATCTTCTTTTTTGGACTGTGGCAGCAAGTAATGTTTCACACATGCAATTTGCGGGTGTTTTTACAAAGTTGTGTGTGTAGCACCTAAAAATTGGGTAAAGATAATAAGTTATTGCGAACCATGAGGTAAAAAGTATTTTATTAATATGTATTCATGTGTATATGAAGACTTTTGAAATTCTTAAAGGGCTCCTTAAAATCTCTTTAGTTTTTATTTGTGTTATAAAGGTATGGCCCATGCTCAATCTGTGCCTGCAGTTCTCGGGACTCTTGCTGATTTGCTGTTAGGTCTGTCTCT
Organism: Bacillus rossius redtenbacheri; assembly: GCF_032445375.1. Lineage (NCBI taxonomy): Eukaryota > Metazoa > Arthropoda > Insecta > Phasmatodea > Bacillidae > Bacillus > Bacillus rossius. The sequence goes on from NC_086330.1 coordinate 379,068,507, forward strand.
CCGTAAGACACTGTTTGTTTGTTGGTGATGTACGCTGATCTGACTGGCTCACTTTGGGCCAGTTTGTATACCTCTCCTTCGGTAGTGCACCCTCCACGCCTCAGCCGTTGTGATCACCGCACCTCGTTCCCTCGTTCCCTCGCTACCTCGCTACCTCACTGTTGTGACAGTGCTGCTTTCCATCTAGGAGTTCTAGTAGCAACATTAAACCGTCGTCTTCTTCGACTCCTTCAACCCGTCACCCGGTTACACCTTGGGTGGCGTGCTTTAACAGTCTGTGCAATAAATAACATGCTTGTACAATTGCGCAGCTGGCCACAGTCGATCGTAAACAGACTTGTGCATAAATATGCGGTTCCATGATAAATGTATATCATGCTTCCTTCACAGATAATAGATCAACTTCATTCTTGTTGAGGGAAGCAAGTGAATAATGAAATGCAACCGTGAGACAATAAGGTTCAACTGTAGTTGGTTTGTCATGAATTAAAAAGACTTAAGGAATCCAGTTTGTCTGTCATTTTAAGTCCTTGTTCCAGAAGAGGAAAGAAAAATTATAGTTTGGTTTTGTTTACTGTGTTATAAGTTTTGTTTACTTGATTTATCATTTAAGCGGGACTTAGTGATGAAATTGTAAATTTTTGTTGGTACAGTTGAAAGTCTTTTAACATGAATTAATGAAGAAGGCTTGATGTATTTTTGTTCACCACTTTGTGTCATTTCTCTGTACTGCACATACAGAGACGCGTTGTTTCTCACGAGATGATTGAGCAAGTTGCGACGTATTGCAAAAACGTGGCGTACCTTTTGGAGTTCACGAAGATGCATGGGTTGCCCCCACCTGTTTGCACGTTGTTCTCGCTTTGCTGTGGCATGACCCGATACATCTGCAGGATATCAGTAAGTTTTCGTGAAGCAGTCGAGAGGTGAAATACTGTAGATGTTTGTTGTGGTGCATAAGAGAGTTGCAGTTGATAGTAGGTAATTGTCGGTAAATGCAATACGTAGCAGTAGTTTGTTTGGAAGTAGTACATAGATTTAAGGAATTTAACTGAAAAAATATTGTCTTGGTACCTTTGTTCTTTTAAAAAAAAATTTTTTTTCATAAAATTGGTGTTTAAATTCACTGTAGAGGTAAGTGAACTCCCAGATTTGTTTCATGATGATTCATAAAGTTCAATTTTCAGTATTTAATTTATCCACAATATTGTAAATTTATTTTGGGGGAGGAACACCATTTAAATCAGACGTCTATGTTTATTAAGAAGTTACACGTTCCCGTATACATTGTACGTTAAACAGTTAAAAAGAATCAGTTTGTGTTGCGGTGTGGTCCACACACGTGACCACACAATAATTACGCAAGGGGGCTTAAATACTTGCGGAGAGTAATAAGAATAGTTATTTTAACAGCCCGCCGGCCAGCAGTAGCCCCGAAGAGAAACATAAAAAGATTTAAAGACTCAAGAACATGAACGGAGAACTTCTTATCCATGAATACGAGGGGTTAGGTCCCCGGGGTGCTGGTGCGTCTGCTCTCGGCCGGTGATGACGAAGGACTGGGGCGAGCGAATGGCGTCTCGTGCCAAACCAAGCTACCGTTATGTTTTTATGATTGCGCGCCAAGGGTTATTAAAAACTCGACACACAAAAATTGTACAATTATCGTGGCTAGAATGATTAAAATATATAGTAATTAAAAAATTAATATTCAAACAAAGTCTAGCTTAGGCTAGACTCTGGTCCGCTTTGGGAATGTCCGGTGTCGTCTTCATTTTATGCAAAATTAAATATTAAGATTTATTAAACAAAACTCTCCTGGCCGATCTACCGTGCCACAAAACGCTGAGTATAAGAAATAAAGGTTTACGATTTAGTTTATAATTATGTAAGGGGTCAGAGCACAGAAGATGTCTGTGGCGTGCCATTCAAACACACGTCTACGTGTCTGCGGGGCAAGCGCCAGGGAGGAGAGGTTAGGGATGCCACGGGACCGCAAAGGGAGCGGAGTCTGGCCAGGCTCAAAGGGGCAGCGTCCCGGGCGACGTCAAACCTCATATCTGATACCTGCTTCATCATTTGTGTATTTGTTTTGTGTTGTGTTGTTTGTCGACTTTTTAGTGTTGTGCCAACGTCAAAACTTCCTCAACTGTTGGTGGGCATGTCACAGATCTATAAATAAATAATATTTCCTTGTCCTTTTTATTTGGTTTACATTACAAATGTGGTTGAATGGATCAAAGTTAGTAAAATTAGGCTGAGACATCTGGAGTGAAACATATGAACTCCCAATTTAATGAGGTGTTTTACATATTTTACTACTTCAGTGAGTTCTTTATTTTGAATTAGATTTGTTAAACAACCGAAAACTGTCATCTAGACCAAGTTCAAGGAGAATTTTCCTGAGAGCAAATTTGGAACAACTTGTATTGATTGAGATCATCTTCGTAGTAGTATGTTGATTGTTGGTGATGGTATTTATCCAAATTTTTGGAGCTTTTATCCCTGAATTAGCTTTTCCTGTAGCTAATTTGGTTTCAGTAGAAAGTGTGTGTTTGTAATTTTCTGTTGGGATGGACTAAGTTATTATTTTGAAGTTAATAATTTGTTTGTTTTTTTTGTATTATTATGGTACTTATTTGTCTTTGTGTTTCAGTGTATGTGTGTGTTGTAGGCTTGCAAGCTTGCTTTATTGCTTGATGATTTATTGTTTCAACCTGAACAGAACCAGTCCTGGATGTAACTTTTTTTTTCATCTCAAAGACATGTCTTGCAATAATACATTAAATTTTCTTCAGTTTACACACTCATAAGTAAAGGTTGTATCTGGAAAAAAAAATTTATAATTTAGTTATCTTCATACTTTATATTTATAAAAGAACAAATATTTACCAAAGTTCAAATTATCCTATTAACTGCAGTAGATAGTATTGAATTGTTAAGGCGGGAGCCGCCAGCCAGCCGAGTGATATGGCCGGGGTGCAGAACCAGAAGTCATGAGGAGGGGTGCACTAAAAGTGCTCCGAGAAAATCCACCTGTCCACTGCAAAAGCTACTAGGCATATGACGTCCTAAAAAGCTTGTCTGTACAGCAATTAAAACACCATGATTGCATTTTATTTTTAATGCATTGCCTGAGAACTTGGCGTAAGGTAGCAGTTTTACATTGTTTGTTCCAGCTTCAATGAATAAACAAAATTCCAAATACAGGTTGTTTGCGAACAACGGGGAATAAAAGTAATGGGCGATAGGGAATGCCAAAACAAGCTGTTTTTTTGTTACTAAATTGATGTCCAGAAAAGCCACCCCAGCAGGGCTACAGGCGTGAACGGCATCGCACAAATTTCAATTTCCCGCACATTATTCATAGAGACCGGAAAAATTCGCGAATTCATTTCGCGATAGAGTAAAATACAAATAGTTATACCTCAGTGCTGCCTCTGCATTTGGCTCACAACTCACCTGGATGACTCTGGGCCAATGAGAAACACCCGACCAAAGCTTTATAGAATCACAGGCTGCTTCGGTGGGACGTCTCACAAGACAGCAGCCAATGAGTGGGTGACATTTGACTGAGTGTACGTAGGACTATGGAGTTCATCCTAGAGGTCGTTGAACCCGCGAATTTTGCCGGTCCCTAGTTATTCACCACTCCAGAGGCATGGAGGTTGCGTAGTCAGAGTGCCGTTACGTTGAAACGCAGGCAGGCGATGATGTTTAGACGTCTGGTGAGCGGAACAGTGAATCGTTGGTTTGTGGCGCGCTTACGTTGTTTGGCTTTGGGCCGTTAGCGCAGTGCCGATGGTTCAGTGAGTACGTGTGTCGACCACAGATCTTACGACCGACGACAGCGTGGCAGTCTCGACATTCGCAGGGACGTGCGATGTACTCACGGTGTACAGAGGAGGCCGGAGGTATCGCCGCAGAAACTCTACTCGCATACCACAGGCACTTTCACGACAGAACTGTATCGAGTAGGAATACACCATCATGTGTCTCAACCAGCGACTGTTTGAAACCGGGGGCACGCCGACCAGCTCGTCGCTAGTGCGTGTGGCCAGCTGCAAACATCGCGCTTGTTCGCCGTCTTCCTTCAGAGCGCTTGAACGTCACGGCGCTGCTGCAGCGCGTCTGCTGAGCCAGTGGAGAGGCGCACGAAGCGCTGAAAATTCAAATTTATGCGATACTGTTCGTTCCTGTGCATCTTGGCAGGGATTTATTTCCGGACATATGTGCCTCAACAAAAAATTGCTTGTTCTGGGATTCCTGTCGTGAAAAAAAATCAACTCGTTAATAAGACTGCAATTTGTGCGGTATGGTTCACGCCAGTAGCTTGACAGGGATTTGTTTCTGGGAATATATGTTCCTCAACAAAAAAAATTTTTTTTTTTTTGGGATTCCTGTCTGTCACTAGGGGGCATTTATTTTTTGTGAAAAAAATCTACTCGTTCATAAGACTGCAGTAATGTATGCCTATGCTAGGCGGCCGTCTGTAAATAAAAGCTATTACCCTATTTCACCGGCTATGATTGGTGTGTTGATAGTAAACATGTACCAGAAAAAAAAAACCTGCAGACCACGAAACCCGGACAATGCTACAAAGTTTTAACACATGGCTGGTCCGGACTGGTCCGGAAATATTTCCGTGAAAAAAAAAGCATGGCCCCCTACCTACCACCTATTAAATTTATGCCCTGTTGTTTGCGAACGCCCCTTTATGCTTCGGCTGAACATCCTCTGTATTCAAAGTGTTACTGCTTGTACTATTGTGCAATGATGGATTTCTTTTGACAGGTTAGACGTTTCCCGACTGTCGTCGGCTCTTTTGCCGATAAAGGTTCTAGTGCTATTGAAAACGCAGCCAAAAAGTTCGTGGAAGAATCGGAACTAATTATAAATGCGAAAAGTCCTGAGGACTGTATCATTGAGGTTAGTAATTAATTGTGAATTTTAGAGACAAAACACTATATAAGTGATGGGTTAGTGGCCTTTGTGTTGCTCTGGCCTGTGCGCCTCTCTTCATTTCCTTTTAACCATAGTATTCTACATTTTCTGTAATCTGGTTCCTCTCTTTGTAGCCTTTGTCTACCTCTGCCGTTCTAACTTATTACTTATTCTGGATGCCTAAACAGTACGTCCAACAAGTCTGTCTCTTTGTTTTTAATAAACATTACTTCTACCTTTGCCCACAAATTTTAGTACATTTTCTTTTCTTATCATTTCACACCCATCTATCTACCTTCAGGACTATCAGCATTATCGTGTTACACCGTGTATGAGCTTGGATTTGTAAATTTTATGTTTTTAAATTAAAAAGTTTATTTAATTACCTATGTATCAATATGTGACTTGAAAGTAAGTCTAAGCTATTCTTTTAAATTTTTATAAAATTCTGTAAGATGTTGATAATCATTTTGATTGTCCATCTCTTATAATTTTTTTTTTTATTTTTGTGTGTTCTCGTCATGTTATTTGACTTTTTGTTTTGTAGTTTTAATTTTTTTATATGTTGGGGAATTTTTTTAAGTTCATTAGAGGTGGGCAAACGTGAAATTCAGGGAAATCGGCCAAGGAATCGACTATGGCCTATTGTAAGGTTCCTCCAAACATTCACCTGAGTTATATCTAAGCCTATGCCAATAATAGTTTTCTGATGCAAAGTGAATATTTCAAAATGTTTAAAATATTCACAAGTAAAATCAAATTGCAAATACTTTTCTCAGAAAAGCTGTATTACACTTATTTTTAAAAATATTTACTGGAATAGAATAATATATTATATATATATATATATATATATATATACATATATATACATATATATATATATATATATATATATATATACATATATAACCTACATACACACATACTTTAACGTTTGTAAGGTTTATACTGATTATAAATACAATTGCGTCCACAATTTGAAATTTTTTTTAAGTAAAAAACTTAATTCACTCTAAGCATATACAGTACACTCCCGATTATCCGCGAAATTAAGTGGCAGGGCCACCGCGGATAGTGAAAATCGCGGATAAACCGCAAAAGAGCCGAAAATGGGAAACAAAAAAGGAAACATTAATTTCAACTTTAAAATCTAATCATTTATGTACAGTAAAAGTTACAATTAACAGTAAAAAAATTTAAATGATGCTAAAATTATAATATTGTACTGAATAATTAACATAAAATACATTTCAGTAATGTAAACATAAAAGTGCTCAACCATACGACTAGAAACAAAGTGCGACAGAGACAAAAATAGCAGCGCATGCCAGCCTACTGCAAGAGTTCCGAGAAGGCCTGTGGCGTTTTACTGTATACTACACAATACACTCGTCAGTAGAGTTCAAATTAGCTCACTTGTAATAAAATACAGATTTACATATGTTATGTATTTTTTCGTAGCATGCGTGGATCATCCGCCTGCGAATAATAGGGAGTTTACTGTATAGCATTAAAATTTAAATCATTTTCATACCAAAAACTGTACTATTTTGTGATTAACAAAGATTTTGTCCATTTCAAACATTACAATACTTGAGCATTTTTAAATGTCATGTTAAGTTCTAAAAAAAATCATAGTATCAGTTGTAAAATTTATATTAAAATTTTTTAAAACATAAAGCGATATTGTAATGAAATAAAAACTGAAAGATATGAAACACGTTCTCCTTGATTCACACAGCACAAAGGGCATTGTCCTGTTGGCTGCATACAGTGGTATTGGTACTAGTGATTGGCACTCTAAAAGAAATAACGAAAAATAACTACATTTCTTATTTCCAAATACAATACAGTCCCGATTATCCGCGAAATTAAGTGGCAGGGCCACCGCGGATAGTGAAAATCGCGGATAATCAGCAAAAGATCCGAAAAAGGGAAACAAAAAAGGAAATATTAATTTCAACTTAAAATTCTAAAAATTTATGTACAGTAAAAGTTACAATTAACAGAAAAAATCATTAAATTATGCTAAAATTTTAGACACAGAGGATGAAGGGAAATGGAACGTTTCTACCGTTTGGTCCAGAGAGCCTGCCCGTGAGGAGGTCCTGGCGACAGGGATAATTCAAAAAGTAATTCGCGTGTGCGGGCGCTAATGTGGCATTGTGTTGAACCATAACACTTCCACGAACATTTTGTGGTAAAAATCGTAGCTAAATTCTACCCTAAACGCCGACAGTGTACTGATATGTAACTGGTCGAGAGACAGCACCAGGTGGGCCATGTTGGAAAGGTACGTTGTCGCAAATCTTAGACACGCCAACTCATTTTAGGCCCCAAAGCACTACAGTAACGTTGTGATTCGTTGTTCATTACACGGCCAATAGTGCATGTTATTAAGTGTAAAATTTGTTGTATGCCCCGTGGCTTTATTATTAATGATATAAACATATGTACATATATAGACAAACCTGAACACCCAAGGCCAGTAGTCCAGAGTGTACTGTTTTGTGTAATACCCATTTTGAACTAGTCAGAAACTTTTAAAGATACCCCGAGATACTCATTTATTTGAAATAAAGTGAAACACAAACGTTTGGTTGCTAACTGTGCCCAACCTATTCAGAGATTTTAGATTTTTGGCTATTTTTTTTTTAAATTTGTCTTAACCAATTTTTTTCTGAGAGAAATAAGACATTGGTCTTTGGCATAACTGAGTGTTATGTGTGTGTGTGTGTGTGTGTGTGTGTGTGTGAAGAACATTGTGGGAATGTGTGCTGTATTTTATTTTGGCAGATGCTTTTAGAGAAGAACTAAAATTTCAGCAAGTTTTTGAATCTTTTCTCCAATAGGCAATCCATCGTACATCAAGTGAAGAAACTAACCTCGGAATACAGAATTTTGTCTCCTACTGGCGTGTTTTTTTTTTTTTTACTGTGATGGCCGACCTGGCTCGTTGCTAACGTTGACAAGAAATGTCCTCCGTTGCTGACAGAAGTTACTGTCTTGCATGGCTTTCTAGATAGTGTTTACTCAAGATGAGTAAAAAGTTTGCAGACAAGGTGTAATCTGGTTCATATTACATTTGTCTCTTGAGGAATGTTGATGCAAGCACACACAGTTTAATACCTGACTGTATGTTGGATGGTGTCTCAAGGAACAGAAATGTACTTTTGCGCACATCATGTCTGTCTGAAAATGATTGTGCACGGAGGTACGTGGCAGTGCCTTTTCACGTTAGGTTTCCATACCAGAAGTCTGATCCTCGGACGTGTGTTTTGGATTAATGCATTTTTGTCATATTTCTTTTACTGCAATTTGTATGGATGTTTCATTATTAGGGACTGGAAAAATTCGCGAGTTCAATGATCTCCAGGATGAACTCCATAGTTCTATGTACACTCGGTCAAATGACACCCACTCATTGGCTGCTGTCTTGTGAGACGTCCCAACGTAGCAGCCTGTGATTCTTATAAAGCTTTGGTCTGGTGTTTCTCATTGGCCCAGAGTCATCCAGGTGAGTTGTGAGCCAATAGCAGAGGCAGCACTGAGGTATAACTATTTGTATTTTAGCCTATCGCGAAATGAATTCGTGAATATTTCCGGTCTCTATTCATTATAAATTCAAGCATTGATATATTACTTTTTTTTTGCAGTTAATTTTAATAAGGCATATTTTGTGTGTTAGCTTATCTAATTTTTAAAGTCTGGCAAACATTTGTAATTGTAATATTGGGTTGGCTAATTAATCACATCATGGCTGCTCACTAAAAGCTTTGTTTTTCTGTGTTTTTCCCGTGTGGGTAATAGGTAAAAAATTTTATATTTATAGACCCATTTTTGAAAAAAATTTCCAAAAAAAAAAAAAGAACTTATATTTCAAATGGTGGGTGCAACTGAACTTCAAGAAGGATGGTTTACGTTAGAGCATGTCGGCCCGTGATGCAGCTCAGGTGACGGGGTGGAGACCCACGGGTGCATGTGACGGTGAGTCCTCGTGGACGGATGGCTGACGGTTCGGGAGGTGTGTGTTGGGGACAGTTGGTGCGGCAGCACCCGGGGGGCTTGCTGGCGGAGCACCTGCCCGGGGAGTACCAGCGCATGTACGGGAGGGCAGTCCCGCCCGACTGGCCCGACGTCGTGGAGAGCTGCCCCGACCTCTCCGAGGACTCCGCGCCGGGACTCGGCCCCAAGATACACTACCGCCCGACCACGACCGTGAGTCAGCGGCAGACTGTTTCGAGTGCTCTTGTGTGGCGATTCTCACCGTGCCCTTGAATTTAATCATTGTATCATTAGTTTTCTATCTCACCTAGAAATTAGTTTTAAAGTTTTTATATTACTTCCATGCATATGAAAACGTATGATTTAGTTGTGTGTATTAAAACATGAATGTGAAATGTGTGCGTTCACTAATTGCCACTATATCTGGCCACAAGGAGAATGACTTTAAATAAATATATTATTTTTTCCTCTATATATTTTTTTTTCTTGCAAATTTTACTATCAGATTTGTGGCTTACACCTTCGTAACCAATGTTTTTTTTTTTTTTTTTTTAAAGTGTGTTTTTTCAAACTGAAGGTTATCTGTGTGTATGTGATGCGTAATTAAAGTTGCAGTTATTATTTTCATGTTTGCCAGAACTACATCAACCAGGAGCCAGAGAATACGTGGGTCGTCGAAGTGTTGGATGTGCAGTCCACCGCAGATGTTTCCGTCAAGACTGATGACAACGTGGTGAGGAACTGTGTGTCAAACAGTCTTGCGTGTTTCTAACTTTATTTGATGGTGGTGTTGTAGGTGTCACAAATTAATAAATTAAAAGTAAAAAGTGATAGTCCAAGAATAATGTCATACTAATTATCCTGACATGGAACACTTTGCTTTATTTACTCCTACACAACATTCTGTCTGCAATTAAAAAGTTTTTTTTGACAATTTTTTTTATTATTTCAACAACAGTTCATTGAACATAATGTATGTACAAATAATTTTCTCGTAATATCTGTGTAATAGTTTGCCATAATTACATTTCTGGCAGAAAATGTTAGTATTATTAATTTACTATAAATATTTTTATACAACAAAAAAATATATATTCTCTATTTTTTATAAAAAAATTATAACATTTTTTAACTAATGCAATTATAGCTGCTAATAAATGTAATTTTTTTTAATGTTCTATTAAAAGAAGGTTATGTTTTCTAATAGTTTTCTTAATGACGCCCCGCTACGGTAGAAGATACTATCATTGTTTTTAAAGCCTTTTGATCCCGGATGCCGGTGGTTGGGATGGAAGGCCAAAGCCAGGATTTTGTGAAGGAGTGAGGCCTAGTGTAAACATATTATCCTTTTTTATGAGTAATATTAATTTATATTTTAATTTTATAAGAAAATTGATTGACACTCTAAAAATATCAGGAAAGACTAGAATTTTAGAACTCTACCGTTTACACATAGAAATTTAAGTAATAATTTGGTTTGAGAAATTTTGTTTTTTTCATTGTTTTTAATACTTTGTTCTTATGTCAATTATTTGATATCTTTGTTTAAAAAAAAACAAGGCCTATATATCTATTAATGATATTGATAGGTACATGAAACCCATTTTTCAAGACATGTTTACAATAACATGTGTTCTTACCGGTTTTAAATACATACTATGTAAGAAAAAAAAATTCCTGCAATTTCTGTTTTTGAGAGGAATGTTAGGCAATAATGGGGAGGAGATACATTATTGTAGTTTTCTAAAGAATATAATAATTTTTTCTAAAATAATTTCTCAGTAAATGTATTTAAGTTACTATAATTTTCTTATTATGTCTTTTTTTTTTTTTTCTTCTTTTAAATCCTGTAAGGGAGGGGCAGGTTCGTAGAGAGAAACTTAGGGGCTCTGAAAGGGGGGGGGAGGATAATTTTGTTGGTTTCCCCTCTCCATTACTTTATGTACAGTTTCCCTGCACCCACAGTTAAAAAAAAAATTATTTAAAGACTAAAAGTTACAGTGGCCATTAACTGTAAACGTTATCTAGAAAAAAATTGATATGAATTGTAAGGCTTCCAATTAATTTTATTAGCAGTAGAGTTGTAACTTCCGTCCTACCATCAGGGTAAACACAAGCATAATGAATGTTTGGGAACTCGGGGATCGCATGAAGGAATGTTTGGGAACTCGGGGATCGCATGAAGGAATGTTTGGGAACTCGGGGATCGCATGAAGGAATGTTTGGGAACTCGGGGATCGCATGAAGCAATGTTTGGGAACTCGGGGATCGCATGAAGGAATGTTTGGGAACTCGGGGATCGCATGAAGGAATGTTTGGGAACTCGGGGATCGCATGAAGGAATGTTTGGGAACTCGGGGATCGCATGAAGGAATGTTTGGGAACTCGGGGATCGCATGAAGGAATGTTTGGGAACTCGGGGATCGCATGAAGGAATGTTTGGGAACTCGGGGATCGCATGAAGGAATGTTTGGGAACTCGGGGATCGCATGAAGGAATGTTTGGGAACTCGGGGATCGCATGAAGGAATGTTTGGGAACTCGGGGATCGCATGAAGGAATGTTTGGGAACTCGGGGATCGCATGAAGGAATGGTTGGGAACTCAGGGATCGCATGAAGGAATGTTTGGGAACTCAGGGATCGCATGAAGGAATGTTTGGGAACTCGGGGATCGCATGAAGGAATGTTTGGGAACTCGGGGATTGCATGAAGGAATGTTTGGGAACTCGGGGATCGCATGAAGGAATGTTTGGGAACTCGGGGATCGCATGAAGGAATGGTTGGGAACTCGGGGATCGCATGAAGGAATGTTTGGGAACTCGGGGATCGCATGAAGGAATGTTTGGGAACTCGGGGATCGCATGAAGGAATGTTTGGGAACTCGGGGATCGCATGAAGGAATGTTTGGGAACTCGGGGATCGCATGAAGGAATGTTTGGGAACTCGGGGATCGCATGAAGGAATGTTTGGGAACTCGGGGATCGCATGAAGGAATGTTTGGGAACTCGGGGATCGCATGAAGGAATGTTTGGGAACTCGGGGATCGCATGAAGGAATGTTTGGGAACTCGGGGATCGCATGAAGGAATGTTTGGGAACTCGGGGATCGCATGAAGGAATGTTTGGGAACTCGGGGATCGCATGAAGAAATGTTTGGGAACTCGGGGATCGCATGAAGGAATGGTTGGGAACTCAGGGATCGCATGAAGGAATGTTTGGGAACTCGGGGATCGCATGAAGGAATGTTTGGGAACTCGGGGATTGCATGAAGGAATGTTTGGGAACTCGGGGATCGCATGAAGGAATGTTTGGGAACTCGGGGATCGCATGAAGGAATGGTTGGGAACTCAGGGATCGCATGAAGGAATGTTTGGGAACTCGGGGATCGCATGAAGGAATGTTTGGGAACTCGGGGATCGCATGAAGGAATGTTTGGGAACTCAGGGATCGCATGAAGGAATGTTTGGGAACTCAGGGATCTCAGCGGTGTTGAGGAACTCGGGGACCCGGCCGTGCCGCAGGTGGAGCGGTGCAGCCTGTGCGCGCTGGAGGGGCTCAGCGCAGACGGGGAGCTGACAGTGTTCCTGAAGGAGGTGCTGTGCGGGAGGCTGCTCACCTGCCACCTGGCCACGCTGGACGACCCGCCCTCCGTCGTGCTCTACGACCAGGCGGCCAACATGAACCTGCGCTTCGCCGAGCAGACTGCCCTGCAGGCCGCCCCCTCGCAGCTCAAGGTGACGCCGCGTCCCGTGCTCCGTGCCGCTGGCCACTTCGTGATCTGGTTTTCATTTCCATCACAAAAACACATTTCAATGTTTCTTGGCTGTCAGAATCGTAACAAATCTGATAATTTGGAAATGCCAGGAAAAATTAATTAATGTTTTCTGAAAGAAATTCAAACCGTATCATGAAGTAGCCGGTGGCATTGCAGTTAAACCTAAAAAAAAGTTTCGGTTCTGCAATAAATTAAATTCTCCTTATTTGTTCAACCCAAAAAATGTTAAAAAGGTAACTTTGGCAGCTAATTATGCAAAAAGTAGGCGCTGTATATTTTTTTTTTCAATTCGTGAAAGTTGAACAGATTGAAAAAGTCTACGCGTTTATCTGTAATTACTGTCAATATAAAATCTTGACCTGAAATGTGGAGGCTTAAAGAAAGCTTGTAACGCATCTAAAGCTGGAGTGTGGTGTCAGCAAGAAGCCACGCCTGCTTGCATGAGGGTGACTTACCTTCAGGTAATTACAGATATGATCAAAGTATTTAATGTAATTTATATCCTCAAACTAATTATAGTTAGTATTTTTTTAACTTTCAAGTTAACATTATTGTACTCTATTAAATTTTATGTCTTGTTGCTTACTATCTTACTACTTTGTACTAATTATTATTTTAAGTATTATATTTGTCCTTGTGATGTCTGTTTTGTAGGGATGTCTTGTCCTTAGTTTCTTGTTTCTTTTTGTATTTGTGTATATTTTGTATACGTCGTGCCCACCGCTAAAGTCCCCGGACTGTTGGTGCGCATGTAACAAAATTCAAATAAATAAAAATTAGTCTTATAAATGAGTAAATTCTGTGTGACTGTCGCATCAGAACGGGGTGCTATTATTTTTTGCATTGTAAACGAAATGAAGTGGTTGAAGAAGGTTAGTGTGTACGGCAGCTGACGCCGGAGAGTGGTGTCGGCAGGAAGGCATGTCGCCGTGCGTGCGGGTGACGCACGTGGCGGACCGGCTGAGCGTGTGCGTGCGCCGGACGGAGCAGTACTTCCAGCTGCTGAGCGGCGCGCTCGGCATGGCCGCGAGGCTCCGGGCCGAGACGCGGCGCAGGAGGTTCGTGGTGAGCAAGAGGGACCTCGGGAAGATGTGCGCGCTGCAGATCAGCGGCGGCTGGTACAGGGTCAAGCTGCAGCGCCAGGACAGCCTCAACGAGGTACTTGTACTGCCGTCTGCCGTTCACCCGTGTCCCTTCGATTACCGTCAGTACAGACCTGTGAAACTCTCCATTTCAAACCCCTAAAGGATAGACTGCATGATCCTCTACGCACTCGTGCAAATTGCATCGGCTGATCGGTTACCGACTCGCAACACCTTTTTGACTGAAATGATCGTGATTCGCTAATTCTCCTGTTAAAGATTTTTCCATTGGCCCAGAGTCCTTCAGACAAACTGTGGCCCAATCGCTGAAGCAAAATAATGTCAAAAGTATTTGGACTCTATCTATCCTATCGCGAAATGAATCCGCGAATTTTACAGGTCTGTAACCATTAGGAAAAGATGGTCTTTTTTCCCCGTCATTCTGGTATGAGAAGACTCGGGTGTTTGTTCACGTTGCATACAAAAGTTAGAGCTTCTACTGGCTGATTATAATGCTTATTAGGAGTCAGCCACCCTTCGGACATTTATTACTAATCGCTTGAGATCCAGTCTCTTTTTATGTGGGCTTATTAGTCTGTTGGGATTAGTTAGTGATTGTAAAAAAAAGTACCAGTGTTTCCTTGTTTAAGAGAGGAAAAAAATGGTTTGTTCTTAATTGCTTTAATGAACAAAACTGTGAAAACTGTTTTTAGTGGAATTTTAATTGGGTGGGTACAAAGCCCAATTTCGTACATGATATATATTTTTTTGTGTTTGTAGAAAAGTTGGCATTCCAGTGTGAATTCGTGAGTTGGATCCATATTCGGAACAACTATTCAGTGGGAACACAATACTACATATGTTTTATTATCATTGTAAACCATATTTGTGTTGTGATGAAACTATATGTTGTGTTGTGTTGTGTTGTGTGCAGGTGACAGTGAAGTTGGTCGACGTGGGTTCGTCAGTGTCTGTTGACCCGTTCACTCTCGTTGTACTGGACAGTATCTCTGCAGTCTTCTCGAACGTGCCTCCGCAGGTGAGTTGTCTGACGGTGATCACTAGAGATCGGAAAAATTCGCGGGTTCAATGACCTCCAGGATGAACTCCATAGTTCTACGTACACTCTGTCAAATGCCACCCACTCATTGGCTGCTGTCTTGTGAGACGTCCCAACGTAGCAGCCTGTATTTCGATAAAGCTTTGGTGAGGCGTTTCTCATTGGCCCAGAGTCATCCAGGTGAGTTGTGAGCCAATAGCAAAAGCAGTACTGAGGTATAACTATTTGTATTTTGGCCTATCGCGAAATGAATTCACAAATTTTTCCTGTCTCTAGTGATCACCCCTAAAGCAGTGCAGTTAGACCTCAATAACACAAACCTGAAAGGACCAATATTTTGTCACTTTGCAATAATGACGTTTGTATTAACCATACTTTTACAGAATTTAATCACAGTTTTTAAATATTTCCTAAATCAAATTCAAATAGAAGTTAAAAATATTTTTCTCATTTATTACATGCATAACATGCCCAAAAAAAAATAAGTAGAATATGCTCATAATTTTATTAGCACCAAATGTAGTTTTTTATTTTATTTTTAGGAATTTTAAATACAATTTTAAGAAGGCTTTACCTGTGGCTCAAATTTTTTTGTATTGTACGACTTTTTAAAGTATTGAAGACAGAAAAATCAAGCAAAAGTTTCAATACTATTTACAAAAAGAAATACTTACATACTAAACAAATTATGTACTTAACACTGTAACTGCTATGTAATATCTAGGGACTGTGAAAACACTTTGCATTAATGAGGATTTTGTATTAACAGTTTTTTTTTATTTATTAATGAGAGGTTTCACAATCTGGGTTCAGAAAACTTTATTGAAAGGTCTTGAAAAAGTCTGTGAAATGTGTATATGATGTGTATATGTAATTATGTATTGGCAGTAGGGATTTGCAGTTGAGATTTTAGGATTCACAAAATTGGACATGGTATCCGTATCAAGTTTTGTTTATAAATAAAGTTTTGATCACATGGTCTTTGAGTTTATGTTTGTAAAATATTTTGGATGACCACTGCTGTCGCAGTCTTCTCGTCGTGCGTAGGACAGTTATGAGGTTTGAGCGGTGACAATAACATACGGCAGAGAAATGAAGATGAAGATGTACTGCAAGTACCTTGAGTGCTTTAAGTATTCTGAAAACATACATTTTTTAGTCATTTTCACACTCCTAGAAATATAGTTTGAAAACGAAATTCGGCAACAGAATTACTCATCTGCCCTCAGCATATTCTGAAATGTTTTTCGCAAACTGACACCACACGAATAACTGGAATACATAGTTTTCAAATCATTTAGTTTCATCTGAAGCTCAGAACACTGTATTTTGGCTCAGGTAGGCAAGGGTCTTAAACACTTGTAGCTTCACTTTGCCATTTTGGTTGTAATTCCTTCTTTGCTGTTTGCATAATGCATAGAGACAGGATCATTTTGTGAACTGTAATAAACCGAAATAACACCTAAAAGCATGTCAACTTACCATATACAGTAACACCGAAATGCCAGTTAATGCACCATTTAGCACCGAAATGCAATCAGAATCATGAAATCAACCAGCAGTTTGTGAAACTTGATTCAAATTACCTAAAATTTAATCTTATATTATAGATAGAAACTTCTGTGAATGTAATTTATTTAGCATGAAGTGTGTACCTAAAAATAAATTCAATCAAATGCAAAAAAAAAATTTAAAAAAATTCATTTTGTTTCATCTTGCATCTCTTATTAGTAGAGACCCCGAAAAATGGTGAAGCGCGAAATTCACGAAATAACGCGAAAATTTGATACTTTAAACGAATTTTGCGACTTTCCTTTGATTTTGACATAGTCGCGAAATTCACGCTTTTTCGCACAAAATAATGTCCTTATGTCGTAAGTTCTATTTATTTACGCCATCATAAACATAGGCGTGAAATAAACATAGACTGAAAGACTAGTGCCGTGATATTATCTTCGTTTTGACACGTTAGTGAAATTCACGTATTTTTATTACTCTGTTTACAAACAGTAAATATTGCCATCGCAAATGAAAACAAAATGTAAAAATTGTCAACAATCGATATGTGCGCACTACCAACATAACAAATTGACTCCACAGTTTTCGTGTTTTGAATAATGGTCGTTTCTGCCACAAGGCGCACTGGTGTCGATTTTTCTAACCTAATTTGATCGCATCGAGCTAAGATGGCAGTCATTTTTGCGTGCACATATCTATGAGTGTTTACAACTACCGTCCACATTTTGTAAGTTTTGTGATACAATTGAATTTGTGGCTAAGATGCCGAAAACTTCGACAATGTTTGATCGCGAAAGAGAGATAAAATTGGATGATTTTATATTTTTGATCAGCGGGACAAAATTATGATGTGCAAGTTCTGCAACGTGCGGGTTGATTGTACACGCAAAGACACGTGCAAAAAGCATGTGGCAAATGACACACACAAAACAAAACAAAAAAGACAATTATTTTGTCAAGCATTCTACCGTGTCTAAACAAATCTTGATAGGCGACAGCGTGAATAAAGCAAACAAGCTTTAAAGTGCAGAAAACAAGAATTTTTTTTCTGATTTTGTTAATATGATGCTGTAAGTTAACATTCCTTTGGAAAAAGCTGATCATCCAGCTATGAGGGAATGGTGTAACACCCATGTTGAAGGTTAGCCTTATTTATTTAGAAATGTTTTCCCCCTCTAATAAAAGTTCATAAGCATATGTAGGCCTACAATATTATCGATAAACTTACCTTTACTTTAAATAAATATGCAAGTACCTCAGATTAACAAACACATAAATAGGATGGATTGCATTGTGAAATGGTGAGCACACCACAATATATTTTTGACTGATTGATTGATGGTTTGACTCTGTAATCCAGCAGTACCTAATCTAGAAAAGGTTAGGTTAGGTTTGGCTAAGAATTGTTTTGAATAAATTAGCCCATTAATATTTTCAGCGATAACCTTATAAATGCTACCTATTTATAAGTATATTGTAAGTTATGTATACATTTTAGGTGCAGGGGATTTGCCATCATCAGCCAACACTCTTAGAGAAACTTATGTCCCAAAAATTGGCCAGGCAAATAAGGAAGCAGTAAGGCTATGAGGTTTTTTTTTACACCGCCAATGGCATAATTTTTTCACAATTTTTTGCTGTCTCTACTGATTGCTTATTGTTACACCGATTTTTTGCACCGCTTGCTAATTTTTACACCGGTTTTTTGCACCGCTTTTGTCATTTTTTTGCACTGCTTTTGTCATTTTTTTACACCGAAATGAGCCAGTTTTATTTACCATTTTCTGGGGTCCTTACTTATTAATAAAAACTTTTTATTTTTTATGACCTTGGCACATTTATCGAATACATAAAAATTTGTCCAATTATTTTAATTTTTCTGAATATTCTCTCCCAGACATTTTTATTTCGTATTATTTTACTGTCTAAGTATGTAAAGGGAAAGTAATAAAGTGACATTTTTGTTTGAAGTAAGTATTAAGAAATTTTAATTTTTATTTATATTTTTTTAAATAATTCACTAAAATCTCCTTTTTTAAAAAACAAAATTGACCTAAAATTGAAACCATAAAATCATGTCCCTAGTAATGAGTGTTTTAAAGAATCTGTGCCAGACCTTTAACGTATAAAAAAAAAATTATGAAAACATGTGTTTTTAGTCCACTCTCCTACAAATACAACGAAATCCAGCAGCAGAACTGCTCGCCGCCTTAAGCATATTCGTAAATGCTTTTCGTAATCAGAGACCACTGTGTGGTATGTTGAACAGTTTTCGTATGACGTGGTGTGTGATGAGTGGCGTGTGTTGTCATGTTGTCGTGTTGTCATTGAGGGCCTACCGGTTTTACGTTTTGTACTGGTTGCGGAAATAGTGGGCGCCACCACGTGAGTGGGCACGTGGACCAGACTGGAGACTCTTATTCAGGGCGTTACGTGGCCCGTGTGAGGCGAGATATTGGCTCTCCTGACCTCGGTGTTGACACCTGTTCCTATACTCAGCCCGCTCTCAGCGTCGGGCACGCTCCTACCTAACCGCAGTGGGCTCTTAGGACGTCCCACACGCCGCTGACTGGAGGAAGGACCCACGTGGCCCCCGAACACAAAAGTCACGTGACTCGTTTAAGTTGGTTTTATTGATACTTTACACGCCCTTCTACACACTCCTCCCTTTACATGATTGAAACGCCCGAGGCACGAATCGGTATAACTTGAGGAGGCGGACCACACACGTGGCTGCCCCAAGCTTTCACGTAGAGAGATGTTAAAAAACTCCTGAGAGTATAAAAATAAATTACAAAACAGCCCCACCGACCGAGAGAGGCCCTGAGGATAAAAAGAAAGCGGTTTGGATAAATTAAGTTTACAGAGCTACCTATCAGTGACGCAGTGGTGATGTCCTCGGGGTGTCTGCAAAGACGTCCGCTCTCGGCCGGCTGAAGTAGGAGACTGGGCTGAGACAAGGCTCATGGCAGAAAACATGGCGTCCTTCGCGCCGAACACAATTACCGTTATCATTTGTAAGACTGCGTGCCCTGGGTTATTATAAATAATAACATGAACCTCTTACAAAATTAATACACACATACCCACGTCCAGATTATCGGTAATAATTACTTGTGCATGGAAAACAGTTTAAATAAAGTCCTATATTAGTTCCACCGTCGCCCGTTAGGGAGCGTCATTGGCCGTGCTTGCACTTGCTTTACTAAAAATTATTATACTTAAGAAATAAAGGACACTCGTTCGGTTGACCTGTCGTAACACTATTTAGGGGTTGAAAAGGAAAGGTTTACAATATTAATTTAATAACATTTAGGGGTGCGGTGCACTGAAGCTAAGCGCCCTCTTGCAGCAGTTCGTGGCGCGCAATTCAAACACCCACACGACTACGTACGTGATGGTACAAATGCCGGGCAGGATAGGTGTGGGAAGGGAAACGGAGGATGACCAGGCTCATGGGGCGGAGCCCCGGCTGACATCATCGTGTTGGCGCAGGCGGTGGAGGTGACCCTGGACCAGGTGCACAACCTGCCCCACGTTCACGACCTGCTGGTCGCCTCCAAGAACCACAAGACTGACCTGGTGATGAAGGTGCTGAGGGCCGACAAGTTGCAGCCCCCGGTGGTCGTGTTCAGGGACCCCGCCGAGCCGACGTGAGTTCCATCCACTTCCTTACGGTCTTCATTACAATACACAACTCACATGACGATTTGGAATGGCGCGCTTTGTAATCACTGCATTTACCCCAAAATAATGTGGGACTGAATATAATGCGACCCCCACACTTAACTTAATCATGAGTTTATGAAATAGACTTAATGGATTGGAAATCACAACTAAAGTACGTAGCACTTGAAAGTGACCATATTTGCTCGCGTGAAGGCCCCGCCCGCGTATACGCCCCCCCCCCCCCCCCCCCCCCTCCTTTTTTAGTAAACATTTTTGAGAAAAAATTTGAAAATGTGTTTTTCTGGGTTTATCTGAGGGCAGAGCAGCTTGGCATGCATCAAACAGCAAGCCATGTATTGTGAGCGGCGGGAGGTGATTTTGTAAGCGGCAGTGATACAGAGACTGGTATTATAGTTTGTCCGTTCTCAGTAGGACCGACGTAAGCAGTTAGTCCTATCTCAAACGACATAAAGATAAAGAAAGCTGCAGGTACTGGTATTGTTTCTAACACTCCTTTGTCTGGTTGGCTGGCTAGTGGCAGGATGGAGGTTAAGCCACGCCTCTGCCTCTCCCTCCTGCCGCGTCGCTGCCTCCCCCACCCTCCCTCATTAGAACAAAGATGCACGACTTGCCAGTCGTTCCGCTGTTTCATTTAATCAAAATTTAATTGGCGTTTAAATAAGTTGTGGCGGTATTTCATTTTGCTTTTATGAAATGTTAGTTTTTCATACCTGAAAAAAGAAAAATCTATTTTTTCCTCCAAATTCGCGTATAGGCACCCTCCCCTTTTTTGGAGTCGAAAATTTGGAAAAAAAGGGGGGGCCTTTACGCGGTAAATACGGTATTTAAGTTATTAAATATGTTCCGTATTTACTAAACCCTTTCTGGTGCCACTTTTGTCAGTAGAGTGATTTACATGGTCTCTTTAAAAACACAAAGCCGCAGTTAAAAAAAAAGGTTTTTAAGACTGTGGTTCAAAAGCAGGGGAGGAGGGGGAAATGTTCAAAAAGCAGAGAATGTGGTGACATAGGGTGGTGGGAGGGTGAAGAGGACGGGAGGGTAGCTATGCCAGCAGCCAGTGAAGAGGAGCAGATAGAAGCCAGTCAGTAGCTCATCTGCACCTCTCCTTCATCCTGCATCTCTCATCTCTCATCTGTCAGCCTGTGCAGGGGTCCAGCAAGCCCCGGGCTAGAGTGGCATGAGTGGTGCAGTTTACAGGCAGTGTGTGTAGTTTTACAACTGTTCCCAGTTTCAATATGCAAGTTTGCAATTATAATGTGACCCCCACTTTTAAGTTTCACATTTTTCGTAAAAAAAATTCATAGCTTTATATTCAGGTAAATAATATTTTTAAGTACAGTCAATTTATATGCTTTGTAACAAGGGTTTACCTTTTACTTGGTTCTCATTTTCTTATTTTCGGAGAAGTAGTTTCAGGGTCCTACATGTCATAAAGTCCCCAAAAGTCACACAAAGTAAGGAAACTGAAGTACTGGTCATGAAAGTCACAAAAGAGCCCCTTATAAAGCAGCAGTGATGCTGGTAATCTGAAACTTTCATTTCCAGCAGCCTTTTGCTAACTTATATTTTGTTTTTTGACGATTCACGTCCATTTATTGTCTGATGTGGGCATCATCTCTGAAATTTTTTAGCTTTCTAACTTAAAAATCAGCAATGTTCCTGCAAAATTGCAGTAAATTTCATATTACATTTGCTCATGTTTAATTTTGGTAGCATAATGTAGATTTATAAACACAAAGTGAAGGAATATTATTTTTTTAATAGGAGGGTAGTTAGGTTAGGTGCTGCATAAAGCACTTTTTTTCGTTCTTTCAGAAATTTAAATATTTTAACAATTTTGTATAATTATTATAGTTGACTTAACCTAACCAACCTTACACCTATATTTTATTTATCTAGTCTACCAGAAGCCACTACACTACATATTTACCAATTTATTTCCTTTAGTATTTGATGTGTGATATGAAAATAATTTTTTAGTGGGATTACAATTTTTGCACTTGCTATTTCAATTCAATATATGTATATTCATATTCCAGAATAATTGGGTATTCGTATTTGATTGAAACAAAAAGCTGATATTTGCGCAAGCGTTCACAGTACACATTTTATCTGGTACGTTATATTGTATAATTTTTTTTCCATGATTTGTTTCCTCTACTTTGTGCTCTTCATTTTTCAGCAGTTCTCCGAAGCCCGTCAGCGAAAGTTTCGCGTACCCGGTGACAGTCAGTCCTGTTGATTCTGTCAGTTCTTCACTCTCACAGTTGTCTCTGAACAGCCCGGTGCACGAAGAAAAACCCAAAATCACGACAGATGATGCTAGCTCTCATGGTGAGTTGTCTGAAAACAAACCACGTTTGCCGTTAGACCTTAACCATTTCTCGTTCTGATCAGTGGCAGACTCTAGAGGAGGGATTGGGGAGATATAGCCCCCCACAAAGTTATGAAAAGATTTGCGACATTTCACAGGGCGAGTTGTCGCAATGTCTTGAATCACGAGGTCCACAGAAAGTGATTCATGTGGAGATTGATAATGTAACAATCCAAACTGTTTGTTGTTGATGTGATTTTTTAATATATAAATTATATTTTATTTATTTCTCTATATTATTCAAATTACATAATAGTAGTCTGTGTCCCCCACTGGTTCTGATGTGTTTAAACTGTAATTAGTCTATATTAATGTTATTAATGCATTGCGCATAATTATTAAAAATCACTGTTATAAAAAAATTATATGTTTGTTTGAAATTTAAAAAATACAGTTTTCAGTTTGCTCTAACTCAAATAGCAGTATAATAAAGTTATACCAAGGTGTTTTGGAGCATGTTTCATGAATAAATTACTGATAAGACCTTGTAACAAGTCACATTCGTGCCCGGCTAACACGACGACTGTTCCTTGCACAAACAAAATCACTTGAAAAAATACCTCAACAACTGTTGCAGGTATAAGGGTGTTTAAATTCGTTTGTGACCGTCAACTGACTTGAAACTGATAACGATAATTACACGTCTGAAATGAATTTCCATTTTTATTATTCTCAGTGACTGTTATTAAATGTGTCAGAGCCGCCGAAATGGCACGACTTTTCGACCCAGGCCTCACGCAACGACTGGACTGAACACAGCTCGGTGCAAAACCCTTAGGAAAATTCAGTTAGCTGGGGACTTCCCGGAAATACTGCCTTTCTATTGGCTAAAACACACATTCTCGCCATTACTATTCAGTGATGCCCCACCCCGCGGGCCTTTCGCCCGGTTCTGTCGCACGTGTCTGCCCTTCTCACACACCTCTGACTCTTTCTAATTTCATACAGAATTCTGGGATTCCCCGGTCAGATATTCCTGCAGTCCGGGCTAAAGAGCAAACGAAAATTGATAAGACAAGCAATAAAGCTAGATAACTAAATGGGTGTTTTGCTATGACTATCCGGAAGTAAATGAAATTGTGTATTTCCAGTTAGTCATAAAATTAAGCTGTAGAAAATTTAATTTTATTTATGAGAGAGAGAGAAAAAACATTGATTTTTTTAAGGTTTTTATTAAACCAAAACTTGTGTTATGTGCATTTTAAAGCAAATTCTGTTAAAATCCGGACTTTCGGTGAACCAGACAGGTTCAGGTCACATCTAATCTCGATTAGCGGGATTCTAGTGTCTACTGTGGTAAGAGTGTGTCGTTTGAAGGAAAAATTGGAGATTGTTATTTGCAGGCAATGAAGACGACCTCAAGTATTGGCAAACTCTCGTTGGAAAACGCTTCAAGGTGTGTGTGTCATCTGCAGATGGGCCCTTGAATATTACGGTAAGTTTTATTATAATACATAACTATTTACAAATGCTTTGGATGATTATTATTACTATCCATTACTTCATTCGTAGTTCAGAACTCAGTTACTACTAAGTTAGCTATAATTTTTGAGTAATACGTTTTGTAAAAGATGCTATTTTTTTCACATCTTAGTAGTTGTTTTTGTTGTTGGTTTTTTTTTTTTTTTAATTTTTATTTTAAAGTGACGAAATATTTTTTAATGTCTAAGTGGGGTAATTGTTGCTAAACAGATAATGGCAAAAAAAAATTATATTAAATTTTTTCCTGGTGGTTTACAGTCGTTTACCGGTAATATTTTATAGTTTATGCGTAGTATTTTTAGTCTTTTATGTTTCCATACGAAAAAAATTGTATTGGTTCTTTGAAAAGTGTAAATAAGGGTGTTATGTTACTGAAGGGAATTTTCAGTGCTTTGTCAGTGCTACATTTTATCTGGCTTCATGATTGAAGCCAGCATACTTGTATTATAAATTACGTGTACATAAGTGAGAAAAATGTTCGCAGGCTTTCACTGCCATTTTCTTGAAGTAGCTTGGCTTCTGGGTTGTAGCCGTGTCCTTGGCGAATAATTCACCGACGTTTCGGTCGACATTGCAGTCGCCTATCTAGGTAACTGCTCCCTGATGGTGGCGACTGCAATGTCGACCGAAACGTCGGTGAATTATTCGCCAAGGACACGGCTACAACCCAGAAGCCAAGCTACTACATAAGTGAGAACCAAATCTGGAAATTTTCAGAGCAGTTAACTAGGGATGTGCGAATCCTTGATTTTCAGTTCGGTTCGAATCCAATTAGAATCCCTGGCAATATTTGAGATACGAATCCTATTCCGAATATTAATCACAGAATAATTAAAAATAACTGATTAATTTAGAAATGTGTGTTCTCTTTTTTTTTTAACTTAATTAATAATAAACACTTTAAAATATAAAAACCAAAACATATTCGATTCTCCAACTCAATCGTAATAAACTGCACGCCACAGGGAAATCTCAGTTTTATAAATGTTTCAGCAAACGAAACCATTTTTTCTCCAATAAATAGCCGAGACATTTTTTTCTTGTAGGTATGTAATTGTTTTTAGTTTATAGTTTGCTATACGACGAAATTCGTAATTATAGTTTAAGCTCTCGAAATCTCTAAATTCTTTTAATGTCACTGTGTTAATTATTTAATTTACATATCTTTCTTTGATACATCATATTATAAATACTACGTAATTGTAGCCTAATTTTGTTTTTCACTGCTAGTATTTTTGAGCCGTATTAAATTAATTTATAACTTTTGTGAATATTCGTAATACTGTTCGAATCCATGTACGTACAACGATTCCGGGTTCGGGTAATTGTGGATTCGAACCGAACCAGAAAATATTGGGTACTCGCACATCCCTACAGTTAACCAAAATGTTCAGTAACTTGGTTGATCAGAGTTGGCAGTGATTGTTTCTCACGCTGCCTTCGAGGCTGCCGTCGTAGACGCATGCTGTACTCCTGTTCCAGTTGCAGCTGTCGAAGAACATGCAGGCCCTGACGATCCTGATGGAGATGGTGCAGGAACACTACGAGTCGCTGACCCCCGCCAAGGGCGACCCGGGCAACATCAATCCCAGGACCGCGTATGCCGCGTTCGTCGACAACTTGTGGTACAGGTGAGGCGTGGTCCGTGGTGCTCCGCTCGACCAGGGGAAGAACTTCCTAGAACGAGTGAAATTATTCTTTGTCTTGAGATCAGGCACAGGTCATGTCTTCACCTGGAACTCCTTAGATGCATTTCGTTTTGACCGGGTTGTAGCGTTGTAGGATCTTGCCCTTCCCATCTTTTGAAAGGAATAAATATTGTGTTTTTTTTATCATTCAGATGGATGACCTGATAATATTGGTTCTAGGTCATGGTGACCTAGTTTTTTTTCATATTTTTTAGGGATGGGATTTTCGAATCTTGGATTCGTCGAATATACCGAATCCTATGGATTCGAGGATTCGTAGGATCCGAGGTGGGATTCGAGGTGGGATTCGAGGTGGGTTTTTAAGAGTTTTAGGTAGTAATTGAAAATTGTAGTGCTGGGCGAAGTTTGAAAATTTCGAACCCGAACCGAACCCTTACGTTCGGTTCGGTTCGAAACCTCTTAAAATATATTCGAAAAACCGAACGTTCGTTTAAAAAAAAAATAAGTTTTTCTAATTTTCTAACCCCCATTTGAGACCATTCACAAAACAGCTCAACAAAATTCTATTACTTGTAATATTCCGACTTTTATCGCATAATCGTCGCCTCAACAGTTTCAAGCGCAGACAAAATAAAAATAAAATTATTAATCGTCGCATAACTCGCATAGCATCTTTTCATATGGGCGCGCTTTGTTTTTTGATTACTTTAGAGAATTTTGTATGCATTTGTCGTACTACGTAATATAAACTATCGTACAAATGCCAAAGGTATTGTATATTATACCTTTAGCTATAGTGCGTATACGAGAAGTGTTGTAAAATCACCAAACATTGCGTACCCCATACGTTAAACTAAAGCGCTTGTACGAGAACTCTCGTATTTCGGCAAAACTAACGTGATCAAGTTAACACAAGACAAATGCGGTAGGAAATGATTACGTAAATTACGTATTTTAAATTACTGGGATGTATTTATTTTCTTTGGCCTTTTTGGTCATAACAGTCAGGTAATGAAAATATTAATATAATCTTGTGTATTAAAAGTACTGGTCCAGTAAATGTTACAGTACGGTACTAAGTTGACTAGCGTAGTCGCGGCAGCCATCATTATTTCTCGTGTTTTCTTTTTTCCGACGCAAATTTCTATAACCACACTTTTTACGTTACGTTTACAATACTATTGTTCTTGAGGTGATTTGCGATGAGCAGGCTAACGTCGTTGAAGTTTTACAAATGGAGAAAAGATAATGACGACCCGGATGACCCAGAACCACCCCAAAAAAACCGTCTAAAGTTTCTTCTAACGAGCAGCATTCTTCCAAGAAAACAGCAACTGCAGACAGCGGGTTTTGTAATGTAGATAGGTAACTTAATTCACATTCGCCTTTTTTTGATGTCCTATTAAAAAGTTTTACTTATTAAAAATGTTAGGTTATGTCTACCACAATAATATGTGGATAGGTAACTTAATTCACATTCGTCTTTTTTTTTATGTCCTATTAAAAAGTTTTACTTATTAAAAATGTTAGGTTATGTCTACCACAAAAATATGTTATGTGGCCTTATGCTGAATGTTCGTCATCTTTATAATATTTTTTTAAAATGAAGGTTAGTGTACACTTAAAAAGGAATATAGTCTTTTTGAAATTTAGATGTAACTTCTTCACGAATTAAAAGTTGGTATTTATATAAGCTAAGCTATATAATGTTTTAATTTTACATATGGATGGAGAACCTTTCTTTCTCACCACTCAGTTAAAGACCAAAATGCTGGTCATCGGTTCATTTTAATTGAAAACAATTATTTCTGTATGAGGTTCGTTTCGGCTCGGTTCGAAACCAGAGAACTGAGGTTCGTCCAGCTCTAGAAAATTGTAGGTACCGTATTTACTCGTGTATAGCGCGCCCTCGTGTATAGCGCGCACCACGATTTTTGCAACAAATTCCAAAGAAAAAAATTTTTTTTTTCCCGTAAATAAATTGTACTAACATTTTGTGGTACCTGTTAAGTAATTACGTATGAAACAAATGATAATTTAAATTGATGTGTGGTGATGCGTCAGGAAAATACTTAAACTCTGCTGTGTAGACGCAAGATAATGAAGCGCTGTATCGTCACAACTGATACGTGGGCGGGAGGAAGAGAGGCAGGCAGGAATGTGACACGGAGGACTAGATGACTCACCGGTAGCAGCTGCGACGAAGCGAAGGAAGTGGGAGGGGGACTGGTGTCAACATTCTCTCTCTCTCTCTCTCTCTCTCTCTTTTATTTTACTAGCTGTAGAGGGGGAGGTCTAAAAATAAACAAGAGACCTGCGAGCTTGCGCGCGCACGTGTGTGTGTGTGTGTGTGTGTGTGTGAAAGAGAGGCCTTGTTGCTTGTGCGTATGTGTGGGGGGCTACGTCACCGGCAGTTAACGACTTCCACTCCCCGCCGCATCTACTCACTTTTTTTTTTTCCGTGTATAGCGCGCATCCTTATTTTTTTCCTTTACTTGAGGGGAAAAAAGGGCGCGCTATACACGAGTATATACGGTATACCTAAACTATATTATAAAGTTAACGGAAATGGCACAAACATTAGATAAACTACGCTGCATTTTGTCAATTAGCATAACTACTCTATCATTTCCAACTTTCAATAATATAACATTGCAGAAAAAAACGTAACTTTTTTTAAATGGTGTTTGTTATACAAACGTATTTTATTGAAAACATAGGAAGGATTAATTTAACAGAGAATTAGACAGATGCAAACTTACGTGTGTGGTTTTTGAAGTTATTTGTCTCTATTTTATATCAGGTGTATACACTATGCACTTATTTTATAATTTTATAAATACACATGTGATTTTTTTTAATACATAGGCCTATGTAATTTTTTAAAATAAATGTGTGATTTTTTTTAATAACATGTGGTGAAGCGAAGTGTGGGACTGGGATTCAAGATTCGATGACAAACACTGAGGATTCGAACAAGGATTCGGATTCGACCAAAATGTGGATTCGTCCCATCCCTAATATTTTTATTATTAATAATATTCTTGTGATAAATTTTGGTATTTAGTTATTTTGTTATTTATTTATAAAAGCCATTTAGATTTCATATTTACCAATTTGCACAAGGTTGACTAGGTTAGTAGTATTTATGTAAATCTAATTTTCAGTATTATATATCATTTAAATGTAGTTATTTTGTGTGTTTTTTGCAATTTTTGTAGAACATGAAGGTATTGTTTTGGTAAAATAAGGGCAGATGTGTGACGCTTTGGCGCCTGCATACAGGCAGTTATTCAACTTCAGAGTCATTCAGGCAGTTTGTGTGTATATTTCTTATATTCGTTAAACCACGGGTGCTCACTCCTATGATAAAGCTGTAAATTTATCAGGTTTTGGTGCCAATCAATCAGAAAGGACTTTGTGATTTGTAATTTTTTTTTTTACAGAAATACCTAGATGTAAGTACAAAACATTTCGCATGTTATTGTGTCCTTGTACAGAGAGGTTGCGTTATGATTGACTGATGTAGCTACCCATCTATCTCCCTCCTTGTGTCACGTCTTTAGTTCTCTCCTCGATGTTGACTGAACAGGTTGCGTTTGACGGGCTGCCGCCTAATAATGATGTAATAAGTGACAAACTGGTTCGGCTGTGCCGTTTATTAACCTTTTATTTCGGACATGTTTATTTTGAATTCAGCGATCACAGTCGTCGGCAATCAGCCCTCATTTGGATCTTTAAAAATGTTGTTTCAGCTGCCATCTCCCAAGGACACGTTTGTCCTTGGTTGTACCATTGACACCAAGCAACCTCGGGACTTTAGATTATGAGATTTGCTTTGTATATGAGTACATATTCTGAACGTTTTCTGCAACACCAAAATTAATAATCTTTCTAATTTTGAACAGGGAAAAATAATTTGTGTTGTTGCTAGGGAAAATGAGATCTTGTGTGAATATCATGTAATGTGGGACAGTGTTTAGGTTTTCTATGAAAAATAAAAATAAATATGCATGAACTTTCTATTAATAGTTTTATTCATTAAAGACGGTTTTCCTAAGTCAAACGCAACATCTAAATCAAAAACAGTTACGAATATTTTTAACAAACATTTTCATAATTATTTTTTAAAAAGTATCTTGTGAATTTTCAAGTCAGGTCATGTTTTATTCAGGCCAATCTGTTTTGTTAGAAAGCATGAATTAATAGTACAAGTGGCACAAGTATTGAGGTTATTTATGTAAATAAATTTTTTAAAGAATTTTGTTACATGTGAACTTATGGTTTCTTGACATTCAGAGTTGGATTTTCTTTCAAAATAGTCACAGCTGGTGTCGGCTTACGAAAGTGTTTTCTTTGAGCTGTTTCATGTCATGTTTTACAGGTTAACTTTTTCATAAACTGATACTGCACCAAAATTTTTTTAAATGTTTGAACCGTTAAATGTGAAAATTGCATAAATATACTGTAGTACCTAGTTCTTATTTTATGCACGAGGTTGTGCAAAAGTTTTGTTAACAACTCTCCAGTGCAAAAGCTTCTGATTTTTGGATGGATATTTTTTACAGAAACTCAGATATTGCCTGTAAAATAGGGTTCTGCCTTGTCTTTTAGGGGGCCTTTATTGTCCAGCTATTATTGCTGGTGGTTCTGTCCTGGTTACCATCGTTGAAAATGAAGTTGTTGAAAAGTGTATATTTTTGTTGGTCAGGGTCCGGATAGTTGGGGTGAGCGACGATAAAGTCATGGTGTTCCTCGTAGACTACGGCTCTGAAGCATCCGTCCCGCTTCAGCAAATCCGAAAACTGCCGAAGGAACTCAGTGAAGAAAGGCTGCCTTTTCAGTCTCTCCGTGCAGAACTGAAAGGTTGGTAATAAAAAAATTATTGTAATTAGCTTTTGTGATTTTTTCAAGTTGTTACTTAGATTTATTAATTTATTGTTTATTGTTTATTTGATTCCTTCATTCCTTCACAATGCAGCTAAAATAGGACCACAATGCAGCTAAAATAGGACTATGTTGTCAGGTAACCCAGCAATTTATTTTCTCATGTTTACTTGGCGTTTAGTGTTGTAAATAGCTTAGTGTGTTTTTTTTACAGGTAAAAAATATTTCAGATTTCAGTAGCACTTGTTTAATATTTTTTACTCCTGATATTGTTTTGTCACAAAGACAGTTTTAATTTTCCTGCATTTTGGAAAGGATTTTTTTTTTTCTGTAGTTGTGTTAATACATTTCAGCTGCAGTAATGACGTAAGTTAATATACACTAGCGTCCCGTTATAGCGAGGTGTCACGGTTCCCGGTTTGATCCTCGCTATAACCGAATTGGACAGAT
Organism: Bacillus rossius redtenbacheri; assembly: GCF_032445375.1. Taxonomy (NCBI): domain Eukaryota; kingdom Metazoa; phylum Arthropoda; class Insecta; order Phasmatodea; family Bacillidae; genus Bacillus; species Bacillus rossius. Next base: position 379,099,425 of record NC_086330.1, read on the forward strand.
TTATGCCCCCAAAAAATAAATATTAACAGAAAATAGCATAAAAATTGGGTTTAAACCTGTATAGTTGGAAAATAACAGGTTATATTAACGAAATCTTAATTTCTGTGAGCATATGTGTGAAATCTCTTTAAAACGATACCCCACAAGTACGGATGCGATCACCGATTGCTTCAAAATAACCAGAATACCCTAACACGCCACGTAAGTATAGCATCTCAGCCCGCAATTGACTACTCGACTGGGCCCGCGACCGACGCAGCATTGTCCTGCTATCTATTGTCGACGCGGGCTGTCTGCTGGCGGTCATGTTGGTTCGGGATGTAGCTAATAGGCGGCGCTAGTGTAGCGCAACGATTTAATTCCTTACAAAAAAAGCAGGAGTGTAGCAACGCACGTACGCCTCAAACGAAATAGTCGCTGGAAAACTATACTTTTTTCATTTAAAGAAACCTAACTTTTTTAGAAAATAAATTTGGGATTAAACTCAAACCAGACAGATACCCCAACAACTGACCGAAACAAAAGTTACAAGAAAATTGTCCTAGCGATTCGGAAATAAATACAGTAGTGCCTACTATTTGTCAGATAGTAAAATAAATAATGTGACGTGTTTGTAAACGTGTCACAACTGAAATAATTTCAAACAAGTTTATAAATATATGTGTATTATTAACGCGATCAATTAGCAAAAAGTTTAAAAATGGCTCTGACTTTTTTGGCCTAACATTGTTATAAACAATGTTATTATTCGTTAATGAAAATGTCCCAACAAATTAATTAAGAGCATCTATATTAAAAAAAAGTGCACATTGTTATGTTTAATGGCGGGAAAAAATAGATTTAGTCTATTTTCTAAATAATAAGAAATGCGTATAAGTATAATGTATATTCAAAGGCTTGGTTTATTCGACTCGAGCATACCTTGGCCTTGAAGCCAGCCAGTGATGCTGTGACTGTGAAGTCGCATGCACATATAACTAATGGAATTTGATAAAAGAAAGAAAGGACGGGATTCTATTTTTCAAGCCATGCACTTAGGTGGCGACTGCAGGGCTGAAGAATGTGACAGGTGTCAACGGCAAGATGTCTAGTGGCGAGCGAGGGGGGTGGAGATTAAGCAGACAAATAACAAAAGCGCTCCAAGCAATCACGCCGTAAATTCCTCAAAAATACCTCGTTATAGCCGTGTTCTCGCTATTACCGTGCTCGCTATAACTAGATTCTACTTATAATAATAACTAGGGTTGTGCGGATATTCGTAAAAATGAATAGTTGCGAATAGCAGTTAATGTACTATTCGCATTCAGAGGTTGAATATTAGAAATAAAAGTTGTGAATAGTAATTACAAGCATATCTATGAAGTATCTAGTGGTTCAAAGTGATTCATTTTCCAGTTAATTTTTGCGTGTTGTTTCTAATCTATCAATATATTGATATTATCGTATATCGCTCGTTCTGGGTGCTCTTCAACATCTTGAGATGATGAAAACATTGAAAAAAATCTGCCATTTAACAAGGATTGTTGTTTCATAATCGACAAAATTTCAGAAGAGACGGGAGTGAGTTGGAGCTCGTGCCAGCGGATTTTGACAGAGGATTTGCAAATGAGACGTGTTGCCGCTAAATTTGCTCCTTGCCTTCTCAAACAGGATCAAAAAAAAAAAAAATTCAATTGAATTTTGAGCCAGGACTTGATGAAAGATATTGAAAGTTGTCCAAACATTTTTGACCAGTCATCACAGGTGATGGGAGTTGGTGTTATGTATCTGCTTAAGTATCTGTGGCGGAATTATCGAACCGACGAGAGCGGCTGTGACGCGTGGCATCATCCCGGGCCGACCCGACGCCCGAAAAGTGCAGAAAGGCGGCACACATTCACGGCACTCCGCGCGGCGGCCTGCAGAATTCCCGAGGCTGCTCAGCGATAGATAACAGCATCGAGGAAGGACAATGCGGGGCGGCAGAGGGGGGAGGGGGGTAGCGACGACCCTTGTAATCCGGCCAGGCGCGCATACGTTAAGTCAGTGGACGGCACGTGACATGACAGTGACAGTGCAAGGCTACCAGCCAGCTCCGAACCTGGCATCGCCGTCTGGTGTCTCGCTTTCATAACAGCATTAGTAATTTCTTGTATATTATTTAATTTTTGACCCTTGAGACCTAGATTTGGATTCGAAAGGTATATTCGAGGTTCTCTTTGGGATTCGAATTCTAAATTTGGTTTCAAGTATGGGAATTAACCCATCCACTAGTCAAAAGTATTACTTTTAATATAATTAAAGTGTCCATATTAGATATTGCTTTTGTCAATGTTCATATAAACGTGATCTTGATGTAGGGTTGTGTGCATGTTAGTTTAGTATTATGTATATACTATATACTGTAAATACATTCCACTATTTTCTTTTTTTCAATGCGATGATCTATTTTTTTTAAATTTGTTAATTAAAACTTCTGCGAGAGTAAATCATTTCTTTTTGAAATATTGTTTTGTTAGGTTCTCTACTCAATCAAAAAGTGTCTTGAGTGCAGAAACGTCATAATTTCTTAGATGTTTATTTTATCTTCTTGTTTTCTTTTCCTGATTATGTATTTGGTTGTTTTTAGGTATTGGGTGATTTTAAATATAATGAAATCAGTAGCAGACTTTTGAGGTGTAGTATTTGCACCAGTTAATTGGTTACTTCATGAGGACATTTGAAGTTCTAGAAAATGTCACTAATTTTCATCTTTGCAATATTTAAGGGGGATATGCTTCTGAAGTTAATTAAGAAAAAAAACAGAAGGCTGTAAAATGTGCCTGAAATGTATGTAAGGAAAGTACTGTATGTGGTAGTTTTTGTTCTGTGTGAGGGAAATTGGTCCCAAATTATAATCTGTGGCATTATTTCTGCCTGCCCTGATCCCTATGAAACAGGAAGTTCCTATAGTTTTGGGCCAAACATCTTGTGAGCTGTCAGCCCGTGAGCGAGGAACGTGAGGAGGCGAGACCGCAGGGGAAGGAGGGGAAGGGGAACGCGTACTAGCGGGGCGCGGCCGGGAGGCCTGATAATAATCTTGGGCAATGCGTTTTGCTTCAAGCGCAATACTGTTACCGGTGCCGGTAACTTTCTTCATTGTTTAGTGAGTTTATTTTCTTTGATGAAGTATTTATTCTTCTGTTTAATTAGAAAATATTCATTTTTATTGGTTTTGGCCACACTTGCGGAATGAAAAGGGGAACTATATTTTGTACTGTCGCGTGTTCGGTGGGATCGTGCCACCCGCGCAAAGTTTGACCCTCCTTGGGGCAAGAGTGTGAGGACAGATTGTTGACCGCAGTGTTGCTGGAAGAAAGCAACAGGGCGGTAACAATACCCATTCAAAACATGTTGACCATGTAGTGCTGAGCAAGTGATGCGTAGATACACGCGCCAGCATCATTACGATGGTGGATGTTTCTGGAATAGTTGAATGTGCAATGCCGGGTTGGCGCTAGTCGGTTCCGTCGAGGGCCGGTCCGTTTCCGCGGAGCCGCGGAGCCCAGCTCGCAGGACACTTGGCTGGCGGAACAGTGCGGTTGTCGGGGGGAAGCGAGTTTCATGGTTGGTGCGCAGGGGCTCGGGAGCTCGCGCTGACTCCAGAGGACTCGGCCGGGGACCTGGGGCTGGTGCCAGGGAAGACGCTCATGTGCAAGGTGTGGTCCGTGGAGAAGGACTTCCCGTGCTCGGCGCGCGTCCAGGTGGACCTGAGCGACGAGAACGGTGACTCCGTGCTGGACCTGCTCTGTGCGGCCGCCAGCTCCGACCGATGAGGGCATCGCCGGCGGCAGCTCGTACCGTAGAATTCCCGTTTTATATTCCCCTTAATCACTCCTTTGGTTTGTATCGTTTCCCATTCCCATTCCATTTTATGTTCCCAATAATCACTTCTTTTGGTTTGTATCGTTTCCCATTCCCATTCCATTTTATGTTCCCAATAATCACTTCTTTTGGTTTGTATCGTTTCCCATTCCACACCCTACCTTATGATGAATTTTTTTTCCCATTATCTTTGCACTTAAAGGAAAATGTTCGTATAGTGGCATTGAATAATAAATCTATTGAGGGTTCCATGTTCCGTCCGAAACTAGGCGACGACTAACGGTATGTCTGTACGTATTTATCTTCCATGTGCTGGAACGATTGTTTAAGTTTGAATGAAACCATAATGAGTGGCAGTTCTAGTTTTGTTGCAGACATTTGGCAAAATTGTCTGTTTCTGATTTGTAGTCTGGTGAATCCCTTAGCTAAGGGTTTACGCAAATAGTGCACCAAACTGCTCGCAGTCTTACCAACTACCGCCAAACTCGAGATTTCAAGGGATGTGACACTCACATCCACTGATGTTCTCTACATTCAATTGGCATTTGAATCAGGTTGTATTTTGTATATCCATAATAAGGCTTTAAGAGTTTTGGTATAAGGTTTGTTGAAAACATAAATATAGTTCAAATTAAAAGTGAAATAGAGAAACAGATAACTGAATAACATTTTTACCTAGAAGATAAGCTATAAGTGCAATTAAACTAAGTGATTTTAATGTTTTTCATAACTATTTTTAATATTTCGGGATTCATAACCAAATTTTTATTTTGATTGCTAACTGTTTTAATTTCTATTCAACTTTAAAATGTATTTTTTTATGTACCAATTTTCTTTATTTACATTTCTTTGAATCTCCGTAGATATTACAACTCATGTTTACATATTAGTATAACCAACTGTCAATAGGTGGTGTTAACAATAAAAATAGTCAGATATCATCCTTCCGTTAGAAATACGTCCCTTTCATTGTAGCAACATTTTCTAAGGGATGTTGGGATGTGTGTGATTTAGATACATCCCTATGTATTCAGAAGCAGCCATTGAGTTTAGGTCTATATAAGTATCACAACAATTATAACATAATTATTTTTTAATTTATTATTAACTGTTATAAAGTACTCTTGAGTAACTGTGGGAAGTGTTTGGTTTTTGTTCAAACAAAGTTAAAAAGTGTTGTGTTGCTTCAGTGATTGAAATTTGCGCTGTCTTTCATTTATAATTTCCCCTTATCTTTCCACTTCCCCCCCCCCCCCCTCCTTGAAATACGTAAAATAGGGGTTCTACTGTATGTGCTTTTTTTAAGCTGTGTGCAATTTAATGTATGTATTTTGTAATCCAAAGTTCCTGAATATTGTATATGACAAGACTATTTTTTTACTGGACGAATGTGATACGTGTAAACACTGTGCATGACTTATTTTGTAATGAGATAGAGACCTGAGTTCACTTATATGCATAAGATCGTTATATGTGAGTGGCTCATGTACATGTAGTTGTGAAATTGTCATTTCAGTCTACAAAAAAATTTAGTTGTTTTCACATGTAACTTGTGATATGTACAAATTGTATCATGTTAAGGGTGTGATTTTAGAGTTGGTAATTTCCTCAGAATTGGATGTTTAAAATTTGTATGCTTGATATTTCGAAAATAAAAATAAAATCTGTTCAAACTTTGCAACTTGGTTTTAAGAGACATAACACATGAAATAAAAATATATGGATTAATCATAATGTAAATGTAAAAAAAATTAATTTAAAAGCATTTTTCCTGCCAATTTGTTTAGCAGCCAAATGTATGATTTTATCTGTGCATTGTGATAAATGCTCTACAGTAACTTTCTATCATAAGGTTTTTTTTTATTATTATAAATTTTTTTAGCAAGGTGAAATATTAGTCCACAAATTTATAGTAGCAGCTAGGGAATTGTTGGGCTGTGTTGAAAAGTTTATCATGCATAAAGAGTGGATGGATAAGGCCTCGAATGGAACTGAGATGAAGGAACAGATAAACCCTGATAAAGAATTCACTGGCAGCTGAGTAAGAAAAATAAGAACACTTTGACTATATATTTTACTAAATCTGCAATTATTATGTTTCTACCAATAAATTACTTTTCTTTTGAAAAATTAATTGTTAAGGTTATATGTGCTTATTATGTGTACATTCCCTAATTTTTATTGTTAATTTTGTAATATGAAAAAAATAAAAAAATAAAATAAAATGTTGTTTAAGCTTTTATTTTGACACCTGTTTTCAGAAACTTATTCCTTTGGTGTTTCATTTTAGTATTAATTTAATAAGCATGATTCCGATGTTACTATTAATTTGCTTTTCAAAAGCTTTTTGGGTACCCAAGATAGCAATACCCGTACTTATATACCTGGGAATGTATTTAATTGCAAGTCATTAATTTTTTGGGGGTCTGTTGGAGCAAAATGTCGGATGTAAATATAAAAATTCTTGAGGAAGGATTCAGATTCGAGTAATAAGAAAGACCTGTTTTTCAAATGGTTACTTGAAGTGGAATTACTTAGTGTCTCAATTGACAGAGTTGACGTTTATTATGGCAATCTCGGATAACATGGATAGAAAAAAGAATTCTCTTGTTTTCTCGCTCGCCCGATGGCATTATTTTTCGGAGTGATTTTTTTTCCTTCAGCTTTTCTGCAGTGTAGATTCTTTCGCATCACTTCATGATCTGCCCAACCAGGGATTGGCATTGTTAATGTTACTTTTCTTTAGGCTTTCAACAACAGTTAGATCATTTTCTAAGACTTCAAGCAAATGTTTCGACAAGTCTTTGTTGGTTATGGAGCTTTAGGTTGGCTTGGATAATACGGAACCTCGGTTAGTCGAAGCCCTGTTGATCGAGAGGCTACATCTTCTAAACGTTCTACAAACAAAGTAAACACATTTTTCTGTATATTTACTTACATGAGAATTTCTCACAAAAACAAGGTGCACAAAGTCCACTCAAAACATTTCTGTGGAGGGGTCACAGTGGCTGGGTGGTTCAATCACTCACTTCCCGGCTGGGTGATCCGGGTTTAATTCCCGTCCGGGCAAAACCTGGACTTTCTTCGCAGCAGCTGATGTTCCAGTCAATGATCCATTCTCACTTCCTATCACTAAAGCACGTGTCTTGTTTCCACAATGTTTGGGCTGTCATAAAAGACAAGGTTGTGTGGTTTAATTTTTAGGCAAATATCATTTTTAAAAGAGGAGATTTCAGTGCTATTGTATTAAGTTTTTGTGAAGTCTGTTTATTATTAAAGATTGCACATTTTCAACGAATACGACACTCAAATGATAAATGACACTAACTTCGCCAAAACAGTGACCAATTAATGATGCACTTTTACAGCGTGTTAATTTGTAACAAGCATGTTCAACTATTGGAAACAGTAATAATTAAATCATTAATTATATCTGTGATTGAAGAATGTACCAACATTGTAATACAAAAATTAGTTATCAATAACAGTTGCAATATCAAAATAAGCAAAAAAAAAATTCCATTAATTTACATTCTTTGATTGTTGACTGGAATGATCGTGATTCGCTAATTAAAGATTTTTCATTGGCCCAGAGTTCTTCAGATAAACGGTGGCCCCAATCACTGAAGCAAAATAATCTCAAAAGTATTTGGACTCTATCCTATCGCGAAAATTTTACAGGTCTCTACTGATTATGTATGAAATGTGTTGTTGGGGGGGGGGGGGGCTAAAGTTTTAGCAAGTTAATTGGCGCCACCGTGTCTAGGGGACTCAACCCCAGGGCGTGATGTCGCTCGTCCAGGGACGTGACTCATTTCTCCCCGACCTGCCTCGGGTGGCGGCGAGCGAAGCGACTGGGGAGAGACATGGCTGCCGAGGTGGTTCGCCAACAACCATAAGTACCGGTAGGTGAACCCGAGTCGTGCCACGGGTGTGCGTCAGTTAAACACTTAGAGTAAAATACGCTTGCAATAATCAATCCATACTTAAAAACTCTTTAACAATTTATGTAAAACAACTATGGTTCAGATTCATGACATTTAAGATGGCAACATGAGAACACATAAATTTTGCTTGTTAGTGATGTTAGACGTGTACACAGCACTGGCAAGTACTGAAAGACTCGCTCACATTTTTTATATATTTTTTTTGACGTGACGTCTAATAAATCGATGAACGCCGGCTGCATGCACAAAAAAGGATGACTCATTGTCCCGTTATGCTGTGTCCCGTTGCGCTCATTGTACGCATGCGCCGCATCTATCTCTCTTCCACTCGATTGGAACAACCATCGATTTGACTTTTTCGAGGCACATTCAACTTGAAACACTCCCATTCGTTTCCTACTTTTCCTATCATCGTCCTATCCTTAACAGAATAACACAGATTGGAAAAAGTTAAATAGCAAACATGTATAAAAGTTATAGTTAAAATAATCTCTTCGTTAAAGTAATAAACATATTTGAATTAATGAGTGCAAATAAAAGTAAATTTATCAATTAAATTGTAGATTTCATTTCACTCCTTTGTATCCATACAAAATAGTGATAATTCAATAAAAATGATTCAATTTTATTCATAAAAGTATGCAATCATTTCATCAATGTTTTGTTATGATGTCACGTTAAACTATCGTCCGTAAACCGACTTTACAGACAACCAATTTTTTTATAACTTGTGGTGCATGCAGTTCTAATGGGAATGGATCCTACATTGTCATCTTGAGATATTGTTGTAATTGACTTTTGGCTACAAGTTATCTGATATTTGCTCAAGTTTTTTGTGTTCTGGGTGTGCAAAAAAATTTTTGTTATTTCAAGCAAGTTGTCTGTAAAAGACCAGTGCTGCTGAAAGAAAGTTTTTATTGATTCAAAAGTTTATCATTTATGGAAATAACTAGTGTCTACAGATGAACAGATGTAACACAGTACGGAGGGCCCAAAAACCTTGTGTAGGTACCTGCCGGCTCTCGTAAAGTGAACAATGAAGGGCAATAATTAAAGACCGGTAGGGATGAGCTATGCACAGAGATTGTAACTTACTGAAGGTCACCTATAAAGTTGAGGTCTGGCAATTTCTCATCCAGAAATATTTTTGCTTAATTAATCAACTAAGCTTATTTTGTTTTAAATTTGCTTTATTCTGTAACATTAATAAATTTATCTACACCAAAATTTGTACCGTATTGTACATACATAACTTTTTTTTATCTGGCACAGCATAAAAATTTTATAAATCAATTTTCATCACAAAAGAGTTTGTTAAGCCGATATCCATCTTGAATTTTTTTATATATAGAAAGAAACCCTTATTCTTAACCAAATGTTTATGATGACTATTCATAGATCAAAATTTTATCTTTCCAAGTCTAGTTTAAACCACTTCCAGTCATACCTACATACAATAACAGAGAATATATTCCAGACTTCCGGACATTGCAACACATTAAACTATCTGGTGAGAGATAGAGAGATAACTTAGCCTTTATAGATCCTGTATCTCTGAAGGTCTACTAATCATACATGATACACACCATACACCAGTACTACACATTATTTTCTTTCGTACGTAAATTTGTCAAGTGTATGTGGACATTCCAATTTCATGCTTGAAATTTACTGGGCATTAACTTTGTCCAAATTTTTAACAGTGACTTTGGATGTACGGAATTCCTCCTGGCTTCAACCTTCTCTGAACCTGTAACGAGTTATAACGAGCACTTGTAATCTCTGATATCATTGGTGATTGAGACATTGTGTTTTCAGTAGATAACCAGTGGTACAACCAGTCTGCTGATATCAAAACCTGTAGACCAGCTTTGGAGACAGTTCTTCCTCCGGTGCTCACTGAACGCCTCCGAGGGAAAACAAGTATGAGGATCAAGGCTATGAACATCCTCTGCCTACCTCTGTGGCAATTGCTACTGCTCTCGGGTGAGATTCTTTGAGCAGTTGAGGATTGTATTTTAGAACAGTGGCAGCCCTGGGCTTTGCAGGGGCTTAATTCTGATTAGGGTCTCTACCTGGAGAGGGTAGGGACCATCCAAAAAATACGTAAAATAAACTCTTTTAAAAAGAACATTTTTGTAAGCCAACTTAGAACTTAAATTTGATTGATGGGTTTGCTAATTGTATCTTTATAAATTGTGATATGCTTTGTTCGGATAAATTATACTCTTGATTATTTTTACAAATTCTAACGATCAAAGTCCAGATAAACTGCTTCGCTGTATGAGGCAACAAAGTCTTTGAAAGTTTTTCCTATTTGAAATCATGAAAACTCAATGGAAATTATTGATGTGTGTAATTGATTTTCCAGCACTTTCAACTGCATGCTAATAATAATGATTATTTTTCATGGGAAATTAGACAAATCAAATCTGTAGAAATAAAAATTGTAAATGTTTGTTTGTACAAAATAGCTAATCTCTGAAAGTTCTTCACTGATTGCTTTGAAATTTTGGCACGATAGATAAAAATATAGATAGGTAAAAATATATATTTTTAAATTAATGTTTGTTCATCTCTATAAATAAAGATATAGATAGGAAGATATAGACACAGAGATAGCTAGAGGAAGATTTACAGATATATAATGAGATATATTAAGATATAGATAAAAACATAGATGTATAGAGCTAGAGAGAGATGTATATAGAGAAAACTAGTGAGATTTATAGAGGCACATATATAGAGAAATAGAGATGCTTGTATATGTGTACCTACATACTTCAAACAAATAACAAAAAAATTGTTTGCTTGGCCCTGTTTTAGAAAACACTATATACATAGTTAGAGTTAGGGCTTTCAAAGTAGGTATTCATTGCATTTTTTTTTTTCTTTTTCCAGAGTGTGAAAGCAAGGTGGTAACAAACATTACAGCAAAGAATGTGACCTTTTATCTATTTACATCGTGAGTAACTCAAAGTGGTAACATTTGTAATAGCTTCTATTCTGTTTCTGGCAATTTACTGCTCAACTCCTTGGATCACCGTTTTTTTTTCGCCCTAGTTCTGTGCCGTTTTGTTGTGTTTTTTTTATTGTTCGTGTTTTCATGTCGTAGTTTGTGTCTCGATTTTGTCTGTGGGTTGCGTCCATTCCTACTCCTGCAGTAACGGTATCCGACACATACATGACTTTATGAAGTGTCCTGTATTTAAGACCACAGAAAAATTTATGTAAGATTAGAAAGTCATGAAATCATGGTGTAAGAAAAAAAATAATCCTGCAACAGGGAAGTTTATTTATTAGTTCAGATAACATGTATGGTAACTGTTTTAATGGCATTAGATTTTCTTTTCCATGGAATTTTGTGAAGAAATACTTAAGTGGTACTTTTTTGACGTGACAACGTCTAATAAATCGATGAACGCCGGCTGCACGCAAGAAAAAGTGTCCCGTTACGCACATTGTCCCATTATGCTGTGTCCCGTTACGCTAATTGTACGCTTGTGCCGCAGATATCTCTCTTCCACTCGATTGGAACAACCATCGATTTGACTTTTTCGAAGCACATTAAACTTGAAACACTCCCATTCGTTTCCTACTTTTCCTATCATCGTCCTATCCTTAGCAGAATAACACAGATTGGAAGAAGTTAAATAGCAAACATGTATAAAAGTTATAGTTAAAATAATCTCTTCATTAAAGTAATAAACATATTTGAATTAATGAGTGCAAATAAAAGTAAATTTATCAATTAAATTGTAGAATTCATTTCACTCCTTTGTATCCATACAAAATAGTGCTGATAATTCAATAAAAATGATTCAATTTTATTCATAAAAGTGTGCAATAATTTCATCAATGTTTTGTTATGACGTTTTCACGTTAAACTATCGTCCGTAAACCGACTTTACAGACAACCAATTTTTTTTTACAAATTTTTTTTTCCTTGGTCAGGCGCAACCCTAAGGTTCCAACTGTGATGAAGATCAACGACAGTGCCTCCCTCGGCCACTTCAACGCCAGTCTCAGCACGGTCGTGGCCGTGCACGGACAGAACGGGCACGGGAGAGGACTCGACGCCATCCCGCACGGTAACTTGGCGCAAGTGCAGTTGTGTGCGGTAGCCATTGCTGCAACTTCAAGCTCAAGGGCCCCGCCTAGTCAGGGGTGTTAACTGTGTTAGTGAGGCGACACACTCCCTGGTGCTCGTAGCGCGGTGTTTTCTCCAAGCGCGAGGCCCCGGACTGGCGCTCAGTCTTCTTGTCGTGCATGGCACAACTGTGAGATCTGAGCTGTAACCGTAGCATTACATGGCGGAGATATGAAGGTTTAATACATGTCCATTGATGAGTGTATTCATGAATCTTACTACTGCCACCTGCCCTCGTGACCTTATAATATGCACTTATAATATGCATGGTGACGACGCACATCTTTTTTTTTTTTTTTGACGTGATAACGTCTTGTAAATCAGTGAACGCCGGCTGCACGCACGAAAAAGCATGACTCATTGTCACGTTCCGCCTGAGCCAGAGCGTGCAAGAACCGGCCAACCACCGTGCGAGAAAATCTTCTATAATATCAAACAGGTTAAATGCGAGCTTTTTAACTAATTGTTCGTTATTATATTTAAACAAATTAATTAAATTAAATTGGCGAAAACTGTAAATAATATTTGAAAATTAAAAAGATTGCAATTTTTCATCAATGTTTTCTTATGACGTTATCGCGTAAAATTATCGTCCGTAAACCGACTTTACAGACGACCCCCTTTTTTATCTATTTGTTTATAATCATTAATGTGTCTAGGCTCGCTTACATGTATATAAAATGGCTTGTGGAGGATAATGATCTCGCACGTGTGTTGCTCCTGCAGGCTACCTGTCGAAGGGGAGCTACAACGTGATCGAGATGGACTGGAGCGGCCCGGCAGCAGGCGTCTACGACAACGTCAAGTACCTCATCGAGCCGGTGGGCAAGGTGGGGGCGCAGTTCCTGGACTACCTGGCGTCCCAGGGGCTGGACCTGGGCCGCGTGCACCTCGAAGGGGTCAGCTTCGGAGGCCAGGTCGTGGGCATCATGGGCGGCAACGTGAAGGCCGGCCGCGTCGGCAGGATCACAGGTGAGCAAGACAGTCACTCCCTCATGACTCCATCATCGGTCCGAGCAGAGGGACCTAATTTTGCAATTTCGAAATACAAAAGTTGCACATTAGCATCTTTCCAATACCCTAATTTTTATATAAGAAAGGAACCCAATTTTATATGGAACTTCTGTCGTGATTAAATTTTTTTAAATTTGTGAAATTATTTTAAGTACTGCCATTTTGAGTGCCATATTTTTTTCTTGCAAATTGAAAGTTAATATTAAATTATATTGAATTAATTTTTCATGTTTTCGAAATCATATAACTTTCACATGGGTAGCTTCTATTGAAAGCATTTTTGTCATTCCGAACTAATGACGACTTTTCAGTTTTACACCTAGTTCGCAGTTCGCATTCACACAGTATCTTCGCGAGACAATGCAACTAAGATTCAGTCAATTTTGTTAGTTATTCATTTGAAACAGTATTAGTAACTCATTCTCTATGAAGCCTGCTAGTTATATAATTTTTTTGAAAAAAAACTCGGTTTACATTGTGTACACAGTTCGCAAAATGTTAAGATTGTTGTATAATACAATATATTTCAGCTCTTCATCCATCCAAGGTGAAAGCATAAGTAGTTCACAAAATTTTTTGTTGTGTCTAGTTCTGAATTTTAATTCGTAACTGTATCATAAAATACTAAGTAATTTACGCAGCGGTGCCCCCCCCCCCCCCCCCCCTCAAACACTATGACTCACCGCCCCCCCCCCCCCCCTGAAATTTTTTATGCCATTTTCTCAATGATTTACTCAATTATTTTATAATATTATACTTTTTTAGTATTATATTTTATCACATTTTGCATTAATTAAAACTGATTTTCTAATATAATTTTGGTCATATCAGGTAATATTTCCATCCTGAACCAACAGATGCCAAACTGCTTTTGTTGAGGAAAGTGCGGGGTTGCCAATTTGATTTACAAGATCCCTTTCAATTATCAAAGCACCAGAAACATATTTTCACATTAGAAGCTATAATTATGTAAATACATTTTTCTCGTCTTTTAACCATTTCCCCCCCCCCCCCCCCCCCTGAAATTTTAATGACGCAGTCTGCGTCGTTACCCCCCCCCTTGTGGGCACCCCTGATTTACGTACTAGTTCAGTGATGGCCAAGTGTCAGCCAGCTGGCTGCATTCGACACGCGACATTGTATCGTGCACCCTGCCTAAAGAATCTTACACTAAAGAAATATCAGGTAAACTGTTTTGTATAAAATTTATATGTTTGCATTCAAGTAGAAAACTTTATGAGCAGACACTGCCACGAAGCCAAAGAAATTTTGAAAAATATTATTAATTTTTTTTGTAATGGGTGTTTCATGGTAGTTATTTATAGATTTCAAATTGTTTAGTTCTTTAAAATACTGTTTTAAACAGACTTATTCTCAGATTATTCATAAACGTGCCACATATTGTATTTATTGGTTATCCAACAAAATATTACGACATAAAAATTGTTATAGAAAATTTAATATTTACTCAAATACATCTGGCCCTCTGATTATTTTTAAAAATGATGTTTGACTCTCGTAAAGAGTGAAGTTGGCTATCACTGCTTGATTGCATTGTGGAAGTAAATGGATGATTGCTCTCTCTTTCCAACACACGCTACTGCCGTAAGCGTTGTCCCTGTTTCCGAGTGCTGTGTCGCCAAATATCAGACGTTTTTGAAATTGATAGGTGTGTGACATTATTTTGATTTCTTTATCACATGAACATTAAAGTTTTCCTATGAATTCGTAACAGTAGATGTGTTTGAATTGTTTAGTGTTTTAAGTTAAAAAAAGAGGTGGATCTATTACAGATTTATGAGCATGATAGTTTGAGAATGTTATCAATTACTCCCCACAGGCGAGAGTTTATAAAGGCAGGAAAACTGGTAAGAGCCTGATGATGGCGACTGCAATGCAGACCGAAACGTCGGTGAATCATTCGCCAAGGACGACGCGGGGCTACAACCCAGAATCTGAGCTACTTCAGACAAATGGTCGTGAAAGCCTGCGGACTTTATCAGTTGCTGCAGGGTTTGTTAAATTTGATTGTCGTGCCGGAGAATTCCAGAGAAGCGCGAGTTGTGAACTTCTCTGCAGGCCTGGACCCCGCGCGGCCGTGGTTCGACACCCTGGGCCCTGAGCACCGGCTGGACGACACGGACGCCCAGTTCGTGGACGTGATCCACACGTGCGCCGGCAAGGTGGGCTGGCTCACCCCGCTGGGACACGCCGACTTCTACCCCAACAGCGGCAACTGCAGCCAGCCGGGCTGCACCGACCGTGAGCACTGTTTTGGGCACAATTTTAAATTTTGAAATTTTTGAACAAATAATTTTACCAGTAGTAGCTTGGCTTCTGGGTTGTAGCCGTGTCCTTGGCAAAAAAATTCACCGACGTTTCGGTCCACATTGCAGTCGCCATCATCAGGGAGCATTTACCTAGTAGGTAACTGCCCCCTGATGATGGTGACTGCAATGTCGACCGAAACGCCCGTAAATCATTCGCCAAGGACGTCGGCTACAACCCAGAAGCCAAAGCTACTTCAGACAATGGCAGTGAAAGCCTTGAACATTACATATTAATTTTACCAGTAATTTTGCAGCTGAAAACTTAAACTTTTTCCGCTCTCTGTACACTCCCATTTAATCTTTGTCAGGCCAGTCTCCCCAATCCTGTTCCCGGCACTAGAGCCGATTTTGACGAGTCTTTTTTGCGAGCTAGCAGGTGCGCTAATTTCGTCCCCGCTTGGACGCACGCCCTTCGCCTGTAATTCTCCTCCGAGCCGTGACCAAGACGGCTTATCTCGGCGTTCTCCCAGGGCACTGTCGTTCTCGGAGCTCTCCTGAGGCAGGGTGTCCACAAGGAAAAAAATATTTCGTACCAACTTAGGCGAGAAAAAAGTACTAGATTTGAAAAAATAGTACTAAATTATAATTTGTTATGATTTAACAATTTAGGAAGTTATTATGACATTGCAATGCTTTAACTTAAATATCACACCACACACACACACACATACATTCCATAGTTTTTAAAAATAATTACGCTTAATAATAAAACATATTGGAGTTACTGTAATAACATTATTATATTAAAGAAAAAAGTACTAGACCTGAGCGT
This sequence comes from Bacillus rossius redtenbacheri, assembly GCF_032445375.1. Lineage (NCBI taxonomy): Eukaryota > Metazoa > Arthropoda > Insecta > Phasmatodea > Bacillidae > Bacillus > Bacillus rossius. Next base: position 379,115,481 of record NC_086330.1, read on the forward strand.
AAATGCACTTGACCACTAAAAAAACTTATAAAAGTACTGGATCTAGTAGGACAGTACTAACTGTGGACACCTTGGCGAGAGGCACACCCGCGAGTCGTCTTAACTCCGCCTGTCTCTCCCCGTATCGACCTCCTACTTCGAGCCGGCTGGAAGAGATCCGAGGGCTGGTCGTGTTCGAGTTTGTCCACGCCTCGCGCCAGGCACGAGACGAGAGTGAAGCACCGACGGACTTTATCGGTGTGCGGAATGGGAGCACCCTGAGAAAACTCGCCGACTCGCATCAACATGCGCCACGCAGAGTAAAACGCTTAGAGATACGAGTGGGAAAATTTTCAGAAGAAAAATTTCTCTTTATTCCACTACCGGCGTATGCTCACACGATTTAACGTTTTATAATATTTTTTTTTTGGTTGCAGATTGGTAGGCGTGCCACTTGTCGCACTATCTATTGTATGGCGTCCGCTAATTCAAGGTGACTCTGAATACAATGCCCACACACGACAACCTTCAGTATGTCATAACCTTTGTTGTCAAGTGTGATACTTCAATCATAGATGACCTTGGATATAATTATTTTTGACATGAAATTTTAGACAGTATTTCTGATATACATTGTTTAAAAAACTCTTCTTTTTTTTTTTTTACTGTTCTATATAAGTTATAAAGATTACTCAAGTCTCTGAATATCTATTTATTTTTTTAAATACATAGTTCTAAAAAATATTACATTTCTGGTTGCACAGTTTTTTTTTATGAAATATTTTCTTCACTGTAAAGATAGGTGGCATCTCTATACATAGGGAGGAAGCCTTGTTGACCAATAAGTACGGACAAGATTATATGCTGAATAACTGTATGCTATAAGACCGAAATAACACCGCAAAGTATGGCGATAAAACATTGTTCTCTGTTTCAACGAATTTCTTCCGGAGGATCATAAATATATTAAGAGTCTGATTTAGTGAATACAAATATGACAACGAAACGATAGCCAAATACAAAACAGACGACCCGACTGCACGCGGCCCGCCATCTTGCTGAACTGTTTATACGACACACAGAAGGGGCACAAGTAACACTTCACACAAGGACATATGTCACAAAGTCCGAACAAACATATAACGCTGAAATGCGAGTTACTGCACCATTTAGCACCGAAATGAAACTAAAAATATGAAATTAATCAGCAATTCAACAAAACTTAACTCAAATGTTATCTTTTACTATAAAAAATAAATTAATGTAACTTCTTTATAATGAATTGTACCAGAATGTATGAACTAAATAAACTGGGGATAGTTTAATATTATGTTTATTGATCTTGCATCTCTTATTAGTAAAACTTTATATGTTTTTGTTTTTACATTCATGATGCTGTCAAATTTTTCAAACACACCACAAATATTTGGCAATTGATTTTTATTTTTCTGAGTAGTTCAGTTCTAGACATGCTTATTACTAATGATTTTTTATTTTTTTGTATAAGTGCATTATGTGTCATTCAAAATGAGACTATTTTGGTGAACTATGTAAGAAATTTTTTTTGTTTCATATTTTTTGTATATTTCACAGTTTTTTTATGAATACAAGGTATAAAAAAATAAACAGAAATCTCCTGTTTTGAAAACAAAATTGCATTAAAAATAAAACCATAAAATCTTATCCCTACCAATAAACTAACACAGGCTGCTTGGACTGGTCAGTTTTTGAGGTGAAACCTTTCTGCAGCTGGTGGGATAAGTAAAGACGATTACGTCATCAAAGTATAATGAAAAGTACGTAACGGAGATTGTAGATAACAAACATTATCAGTAACGATCAGGAATGGGGCACTGAATGGATGTTTGCATAATAGCACACTCACATACTTGCTTATTTTTGCACTTGTGCACTTCCATGCTTGCCTACTGGCACTCTTTCATTCTTCTGCACTTGCATACATTCTTACAGATTATTATACCTCTATCTGTGAGATTCACCTCTAACGCTCCGTGATGGTAACATACCCATGTGTTATGATGAATGTTTTTTTCTTTTGTTCTATAAACTGTTACTTCGCTCAGCTTTGCATGCATAGTGGAAAATAACACACAGGTGTATCGTAGAAAGAAAGGATAGCTACCTTCTTTCAAAAACTCACTACACAAGGATAGGTTAGACTAGTCAGCCAAAACCTTTGCCATCAAGAAAAAAAATTTAGTGCCTAGAGATTTTTTTAATGCCGTCATCTCGTTATGTCCCCTGAAATTTTTACCTGCAACCCCATTCCTTGGTTGATGTCCATAGCTTATGCAGAGCTGTTCCTAAATAACAGAAAGCTCTGTAATTAGAGGTGGAAGTTTCTATACTTTGATACCTCAATAACTGTTGATGCTTTGTCGAATCGGTACCTAGTATTGAGTATCAGTCCAAAACTCTAATACAGAAAGAATCAACACGTTTCTTGTGCTATGCCGGACACCTAAGAAATTCCTGAGCTTTCCACAGTCATTCAGTGTAGCTTGACTCGTCAACAAGACAAGAAATAGGTTTTATCGCAAAATAGTTTCAATGCATGTTCTTGTTGCTGACAATTTGTAAATTTTGTGAAACCAAAACAATAATAATATTTTTTTATTCAGTGTTGTTTTTAATGTACACATCATTTCAATAGATGATTTGATCTTTTATTATGTACTATGAGAAAAAATAATGACATTTCATATGTAGTTTTAACAGAATCATTAGTATTTTTTCAGTAGTAGAAAAAGAAACTAGTTTCATATCCACTTTAGTCTCTAATCTGTTCCAATTAATTCTAAATGTTAATACAACTCCAAAATATTTGCCGCTTATATAATTTTTTTTTTTAAATTTCTATATTCTATGATCTACATGCAGTGTATTAAATACTATCAATGAATGTGTTTCTCTAATGTCCTAATTATTTACTTATCTCTTAATATATGCTTCAGCTATTACTTCATGTTGTAAGTCATGTGCTGGGTATCTTTAAGGTTCCACATTGTTATTAGAAATGAACAGAAACAAGGTGTGATTCTGTCTGAATATAATTACATCAAATTTATTAAAGGAAAATTTATAACAGATATTAAAAAATATAAACATACAATATAAATTACGTACTTAAACAGATCTCAGGTATATTCAGAAAAAAAAAATATGGGCTAGCCCTAATTGAAATTATAAAAAGGTTTCATTTAAAAATACATAAATCAATAAAAAAATACAAATATGTTTAAACCATTCCAGTATTCTGAAAGTCCAGAAATTATGTTTATATGATGAACTGCGTCTGACAGCGTAATTTAGGAAAGTTCAAAAAAAGGTTGAAAGACACAGTAGCGCCGGAGGTCGGGGCTTCGTTTCCCGGAGCTCACGCGGGAACATGATGCCAGGGCGCCTGTGTGCTGTTGTGGAAGGGAGATGAAAAATGCCAATTCGGCGTCCGGCTCTCGGACCCTGTTTGCGAACAGTCCAAATCAAAACTGATCAGAACTTGTACACAGACAGTATACGGGGCAGAAAATGCCCAGAAAAGTTAAGGGGAGGTTGAGGAAAGTCGCGGATCGTAACTCACCAGACGGGGAAGTTGGCTTCTATTTACCGATGCGTCGCCAGCCAGGAACTGGATCCCGCGAATGCGCGGCTGGGCGCGGATGTTTTCATTATTTCAAAAAAAATTATTTAAAAGAAAAATAACTATTACTCTTTGTACTATGCAGACGGACTAAACTACTTGAAGAAGATTACAGGGATAGCATCCCTTATTTAAGCGACTACATCGTCGGTTGCGCCCGGATGGAAGTCTTGCAGTGTCTCGTCGACTCGCCGATAATCGCAAATGGTCCGTCTGCAGTCGCGACGCGAAGTGTCTCGCGAAGAACCACGTTTCGTAATTAAAAGTAAATGTTCTATTAAAGTGGAGGGGGGGACTGGGACGTCCGGACCGAAAGGTTCCGAAGTTCCCCGAGTGGGAGTCATAAAAAAACTCTGACTGATGTCTCGAAGTTGGTAGCACTGGCCGACCTTAGCGCTACCTGTTGAGGGGTGTCTGAAATAAAAAAGAATCGACTCGCCCAAGGCATCTGCTTTAACAAGGGAATAAAGGGGCAGTCAGGTGCTGCGCTCTGGCGGCCTACAGGGTAAGTTGGCTGGGCGGTTAGCGAGTTTGCCGCTAGATGTCGTGGGGTGGTCCATCTTTGCACTCACATTTTTTATGCAAGGCGTCCTTGGAGACGGTCGCTGTCTGCTGGAGTTTATGACCGGTCATTGGTCTTAGGCGAATTCTAAGAACTGAAGGGGGGAGTGGAGTAAGTGGGGGGCATAAAACGCAACGACGCTAGGAACGCGCGTCCATGACGTGCTTTTCGAGGAGAGAACCTAATACGTATTCGTGACAGTAAAGGCTATGGTCAGCTCGCCTCTGAGAAATGGTAACAGCTCGTCCAGAGCTGTTGTATGCAGTTTTAGTCATGAAGTGAAGTAACGTTACAGGCCTGGGACGTGCCTGTAAGCGAGGGAAATTTCAAAAGGGCTGCCAACAAAGTCTTAGATCTGCAAAAGATCCTATAGGTCTCTGGGAAAGGTGCTTCTGTCTACTGGCACAAAGTTTAACTAAGGAGAGTACACCAGCCTAACAAAGAGTAAATCGCCCAAAGTAACCAAATTATAAAGAAAAATAAAATTTCCAAAAATAATTTAAAATTATATAAAATTAGAGTGAGAAAAAAACGTGTCGAAATTCCTAATTTCCGGCACAGTCATTTTTGTTCTTGTCTATGTTGCTTTTTATCCCTTTTTTTCATTTCTTTTAAAATTTGTTATTTGTTTGTTATTATTTTTGTATTTATTTGTATTGTGTCTACTACTTTGGCCCTCAGCTGTTGGTAGATATCTCACAACTTTAAATAAATGAATAATTAAATAAAATTATTTGTGTGAATAATCTGTATCCAGTGCTGGAATCACAATAGCGTTACAGATGCAATGCATTGGGCGTACATATTTTTTTCTAACCAATCACGTTCTACACATCTGTGACGTCAGCACGACATAAATGGCGGACGCAACACACTTCCCTATTATAAATATTGTCTATTTCCAACTTGTTGTGGGCACAACACTACTGTACAGAGCATCAGAACTTTGTTTTCCAAAGATGGTTAGACTAGTGGATTGGTAATACAATCATTATTTCTGTAACGTCAATGTCAAACTTGGGTGTCACTTCGGCTGAGGATTCGACACAGCTTAAAACTTGTAAACTATGAAAGCTACAGATTTGAAGGAAAAAAATATATCTTAGTAGAGCAGACTTTGCTCGTGGCCGTTAACCTGGTTAACATTTGCAGTGACGTTGTAATGAGCGTTGTTGGTGAGTGTGGAACTGAAGTCAGTGAGAGCTGCAACTCCAAAAGTAATTGACTGAGTTGCGTGATTTAAACTTTAAATGGCTTGTTAGTGAACACTGAGTGGTGCTAGTTGAGTGGAATAACTATAGAGTTACTAACGTTGTTTTTTGAGCCATTGATAACAAAATGCCCAAGCGAAAACATGTTATGTTGGAGAAATGAAAGAAAAAAAGCAAAATCGCCCGCGCAGAAGCAATCAAATGCAGAGAAGTGTGGCAGGTATCGAACGAGGCAAAAGGCGCCCGAGAGAAATGAGCCAGTGGGGCAAAACGAGCCCCGAAAGAGACATGAGGCATGGAATATGCGCTCGAGCGAGCCTCAGCCGTCTGCCTCGCAAGAAGCGACGGGGAATGCAGAAGGTTGTTCGGTAATGGACGTGTGTGTGCTCTCTGATGACTCCTGATGGTGTCGTGGAGTCAGTGGAGCCTGTGGCTGTGAAAGATGGGCCGAGTTTGTCGCGGTTCGGTGTCACAATTTTTTATCAGCTGCCAAACTGTCAAGAAAGAGACCTGAGGCAATGGAAAAAAAAGGCTGGTAGATTTAGTGTGCAACATTTAACCAACAAACAATTGTTACAGTCTTCAAGGCCACTTTCCATAGTTTTGCAGACACTCAGAAACATTACTATTACTTAGCATAAATTAGTTAGCAGGAAAGAAATATACCGTCTGCAGCATTGTTAATAAAGCTTCAATTTTCTCATGAATACGATGCTAATTTAATTTCTTCAACCATAAATTGCTCAAATGTTGAAATTTAATTCTTTTTATAACTTAAATATGTATATATTTTTTTTGTGTCACAATATTTCTGGCGTGGCCACCCGACCGTCAAGTTCATTGAATTTGTGTGAAATAATAAAACAACACCAATTTTGTTAAATTATTTTATTTATTTCATACACAAAAACATTCCCATTCAGCGCAATGTAAATTCATGAAACAAATCCCTGGCGGGTGTAGTCCAAAATACAGTTTACCCAGAATTAATTTTTTCCCTAAATTTATAGGTGCAAGAACGTGTAGCGATTTTTCCAACTGGGTATTTAATTTGTACTAAGCATTTTTCTCTGAAACAGTTCATTTTAATAAAAATGTGTGTTTGGTAGGTACTTAATAGCAAAAAACAATTTTTATTTTTTAATCTTTGTTTGGCTCCTGGGTGAAGACCACATGTCCACATACACCTGATATTTTGCTTTGGCCAAACATCTTTCGTGTCGTGCCGTCACACTGTTGTGATTCCAGCGTAATTCTATATTATGTTATATTATTGGTCAAATGTTTAATAACTATTTTCAGGGACATGCAAAATTGTTTATTAATGCATAATGAACAATGATGTTTGTTTCCAGTGAAAGAACGGGGTATGGGGGTATCATAATGGTAGGTATCGTCTCAAATGTACGCTCATGTGTGCGTGTGTGTACGTGCAGAGAAGTGCAGTCACGTGAGGGCGCTGTACTACTTCGAGGAGTCCATCACGTCCAAGGTGGGGTTCCGGGCGACCAAGTGCGACAGCTGGGCGGACTACGAGAGTGGCTCGTGTGCCGGCCACGCCACCGTGCTCATGGGGGAGCCCACGCCCGCGAGGTAGAGCTGGACTCACGAGGATCTGTCTCATCCGTCCATCCGCCCATCATACGTCCATCATGCGTCCATCCGCCCATCCGTCCATCATCCATCCATCATCCGCCCATCATCCGCCCATCATCCGTCCATCTGTCCATCATCCGTCCATCCGTCCATCATCTGTCCATCATCCGTCCATCATCCGTCCATCATCCGTCCATCCGTCCATCCGTTCATCCGTCCATCATCTGTCCATCATCCATCCATCCGTCCATCCATCCATCCATCCATCATCCGTCCATCCGTCAATTGATGTGACCTCTAGCCAATCTTGATGCCCCAAAAAAATTCTATCCGTCCAACCGTCAAAACCTTGCCAAGTTTCAGCTTTTGAAGGACCGATGGATGAAATTATAACCTCAAAAATGTCTGAAAGGCATTGCCTTTATTTTAGAAGTTTTTTTTTATATATGTTTATTTGTTTAGCTACTTCCATATTATGTTCTTAAGTTCCGTTGGAACAAGTTTTTGAAGTTTGATGTTTGAAACAAAAATTTAAAGAGACACAAAAGTGTAACTAATAAAGTACGGTGACTCGAAAAGCAGTCTTGCTAGTGAGTAAAGCAGAGAAAGTCAGTTCTAGTACCGACAGGCTTGAGGAGCGTGTAAATACTGCTGCAAGACAATCAAGTTTTGAAAGTTACAAGCCGGAATTCAAAGGAATAACTTACTACGTTTTATTATTACAATAGCTCAATGAATTTACAAACCGCATAGCAGAAAACAACAAAATAGGGCAAGCACATTAAATTAAAGACAGTCAAAATATTATTATTATCACAAGATGCAATTACGATAATGGAGGATTAAAAAATTAAATGATATAGGTTTACTTGTAGCAGTCAAGGTCCGTGTCGCAAAGAATAGACAATATCGAGCACTGAATAGAAACATCCCTACGTAAGTTATCCTCGGATACAAGAATGCTACAGACTAGGAACAGCTGTTATACAGTTGCCTGTTCGAGTTAAAAAAAAAACACGCTGAAATCCAAAAGGCCAAGCAGTGCAAAATACGCAACATCTTGGAAAGAATACAAATACAGTAAGTAAACTTCCGATAATCCAGCCATTCGGGACTGCTGGTGCCGGATCAATGGACGATACATCACTTTATTGATAAACACTAAGTTGTAGAGCAAATACGTACCTCTGAAAGATGTTTGGCTACAAATATTGTTCAGCAGGAACATAAAAATGAACATTTCAACACAAACACAGGTCTCTATGCTGAGGAGTATTCGCAGAATTTCATCATGGGAAGAGAAGGGTGATAAGAACCACTTTCGTCGCTGCTTGCTTTCAAATTCTTTCCATTTGTTTGGTAGGAATGATAGATTTTTTTTTAGTATTACAGGGGGAGGGGTTATACCTCCCTCTTTCCCCTTCTGTACCTTCCTGTCTGTACTGAAATATTTCTTTTTTTTTCCCCTTCAGCACTCGTGGAGTGTACTACCTGCACACCGCAAGTTCCTCGCCCTTCGCGCGTGGCTGAAAACTTCAGCAGTTGGAAGTGATTGCAGCAACAGAAGAAAATTGTATAAATTGTACAACACTTAACAGAGTAAAGAAATTCTCTTTAAAAAAAAAAAATAAATAAAATAAAACAGTTTCCATTATTTGCCCAGATTTGTTAGATGATTGATCGAAAGGAAATATTTCACCCCCCACTTTTGTTCCCATTGTTTTTCACATTATTAGCCACTGTATTCAAGCAGGCATTAATACAGTATTTTCATTTGTGTGGCTAGATAACAGTTTTACTTTTCTGTAATATCCACATCAGATTATGTTCTGTTTTCTGCCTGAAGTAGTATTTATTTTTACACACACACACACACACACACACACGAATACTAAATATAAAGAATGTATATATGTTAACATATTAATCAATTATTTTGGTACAGCAACAGCTGCAAAACCTGAAATATATATTTTTTTTAATGATAAGTATGTTTAATTGTTAAAATTTAAAATAATCTGCAATTAGGTATATGCAACATTCAAATAATCTTTTATCATGTGTGTGCAATAAATAGAATATCAATAACCACATGACTTTAACACTGACCAGGGCTACTCCAGACGTGTCTCGCCGCCCATCCCCCCCCCCTTACCATACCATCACCCTCTGTTCCAAACCGTCCACCGAGAGAGAGATAGAGGGAGTTTGTGACTTTGTGAGTGTGTGTTTGTGTGTGTGTGTGTGTGTGTGTGTGTGTGTCCGCCCTGCAAGAGGCACACTCGTAGAGCCTGTGCCACGCACCCCTAACGTAATTACTATTTAAATAATTAATTGTCGTTCCTTATCTTACCTTTTACTGTTCCCTCGTGTGTTCATGTTCACAGGCGAGATATAAGAACCGAGCAGCGCCATGCGTGGTAGGTTTCAGAACTGCCCGACGCGGGCAGGCTATTTTTAAGTAGAAACTAGTAACTTTTTTGTAGGTAATGTTAATTCAGGGAAAATATGGTAAAAAAATTAGTGTTAAGTGATATAAGGGCTTTACTTCGCTACTTTTTTTTTTTATCTCCGTGTCATGGTTCCTTGCCTAACAGTAAATTTGTAGCTTCCTGCGGCCACGAGACACTGACCGCAGGAGTTGCTTCCGATCGCCGGACCTACTTTCCACAAGCCGAGACACAGTGTGGTTCATGCGAGCCAAGTTTGTGGTGCATATTCGTGTTGCAAACTACACAATGTGAGGTCTTCAAAGTATGTACAGTTTCAGGGAAAATTTCTTTATTTTATTTTCTCAATAGGTACCTGATAATTACTAGTCAAACAATTTGCTATTTTTTTATCCTAGCCAACTTGCACACTTATGCCATGTCACAAGTTACAATACCTGTCAGGTCTTGGTTTGGTTGATGATATTTATAAAATGCACTAAACATAAATATAAAAAATTGAATCCTACAAAAGTTAACAAAAGCTGAAGGTCTTTTTCAAGTGAATTTGATAATGCTTGCAATGTGTTTTTTTTTTTCTTTGTAAGTTTTTTGTTTCAGACAAATGCAGATAACAATTTGTGATGATAAAAACTGAATGGTGATAAAGAAAGTTGTTGTGTAAGTGAATGGTATTTTTTGTTGAGTGCCTGATAACATTTTCTTTCAGTGGAGTACTGTGCTTTGAGTGGCTAAATTCCTGTTTTTCGATGTTCCTAGCATCAAGAAAGTACTATGAATGGTCCAATCAAATCCTAAAATACCATAAAATCCTTAATATTTGAATGTTCAATATTCGAAGGAAAAGATTCTAAGAAATAGTTTAGAGAAAATAAGGCAACACTGTTAAGCTCTAAAGTTTACTACGTCAATATTTTTCTTTAATACATATCCTGTAACCATTCCCCAAGACGTAAGATATTGTACTTTTAACATGTAATTATATAAATAAAATTATAATATGTGTTGATTCTGGAAACTTAGTTCATGAATAAAACATTCAAAGGGTTAACCATTTCAAGACCATAGTTAATACTTTTCATTTCTTAAAAATTATTTTATTTCGGACCCTTGAGACCTAGATTCAGATTCGAGGGGTATATTTGAGGGACTCTTTGGGATTCGAACTGGAGATTCGTATTCGAGAAAATTTGGTTCTGACCCATCACTAGAAAATACACACTATGCATAAAAACTGTTCAATATTTTTGATTACGGTCTTATTAAAACAGCATGTAAGAAACACTTTTGCTTCCATATAATATATATATTTTTTCAGGAGTTTTTTCTAGATAAATTTTTATGAAAGTGGAAATGCCTGTCATTTCCACTGTTTTATTGGGGCTCACAGCAACTTTTATTATTTTGCCAAAAAATGTAAGGCTACTACCCAAAAGTTTTTTGAAAAATTTCAATCAATTTTCATTGGCACTTAAAGTAATTGAACTCATTCCAATTTCCTTGTAATTACAAATTACAACACATTTAAGTGTTTTTTGTGCATTCCATCTACCCCTGGTTTGAAGAACATCACGCATGGTTCTCTAATAATGAACTTTGTTAAGGGAATTGTCCTTTAAAAAAATCCCTTTTAAGAAATTTCTCAAAGCACTTAAAAATTCAGGTATATTAACAGGGAAATGTTATCAAAAGGGTACAATTTTATGTATTTACAGGTCCAATGCTAATTTTTTTCAACTTATTATGCACAAAATTTTCTTAAGTCGGTTTTTTTATAATATGAGCTTATTGCTCAACTTGGCTTATGCCTTAAAAAAATTTCTAAGTGAACTGGAAGATTTTTTACATCACAGTTCACATTGTCTTCAGATTATACAGGAAAAAAAAACATAGTGATGTAATGACTCGCCTTTATGTCCTTAATCTATGTTGAACCACAACTATACTTTGCTGCTAGCAGCGGCCGAAGACAGGACAGTATTTACAACCTTTCGGATGGTGACTTGCTCGTCTATTTCTACCCTTCAAGTCGAACGTAATCGTTAAGTTTTTACTTCATCATGTTGCAAGCTAAGCCTTCTCACACACCCAATCAGGGGCGGCCCTTTATTCCCGACCCATTTAGTTGTAGACCCATTTTAATATCTTCATGTAAATGTACTTTACTATTTAGAATTTAGTAAGACTATCAAATATTCACTGCAAACAAATTCGCACAACCATCGTCAAAATTTAAGTTCCAGTTTTGGCTTTAAAATGTTTCTGAGAGATGATTTTTCAAATATTCTGGAGGAAGCCTCCAACCATATTTTTCATTTCTGGATAACCCCCCCCCCTCCGCCTCGTCAGGTAAGATACCCCTCTAAAATAATAGTGTATCACTAAAGTAAATGTGTCAGGCTCCCCACAAAGTTCATGGACGCTACTGAACACAATGTCTTTTACTAGCACAAAGATAGTTACTTACAAGCCTTGTTATGTCATGTACCTAGAACAAATGTGCATGTCAGTTTTACCTTCTTGCATGAATACTCCCGGCATGCCAGTTCTTGCCGGATCATCTCGTTGCTGACACGCGGCAGATGGTCACATGAGCGACACTACAGGGGCTACAGCCAGGGGCGTAACCAGGGGGAGGTATTAGGGGTTCTAACCCCCCCTTAGCCCCCATTTTTTTTCTTATCTGAAAGCAGGTTAGCTAAAAGCCAGGGTGTCTTACTGCTATCACCGGCCACTGCACTGGAGGGGAAGAGTAAGCGAGCACTACCGATTCTCCATCCCTTCCCCTACCCCTGTCACGAACAGAAGCTATAAGGTTGTGACGCCGTGACGGGTCCCAAGCTTTCAAATATCTTACACCTATTGTATTTAACCAGCGCGGTAATTATAAGCAGGTGGTGACTGGGTAACTCTTCAAGCTAAAGCTAATTGTTTCCAGGAATAGGCCAGTTCTGCCGAAACCCAACCTTTTTTTTTTGTATTGTCGAGCTTCGAGCAATATTTATGATTTTGAGTGGACGTGGACAAGGCACTTGGATTGATTAAAATATCTTTAATTAATTTCTTACTTCATCTGTTCATCACTCAATTTTTTTTTATTAAATAATTAATAATATTTTTACCATTACAATATTTAAAGTTAAGTACCTAAAACTGCTCAAATAGCACTATTTTACACCTTAAAATCCAAATTTTTCCAGGGGAGGAACCCCGGACCCCCCGCTTTAATAGGGAGGGGGGGAGGGAAACCATGCTTCTTAAACCCCCTCTCCCCCTAATACACAAATCCTGGCTACGCTACTGGCTACAGCATGCTTTCAATTTATTAGGAGTTAATTTTCGGGTTTACCGCAGACAGGGAATATCTGAAAAACTGGGAAAACTCTGGGGATGTTGACTAAGTGTTAGTTAACAAACACGATTAGTAATTTTTAAATCTAGTGTGTTCCTTTAGAGTCAGTTTGTATTTCAATTACAAATTGAGTGTCGGTTGCATAGCATTGCTGGAAAAAAAAACAGTAAAAACTGAGTTTTGTGCAGGAAAAGATTTTGTGGTCAATTTGACATGTTATGTTTGGTTGAAATATGTTGGATAATTAATTGTAAATTAATAGTTTGGGTTATTTTGGGATCTTGAAAATTAAAATAGGGCAAAATTTCAGAACAGGGTAAACAGGGAAAAATCATGGAAATTGGCTGTCATAAGAATATATGAACCTTGAATTTACATTGGAAATTACTACTGAGCTATAATATATCTTCCATCAATTTTTACCTTTGATGAACAAACCAAAAAAAAAATTGGTATAACAAGCTCTTGTGATTCCTGATATCTCTATCAGATAAGTATTGTTTCAGTTTGCTCTGATAAACTTCGTTTATAAGTCCATCGCACTGCCAAATTTTTCCACTGTTTAACGTTGAATGTCGCATCTACGCGAAAAAGGAAAAATGATCATCAACATCCTGTGTGTGTGTTTGTGGCAGTGGCTACTGTTTTCAGGTGGGATTCTTTTGATTTGTTGACTGACGTTTTGAAATGCAATAAAGTCGAGCTTTTCAAAATAACTGATTGCATTGTGCTGTTGCAGGGGGCGAATGCAGCACAGAAACAACCATCATAGCAGACAATGTCACCTTTCTTCTGTTCACACCGTGAGTTATTGACTTATTGCTGTGGTATTTGAAGTGTCAGAAAGTGTGACACAGGCGAAAAATGATTTCCCATTGGTAGAGACTGGGAAAATTCGCACTTTGGATGGCCTCTAGGATAGACTCCACAATCCCCTACACACTCGGGCAAATTCCACTGCCCATTGGCTACTGACTCGTGACAACTGTCAACTGGGACGCTTGCGATTCAATACTTTTTTTGGTTGAAGGTTTTTCATTGGCTCAAAGTCCATATAAACTGTAAGCCAATCAGAGAAGCAATATAAAGGTACAGTTGTTTGGATTCTATCATATTGTGAAACGAATCCGCGAATTTTTTCGGTCTCTACCCATTGGTGTTCTGTAAGACCACAGTGAAGTGACGTTGAATAGAGAGTATTGAAATTATATGTAAGAAGGCCTGTCCAATGGTTTAAAGAAATGATACCAGGAATTCAAGTTTGTTTCGTGAATGCACAGAAAGTCCGTAAGAATCCTCCATTAACTTAACATTGTGTCCATGTTCTGAAAACTTGGCGAAAATCAGGGAAGTTGGAAGTGATCAGGGAAAGTCAGTGAATTCAAGTGAAATCCTGAGAAAATGTTATGGAAATTCCTGAGTGATAATAATAATTTGAAAGTAAAATCAATGCTCCAGTCTGCCATCAACCAAACTAAGAAACCATTTTTTTTCTTCCGATAGTGTTTTAGTGCTTAGTCAGTACACACATTTTGAAATAGCGTAGCCAGTTTCTGTTTGAAACAAGGTGGAGAGAGATATAGACAAACTATGGGATGTGTATATATATATATATATATATATATATATATATATATATATATATATATATATATATATATATATATATATATATATATATATATATTTTTTAACTGCAGCAAAATGTGTAAATTATTTTTTTAAAAAATTAGTTAGATAAATTTGAAATTTTGGAGCGAAAGGGAAGGGAAATTTTACTACAGATTCATGTGGATATCCTGTTTATGCTTTTTTTTTTTTTTGTGTTCTGGCCAGGCACAACCCCAAGATCCCGACGGTGATGAGAATTAACGACAGCTCCTCCCTCGGTCACTTCAACACGAGCCTCACGACTGTCATCGCAGTGCACGGGCAGCACGGGAATGGAAGAGGACTCGATGCCATCCCGCACGGTAACCGCGCGTCTGTGGTCGCGCCGTGCCGTGCCGTGCGTCCGTGTGACGCCAGCTAGGCCCGGCTCCCCCCCCCTCCACTTCGGCCCACTGCATGTTCATCAGCTTATTTCCATTTTATTGCAACAGCCATGGATGTTTTCACTTCATTAAGCATTGTGTACTACTTTATGTCAGTGATCATTGGGTCATATATACCGTATTTGTGCGAATATAATGGTATGGATTTTACCAAAACTGCAATGGGGGTTCGCATTTGGGAATGGGCTTAGTTGATAAACTACAGGCTCTGGCTCTTAAATGTGCGACTTATGCCACTTTAGACTGCTGAACCTCGACTTAGTTATAAAAAAAAAAAAAACTCCACACACTGCCTGTAAACTGCATCACTCATGCCACTCTAGCCCTGGGCTACATGGACCGCTGCACAGACGTGACAGATGAGAGAAGAGAGATGCAGGATGAAGGAGAGGTGCAGATGAGTTACTGACTGGCTTCTCTGCTTCTCTTCACTGGCTGCTGGCATACCTACCCTCCCGTCCTCTTTACCCTCCACCCTATGTCACCACATTCTCTGCTTTATGAACATTTCCCCTTCCTCCCCTGCTGCTTTTGAACCACAGTCTTAAAAACCTTTTTTTTTTTAACTGCGGCTTTGTGTTTTTAAAGAGATAATGTAAATCACTCTACTGACCTAAGTGGCACCAGAAAGGGTGTAGGTATCACAGAATAAATTTAATGATTTAAATAATTTCCAAGTGCTATGTACGTAACTGAATTGCGATTTCCAGTCCATATTAATTTTTTTCAAAAATTCTCTATCAAAAATTATATAAATTGGGTCACATTATTTTCAGGTAAACATGGTATTCTACACGTTAGCTGCCCTTCATTAAGAGTAGGACTGGTATTCATAATAAAGTTTTTGCTGGACTTGTTTCATTATAGGTTAAATTTCTGTTTTTACACAGCTGGGTAACAGTAGCAAATGTATGGGGGGGAGAAGGGGGCAATCCCCCTTCCCCAGGATGAAATCATAAAAAAATGTATTATTCCCACCAACAAAAGGAAAGAATTTGAAAGTAAACCAAAGCATAAGAAGTGAAATTCTGTGTACACTCCTCTTGGTTAATGCTTATAGCTTTACTTCTACAATCCCTTTTCCAAAATATTTCTTCATACAGATCTGTGATAGGCAAAACAAACTCCGACATGTAAGGTGGTTCCAGACAGATCGGTAACAGGCGGAATGTCGCTGGATCACGGTCTGCATGCCTGGTTTCGCACAAGCATGACTTTAAAAACCCTCCGATCTAAAGGGATGCCAGTTACTCACTGGAAAATGTAATCGGCCATTCGCACAGACAAACACTATTCGTCGTGCGTAATACGTGGCACTGAAGGTTTTTACGTATTTCCTTATCTGAGTTCTCGGGATATCTCTTGGCGCACTTCGATAACAATATCTTCAAGAAACTCTGTAGATTGCAAATGCCAAATGCTGTCTCTTCACATCTCGGTGATCCCGAAATGAGTTCTAAGGTCAGGCATGCAGTATTTTCGACTGTTCACATCAATCGTGTCAAATAATTCCCGCTGATGCAACACCAGACAGAGATAAATGCTCTCAACTGCCAGTGGAGATGTGGTTGCAGTGATGCGGAATGTTGAAGGATAGAGCCATTGTTATTTTGTGGATTCATAGGGCACAAAGTAGAATTTAAGCACGTATACATCTGCTACACATTGGACTACAATGCTTTTGATGACTCTTAACCAGGTATAAACAAGGATAAAAAGTTGTTACAATCACTTGTAACCTGTGGTAGATTATCGAATAACAACAAATACAACACCTTTTCAAAACCCTTTTTTCAGTGTTTGCTTTCTTGCTCAGTGGTGTTTTAACTGCCTACCTAAATTTTTATTTTTTTTTTATTTTTCTGTGTAGTGTTGACTTGCATGATAAGATTTAACTTTTTGTTAAAATAAATATACACCTTTCATTTTAGTTGAAAGACTTTATGCTGAAAAAATATAACTTCTTTTTCTGTTAAGACCATGGGGAGGAGGGTGGCAAATCCCTGGGACCTGTGCACTAGTGTAGACCTTGTTCAGTTTCGAGACCATTTTTATAGTGCTTGAGTCCACCCTACTGATAGAACTAATATTACATGTCTATTGCTAATAGAAGTCATTGTAAACCTCACAAGCCATGTGATACATACATTTGCAGTTATGGCTATGATAATTTTTACAATCTTAAAATTTTTTTTTAAATCATGTGGTCCGAAAAGTAATGGGAAGGGGACTCGACAAAATTATTTTCCTGGGCGCCTGGATTGGCTCGATGACCCTGGTTAAGACTTGCACTAGTTATCATAATTTAATCCTGCAGTACGGCCGACTGGCTGCACGCTTATAATGATAGTGTGCCGTATGAATTAAGAATTTTTTGGACATACGCCACTGTTGGTTTCACTGTATGAATATGCAAAAAAAAAAAATCATGCCAAAAATTCAACTGATATCAAAAGTTAGAAAACATACTCAGCATGAAAAAATTCTGTGGAAAGAATTAGTCAGAAAAATATTACAGCACAGACAGGCACTGAGTGCAGACAACGGCGAGACACTTGCAACAAGGCAGTAAATAAATCCAAAACAATGGCCTTGGCCAACACAGCCGCAAACGGACAAACCCGACGAGGATACTAAACGGATAACGTGGACAACACAATGACAAACAGAGATGCGCAGGCGAACTCAGCGATGTGACAGAACAGACAGTCTGGACACCATGACTTGGACGGCGCTGAAGGACACAGAGGATTCCTGGGACAACTGTGCCCATCTCTGCTGTAATATTTTCCTGACTAATTTTCTCCCACTGAATTTTTCTGTGCTTTTGACATCGGCTGATTTTTGGCTTGTTTTCTGTGTGTCTGCATATTCATTTTTTTTTCGTACGCTATTGAGGTTTTTTTAAGACGTGCATTGTAATTGGCAATAATGAACGTCCAAAAAAAACCATCTTAATTTTGTCTTCACTCCGCGTTGCAAGGTTGTCTCGAGGGATGCAAGAACGACGTGTGTTGCTCCTGCAGGCTACCTGTCGAAGGGGAGCTACAACGTGATCGAGATGGACTGGAGCGGCCCGGCGAACGGGGCGTACAACCACGTCAAGCACCTCATCGAGCCGGTGGGCAAGGTGGGGGCACAGTTCCTGGACTACCTGGCGTCCCAGGGGCTGGACCTGGGCCGCGTGCACCTCGAAGGGGCCAGCTTCGGGGGCCAGGTCGTGGGCATCATGGGCGGCAACGTGAAGGCCGGCCGCGTCGGCAGGATCACAGGTGAGCGGCGACCGAACGGTGCGTCGTGCCGATTCGTAGGTGCCAAGTATGAAATCAGCACGAAGTGTCCTCATCAATTCATATTAAATATAAACATTAAAATATTCTCTCTAACACAACTACCAGATTTCAATCAAAAAAAGGGGGGTGGGGGGGGGGGGGGGGGGTTTTGTCTGTAAAGTCGGTTCACGGATGATAATTTTACGTGATAACGTCATAAGAAAACATTGATTAAAAATTGCATACAAACCACATTAACTTTTCACTTTATAAACAATTGACAAAACAGTTCACGTGTAGGTTGTGTGCTGCTGCTGTCTCTCTTCTGCTCGGACGCATCGGCCGATGGAGCGGAAGAGAGATAGCCGACATGTGCTGCAGTGTAAGCCTGGGACGAGACACGCACTGCAGTGACGAGCGTGCCCGCAGGCCTGGACCCCGCGCGGCCGTGGTTCGACACGCTGGGCCCCGAGCACCGGCTGGACGACACGGACGCCCAGTTCGTGGACGTGATCCACACGTGCGCCGGCAAGGTGGGCTGGCTCACCCCGCTGGGACACGCAGACTTCTACCCCAACAGCGGCAACTGCAGCCAGCCGGGCTGCACCGCCGGAGACCGTGAGCAACCCTCCCGTCCCTCCCGTCGTGTCCCTTCCACTCGCAGAGCACGACTAGGGGCAGGCGTTTCTCGCGACAAGATCTGAACGCTCATTAGACTGCAACAAGGTATACCCGCACCAGCGGTTCCTTCCCTTGTGATTGGCGGCCGTCTGCGAGAGTAGTAGTTTGCCTTGTTCGACCGAGCCACTCGGCACGCGTTTACTTCCGCACTGAATCACTGTGATTGGTGTTGTTACAATCGGGAGAAACTCAGCCAATCACGAAACACAGACGACGCTACAGTGTTTTAACTTTCGGCTAGTCTCGAAATCTTTTTCGCGAAACCTGCATGCCCCTAAGCATAACTTTAAAACTGCTTGTAGTTATACGCAGAGACATGATTGCATGGTGAAAACTGTAATACAACATACACAACACCAAAATACAAGTAAATATACCATTTTATCACAGAAATGTAGATAAAAACATTAAATAATCTCAGCAATTTGACGAAATGTTTCTCAAATTACAAAAAATGTGTTATCTTTGACCATGGTAAGTTTGTTGAATGTAATTTGTTTAGCATGAATGTTGTAGCTAAATGGATTGTAAAAAAAATAAATATTACGTTGTTTGGTCTAGGCTTTCTTTCGCTTGGGGCAGAAATTGTTATTAGTGGCCCCCCCCCCACCGCAATCAGAAATAAACTTCACAGGCATTATTTCTTTTCATCCATGTTCAGGATATGTAAAATTTTAAGTTAAATTTAATCAAACCCGTGTCCTTACCAATGTTTACAAGTCTAAATTTTATTTCACATTACTATATTCATAGCAATGCAATGAAGTTCAAGATCCAATAGAACACAAAGATAAAAAATTACAATATTGATTAGATAAATTATTTGAGAAGGAACATAAACTTTACTTAGATTCACTGTTGTATTACTAAACTCCTATTCATAAAAGACGTACCATAATTTTGGATGATGATGATGAATATTTTATTTCTAAGCCTTTTTCCTCCAATCTGCAATAAACCAAAGCATGGTCTCAGAGTTGATTTAGTTGAAACTTCTCATTGGTTTTTTTTTTAAATTATTCTGAGATATCCTTTACTACATGTTAATTATTTACTCTTGGAACAAACACAACTTTGTAACCATATTTTTGTATTAAACAAATTTACTTATCACTAAAACTCCTATGTAATTTCTAGGGACTGTGAAAACACTTTGTATTAATGATAGTTGTGTATTAATGATGTTTCACTGAACCTATTTCGTATACGTTGAGCAAGCACATTTCTACCATGTGTGTGTGTGCGTGCAGAGAGATGCAGTCACGTGAGGGCGCTGTACTACTTCGAGGAGTCCATCACGTCCGAGGTGGGGTTCCGGGCGAAGAATTGCGACAGCTGGGCGGACTACGAGAGCGGCTCGTGTGCCGGCAATGCCACCGTGCTCATGGGAGACCCAACGCCGATGAGGTATGTGTGTGCCCTGTGTTTGCCCCATGAACCATGAACCCACCACAAGTCGACACACACTTTCATTTCATCCACAGGATGTCTAAATACCTTGAAGCTAGGTGGAGGTGCCTCGACCAGCTCAAGCGGGCCGGTACTTGTACCAAGGCCGCACTACCCGCTAGGGAGCGCTGGTGAACAGGCGGGGAGGAAAACTAAGGGGAAGTTGGAAGGGGAAAGGAGGGGAAGGAGTGCTAGGCCGTGCTAGGAAAAGGTGCCAACTGCTTCAACCTGGTAAAATAGTTTTAAGATTTTCTTATGAGTTTTTATCAAATTGTTACACACACACGCACGCATACATATACACAGGGTGAATCTGAATTTGACCCATAAACTTTGGCTGCAGGTTGATCACAAAAAAAAAAAGAAATAAGTTGACATCTTTACGACTTACGTGTGCTTCCCACGGCTGGTATATGTCTTTGAAGTTGGGCCTAAAAATAATTTTTATTGTAGATAATAGAGAAAGAATTTAGGATAGACCACTGAGCATCTGAATTGTAATAATTGGTTGGTAGTACCACATTGCACAAATATGTAGAAAATAAATGTGTTACCCCTATATCATTCCACCGAAATAATTTTGCAACAGCGATAAAATTCGTGGTGGTTGTACAACTTAATTCATTTAAACATAATCAAGATTTTTATCTTAGAAACTTCATTATTTACAAAAAAAATAAGCAAATATAAAATAAAATTTAAAAAAAAATTAGCTGGAACACAGTACCAATTGTAACCGAAGAAAGCTAGAGCCTTTTTCAGAGATAATTTCCGTACGAGCTAAAGTGGTCAGCAGTCTCCAACTATTTGTGCATAACGTACAAATTTAAAATTGAGTAACTTTAAGCGAAATACTACTGTAAATTAAAGTTTTGTTACTTCCAAAACCACTGCAGTTTATTTAGGGATTTCATGACAGGTACTTCAGTTTCCTTACTTTTTCGTGATCTGTAAGAGACCCTGATTCGTCACAAAGTTGCCTCTTGGGTTACTGTAAAGTACGACATTTGGTTTGGGTTGGCATGTGCATGTGTACTGATGCTTGTTTACTTTTGTTTCCAGCACGCGAGGCGTGTTCTACCTCCACACTGCAGGCTCAAAACCCTACGCGCTTGGAGCAAACTCCTATGAAGCAGAATGAGTTCACAGGCCAGCGAAAACTCTCTCATCGGACATTGTAGTGACAGTGGCAAAATAAAGTCGGCCACATAAAAAAAAAATAAGTTACTGGCACAAGGTTGTATTTGTACAGTTATAAATAAATCATAAAAACCTTCCAAGCCATCACTGCCACTTAAAACATTTTTACTGTTCGCTTCAAAGCTACAGTCTATTATCCACCTAAAACATGTACAGAAGAACCCTGTTATAATATTCCTCCCTGCTGAGAAGATCATATTATTTTAAATTTCCAACATTTTACCCATATATTTACATCCTGTGTATAACATTCCACAAAATATAATGCAGTTCCTGATCTTAATGTTTGTTTTCTAAAATTCAAGAAATGTAAAAATATTTTTTTAAAATCTCTGTGCATGCCATACATGTTCGCAGTTGTGTGTCTGTGGGCACCTTTGTCTTGGAAAACAAAATAACTAATACAGTAAACTCTCGCCAGTCCGTGGCCCGAGAATCCGAAGTTCTCAGAAATCCGGGGTATTTCCGAAGTGACATGATCGTTACTGTTTAGATGTATGTATCACTATTCTCAGTGGATGATAAGAGCGACGCTCACTGATATTTATAGCGCGGTAAAAGGCTCTGAACTGGCGTGCAGTCATCTCGTTCCCGTCAGATAACGGTGAAATTTGAGCGGTGACCGTAACATTATATGGCGGGAAAATAAAGATAAAGGTGTAATACCTTTTCCTCTGGTGCTTTCAAGAAATGTTTTAACGGTTTTTTACACCTAAAACTTCAAAACCATGCCTTTTAGCCATTTTAACTCCTCTTAATCCGATATAAAAAAAACAGTTGGGCATTAGCAAATTCTTAAATGCTTTTCGTAAACAGACTCCAGTCGGATATTTAGAGTAGGTTGGAAATCGCGTAGGTTTTCCTGAAGCTCTGGGCACCGTGTGTCAGTGTGTGAAACATGTTGCCAGTGACAAGTTTCCTAGCTGTGCGCGGCACACGACTGTAGTTGTCATGCGTCACACGCCGGGAATGCTGGCCGGAGGGAAGGTGAGTATAGTTCATTTGCGGTAAAAATAAATACTCTAACCGCCCTGCTAAATTTTTCCATTAAAGAAATTTTGAAGTTTCAGAGATTTTCCAGCAGAAATAATGTTCTGTAACTAACAAACAAATTGTATCAAAAAATTAACGGTAAATGGCTGCCGTGGGGGGCCTTAAAAATTGTTCATTTTACCGGGAATGGACTATACAACCTGGCTTTCGTCGCATGCAGTGTGGAGTAGGGGAGGAAGGATGTTGACAGTTTCACACGCAGAAAATGGCTAGACGGCTGGAGAGAGGGAGAGAGATGGTTTGTTGTCTGGGAGGGAGAGGTAAGCCGTATGACGTCATGCATCCGCTGCCTTTGCAGCCGCCAGCCTGTCTAGACGAGATTCTCGCACTCCCACTTACGTCGCACAAGCTACTGCTGCCGTGTTTTTAAACGGACTGTCCAATTTTTTTTCTCTTCTTATACGAACATTAGTAAGTGCACTATAAACCAACACAAAATATATGCTGCATGTTAAATAATAGCTTTGTATAAGCTTTTATTGTGAGTTTTACCATTTTTTCCCCGATTATTTTTGTTTTGTGCCAAAATTTCAGATTTTTTGATGGTTCTAGTGTACAATTAACTAATGATTTTTTTTTTATTTCTCCCGTTTCTCTTTAGTTTAACTGGACTGGCCGTGTGTCTGTGAGGGAGTGGCCTTGAGTCTCTTGCCAGCTACGTATCGCTTCTCTCTCCCGCCCCTCCTAAATTCACTTCCCCTTATCAAGGGGCTTCCCGTTTCAGCGCACGCCACATTGCTACGCCTAGCTCTTTCACATCAAAGTGCGACTTCGGGTGCCATTAATTTAATTTAAGATGACTTTAAATTACTTTTTACACAATTTACTACCAACTTGAACAAATGGGTGTGTTAAATTTAATCAGGCCAGGCTGTAAATTTTCAGGAAAAAAAATTTCTCGGGTGCTTCATTTACTATGAATGGACTATACTGGTATTGCTTACGTACCATTCTGTTAACTTCTCAAGTGTCTTGTTTATTATGACGTCCTGTGGTAGTATTACATGTTCATTGACTACCATCTTATCTTTTAGAATTTTTTTTTGTATTTTAATGAAAATTTTTCAAAAATCCGAAGTTTTCAAAAATCCGAAGGTCATAAATCCCCGACACCCACGGATTTGCGAGAGTTTACTGTACTTCTATTCCTTGCCATTCTGGTGTGTTTTCATATGTACATACGTAGTACTACAATGTTCTAGTTTGCCAACCATTCCATAATGGCACAAAAAAGAACAAAGCTTTTTTTTTATTGCTTGTACGGTTGAATTTATTTCATTCATAAATAGAAATCCAGAAAAAAAACACATGTTCAAGTGGCGAAGGATTTGGACATAGGCATTTTCACTCTAAATGCAATCGTGAATTATGATACAATTTTGCAGAAATATGGCAGTGTGTGTGTAAAGACAATGAAAAACAAGCATAATGAAGTTGAAGGAAATTATTGACTTGTTTTAAGCAAATCCGATAATTGAGTGTACCCATTAGTGGTTTCAGCATGAAATTTGTTTGTATGTTTGTATTGAAGAGTCCATTGATAAAAATGCAAACACTGACATATGTTAAGTTGATATTATTGCTTTGCGATGGGAAAAGTGTTTAAAATCACACTCAAACATACCGGTACCAGAACAGAAATTTGTACCGTAAAGAAAAGGTCTACATCGTCTTGCCTTGATAATTCCCTAACTGGTAGTCTTGGAGACACAAGTGTGGTGTAATTATTTAACGTATATCATTAGCTCGCTGATATGGCCTTGAGTTTGAGTCGCGGACGGGCGGGTTGGCGGGGAAGGGGAACCACGCTGATTGGTCAAGACCGGCGCTCTCGCTCTTTTCTACTCAGCGTAGCTCAGGACTCACACTTCATAAGACGGTGATCCGTGTGTTTGTGTATAGAGTTTATTTATCTATTCAAGCCAAAAATGGTGTGTTTTGGACAGTATCTATGTGTAAAAATGTAAAGTAAGCCTATAAAAAGTATTAACACACAATATGCCAGCCTCAGCCCGTGCAAGAACCAGCCGAGAATATGAATCATGTGTATAGTTGTAAAGAGGAAGCTGTGGGCCGCACACAGAAACCCAGTGTCCGGCGCCGAGCGAGCGAGACCAACTCCGCGAGCACCTGCACTGCTGTAGTGCCTGTACCAGTGGACATGTTGAGTGACGACAGCACCCACGCCGAAGTGAAGTGATGCATGCAGGAGACAAGACGTTTCACGTTAAAGCAACAGCCGTGGCTCCCGACACATCCTCGTCCGGTTTTTTTTTTTTTTTTTTTTTAAAGGGGGGGGGGGGTTGCCATGTAAATTCGGTTTACGGGCGATAATTTTACGTGATAATGTCATAAGAAATCATTAATGAAAAAAATTGCATACTTTTTAATTTTTAAATATTATTTACAGTTTTTTGCATATTTTAAATTAAATAATTGTTTAAATATAATCACGAACAATAAGTTTTAAAAAGAGAGGTTACGAACCATGTATGTATATTCCACTTCAACATATTTTTTTTATATCATCTTTTTCTTCTCTTACTAAGTTACCAACCTTAATGTCTTAAGACAGGTCCAACCAAACTCTGTACTAGTTATAGTTATCACTGTATCACAGGTGAAGAACGTGCATGATAAAATATGAAGTAGATTAAGAAGTTTAATGTCCATCCATTAAATACACTTGAATTCTGTGTGCATCTTTCATTCTGGAAAGGGCACAAATGCAGAAAGTACAATGAGTCACTCTCTGGCCGCCAGATGTCTTCACGGAGAAGAGCAAGCAGAATCTACAAAAAAGAAAACGACAGAATGGTTTAAAAATGCAGAAAATAAAGTTACTTACGAAGGCATGTTACTTCAAGTGGTGTACCGTATTTACCCTGTGTATGGGTCGCATCTATAATTTTGAGGGGAAAAAAATCTAACTTTTTAATCGTAAGTCGCCCTCGAATTTGGGTCGTGCCATAAATCTGTCTCCAGCAGAATACAAGTTAAGTCTTTATGGTCCGTGTCTCAGCTTATTGCTGTGCAAGAAACGCAAGAAACACAGTTCTTGGTCTCTCACATTTCCCTCCTTTATGGCCCAAAAAAACTATTTTTCATACTCGTGTTTCCCTTCCCTTCTATAGTTTTTTTATCTGTCTCCTTCCCCAAGGGAGAAAAGACAGCATGCCACTTCAATTTTTTTTTCAGTTCCTTCCATAAAAATAAAGCACGCCCTTTACAGAAGTTTTGTCATGGAATACTGCAGTAGAAAGCACAGGGAATCTCACAACAAAATAATGTTTGAAAGTTGCGTCACAAAAACCTGTTTAGATATGTACGGAAGCCTTCTTTTCACAGACGAGAGCGCCACACCCGAAGTTCCCCGAAGTTCATGCTCGCTTTTTGTTTCCTTTCTATCATTGTATAAACCGGTGTGGCATTAACGTTTGCGGTCGATTAGGATGTGTTAGCTACATTATAAATACTTTAAAACATTGTGGATGGTTGGTT
The DNA here is from genome assembly GCF_032445375.1 of Bacillus rossius redtenbacheri. Lineage (NCBI taxonomy): Eukaryota > Metazoa > Arthropoda > Insecta > Phasmatodea > Bacillidae > Bacillus > Bacillus rossius. The sequence continues at coordinate 379,141,502 of NC_086330.1, forward strand.
ACATTAGGAGCTAGGCCTGTGCGAAGTGGACTTTTTCAGTTCGAATCGAATTCGAAGCGAATATTGTAAATATTCGCGAATTCGAATTGAAGTTCGAATAATTTTTCAAGATGTGTTAAATACTGCTCCCACATGACATACAGCACAATTATTTTCATTCTGTACTGTCACCACCCTTTCCCTTTCCTTTTCCTTTATTCAGAAATGGGCCTGACAAATATCCTGTAGCCTGAATCCCCACCATTGTACATCCTGTTAACAACACCATATCATTGTGCTAACTACTAAATTCACAAAATGGTTTGAGTTAACTAGAATGTATAACAAAATATTCTGTGCTATATATGCTAATTTGTGGACTGTGAAAGTGACTGAAACCGTCTGGAACACATTTTTCTGCTCCCTATTATTTTCTTTAATCACGAATCAACGTACCTAGTAAGGCTACACATTTTTTGTTTATATAACTTTCCAATAACACATTTCTATCAACATCTTATGCACTTTTAGCATTAACAGCGACTCACTTACTAAATAATAAAGAGAACTGCTTGTCTGTTGGAATTTTGTATTTCTTTTTGCATTTATTGCAGCTTGCAACTTTTCCGTCACTCAATTTTGTGAAATAATTCCACACTTCACTGCGAGATCTCTTAGCAGTTTCCTTCGATTCCGTTGCAGGTTTATTTTACAAATATACGTCAGAAAAAATATAAAACGGTGCCACTTTCTACTAAAACAATTAAAGTATAATGTAATTACATTTTTTACCATTCAAATTTTACGGTGCACGCTTATAGAACTCAACCAACGTGGTGAACAAGTAAACAAAAAACGTGACGTCAAGGCATAGAAAAGAAAGGGTATAAATGAGCGCAGTTAATACAGCGAAGACAACTAGAATTTAAAGAAAAACATGCGGCGTATATCTGAAAAACTAAGATACCTATTTCCATTCAAATTATTTCCATGATCATGTTAATACACAACTGTGTGTGGATTGTGCAACTGATTGGCGTAGTTCGGCTAGTTGGCAGCATCTGGCCGCAAAATGGCGGAAATATTGTCGTGGTAAATAAACATTAGAAAACGTAAATTAAATTTTAAGCATAACGTGGTGTTTTTTTAGGTCTTGTGGATGGAAATGCATAAATAAAGATTTTGTAATGAATATCTGCCCTAGTAAAGTCATGGCGTTCATATTTGCTATTGTATCTAATATTTCTGTATGACGGAATCGTACAAGTACGCCGTCGGTATGTTTAACCTCAACGTAAGTATACGAATCCTTAACCAATTTTCCTGAAGTTTTTAGCAAAAATTATGAACATTTTAATAATTGGCTCTACTAAATGGCAAGTTAAAGAAGACTAATTTATATTCGTTTGCCTTCGAAGCTTCGAAAATTTACGAATATTATTTTTTGAACGAATCGAATACGAATCCTAAAAATATTCGCTTCGGATTCGAAAATTTCGAAGCTTCGCACGTCCCTATTAGGAGCTACATTAAAAATACTGTAAAATCATTTTATGGTTGCTTAGCAAATAACTTTTTTAATATGTAGCTATCCAGGGCTAGGAAACCGTTTACATGATTTCACAGTATCTTTAATATAGCTATCCTAACTAAATCAACCGTCCACAATGTTTTAAAGTATTTATAATGTAGCTAACCTAACCTTTTACAAGGAACAAAAAAAAAACCGAAAATGCGCGATCGGGCGTTTGTCTCTCTCGTCTGAGAAAAGAAGGCTTCCCCTCTCTCTCTGGCTGGTTTGTTTTTATATTCCCCTCTTGCCGAGCGTCTACCCGGCGGTCACTTGTTGGTGCCAGACAGACGGCAGCACAGCTTAACAGCACTGTTCACAATGTTCTACACGCTCTGCTGGGACATTTTAATCAAACAATTTATACTCACTTCTAACATATTTATTAAAAACCAACAACACAGGCTAGTTATTTACACACACATTCAAACACACAGTGCAATGTTAATTTTTTTTCCTTCCCCAAAATAAAAAAAAATTTGCATAAGGATCGCAGTACACGTTATTAAACAAAAAAGGGGGGTTACGGACGAAAATTTTACGTGATAACGTCATAAGAAAACATTGATGAAAAATTGCATACAAACCACATTAACTTTTCACTTCACTTTATAAACAGTTGACAAAACAGTTCACGTGTAGGTTGTGTGCTGCCGCTGTCTCTCTTCTACTCGGACGCATCGGCCGATGGAGTGGAAGAGAGATGGATGCGTGACAAGCCTATCGTGCCTATCTATCGCTTGTTGCGCGCTCTTGCTTGCACGCTCGGCTCAGGCGGAACGTGACAATGAGTCGTGCTTTTTCGTGCGTGCAGCAGACGTTCATTGATTTATAAGACGTTATCACGTCAAAAAAATTGGACAAAATGTGACCATTGCGCGGGTAAATACGATCAGTTGTTCTTGCAGTTCACCGTGAACTTGTTAGTTGTGAAGGCTGGGGCATTCCCTTATTCTGCCGATCACCTTCGTGACAAGTTGACAGGTACTGCCAACCCTACAGTTAAAGTTAGAACAGAGGAAAACTGGTACTGCTTTATGTACAGTTTCTCGCTTAGTCATCTCGTTACGTTCTTTAAATGGGGTCTTACAATTGAGACGATTGTTTTAAGATGTTGTTTTGAATATACGCCATTGCTGGTTACATTGTGTCTCATAAGGAACCTCAATAACAGACAAAAAAAATGAATATACAAAACATGCAGAAAAGAAGCCAAAAATCAGCCAGTGTCAAAAGTAAAAAAACATAAGCAGCACCTGTGCATTTCTGTGTTGTCCATTTTCTATCTGTTTAGTATCATCATATGGTCTGTCTGTTTGTTTCATTGTTGTCCAATGTTGTTTTGTATCTTTATTTACTGTTCTTGATGCAAATTCTCTCCGTCAGCCCACTGTCTGTCTGTGTTGTAGTATTTTTTGGACTAATTCCTATCACTGAATTTTCTGTGCCGTGTACATTTGTAACTTTTGACTTCAGCTGATATTTGGCTTTTTTTTTTATTTTTTTTATTTTGCATATTCATCTTTTGTGGTTCGTTATTGAGATTTCTTATGGCATACAATGTCACCAGCAATAAGCATATATCCAAACTAACATCTTAAATCAGTCATCTTGTAACAAACAAGTTGGCGCAAAAAAATATATATTTTTTTTTTTTTTGCAGTTGAACACTTGAAAACACTGCACACATTTCATCTTCATAAAATATTAAGTGTATCGGTTTCCAGTACAGTGTTCCCATTTTCTAGCAGGTTACATTTCTGTAATGATTTATTGAATACGAGCTCTGACTCGCAGATTCAAAGTAATATCTGAAACTAGCCTTTACTCTATAATTTTTCCCAATAAATTTATTTAAGTATTTAGTTTCAAGTGTATTGAGTCCTGCTTCCAAGACAATATTTAGAAAAATAAAACTTGTTCGTGAATTGAGTGTTTGTACAGTATAATAGTGTGAATACTACTATTCTTTAAGAAAACTATAGTCACAAAATTTTTGTAAGACTCGAAAACAAAGGTGTTTATTTATGTTTACTTTTCATTGAATTTTGTTTACAAAACCATAAAATAATTCTTCAAGGTCATCCCACATTTGATGTCTTCAATTTGTCAGGTTGTCATTAGTAGTATTTTTTGGGTAGCTATGATACCTAATATACTAACATAACTAAATTTGATAGTTAAAATTTTCAATTTATTTTCTTGAAGTTGAATATAGTTGACTTTTTTACAGGTACAATGAATTGGTATTAACTAAACAAATGTTCTTTTAGCACTTAAATAATTTTTTAACTCGGAAATTTTAATTAAATTGACTTTCATTATAAAGATTACAAAAATTAAAAAAAAAAAAGTTGCAATTTTATTTTCATGTTAACACTGATAATGAACATCACACAACGCTAAAATACAGAATTATGTACAGTAATTTATTATTTGCCTGGGCAACCAATAACAGACAATGAGGCATGTGCCTATTGTATGTACAGCCTCTTGCGTTATTCACACAGACATGCCTGCGTTAAAAAACACGCCAGTTAGAAGCACATACTTAACCAACCAACTATGTATAGTATACAGCCATGCTAATCCAACACTTTTGAAATCCATGGTTCCACATATTACCATCCTGAAAATAGATTAGGTGTAAACATAGAATATTTGATTACCAAACTCATTTTATTTCCTGCTTTAATAACACAACTTACCAATGCCATGTAGTCAAGCAATAAACACATTTTAAAATTTTATATTGCAAGTCCGTCAACAAATTAAACCTTGGCAATCATTTAAATCAAAACAACAGCTTTAAGATTCAACAACTTCTTGTGTTTATGCATATAGTATTCTGTCACGTTAAAAAATCTCGTCATACACTAGAATTCAAAAGTGTTTACTTACTAGAAGGTTAAAATTTTAAACATTAACTGGAAGTAAACAAAATGTGCTTGAAAACAACAAAGTTATTATTAGTGCAAAACACACAAAACAAATTAGTGAAGCAAACTTACAAACAAATTACAAGAGACTGACATCGAGATTGTACATAGTTGTTCAATAAAATTGTGAAAGTGATACAAAACAATTACTAAATAGTTCAGATTTGTGAACAAGCAAACAACTTGGTGCAAAGTAATTTCACATTTTCTTTCTGGCTGCTAATGTTATACGTACTATCCTTTTAAAGACCCTATCATTATCATAACTCACAATTCAAAATATTTTAGTTGGTTACTTTCAATTTCACCTTATAAATACTATTCAAGATCAAATGTTCAAAGAAAAACTACCACTTTGTGAACAATTATAAGATAAAATAAAACCCAATAGGTATGTTAGTATATGCATTACCTATATTTTATTCAATGTGTATCATGAACGGAAAAAAATATGAACTGATGTTTAATAAAACATCCTAGTTACAAAGATAGTTAGTTCTAATTAGTCCTTGCAAATGTGCAGGATAGTAATATTGTAAAACTAGAATCATACTCTGATTTTTTCAAATCCTAATTACATCACAATTCAATCAAGTCATAAAGTACGTACATGTTGTACGCTTGTGGAAATTACTGCAATGCTGGAAATACTGATCACAGTACAATACTTTATGATATGCTGCAATGCACTGTATTTATCATCTAGTCAGCGAAGTAAGAAAAATTTTATTAAAAGAAACAGGAAGATTCGTGCCATGGATTGGCTTCTATCAAGTCAGCATCCTCTTTACTTTTACTTGTGTGTGACTCGTAAATTTGTTACTCGTGATGGACAGAAAGAAAGTTAAAAAAAAATGATCCCAAAATCTTTTCTTTATAATTCATAAATGGATTATTCAAACGAAAAACATATCCCCCCCCCCCCCCCCCCCCCCCGCTAAATACACTCGCAAAACACAAAACTGCACGGTAAATATCTATTACATGGACAATGTCACTTAAAGCTATAGTCTTTCATTCTCTGTTCCCGACAGGTGCGTATGCAGTGTTTCATTTCGGAGGAATTGGTCGGGGGTGGGGAGAGGGGGGGGGGGGGGAGGGGGTAGAACCACTTTGCTTGCTTTTTGCTTTCAATGATAGAGTTTTTTGGGATTGGAAGGAGGAGGGATGTTATATTCCCCATTCTCCTGGTTCACCATATTGTGTACACAACCACGAATCTCCCGTTACGCGGTGTCGTATTTGTCATACAAAGTGCGATGGGATGCATATAAAGATTAATGATGTGATATATATTTATTGTTGAGCGTTATTCTACGCATTTGTATTGCGTCAAGTATATTTTCCTAGACAATTTTGGAACACATTAATTAAATTAGCCTTGCTATTTATGGAAACTAATGCTTCAGAATACGTGATTTTAAATAACACGAGCATTTTTAGGAACAAATTAGTTGTGCTAAGTGAGGGATAGGTGTACAGTGTAATGGCGTAATTAAAAAAAAAATTAATGTGGGTAAAGCTGAGCCTTGAAAGATAATACTAATTAAGTTACTTTTAATCTGATTTTGTATTTTCTCTCTTTTTGTTTTCTTCTACTTAAGGGTATGCAACATAAGAACGATCTGAGCTATCACTTACAGACATATATTTATTTATTTATTTATTTATTAATTTATTTGATTTGTAACATGCCACACCAACAGCACAAGTCTCCAACAGTGGGCACAACATGTAGGACAAGTACAAAAAAAAAGTAGGACAAAACAAATACAAGACAACACAACATACAAATATCCATATGAATACTTAAAATTCTAATAATTACTTAAACTAACAAAAAGTTTCAGGAGTAACATGGTTAAGTTAACATAAATAGAAAATTGTTAGATTAATTAAAAATTACAATCATATAAGATATATAAAATATTAGCAATAATAAGAATAACTGAAGTATTTGCTAAATTACAAATTATAAATATTTACTGGAAAAGATGACTTTATGTATTCTGAATTTGTTTGCTGTAATTTGGAATGAGTCTGAAAATGAGGTCATTAAAGTTTTGGAGAGTGGAAAAAGTTTGGAGTGACCAAGTATTAACTTGAGGAACTTTAAGGCCAGTATTCTCAAGGAAGTAGGAAAAATAAATCTTAGAAAAGAGTGAATCTAAGTAAGTTCTCCCATCAACAAGAGGAATCAGATAGGTGAAGGAAAGTTCTTTGAAATCATTTGTATGCTTTCTAATTTATTTACATCAGCCATCTTGATGCCGTTCCAGATTACTGAACAACATCCCAATTTAGATGTAATAAAATTGTATATATTACAGAAGTAACATTTGGGTGCATGTATGACGTCACGGCGGCCATCTTGTTATCGTCTGCTGGAGGCCGACATTTTGTTTTCTTCTACTAGAGTGCATACATTTTATGTACCGTGAATGGGTTTGACAATCCATCGTTCACATCACCGCCTGCCGTCTGAGCCAAGTCTCGGACGAGACCAGCACGAGGGGGGGGGGACTGGCTGACGTGCTAGCTCATACCAAGTGCAGTTCTTATCCTCAAAACGTCACCGAGCAATGTTTGCAGCGTGCACAGTAGGGTGTGCTGTGCTCTATAGCGTAACACTCCACGCGATAAGACTGCAGTAAATACCACCTGACGACGCTTATTTGCTGCTGAAATGTGTCTTGATACAGTACATACCCAATTTTTTTTTACAAGCATTAAAAATTAATAAATAATAAAAATTACACATTTCTCCATATATAACTAATTTTCTGTTTATTTTTAAAAATTAATTTTCCTGACTACTACTACTGCTGATCAGAAAAAATCTGAGCATGTTCGAACACGTACGTAGCGTATGTTAGTTTTAAGTGTTAAGAGACATGTCGGTTTCTGAACTTCCCGTACTGCCGACTAGAAGCGCCAAGTTTTCAAGTCGGCTGCCTGCCGAGCGACAGTAGCTGTCGATGTTCGACCACACGCGGCGGTTAAGTTGTGCTACAGGCGAACGCTTGCAGCCAATCAAATCGTTTGCAGGCGAATCGTCAATTTGTTCGGTTTCCATTGCAGTCACGGTCTTATTACGTTGAGAGACGAAACAGAGCGAGAGTTAGAATGAATTTCGAAGGTCAGACGTTAACGAATGCATTGTGATGCTGTTAAGAAGCAAAATAAAATGAAAAAGAGTGACGGGAAGTGTTAAATCACGCGGTGCAACGCGAGAGCGAGAAGGAAGCTCACCTACCGGAGCCGCTGGAGGACTTGGGGGGCGGGGCGGGCTCCGCGGCCTTGCGGCCCAGCAGGTCCAGCCCAGTGCTCTCGGGCAGGTCCTGGTCCGTGTCGGAGCTCTGGTCGCTGTCGCTGGTGTCGGGGTACACGCCCAGCCCCGGCAGGATGCCGATGCAGCGCAGGCCTCCGTCATCATCCTCCGCGGGCCGCCCGCCCCTGGCACACAGGAGCACACGCTCTGCCTTCACCGCATCTCGCCTCGGGCCTGCCTCTGCCAGTGCGTGGCGTCGCAGGGGCCACTGAGGGGGAGCTGGAGTGGCACGATTTGCTTTTAATCCTCGGGTTCACCCTTGCATCACAACCTTACAAGTTATGCAGTACATAACAACTTAACAGTTACGGTCATTGAAAGATTAAGGCTTTAATGTTTTGTTTTAAATTTGTGGAGTGTTTAAAAAATTAAATACATTAGGTAATGGGGAGAAGGCCAGACAAAATTATTTTGCCACCCAACCCCCCCCTTCCCTGCCGTAAGATTCTCTCGACCGTCCTGGTGTCAACCACAATGTTTTGAAACTGCAAACTGCGTTGTTTCGTGAGAGCTGATGCGCTTCAGTATGACGAGGCCCGTCCGTACTTGCAACTGCGAACAATTTCAAAAGTGCATTCGTTCAGATCGCTTAGGGCTTTGTTGTTTTCGAAACAATTTCTTTCAGATCCTTTTTTTACGAAAACACAACACGCACAAATACATTGTCAGGAACGCAGGACCACGACACGCGCCGTGTCACGTGCCGTACACTGACGTAAGGCAAACCCCGCGTGCCTGGCCAGATAACAAGGGTCATCGCTACCCCCCCCCCCGTTCCCCCTCCGCTCCCCGCGCATCGTCTTGCCGAGCAGCGTTGGGAATTCCGCGGGCCGCCCCGTGGAGTGGCGCGAATTAACGCCGCTTTTCTGGACTGTTCGGGCGTCGCGTCGGCCGGGATGACATGACTCGACACAGCCGCTCTCATAGAGTACTTAAGCAGCGACGTCGGCCTCAGTGGGAGTTCAGAGCAGATTCCGAGCGAGTCCTGCGACAGTTACGGAGTACGGAGAGTTCCGCTAGTGAAAGCAAGTGCGACATCGGCGAAGAGGGTGGGAGACCCCCTCTAGTGTGGCGCGACGCGGTGTTCGACTGGATCGTGAGAGTGCGACTGAGTGGCGCGAGACTGTGTGAGTGGACAGGCGCGAGGTGAGGGGCGAACCACAGTCGAGCCTAGCTCCAGCGAGGAGTGCGAATTGTGTAATTGGACAGACATTGAGTAACTTGACAATAAACATTTTTAAGTGCCAGTGATTGGTGATAAGACATTTTTAAGTATAATTATTTATTATTAATGTAAATATTAGTAATCAATAAAACTGTAAAGAAGCCTAATTGGGCTATCTCTTATGAAACCAGTTCTCCCCAAATAATAAATCGTAACAATATGCTTTAAAAAAAGGAAAGTGGTTGAACACACTGAACATGTAAGAACGTATAATTTGTTACAAGTGCGTAATTACAAAAAAAATATGTCTTTCTCAAACATGCTTGCCAACATCATGAAATGCCACTTTCCACAGTTCCTCACATCTGTGAATGAATGGGTGGAGGAAACGGCAGTACCATGAGAAAACTTGTAAAAAAAAAAATCTGGGTTCGACAAGGCCACGAACCGAACCCGGGCTGCCTGGCGGGAGGCGAGAGATCCGATCAGCGTAACCCCTCTCCAAACAATGTAACAGTGTGTTTAAGATGGACTTCCACGGATTCATCACATTCGACAATTTCCCATCCGTCCTTTCCCATCCATCTGTTTGTCAAACGCTTACCAAGCTCTGACTTTCGATGGACAAATGAATGAAGTTATGTTAAGTTTCCAAGCATTTAGATGCAGGAAATGAAAAGTCATTATTAAAATGTAAATAAAGATAACAAAGATTTCTTTTCATAACCTGAAAAATGAATTTGAGTTCTCTATGCAGAGATTTTCTCAACCTTAAATTTCCAAAAAGGTCCCACAATGGTAACGAATACAACAGACAGTCTTTCTTCGACATCTACGTAACATAGAGAAATTTTTTTCTTACCTCGAATCACTTTCTGACGGCTGAACTTTTCCAGTTGTTGTGTCGGCTTCCGTGGTTTCCGTCTCAGCTCGTACTTCCCCATTGGTCACTACTCCGTTCATTTCTGCAGAATCACACAAACACGCTACCTATTGAAAGCTAATAACAGTAAGACTGTGTAATCAACTTGAAACACACTAAATGATGAAAGCTAATAGCAGTATCACTATGTAAATGTCTTGAAACACACTACCTGATGAAAGCTAATAACAGTATCACTGTGTAATCGACTTGAAACACTCTAAATGACAAAAGCTAATAACAGTATCATTATGTAATTGACTTAAAAAACTCTACCTGACAAATTCTAATATCAGTATCACTGTGCAATAGACTTGAAACACTCTACCTGACGAAAGCTAATATCAGCATCACTGTGCAATAGACTTGAGACACTCTACCTGACGAAAGCTTGGTCTTCTTCTGCAAACCCCCGCCCGAATGCTCGACGGAGGACTCGACAGGTCTCTTGCGGACAGCACCCGCCAGCAGACGAACCTGGGAGCTGCGACCACTGCCGGCAAGCACGTCCTCAGTCGACTACAGTGTCGAAGTGCCGACCTCAACTCGCACTGGGCATTACCTGGTGCAGGCTACACCTGCTTGGCCCCGACATTAGTCAGGAAAACAAGCTCACATCTCAACATTGTGTTTGGATGTTAGTTCCCACTACCATTAGGGCTACGAAAATGTAAATTTTGACATGTGGCTGAAAACAAACGTATTTTAAGCAGGGGTTACAAAAGTATTGATTAAAAATGTAAATTAATATTCCATCAATAGTGCCAAGTACTCTTTATTTTATAATTTTTAAGCCTTTGTAAGCTTTCACACATCAGAATTATAATGATTTTCAAAAATAATAACTCTTAGTAAAGACGTGATAAATAGTAATAATATTTGTTATATTGTAGGGTAAATAAATTATGTTTATTTTCATTAATTTTCGGGAACGTAAAAATACAATTCATTTCTGGAAACTATTGTTTACTCAAGTTAGGTTAGATGAAATAGAGTTCACGTTTTTTCTCAATCTACTACGATACCGTTTTCACCTTCTGTTACAAATCGGCACCACTCAGCTTCCCGTAACACAAGCCACGTGATCACAGACACAACACCTTCTGCCTGCTTGATTTCTTTTTGGTGTGGCCAGGTACGGCAGCAACGATTACCCTTGTTGATTCGTTGCAGATAATTACTGATTAGATAATGGGACAGAAAACATATGTCATATGTGCCGTGAACCAGAGCAACACATATTTAGCCAAGGATGCAAAAATTTTTCTAAATCAATGTCCAAAAAAAATTGTAGGCTATGTTACATAATTTCCTTAGGCCTAAGTAGTTATATAAAAGAAGGCATCCTCGCACTATTTTGATTTAAGACAATGTGTAGTGATAGTTTTCAAACCATCAAAAACTGTCTATCCTTTTAGTCACAATGTGATGGTACACAATTGGAGTTGCACGGTACAAACAGATAAGACTAAAGTGGAATAAAATAAGAAAGTCTAGGGCACGTTGTTCAAGGATTGTAAGAATCTTACACAGCGTTCTCCAGGGCATAGAAACATCAGAATGTTTGCATGCTTATAAATATCTTTTAGAATGAGATTTTGACCACCTCAGAGTGCATCACACAATGAATGTCGCTGAATTTAACACAGGAGTACAGGTAGCATGATGCGCAGAGAAATGCTACTCAATACAGGCTATCTGGGTACCTCAAAAAATTTCTGTTTCATCGGAGGTTTTTCAATAAATGTGAGCAACTGGCTTTCCTAACTTCTCTGAGGACTTGTAACCAACACTTAGGAAGGTTTTTTACAAGGGTTTTTTTTGTGTTTTTAAGTAAGCCTGTGGTTTATTGTACTGTTTACTAGGTATTTATGTGGAATTTGGTGGCCATCTTGTGAGATAATTTTTAAGTTGAGATTTGTAATGGTCCTCTGTGAGGCTAAGTTACATCAGCAGTACCTGTGTTTCACATTCGGTTAGTTATGTTCTAAAATAGAGAAAAGCTTATTATGGTCTGCAAGTATATCGCTCAAGTTATTTTGCAAGTTTATTGAGAAAATTAATTTTAAAGTTGGGTCCAGAATAGTGAAGTAAAATAAAAACTTAAAGATAGCAACACTTCAAGTAGCTTGGCTTCTGGGTTGTAGCCACGTCCAAGGCGAATATATCACCAACGTTTCGGTCGACATTGCGATCGCCATCAACAGGATAGAGTTACCTCAGGGTCTGTGATATATTCCCCTTGGACGCTGCTACAACCCAGAAGCGAAGCTACTTCAGACAGTGGCCGCGAAAGCCTGCGATCTTTAATTGTTTTGTAATCTTTAATAATTTTCAGCTTTCCCCATTACGTGCTTTCAGAATTTTTTACTAGTTTTTGAACATTTATTTGTAAAGTTGGTTATTAGCAACACCATTTTTACATTGTGAAAGTGAAAAACATGTGACATGGAAATAGCCACAAAATATTTACGTACAGCATTTTTTCTGTATTTTTAATATGTTTTATTGCAAAACACTATTCTTGAAAAATACTGTACCAATTTTTTTTCCCCCCATAAATAAGAACTCATATCAATTCTTTTTCAGTTGTTCCTACTTTTAAAGAATACTGTGGCCATAAAAAATAGTAATTTTTATCATTGTAATTTTGCTACACAATTTCTTAGATCTTAGGGTCTAAGCTTATATGAGTTTTTTTAAATGCAGAAAGAATTAAAAAGTTGAAGATGATGATAAAAAATATAGATACTAGGCGAACCCAGGCATGTAAGATTTAAAAATAATACACCTACTTGCATTTCTTTTATACGGAAATACTATTCTACAAAATAGTATATCTGAATTTCTGGTAAAGTAATCTGTGCACTAATACACTGAAGCAATGCAATCTATTGAGTTATTCTTGCCTGCCATTGGTTGACTGAGCTGGTCTCGTCCGGATTTCAGAGTTGATTCTGTCCTCGAGATGTCGCTCTTGCAACGTAGCCACAGCATTGCGGAAATCGTTGATCTCGCGCGCCTCCTCCGCGGACTTGCGGCGTTCTTCCTCCATCTTGCTCCTGTCCACCAGGTCCAGGAACTCCACTTCGTCGTCGTCCAGTCCTTTGATCATGTTCTCTGTCGAACGAGAGCAACATCCCAGTCGGTGAGATGTTCCCGTCACCACCAGGGTCATTTTGTACAGGTAGGGCTGATCAGTAAACAAAAAAAAAAATTAGGGCTGGGCCGATGCCGATCACCGATCACAATAATCGGCCGATTTTAACACATCGGCATGGGTACCGATCTGCAAATTATTTACCTATCACCAAACGCCGATCATTACATACTAAATCTAAATTAATAAATACTGAATTAAGCTTAAAAATGCAAAGTTGTACGTTTAAAATTTACTTACAAAATAACTAAATAAGGTAGGCCTATAAATCACGTATCAACAAAAACACGATTTACAGTATTAATTTGCATATGGGTATTTTTAAAACATGCCAAACCATTATTTTACGCAGTTTTTAATAATTCACAATAAAAACTTCGATTTTTATGAAATAGTACTAATTTTAACTTACGTCTATTGCACTTACGAAACCACAGCCATAGAATATTGTGTGTTGATTTTTAGATTTTTATTATTAACATCAAACAAGCTATATAATTCTTAATTTGTCTGATTGGCAATGATCGGTGCCGGTCATTGGCGCAAATGATCAGTATCGGAATCATCAGCAAATTTAGTGATCCGCCCAGCCCTACAAAAATTAACTATAAATTTATGGAAAGAGAATTTGTGAGTACCTTTCATTATTCTCGATAGTTCTGTCAGTTCTGTCAATTCTGTCAAACGGCATTATTAGATTTTAAGCAGTTCATCAGTAGTTTATTGTTTATATGGTTGGTAAGTTAGGTTAGGTTAGCTACATTTAAAACAATCTAAAATGATGTGAACTGTTGATTAGGTTAGGTTAGTGACTTCATTAGTGTGCATCACATGGTGTTCAACTTTCAGATACACACCTCTACGACTTGGAAGATCATGCCGACAATTTTACACTTCCAAACATTTCTGTTGAAGCATTAAAAGAGTTAAAATATCAGTGAATGTTTTGATAATATTACGTTTAGAAATTTTTTAAATGATAAATGTTTTATACTTGTATAGCGACAGCCCATTTTTGTCTACGTCTGTTAACTGGCGCTTAATAGATGTATATAAATAAATAAAAAATAAACTATCAAATACCACTTTTGGCCATTTTTAAACAGCTTTGTAGACAAGCACTATACACTAATCACCATTATGTTTTTATTGTAACATAGTGTAGTTAATTATGATAAACTTTGTCGCTTCGTACCCCAGTGTCACTGAGGAAAATTTCGAGTAAACTTCCTGTTAGGAAGGAACTGCACACATTCCTAGCACAAAGCTGGGCACGTTGGACTGTCGTGTTTGTGTGTGGACGAGACAAAGAGACACTCTCGGAGACCAGCTGGAAACGCTAAGAAGGATCCAGGAGGAGACGAAGAGGACTGCAGTTCCAGCCTCGGCGTCACCGCGACAGATAACGAGGCAGTATTGCCACCCTAGTAAATCATTTCCTCCTGACCCGCTAAAAATTCCAGTTGGGCTCTACGATTCGTTAGCATCACGTCGCAGGACTGTTGGAAGTCAGGCGAGACAAGATTGTGTTCATCTGCACACAGAAAGAAAGAAAAAAAGGAACGGGCACCAGAAAGGCTTATTTTGCAAAGAAAATCCATGTTTTAGAAAAGAAGTAAAGATAAGGCAGGCGTTGGTGATCTTAATATATTTCGTAAATATTATTATGTACCAGGTGCATGTAACTAGACATAATTATTGTCTGTCTGGCCAGTGGACACCAGGTGTGAAGAAATTTTTGAGTGTTTCAGTCAGTCTCCAACATGTGTGGCTTTAACTACAGTAACCAAGTCATTTCATGATATACTCATCAACGTAACATTCATAAAACATTTATGAGTGAAAAGTTACACTTTTATTGAGCTAATAAACATGTTTATTGTGATATAAATTTTTTTCCAGTTATGTGCTTCACTGATTCTCATGTGGGTCTTGAATGTTCATTTAATTAATAGGTAGTAATAAATGCACAATAATGTGGTTTCTGTAAATAAATTCATATTGGTACATATTTCAGATAAATGCAGTTAACGATTTTCTAACTCAAACAAATACCTTTTCAAAAAATTAAAACACCTGTAAAACCACTGGGCATAAATTACAACAGGATGTTCCTTTTTTCATTTCTATTTTCATGTGTGAACTGAGCTGAACATACGAAAGTCAATAAATAAGTAAAGTGTTGGGAATGAGTAAGGAATTTTGATGAAAAACAGATTAAGATATCAGGATATATAAATAAGTAGCCCTCTAATTAAAATACGATACCATGAACACAACTTCATAGCAGAGTCGGTATATTATAATTATAAATTGGTTGTTTTTTCTGCTTAGTCCATAATGATCATAAAAAACAATACCTACAGGTAAAGCAATTAGGTACTCACTAGTTTGATATACTTGTTGAGCACAATTCCTAGTTTTGCATCACAATTGTTTTAAATTTTATGCCATTTAAAGTGCGGTATGTATTATAACATTATTTTTTGCTGAATTTACTACTTATACGCAATAAGACTAAATGAACGAGTGAATCGTTGCGATGTAGGCTATGCGTAGCACCGTGGCTAGCACCTTTTATCGACACTTAGTTGCCTTGGAAAAGGTTTAGCCTTACAAAGAACTGGCAAGGTGTAGCAACAAAAGATAACATCTGGCGACTGGTGTGGAGAAGACCGTGCGAGAGCGATTAACCAACATTTTTTTGTCCCCTCCTTTTGCTCTCTTCGCGATCCCACACACACACACACACAAGTGCAGTTGCCAGGCACGAACTGAGGACTGCCTGCTATGAAGAACGTTCTTAAATGATTTTTGCATGACAGAAAATAAATATTTGTTCAAAAACACAACTTTTGGAATTTTTTTTTATGCTTCAGTCCCTCTTGCAACAAACTGTTAAAAGCCAACAGCCAACACTTACTGAGTTTGTGTGCCTCCTCATATTCCATCTCTCGCTTATTCTTCTGCTCTTCTAAGCGTTCAAACAGTGAGCGATGGTCGTATTCAACTTCGGGACACGCTGGAACCAAGAGCAGACGTAACTTCCACAAAATCTGATATCAAGAATAGTTCCGAAAACGGGGTGCAAGCAAAACACCTGCCGTTCGGCAATGAAAGTAAACCAAGTCACCCATAACGCACGTTCTTAGTTAATGTGGAGACTCCCCTGAAGTACGCACGAACCACACGACTTACCCTCGGGCTCTTCAGGCTTGCGAACTTTATCCCACTGCTCCTGCCGCACTCGGCGTTGTTCCTCCAGTTCTGCTTCCGAGATGAAACCCGAACTCATCGTGAACCTGAAAATCACACACATTAATTAGTAACGACAGGTAGCACATCCTTTGCGATGTGCGTTATTTCACTTCGTGATAGTACCACAATGTCTACAAATACCCCCTTGAAAAAAATTTCAAGAAATTTTCAAGACTTTTCATGAAGAAGAAAAAATTCTTGAGAGACTCTTTTACATTATCATATCATTTCTATAGGTGGTACTAAACAAAATTAAGCATGATACGAAAAAGAACTACTATGCACAGGAACGTGATGATTTTTATGTTAGCCATTTCATAGATAATTCCTACATTCCTAATGTGTGACAAAAAAACACTGAAGTAAAGCTTAAAAAAATTTCAATTAGAAAAAAAGCTGCCGGAAATTAAGTTTTGTTACTTCCAGCACCCATGGGGATACGGCTTGTTTCGGAACTTTTACGTGACTAGTAGACACCCTGGGTACAGACTTTGGGCGGGGCACTGCAGGTTGGGGGTGAGTAGGGTTGGTGAGGCTGCTTAGGGTTGATCAGGAGGGAAGGGGTGCAGAGGGGAAACCATCTTACCCCCGGGTGGATGCCCAATTGCAAATAACAGATTACATAATTCAAGTAATTACCCTTGCTAAGTACTTTAGTTTTAAAAATATGGGTTACTTGCTTAATATAGATGTTTCAAGCAAATAAAAAAAAATATAAACATATTTTTAATATTTATTAATTTTATTTTTGTCCTCAGACCATACAAGTGTCTAAAAAACTTGTCAATTTGTTACACCATACAAACATAATTGCATAAAGTACAAGATAGATACTGGATCCCAAAGGTTGTTTTGCTTAGAACAGATACTTTAATAACCCGTAAAGCACAATTTAAAGAAGATTTTACATGTTTAGAAAATAGCTGACAAGACCAAACTAACCTTTCACTCAGCTATTGAACTTATTTCCTAAAAGCCACGACTCTACAGCATCCACAAATGAAATGGCAACTTGAACTAATTTAATCTCCAACCCCCCTTCAGGAAACGTGGGTTTGTTACTACATAGCCATATAATTTATTTTGCATAGTTCCAATAAGCCGTGATGGAAAAGGGAAAAACTTGACGATCGTGAAACTGAAGGGAGGTGAATGTGTTGTATAAGGTGTGTGTCAGCAAGCGTATGGCTCAGTGGGAGAAATGCGAGCGAAGTAAAGTGAAAATACTTGCCACAGGGCTTGTGCCCAACTGCAGCAGCCTTACTGAATTAACTTGAACCAAATTGTAGCTAAATATAAATTCAAATTATTAATTAGTATAGAGTACTAATAATTTTATTGTAAGACCTTAAAAAAAGCATTTCCATGCATTTATATTTAAACCTATGGGTTAATTTTTGAGATGTTCAAGACAAGTTTGTTTGTAAACAAAATTTTCATTTGATCAATTGCTATAATTTCTCCCCCTCCCCCGGGATAGATTATGTGGTTTCACCATTTTATCTGGTGTCTGCAAAATTAATAAGCTTACCTTGATAGTTAAAAATAATTAAGTTATAACTTTATCTATTGGAGTTGAGATTTAATAAATCTCATTGCACCAACCACTCATTTCAGCTTAATTCAAAGACTATATAAGAGATTTAATCGATCAATTTTTATATTAATATATATGCGTATGCGAAACAGCAACACAACAGGGATAAGTAGGCACCCATTACAAAGTCTAATAATATATATCTCAATACAAAAACATTCACCTAAAACAAAAAATACAAAAAAAAATTTATTTTGGTTATATTGCAACCGAAAATAAAATAAACTAAAATCCTTTAATTATTTCATAAACAAACAGCATATTTTAGTGTTGTTTAAGGTAGACTGCTTTAAACCACATCCTTAATAAATACTCTTTCGTCACAAAAGAAACTACATACTTAAAAATTCACTACAATGAAATTAATTATTGTGCACACATTTCAATTATACCCAAAGATTTCTGTAAGATTTTTTAACAAAATGTACTATCTACTTTTTTTTAATGGGCCTATTCTTGACGCTGTCGGAATAATTCTGCTAATGGAAATGCTTTCTTCCGAAAGAGATTTGCTATACCGTATTCTTGAACACTCTTTGACACAATTATGTATCGATATTATGTCACAAACTGTCTAAACAAATTACACCGTGCAACTTATTAAATAAATATAATCAAAAAATTAATTACTGAAGTATACTTTAGAATTTTTTTTAACCGGGTTTTTGGATAAATATAAAAACCTTGATGGAGGAGTGGGTGGTGGGAGGGCGAGAAAGGTTGTTTAAACCGTAACATTCACTAAGTCAGGCGTAATACAAGAGCGAGGCATTCTCTCGAACCACTTCAACTTAATTAACAAATGTGGAAAAATTGGTACATATTAGGCTTTTACCAAGCACCCAAAACGATGGAAAAATAGTAATCTGAGATAAAATTGAGAAGGAATTAGAAATAATATCATATTATATACGACACTCCCATTTAACAAAATGTTAAACATGGGCCAGCCTACAACTAGCACCGTTAGTTGCAGGTCACTGCAAGCCGCACTAAATGGAGGAGACACGCCAAGGCAAATAATATAAAGTTGCCAGACTGTTGTGCCAAACCTATCTATATGACCGTGGTGTGAATTAATAAAGATATTTTGTCAAGTTGACCGGAGTTTTTTTACATGTAGTTTTTCAAATTATGCAGGATAGTTGATTTTTCATTTATTTTTTACTTGTTTTTACATTTATTATGTCTGTTTTTTGTTTATGTGTTTTAACAGTGTCGGTGATTTTGGGGGTTTGATAGTATAAAGAATAATATTTACTCCATGTCCATGCGCCCACTTGTGTTTGATTTTGCTGTAGGTATATACCATACAGAATTTTACTGGCGTAACCTAAGATTCATTTTACCGGTCTTTATTTTCAGTAATAACAATGAAACATGACAACAAAGCGGAAAAAGAGTACAAATACATGGAGGTAACAATTTAAAGATTCCAGAGAGAACATGAGCACTTGTATTAAGAAATGACGGTCAATGCCAAATGTTTGAGTATTGAAATGCCAACCTCCGTAGCGTAGTCGGATGCATAGAAAAGAGAGTATATATATATAGATGCACACCGGCTTACGGTGCGAGGGGTCCTGGGTTCAAGTCCCAGGTAAGGCATGGGTGTAAAATATATATTCTAATATTTGATAACGACTAGCATTTTTGAGATTCACGCTGCATTTAATGACCCTTTGGCTATGGGCGAAAGCTGTAGGCCACATTACTTTTAAAAAAAAATTTAAAAATGAGTATTGAACGCCAAAGAGGTAGAATGTTAAAAAGAGAGGCCTAAACGAACAATCGTATTATAACGTTTCATTGTACTTCATGTTTATTGTCTTTGGGAAGATATTGATATTGAATATGGATATAAAATACGGAAAGAATATTTAATACTAAGTGTTTGATGTGTTTGTCCTTCTCATCATTTTGTTCGTAAAGAATGTCTATGCCAGTTTTTCTGTGTCGTTTATAGATATTTACAAGTATGTTTTGGAAGTAGGGATTCTGTCATTTAGGTTATGTGCCTTATTTACTTGTAGTTGATATTAAGTAATCATTTTTAAATTAGTATTAGACAGTAAACGTGAGATGTATCCTGTCGAAATTCCTAAAAAATAAACTTTTCTTTAAGTATTGCAATCATTGCCTATAAAGGACACCGGTAATCCCTTAGGTTAACTAGAAATAATTTAATTGATAATGAATTATAATTATCCATTAAGGTGAGAAACGTAGCGGACGTTGACTTGGACGGTGTGTTTTATTGGTTTATTTCATCACCACCTCATTGTCTTTTATGACAATGTCGACGAGACGTAAAATCTTTTATTCCAGTAAATTTTGATAGTCTCTGCTAATGAGAAAGAATTTAATGAAATGGTGAGAGAAATTAAACTAATTTCATTTGCTTGTAGAAACAATGTGACCTTATTTGCTGAAAAAGACATTGACATATTACAAGTAGTTTTTTATCCATGAATGCTGTATATCTGCAACTTCCAGAAATATAATCTAGATGTTAATTAGTAAAAGGTTGTTTAGATTAGGTAAGCAATATTTATAACACTACTTCCCCCTAATTTCTAGAAGCTACGACTACAAACTTCATAAGTTAAAAAACCACCGATAATACTTATATTCAACATAAAAAGTGGTACTTAGCCTGGATACAAATAAAATTTGTTTTAATTTATCCCACTTAGTTTCAATAAGCTTTAACTTTCAACATTTACGTTTCTTTTCATTTGTGATGATGTTGCTAGAAGGTAACTTTTTGTCATAATTGACACAGGACCATTAAGTTGATAATTTGCCTTATGTTTTTAGGTGGAAATTTTGATTAAAATATTTATATTATATTGATTTGGTGTACTTTAAATTTACACAGATTTAGGTATTTTTATACAAAAGAAAAGCATTGTCCGCCAAAAGGCAGACATCTGAACAGTGGCAATAAGAGAATATTCATCTTAGGAAAGAGTACCATGAGAAAACCCACTTATATCTGTCTCATTTTCCACTTGTGACAATTTGAAAAGAATACACGTGAGATTAAAAAAAAAAAAAAACTGATTTCCTTCTGGCATGCTGACCTCAACTACAGAAGTTCCAGTTATGGCTATGAAATTATGACAGTTCTGGAGTCTAGAATTAATTACACCCTTGCCACGTCATTACCTAGTGTAGTTTAATTTGTGGTGAACTGCCGCAGAACATCCATGGCTTGTGGTAAAATATCGACCACCTTCCCGCTGCAAGAAGAGGTGGAGAGCGGTCGGAACAGGCGACATGTGCGGTGTCAGCGATGTCCATCCATCATCCTGAGTCCGAAAATGGCTGTCTACAAGCAGGTGGAGGTACGCACTGCGTACCGCTTTAGTTTTAGTGACATACCTACATAAACAAGTTGTAGCAGTGACGTATCTGTTTTAGTCAGCACTATTTCAGGTCATCTGCTTATGAGTGGATTATGTTTATTTTTTGCTTTTGGAGTTCATGAATACATTTAAATATTATTGTAGTACTTTTCATCCTCTTTCAAATGAGACATTTTTCAGCCTCATTGGATCAGTCAGAAAAAAGTTATGAACACATACGGAAATCGCTGTACAGATGAAAAAAATTACAGAGCGCCAACTTTAAAGAGTGAAAACAGGGTTTAATATGAGTCTAATGTTATTTTTAACCTGATTTTTGGAACCCTGATGAAATTTCAAGTAAGAATTGTAAAATTCATTAGTTAGTATTAAATAATAACTTCACAATTAAATTTTTACTGAAAAGTGCCTTTTTCATCTTGCACCTCAAATAACAGATTGGTTAAAATGCACCATTTTCTAAAAAAAAATATAAAATAATAACTAAAGCAAATTTGGCCAAAATAAAAAAAACACGCATTGTTATATTTGTTCATAGGTGCTGTAAAAAAAATTTGAAGAAAATCTGAGGGGGTGGGTTGTAGATCCCTGGATGATTTGAAATGGATTGACCCACCAGTGATACATGTTTTGCAGCACATCTGGCACAATAAACACTTCAGCGAATTAAGATGAAAAGTCCAGAATCTAGAAAGGATTAAAAAAATGAAAATTCTTTCTTGATGGCAGTAATGTGCTCATGTAACAATCTAAGAGGTCATGGTTTACACTCAGCTTTCTGCAGGGCTCATATATGAGCTGCATCATAGGGCTTTGTGTGCATAACCATACGTAACATATTCAGATGTGACAGGAATGGTCGGTTGGGAAAATGGTGCGGAGGAGAAACCGACAGTCGTCAAAAGGCAGGTAGAAACTAGTGCTAGAGGATGCTTGTGTATGTTCGGCTGTGATAGATTGTGATTGGTTGTCATGAGAAGCTCTGAAGTTTGGTGTCAACCATCTGTCATAAAACTCTTCATCTTTATCAGAGAATCCTTTGGAAGGAAATAAATTTGTGAATTCAACAAACAAATAAGTGAAGTTTGATCATTGCCGTGAGTCAGAGGAACTTTCACTATGATCCCAGGACAGACAGCTTACACCTGCTCTGACTAATGCTTTTGGTTGGAGTGTCGCTGTGATTCAGCGGGCAAACCATGCCTGACGACGGCTTTTAGGTGCAGAGTTTACGCATGTAATCATGTTGCCGCGGCCCTGATGCTCTGAAATAAGTCATCCGTTTAAAAATCTCAATAGATTTGGACTTGAAAGTTTTCACAGATAAAAACATGGTGGACATTGCCAGGGCCTAAGTGGTTTCGCGAATACCCTACCCTTCCCTTCCCGCCGGGAATCAAACCCATATTTTTATTAAGTGGGAAAAATGGTGGATGTTATGGGGAGCCAGTGTATTTATTATATTTATTAATACATTCTGTTGAGCCTTTGATTATGGTTTTTACCATAAGGCTATAGAACAAGTCATTTGTGCATGAATCATTGTAATATTTATAGTTTATATATACATTAGCATACTAAAACCAAAGTGAGTCATTGATAAACTGAAATATAAATTTTAAAAGGTATGAAGTTTTATAATAATTTTACTTTTTTACATTTTGTTTGTACAGGTTTAATAGATTATTTTTAGGATACATACACACATCTTTTATAAATTTTATAATGATTAACATTAACTGAATGCTACAGTAGAGACTAAAAACAAATACAGTAAACTCTCGCAAATCCGTGGGTGTCGGGGATTTATGACCTTCGGATTTTTGAAAACTTCGGATTTTTGAAAACTTCGGATTTTTGAAAAATTTTCATTAAAATACAAAAAAAAATTCTAAAAGATAAGATGGTAGTCAATGAACATGTAATACTACCACAGGACGTCATAATAAACAAGACACTTGAGAAGTTAACAGAATGGTACGTAAGCAATACCAGTATAGTCCATTCATAGTAAATGAAGCACCCGAGAAATTTTTTTTCCTGAAAATTTACAGCCTGGCCTGATTAAATTTAACACACCCATTTGTTCAAGTTGGTAGTAAATTGTGTAAAAAGTAATTTAAAGTCATCTTAAATTAAATTAATGGCACCCGAAGTCGCACTTTGATGTGAAAGAGCTAGGCGTAGCAATGTGGCGTGCGCTGAAACGGGAAGCCCCTTGATAAGGGGAAGTGAATTTAGGAGGGGCGGGAGAGAGAAGCGATACGTAGCTGGCAAGAGACTCAAGGCCACTCCCTCAGACACACGGCCAGTCCAGTTAAACTAAAGAGAAACGGGAGAAATAAAAAAAAAATCATTAGTTAATTGTACACTAGAACCATCAAAAAATCTGAAATTTTGGCACAAAACAAAAATAATCGGGGAAAAAATGGTAAAACTCACAATAAAAGCTTATACAAAGCTATTATTTAACATGCAGCATATATTTTGTGTTGGTTTATAGTGCACTTACTAATGTTCGTATAAGAAGAGAAAAAAAATTGGACAGTCCGTTTAAAAACACGGCAGCAGTAGCTTGTGCGACGTAAGTGGGAGTGCGAGAATCTCGTCTAGACAGGCTGGCGGCTGCAAAGGCAGCGGATGCATGACGTCATACGGCTTACCTCTCCCTCCCAGACAACAAACCATCTCTCTCCCTCTCTCCAGCCGTCTAGCCATTTTCTGCGTGTGAAACTGTCAACATCCTTCCTCCCCTACTCCACACTGCATGCGACGAAAGCCAGGTTGTATAGTCCATTCCCGGTAAAATGAACAATTTTTAAGGCCCCCCACGGCAGCCATTTACCGTTAATTTTTTGATACAATTTGTTTGTTAGTTACAGAACATTATTTCTGCTGGAAAATCTCTGAAACTTCAAAATTTCTTTAATGGAAAAATTTAGCAGGGCGGTTAGAGTATTTATTTTTACCGCAAATGAACTATACTCACCTTCCCTCCGGCCAGCATTCCCGGCGTGTGACGCATGACAACTACAGTCGTGTGCCGCGCACAGCTAGGAAACTTGTCACTGGCAACATGTTTCACACACTGACACACGGTGCCCAGAGCTTCAGGAAAACCTACGCGATTTCCAACCTACTCTAAATATCCGACTGGAGTCTGTTTACGAAAAGCATTTAAGAATTTGCTAATGCCCAACTGTTTTTTTTATATCGGATTAAGAGGAGTTAAAATGGCTAAAAGGCATGGTTTTGAAGTTTTAGGTGTAAAAAACCGTTAAAACATTTCTTGAAAGCACCAGAGGAAAAGGCATTACACCTTTATCTTTATTTTCCCGCCATATAATGTTACGGTCACCGCTCAAATTTCACCGTTATCTGACGGGAACGAGATGACTGCACGCCAGTTCAGAGCCTTTTACCGCGCTATAAATATCAGTGAGCGTCGCTCTTATCATCCACTGAGAATAGTGATACATACATCTAAACAGTAACGATCATGTCACTTCGGAAATACCCCGGATTTCTGAGAACTTCGGATTCTCGGGCCACGGACTGGCGAGAGTTTACTGTATGATGTAATTTCTATGTACTTCTGTTAAACCCCCCCTCCCCGCTTACTGGCTCGTCTCGGTGCCTTATCTAGTATCCCTGTACAATATTGTCTCGTTACACAAGGTAAACTACGTGAAGGAAACCTCAAATCATTCTTTCCCTCGTCACCTATTTTAACAACTTGTTATTTCCTCTCGTTCTGTCAGTGCTCTGATGTCAATTGTCGTTAGTGACACCATTGTCATCAAAACCTTAAGCTGTAATTTAATCGTTTGTTCATTCATTGATCACGACTCAATTAAGGGTTTTTTTTTGTTTCACGTCGCATGTCGCATCGTCCAGGAGTGGCAGGAAGTGTTATCTCTGGCCCCTCAGTTCCCGCTGCCGCACATGAAGCAGTCTAACGGGACCATGGCAGGCAGCCCAGAGGAGGAGATGATCAAAGACTACTGGATGGTGGACGACATGTACTTCTTCGAGAACGTCGGCTTCTCGTACACTGTGGGGGGAGTGAAGTACCTGGCCTGTGCCGACTGCGAGGTTGGCCCCATTGGCTGGTTCGACACGGAAGCCAAGATCAGCTACGTGGCCCTGTCCAGGGTGCTGCACGGGAATGGCTAGGTCAGTGGACACTTGTGATTGGTTTGTTTAACGTCTTGTCGACAGCTTTAATTCACCACAAAGATCAGGAATGTGGGGAGAAGGAATTGACAAGTTTGTTTAACATCTTGTCGACAGCTTTAATTCACCACAAAGATCAGCAATGTTGGGAGAAGGAATTGACAAGTTTGTTTAACATCTTGTCGACAGCTTTAATTCACCACAAAGATCAGGAATGTTGGGAGAAGGAATTGACAAGTTTGTTTAACATCTTGTCGACAGCTTTAATTCACCACAAAGATCAGCAATGTTGGGAGAAGGAATTGACAAGTTTGTTTAACATCTTGTCGACAGCTTTAATTCACCACAAAGATCAGGAATGTTGGGAGAAGGAATTGACAAATCTAGAAACCATTGATTAAAAAAAATACATACCATTGTGAGCAATTCTACTTTAATTAAGTGGTACCAATATAACAACCTAAAACAATGTCGGTAATTAGAGTTAACTTACTACAACTTAAATACAGTCCCGGTTTCTTGGACCCTGTGATTTGTGTACAACAATATTTTGTAAGAAAAAAAGTTTGCTGATGATTTCAAAACCACTCGCTGTGTTATATGTTGGTATTTTGGCAGAAGTTAGTCTCAAGCTAGGAAAAGTTAGGCCTCCTGGTTACCGGGATTTATAGGGTCCTGGCCTGTAGTAAGGAATTTTTTCAGCATCTGCCTGGTGTGACGTGGGTAACTACGAGAAAACAAAGTGAATATGACCGGAATGGGATTCCAACCCGGTTCCTCTGAAATGTGAGACCAAGCGTGCTCTCATTTGCAAGTTGTGATGAAACTATAATGTATCATTAGAATCAAACATTTTGTGGTTTTATTTTTTGTCCATTTTTGTTTTTAAAACAGAAGAATGTGGTGGTGTTTTTATTTTTATAAAAGTTGTTTTGTAATACTTACTCCACCAAAATAATGTTAATATTTATATGCTGCATTTTTATGATAAAATAATTGGTAGTAAATTGGTCTAAAATAGATACATTCAGAACAATAATTATAAATTAGTGATCATTTGTCGTTTAAAATTGATTTACTGTTTTTGCTGTGTGATTTGGATATTAAAAACTTAACTAATTGCTTTGTTTTTTTGATAGGTCTTATTTAATATTTGACTTCTTATCTATGAAAAACAAAGTTATTGAGTTGGCTTTTTGTTCTGGGTTTGTACTTATTACATTTTTAATAAAAATAATTATGTTTTTAAATTTATTAAAAAACAAATGAGTGTAAAGAATTTTGTAAATATTGGTTTTTTAGTACTTCTTCTACAGAAAATAAAAGTTTACATTTGCAATTCAGGATAGTATTTTTTCATGCTTAAAACAATATACCGGTATATATATTTTTTCATTTAATTCATAGAATTTTCTGTCTTGGGCTTAACTTTACAACTCATATTTAATAATTATTTATCAATTGATACACATAACGTGCAAGTTCATTAATGTTACACGGGGTCATTTTTTATTGGCCCTTGCACTAGATGCCACGCAGATGTAGCATAAAAGATTAGCAAGATTTGATGAAATTTCGCCATTTCTTCATTCATTTCCATGGCTACTGGATTTTGCATTGTCAATGCCTTCTCCGTATCCATGTCGGTGGCTTTTGCAGCGACAGTGACGCAGCCACTAGGCAGGGCGTGTGTATGTTCAGTGCGAGTGTGTTTGTCTGTAGACTGCCATAGCTAAGCGCAGGTACTCAGGCTAGTATTAACATAAGATTGTATTTGGGTACTATGCCAGTAAAGTAAGCAGGTTTGCATTGTGTCGTCACGGTAAGTCAAGTGGTTTTGGTGAATACCATACCAAACACTTCAGTTGTTTCTAGCTTCATGAAATAATTACTGATTTGTCTCTGAATGAAGAAAAGGTACTTACGTATTAACACCACCGCGGCAGAAGTTGCGCCAATGCGCCAATAAAGAGAATACTTGCTGTTCGCATGCTCACGCAGTTAATCTTTTGGATTCCTTGTTGCCTTGTTGTTCGCTGATTTTTGAAGCCATTTTTTAGTGCTACGAAATCGTGTATTTGGGATTTGCCAAAAAAACAGAACATCATGCAATTTCATTTTCTTTCATGAGCGAAATATTTTACCAAAAAAAAAATTTACCAATTTCCATAACATGAAACTTTATTTTGGTAAACGTAAGTTTTGGAAATGTAATTTAAGACAGTGTGATCAGGATAAAAAAATACTGCAAAATCATGTGAACGGTTGATTAGGTCAGGATAGCTACATCATAAATTCGTAATTCCTAAGCAAACATAAGAAATATTCAATAATATTTTTAATGTAGCTATACTAACCCAACCAACCGTCCACAATGTTTGAAAGTTGTTTTAATGTAGCTAATGTAGCTAGGTGTATATTGGCAGCACTTAAAAACTGCCAAATCTGTAGCTGTGGTGGCGTTAATACGTAGGTAAGTACCGAAGAAAAATTTGAAAAACAACCTCTTTTAGCAGAATGTCTGGTGTATAATTTCGAGGATTTTGCAACTGGTTTTCACAAACCTCTGAAATGTACCACTCTTTATTTCCAGTTTGTGGGAGATCTCATCTTGAATAGTTGCCAGAGGTTTTTCAACTACGATCCAGCGACATTCTACATTCCTGTTGCTTCATCATCATTTCTGGTTATCACTTGGTATTGTCATGATAGTTTTGACAGCTTGTTAAATATTTATAGAATGATTCTAATTATAATCTAAAGAATCCAGTACTTGCCAAATACTTACAAAAGTTTTCAGTTGGTATAAATACTGGTGATAATTTACTGTTTTGATTTGTTTGGAGGGAGATTTTTGCACAATTTAAAATGCACAATGAATATTATATAAGTAAACAAATAGCCATCGAAGAGCAGTGTTTGTATGGAAAGTTTACTGTAGAAAGTATTTTCATTTTGTCTTCCATATGAAATGTGTACATATTTCGAATTAAATCTTGTGTACTTTTACATCGGTAATCGTGATGTAACATAATTGTGCTAGGTGTTGATTAGGAAGTTTGTAACTACCCATATTTTTAGTTTAGTTTTACTTGTAATAAATTTACATTTACTGTTTTAAGTACAAAAGTACATAATGTACTGTTTTCTGTACTGTAGAAAATGTTATCAAACAAAATTGTTAGAATTTTATTGTAGAATACATTTTGGATATTTCAGTACAACTGAACGTTTTTGTACTTTTCATGTGAGCCGTTTTGCTTCCCAGTCTGGTCGTTACGACTTAGCTGGTTCGCGAATATGGCAGCTGGTTCCATAGAGCCACCTTCACATAGATGCAGTGTTTTAGGTGGGAAGTGTGTGGATTTTCATTCTAGCTATTTGCAGAAAATTTGTTTTGCTATTTGTACATTGTAAAAATTAAGAAAGAAAAGGATTAAATTTGTTTTTACAGCTGCAGAGTTACAAATAAAAAGCTTTAGACTTAAAAAAAAAACAGTATTCAAACATTTGGCTATACTCGTGTTGCAATATGCAATGTTCTTAAGGGGACGCCTCCCATTTCAGTTCAAGATTTTATATTTACAGTAATTTCAAATAAACTTGTAGACTTTTTCAATTGTTTAACTTTCACGAAATGAAAAATATATACAGCACCTACTTTTTGCATAATTAGCTGCCAAAGTTACATTTTTAATGTTTTTGGGTTGTACAAATAAGGAGAATTAAATTTATTGCAGAACTCAAACTTTTTAGGTTTAACTGCAATGCCATTGGCTACTTCAAGAAATGGTTTGAATTTCTTTTAGAAAATATTGATAATTTTACCTGGCATTTCAAAATTCTCAAATTTGTTACGATTTTGACAGCCAAGAAACATGAAATGATTTTTTGAGATAGAAATTCAAACCATATCATGAAGTAACCAGTGGCATTGCAGTTAAGTAAACCTAAAAAGTTTCAGTTAAGCAATAAATAAAGTTCTCCTTATTTGTACAACCAAAAAAGTTAAATGAAACTTTGGCAGCTAATTATGCAAAATGTGTGTGTGTGTGTGTGTGTGTGTGTGTGTGTGTGTGTGTGTATAAATCAGAGACAGGAAAGTTACTTTTAAAAAGTAACTCAGTTACAGTTACAAATACTCCATTGGAAATGTAACCCTGTTACAACTAGAAGTTACACTACTGAAAATAAACCAGTTACAGTTCTGAGAAAAGTAACTGTAAGTTACTTTAACAGTTACTTTGTGAAAAACTAAAAATGTGATACGTAATATTGTTATAATTAAAAGCTAATAAAACATATTGTGTTTAGTAAAGATATATGTTTATTTAAACTGAAAATTTTTAAATAGGTCTTAAATTACATTGAGTAATTAGTTTACACTACAAAATTGTTCGCAGAACCACATAAGCACTTCACAATAAGGTTATTTTTATCACTTGACCGGACTTCGAAAAAAATTAGAATATGTAGGCCACGGCAACAAAAATTCTGGACTGCTTTCTCGGCTTCTCACTTCCTTAGATTCTGTCATTGCTTTCGCGCATGTGCACAGGTAGGTTAATTAATTAAACAGCACATCAGTAAACCCGCATGTCGCAAATATTAAATAAATGACAATCAAAATACGAGCGCAGGCTAGCCAACAGCAGTTTTACAAGTACAAGCAATACCATCGCAAATAATATGCTTGTCGGGTTTTTCGTTCTGGGTTTGAAAAAATTAACAAATCGTTGTTCGTTCAATAAGAAATACATTAAAAAAATGTAACGCAAGAAGTAACGACAATTATCGTTACTTTAAGGCAGAAAAATGTACGTAATTCAGTTACAGTTACTGAAAACTTAATATATTGCGTTACCACGATTGTTACCTTAAAAAGTAACTGTTACAAATAACGTTGTTACTAGTAGCGCGTTACTTCCAGTCCCATATATATATATATATATATATATATATATATAGTTTCGTGAACGTTAAACAATTGAATAAGTCTAAAAGTTGATCAGTTATTAATATAAATATAAGATCATGACCTGAAATGGGAGGCACCCCCTTAACAGTAAGTTACTGTGTTCTGTTGATTGGCACGACCAGTAACTAAATAAAATTTGCCTGTCATACCATGTATATATTACGTATCTCACTATTGCTTTTAGTTCTGCAAGTATTATTGTAAGAATAATTTTTCCCTTACCGTGTAATGTAAAGTGCTCTCACTGTGATAGTTGTTTCGATTGACCTAGTGTATAAGATGAAATTTATATATTTAGAAGTGACACTGAGTAATGCGTGCAGCTTTTCTGTGCTATATTCCTGGCTAAGACCCACAATGCTGTTTTGCTCGAGGGTGCGGGCAGCGTGTTGGGCGGAGTGCGGACTGAAGTCTCGGTGGGTTCTGTACGAGACCCTGAGCAAGTGCATGAGTGTTGCAGTGTGAAGCGGCTCATAGGTGCTGTGATGAGCCTGTGTCCCGCAACTAATGCAAGTGTTGTCCAAAAATCAAGACCGTTTTCGTTTTTAAAAATTAGGAAAAATTTTATTCGCACGAAATTTTGTGCATAGCATTGCTCGTACGTGTCTACACTATTTTCCTATGTGATCCCCGGCTAGTTCAACGCACTTCTCGACCCTTTGTCATATCTCGGGTCTGCAGCCAGCTTGACACCTCTTCCCTGACTTTCTCGTCGGTCGTTAAGAGTATCCTGGCTTCAGGTGAAGGAAGATATTGGGGTCACAGGATCAGGGCTGTAAGCCAGAGGCTGAGGACATCCCACTTGTAGCTTGGGGGTTATAGCTGCTGTGTGGGGGGCGGGCGTTATCATGCAACAACCATACGCCCTTGCCCAACCTCCCTCTTCGCTCGTTTTGTATCGCTCTTCGCAGTTTTTTTTTGATATTTCGCAGTAATGTTCAGCATTGATTGTGCTCCCTTTTTTTTGGCAAAAATTCAAAAATAACTCATTTTTGATTCCAAAACGCTCTTGGCGTGACTTTCTTGTCGGAGATTGCCTGACGCGAGGTGAACTGGGGTGGCGACTTGTCTTTGATTGCCTTTTGGACCCAGGAGCGAGATGGGAAGCCCATGTCTCGTTACCTGTGGTGATTGAGTTCAAAAAAATTATCTTCCCTTTCAAAACGGTCCAGAAATTTCTGAGCACTTTCCGCATGGTTTTTTTTTTTTCCTTGTGAACGTCTGTCAACATGTTTGGCACCCAACAAGTGCACACCTTCCTGTGTCCCAATTCGTCCATTAAAATGGTTTTGATCGTTGGTTTTCTGACGTCTGAATTTAAATTGCGAGGTCCCGGATTGTCAGACTGCAGTCTTCACGAAGTTTAGCCTGAATTTTCTCCAAAAATGCATCATTAATAGAAGACGACCTTCCCCTTCCTTCCTCGACATGCAGTTTGGTTCTACTGCTCGAGAATTCAGCACGCCACTTCCTAACATTACGCTGGTTAATCACATCGCCATAGACGGCCGTCAGACGACAATGAATTTCAATGGGGCGGACCTTCTCCGCGTTAAGGAAGAGAATAACAAAGCGCACTCCACACTTGGTGGGAGACGGACAGTGGAGTGTCCATCTAACAGCAACCACGGCCAGACTGGATACACTAACGAGCCGAGCGACCGCCCATTGTGGAAGGGGAAGTACGTGCTACAAGCTAGTGTTGCCAACTAGTGAAATATTTTTTCCTTACCGCTGCAAATGACAAAACGGTCTTTAATTCTTGAACAACCCTCGTGTTACTTTCGTACTTTCATACTTTAATTTCCTCATCAGTTGGTGAAACTACTTGTTGATTTTCATTTTCTTCTTGGTGCCATAACCACTTTGAGTTTATCTTTTCACGCTAAAATGTTGAAATGATGATCTACTATAAAAGCAAAACTTAAAGTGAAGGGTTTGTTGACATGTCTTGGTTTAGTGAAAGTTTTTTTTTAAGACTAAATTTTAATGGTAATGGACATGAATAGTAAATTTAGAATTAGAATCAAACAATGTTAGTAGTATGTGTAGAGATAATTGTGTTTGGGTCCAGAATTAAACACTCGAATTTCAGAGAGCCTTAGAAAATGTAGTACACATGTGTCGGTTGGCACGTGCATTAATATTCTCACAGTGTATATGCATTTTTCAAATTTTGGTAGTAACATAGGGAGTTAATTTTGCGTAGATTGCATGTTCTTTACAAATTCTGTAATCACATGAATGGTGGTTAAGGTTGAGTTTTTTGGCAGTTTCATGTTGTGTGTATAAATTCACAGAAATGTTATTAAGAGTTAAGTGTATGATGCCGATGCGTCGCAAAAGTAAAATAGGATACATTGTGTCATGTTTGAGTTTTTTGAATTCACTATTCAGTTGTTCATCTGTTTTTTTTTCTTTGTGTGTCATAAATTTTCTTGCATCCAGCATTGTGGTACAATTGTTTTGGTGTGCATTTTTGTTATATAAAACTCACCTGGTATTTTGAATTTGCAGCTAAAGGTTTCTTAGCAGGGAACTGGCACAGAAGATAAGTGGGATCAACTGATAGTGTTAGTAATTTATAAAGTTATTTTGCACCATTTACATTAAACTGATGTTGCTTTACATCATCCCAACACATAATGCTGCTAAAAAAATTAAACACCTTAAATGAAAAAAAATTGTTTTAGCCTATTTAAGAGTTTTCTAGTTCATCTATTAAGAGAAAATTAAGTTTGTGTTTCAATTGTTTAGAATTTTTATGCATACGTAATTTATTTTATTGACTAACAAGAAATATTTCAAACTGAGTTTTGAATAGTTTACGATGTGCATTTACATACAAGAGAAATGAAATTTCACAGAGTAGCAATTACTATGGTTCCAATTTTTTGATACCATGTTTACCAAATTTTATTGGCTTTAAATAAATACATAATAATATATTAAGATGATATTTCAAGTAAATGTAGGCAAATGTAATTACGAGTAGCATATAAATTGGCTACAACAGGTAGTAAATAATGTGTTCCTTTTTAATACCCATGGATTTTAACTGTTCTGAGATTTGCAACAAATTTTTTTTTGTGTTGTCTTTCTTGTAAGTTCTAACTAAATGTGATGATTATGTAATTACTGACTTTAAGTATGTGTGCATTTACATGTGTGCACATGAGATAATACTTTGATCATTTATGTAATGTGCAATTAATGGGGGAAGATGTGATGTAGCAGTCTGGCTGGGTATAGCTCCCGGTGTTAATGCGCTGTTCATCAACCACTCGAGATTAATGAAAGGCGACTTGTCTGCGAAAAGCATTTAAGAGTTATTACTAGGGACACCTGTATTTCGAGATTTCATTTAATGTCAAGGTATTTCACAAAACACTGTAGCTTTTTCTAAGAGTCATGGCAAATTGTGAGGGTGCAGCAGTACGGTGACCACATTCTCATTGGCCCCGTCAAGAGCGGGACGACACCTCTCACCGACCTCAGCCAATAACCACAGGAGAAAAGCTACAGTATTTTGTGAAATACCTTGACACGAAATGTATTAGCGAAATACAGGTGTCCCTAGCTATTACTAGAGTCAAAATTTTATGGTGAATTCCGATAAAACCTAAAGAAACACCACCTAAAAGCATGTCACTACACCTCATAACCCTGAAATTCAAATTAATACACCACAAAGCACCGGAATGCAATTAAAATAATGAAACTAATCAGCATTTTCAATCAAGACTTAACTCAAATGACAAATACCTAATCTTTCAAATATTACATTCAATGAAAGCAATTTATTTAGCATTTACTTTTTTTTTAACCTTCTAACTCTTATTAGTTATTCATTTTTACATTACGACCTTCGTACTTTTTTATTTATTTTATTTGCTCTGAAAAGTTAAGCGTGCTTATTACAAATTACTAGAGACCTGCAAAATTTGCGGATTCATTCGGTGATAGGCTAGAATTCAAACACATATACCTCTTAGATAATTTTGCTATTGGTTTACTGTTCATCTGGACGAATCTCAACCAGTTATAAACCCTCAACCAAAGAAGGATCGAATCACAGACAAACCAGCTGAGACGACTTACAAGTCGGCAGCCAATGAACTTGCGTTATTTGCCCGAGTGTACAGGGGTATGTGCTTTCTATCCTGAAGGCCATCGAAACCGTGAATTTTGCAGGTCTCTACAAATTACGTATTAATTTGAAAAAGTACATCATGTATCAGTCAAAATGACACTTTTTTTTAAAGAAATCAGTATCATGGAACATTTAAGTAACATATTTGTTCAGTAATAAGCTATCTTTTTTAATAAACATATTTCATAAATAAATAAAAACAACACTGAAACTTGTTTTAAAAATGAAATTGGCTTGAAAATAAAACCATAAAATCTTATCTCTAGCTATTACGCCTGCCTATACAAGTTTTGTTCAAACACTTTTTTTTTTGGGGGGGGGGGGGGGGGGGGGGGGGGGGGGTTGTCGAAGAATGCTGAAATGGAGGTTTTCACTGACATTTTTATGCATGGAAAATTTAACACATGGTATTGCTAGCAGTTCTCGACACTAGTTTTGTGCAGCATGCATCATAATACGGCAATGTCTGAGATGCAGCCACGTTGCATGCATCCGAGATAACTTCGAAATACAATCCCAACCCAATTAATCCAAATTATTTGTGAATTTATATCAATTAAACCTGCAACTTAATGTTTGCTAGCATCATATTGCACTACTGATTCAAGTAAAATGTGCACTTATTTTTTTATCTAGAAAGGCATAACAGTTAGTTATTTGTACATAACTGAAATAGAGTTTTATTTGTAGGCACTAGTGACTAGTGTATTTGAATATTTAATTTTAAATTAGCTGCATTCAGAATGCTTATTTCACGATAATAGACGCTAACTTTTCCAGTCCCTAGTGATCGGTCACCGTTTGTAGAAGTGTTACCAATGCTGAACTGCGTGCCAGTTCAGGGCCTTGCGCACAGAGGCTAAGACGTGTTCGTTGTGAGTGTCATTGTGGTCCTTAAGCCCTGAGCACCCAGCCAGGTAGCTACTTGATTGTGACTGGAAATTTGCTTCCTTGATTATCTTACCCTGCTCATGTGATCGTCACATTTAAAGTGACTTAGTTTGTAGACATTGAAATTTCTTGCTGCGGTTAAACTTGTAATATGTAGCAAACTCCCAACTTATCCTACTTACATTTAGTTACAATATTACTCCCAACTTATCCTACTTACATTTAGTTACAATATTTTGTCAAATCAAAGAATAGTGTTTTTTTTTTGTTTACTTGGAATTTGTGACATTTTTTTTATAGCAATCCAGTAATTTAAAAACTGGTTGACAACTCTCAGATTGGGAATGTGCTAGATTTTATTATACTCTCTCTGATAACTGTGTGTTACAGTTTTGTGATAATTGTGTCAGAATTTGACGAAGTTAAACATATCATGTAGTGGAATACCTAGTTAATGCTATGTTTCAATTTCATATGTAAAATACAATAAAAGTGTTTTTAGTGGTATTTTTTTGCCTGAGTGCTTTTCCTCTCAATTTTAGTGGAATTTTGCCTTACCACATTGAGATTTTTCAAAGTTTTCACTGTATGTAATATCTATTTTGAACTAGTTGACTTAGTTTTTAGCTTGTGAGAGAAGAGTTATTAAACCTTTTTAAAGCCTTGTGTTAATTAACAGGCCTCGAACTTTTCATTCCTGGCAGAAAGCTATGAGCTCTGACTTTCATTGTCAGATAACATTCAGTCCGACTCGACTCGACAGTTTCCAAGCATCGGCCAGAACACGAGTTGTGACCGGGCCAGTTCCTGGCATGGCTGTGGACGATCTGCAGATGTAGCTTAGGCCAGTGTTTGATCGCACGCACAGAATTATAAGCAGGGCCGGTCCTAGGGCGGTGCGAGCGGTGCGACCGCACCGGGCGCCATCAAGGGAGGGGGCGCCGAAATCAACCGACACATGAGACGAACGACGGTGACGATCGGTCTCACGGGAAAATGGACGAATTGAGGTACCCGCCCTCCGAAGTCACGGTGTCAGATCTCCAAATTGAATGAATCCAAATTAATAATGATTACGTGTACGACAGCTCTTTTAACATGGCTCATTCGTATTACATTACTAGCAATTGTTTATTTACATCCTGTGTCCCACAGTTTACAGTGGCGCTTCATCCGGCCGTTACTTGAACTGCTTGGCGCCTGAGTCTTCCAATTTCCAGTCGTTCATTAGGGGCAAGTGGGGCGCGGGGTTAAATTTCGTCCGTCACTTGTTTCGCTAGGCAAGCATTGTCTATTGAATTGCCAAGTCGTTCAAACATGCGCGAGTGTATATCTGTGTTGTATAGTGTGTGTGTCGTTAGATTATTACAGAAGAATTCTTAATAGAAAACAGAAGTAGGTAAGTATTGTTTATATAAGTTCATTTCTAGTAGTGGAGCACAGATGCGGATACCGATTAATCGCATATTAACAGCAACGTATCCATTTTTTTAACAAATAAGAAATACATATTGCGACAAGACGTTGGCGACACTTAATTTCCATACATATACATTGCATTGAAATGTTATTAACGTTTACTTGTTCTAAACGTTCACAATCGTTCTGAAATTATCTCCGTTATTTTAGTACAGTTATTTTCCGATAAGAATGTTAACTTATTTAAATGTTAACATATGATTATACACAAAGGCCAAACATGAATAGCGTAATAATTTATTACCATATAAAGCGGACGTTTCAAGAATCGGTAATCGGTAAAGTCATATCAGTGCACCACTACTTTCTAGTGTATTCTGTGGTACTGCGATAAGACATATCCACTTATCAACGAACGAAACCGCACGGCGATATTAAACACGGTGTCTTAGGCATTTAATGATTACGTGCGTTTGTCGAGTACGTTTCTCCTTGCAGCCCGATGTACTGCGCTTTTGTAGTGTATTTATTATAGTGTATGTATGGTAGCATTTTGTATGGAAGTGATGTACCTGTTACGTAATAACTATTATTTAATCTTTGCCTATACTGCGTTTCATATATAAGGTGGTAAAGGTGTAGGTACTAGTTTGTTTTAGCAAATATGTATAGGCCTACTATATATTATATATCACTCTTGTTAAAGTTATTTATTTTTTGTCCAATAACTAATAAAAAACGTTTTGTCTAAGGGCCTGTTTTACTGCCTTTATTTAAGTGACAATTAGCGTAATTGAGTTTTTACGTATTTTGAATGGAAAATAAATTAAAAATCAATCAGTTATACTAACTGCCAGTTAAATAAAGGTGGTTAAAAACAGGTCCGTAATTAATTAAAAGTGCAAAAAACGGGTTTTTAAATAGTCCCTGAACTTAAATAAAGGAAAAAAACTTAATTTAATTATTTTATAACTGGCTACTGCCGGCGATTTCGATCGCGTGGGTCCGTGGGAATAGATTATCGCACATCAGAATTTAAATCTTTAACTC
Organism: Bacillus rossius redtenbacheri; assembly: GCF_032445375.1. Taxonomy (NCBI): domain Eukaryota; kingdom Metazoa; phylum Arthropoda; class Insecta; order Phasmatodea; family Bacillidae; genus Bacillus; species Bacillus rossius. The sequence continues at coordinate 379,179,461 of NC_086330.1, forward strand.
AAATAAGTCCTATTCTATGTCACTGATTTCCTGATATCATGTATGTAACGAGTGATGGTTAAATGTGTCTTTTACAGATTAAAAAACATGTCACAGTCTTCAAAAAAATTGTCTGGTGCACAAAACTTAAAAAGGAAATGGATAAAGCAAGCCGAAACTGAAATCTGCAAATTTGCTATCAAAATTTTTGAGAGTCGAAAAGTTATCTGACCCTTCATCGCCAGAACTTCAATATCAACAAGCAATAGAAGAAAACCCGCTTGAAAAAAGTTCTGATCTTGAAGATATACAGCACCATTTTCAAGAAGATTTAGCTGTTCCTGGAACCTCATATGCATCTCAAAATATTACAGAAGAAGTTGTAACAGATGAATCGTTATCATCATCTTTTAAAGAGAGAAAACTAGATGATATTTCAAAATGGCCGCTTATTATTGACTCTGCAACAAAAGATGAAATCCTTCTTCGAGGCCCTGTTTGTAATGAAATGAACAACGAAAATTACCCGAAGAATTGTGACGGCCGTCATTTTTCAAATTCACATTTTGAAAAAGTAATGCCAAATGGGGAGATTTTTAAAAGAAGATGGCTTGTGTACTCTAAATCTGCAGATAAAGTATATTGTTTTTGCTGTCGTTTACTCAACACAAACCCCAACTCTAATTTGGGAAAAGAAGGATTTGACGACTGGCGGCACTTATCAACGCATCTCAAAACACACTAAACATCCTCAGATCACCGACGTGCTTTGAACAGTTGGATACAAGCATCGATTAGGTTGAAGAACTGTAGGGGGATAGACAAACAATTACAAAAACAGATTGAAGATGAGAAATCGAGATGGGTTGCTATCCTCGAAAGAGTGATGTCGATAGTGTTCTTCTTGGCAGGCAATAATTTGGCATTTAGAGGGAGCTCTGAAACATTATACACCCCTAATAATGGCAACTTCTTGGGTTTGGTGCAACTATTAGGAAAATTTGACAATGTGATGATGGAGCACCTCCGCTGTGTTGTAAATAAAGAGACTAATGTCCACTATTTCAGCAAACGCATTCAAACCGAATTAATTGGCTTACTTGGAAGTGAAGTTCGAAATAATATAGTGAATATGGTAAAGTCAGCTAAATACTTCTCCATCATTATGGACTGCACTCCTGATGTAAGCCACATTGAACAAATGTCACTAACATTCCGGTTCGTTGACGTTAATGAAGAAGAAGTGGAAGTGCGAGAGTGTTTTGTTGCTTACAAGCCAGTAAGTGACTCGTTGGGAGCAGGACTCACTGGCCTCTTTCTTGATTCGATTGTACAAGAATTTGATTTAGACATGAACGATTGTAGAGGTCAAGGCTACGATAATGGAGCGAATATGATAGGAGTGAACAAATGTGTACAAACCAGAATTTTAAACCTATATCCTCGGGCATTTTTTAATCCATGTGGCTGCCACAGCTTGAATTTGGTGATAGCAGATGCAGCCAAAAGTTCCGTTAAATCTGTTTCTTTATTTGGATTTCTCCAAAGACTATTTGTTTTATTCTCTGGATCAACCAAACGATGGGAAGTGATATCCCAGCACATAGACGGATTATCATTAAAAAAAGTTTGCGAAACTCGCTGGGAGAGTAGAGTTTCTAGTCTTGCTGCTGTTCGCTTTAACTACACTTCAGTTCGTAAAGCCCTTCAAAATCTTCATGAAGAAATAAATGACTCAGTTGCAGCATCAGAGGCATTGTTGCTTATTCAGAATATGGAGCAATTTGAGTTCATAATTACAATGGTGGCTTGGTATGATATATTGTTTCAAGTAAACATTGTAAGTAAAGCTATGCAGTCTGAAACTATGGACTTACCAAATGCATCGCAATTACTGAAAAACTGTTCGGAATTCGTGAAAGAGTACCGTAGATTTTCCTCAACTCTAATTACAGCTAAAGAAATAGCGTCTCTAGCCGAAATAAACCAAGTTTTTAAGGCAGTCCGATCGCGAAGAAAAAAACTTTTATTTGAATACGAAGCCTTAGATGAAACACCAACTGATCCGGAGGAATTATATAAAATGAACGTTTTTACCCGATGATAGACACAATTGAGAATACATTGGTTACACGTTTTCAACAACAGTCAAAATTCAATGATACATGGTCATTTTTATACGACATTAAAATAATTCCAGAAAATCTATGTTGGAAAAAGCCTGTGCTAAATTGCAAATCACTTTAACCGATGGAGAAAAATGTGACATATCTGGTCATGAATTGGTTGAAGAACTTGTGAGCCTGAACCCATTACTAAGAGATCTTCAGTCAGGAGAGCCAATAAAAGTACTACGACTTATAAAAAAAATGATTGGCAAGATATTTTCCCGAATGTATGGACAGTGCTTCTTATCTTGCTAACTGTGCCTATAATTGTTGCCAAAGGAGAACGAAGTTTCAGTAAATTAAAACTTATAAAAACCTACCTACGGTCTACTATGTGTCAGGAAAGACTGTCCGATCTTGGAATTTTGTCTATAGAAAATGCTATTGCCCAAAAGTTGAATTATTCTGACTTGATAAAAAAAAATTGCAAGTGCTAAAGCTAGAAAAGTGATTATCTAGGTATTTTTTAAATATTTTTACTACATGTCTACATACTTTTTGATTAATGTTTGCATGGGACATAGAATAAATTAAAGTTGACAATCATTATATTTATTATTATTATTTGTCATTTGTCCACTACATCAATCACATATAGGTAATCGCACAAACTGGTCAAACGAACATTTCTAATATTTGACATTTTAGACAGCAGTAATTCGGATTAATAATCTGAGGCGGCTGCTTTTTTTGGTGGAAAATTAAGCAACCAGTTTAACAATATTTTTTTTTATTTAGAGGGGCGACATTTTTAGATCTCGCACCACCTAAAAATTTTGATAGGACCGGCAGTGATTATAAGTGAATCAATAAAAAAAATTACTGCGGTGCTTGATTGCATATGTATACACAAACACGACACACAATCAAACAGGGATGTGCCAACTATTCTTATTCTTGGGATATCTTAAATAATATCTATAGCAAAGTGAGATTTTGAATGATACATATTTAGTAAGCAATGATGTAAAAAAATTACCAACTAATCACAATCAAAAAAACAGGTTTTGATATTTAAAAAAATCCTTTAAGCACACCCTCAGGCGTAGGTAGATTTCCAAGTACATATTTCTTCTGGAAATATTTTAGAAACTTATAGAAACTTCTGGAACATTTTAAGAACTTAATGTTTTCCAGTATTACAAAATTATATACTAAATATTTTCTCATTTTCCATGTAGCAAAAATATTATGAATGTTTTTAACTCGGTGCATCCAGCATTGAATAGCTTAAAACAAATTTCATGTTATGCTCGGCCCCAGCTTTTTTATAGCATTAAGGGAGAGTTTCTGTGTTAGAAATTATGCAGTTTATATCTCCATGAGTTGCTTCGCATTGAATAGCTTTTAGCTAATAAATTGTTCAACCAGGACAATGGACACAATATATAGGGACTGGAAAAATTCGCGGTTTCAATGACCACTAGGATAGACTCCACGATTCTGTATGTACTCGGGCAACTATCACCTGGTCATTGGCTACCGACTCGGGACACCTGTTTACTGCGATTATTATGATTCGATACTTCTTTTATTGAATGTTTGCCATTGGCTCAGAGTCCTTCAGGTAAATTGCGGTCCAATCACTGACGCCGCATTAAGCTAAACGAGTTTGGATTCCAGCCTGTCTCGAAAGGAATCCGCGAATTTTTCCGGTCTCTAACAATATGTTTTGTACAGTGTGTGAATGCATATTAATGTAACATAGAAATCTGAGTTTGCTGTTCACTGATAGCTCTATCCACCCAGTAAAGAGCATATATGCAGAATTTCATTCCTCTGGCGTGTTGAGGGAGGGGCGGGAGGGGGTAGACCCACCAGCTGTTTGACCCCTGCAGCCAGTGGATCAGCGATGGTGCTTGGTCGCTCCTGGCGGCTCGTTTCTTCTGGTTGGTTCCCGTGACCTATGAGAGACTGGTCTGCTAACTAGTGGTATTACTTCATGCTACGGGTGATGAATGATTTTAGAACATCTCCAGTGGGGGCAGTGTCAGTCGGGGCCAACTTATCTAGCACTGCATAAGTACATCTCTGACCATCAAAAGTGCTACAAATTGACAATTCGTTGCAACTTTCGTGTACTTGCATAGTACAAGCAGTATTTACCGAGAAGAATCTGGGGGAGAGCTTTTTTCCTTCCAAATTAATTGCTTTCTTTATATTTCCTTATAACTGTGCTGAATTATTTAATCATTTGAAATTTTTCGGGGGGGGGGGGGGGGGGATAGACGAAACCTGACAGGTTATTGAATATCTTCTCGTATTTGACGATAACTCCGTTGACCCCTAGTTACCTAGGTTGGCACCATTGCCCCCACAAGGGTGGGGCTGGGTGGACCCCTGGGTCCAGGGCATAGGCCCAGCCATGCTTATTTTTAAATGTTTAACTATTATAATTTTTTACAAATGAGAAAAGCATATTGAATATTTTATAAATAAATTTTAGTTTGGACTTACAACATAGTAACTATAATTATACCCTGTATTTTCAGGTTAAATAACATTCTAAAAAGTGTAGGTAAGAAATAACCATGCTATTATAATGTAGCACGTGACTGTAAAATTGGGGGGGGGGGGGGGGGTGACCGTCTCCAATACTGGGTCTAGGACCCGTAATCGAATGTGGGGGCCATGGTAGGCACCAAAGTATTTAATTAGTAACATTAAACTCAACCAGTTGGTGCAAGAATGTATTATAACTTGGTACCTAGCTTATATCAAATTGTAGCTGTAGATTTTTTTTTTTTCTTTGTTGTGTTTTTTTTAGAACTATATATACAGGCTGAGCACGAAAGAAGTATACAAATTCAAAAATTCATAAAATCTAAACGGTACAACATACGGGCTTCAAACCTTATATAGTTCATAGAGAATCTCTGGGAGTTTTTTTTGGCGTATAGACGCACTTCTTTTGTTGCAGACTGCCGCCGCCAGACAGTACTAGCGTAGAAAATGACTCCACCGCAACAGAAGAGCTGGTGTGTCCTGCAGTTAGCAAAAACGGGGTGTGTAACCGCTGTGCAACGAGCGTTTCGCACACACTTTAGTCAAGAACCACCCACCAGAGTATCCATATCAACCTGGTACAAAAACTTTGAAGAGAACGGCTGTATTTGCAAAGGCAAGAGTCCTGGTCGCCCTCCTGCGCCAGAGAGAGCAAGCCGTGGATCGTGTTCGAGCTGCATTCCTGCGAAGCTCAAAAAAATCAACACGTCGCGCAAGTCGTGAGCTGCAGATCCCACAAACAACAATTTCCAAAATCTTACGTAAACGCTTGCACATGAAACCTTACAGAATGCAGATGGTCCAGGCACTCACTCCCGCCAATTATGCAGCACGATCGGCGACGTCACACTTCCCATCGCGTCAACCAGCAACGTCCTTCTGCCCCGACGCCACACGGAGCTGCATTGTTGGACTTGGCCTCAGAAGTGGGTCAGCTGCACTTTAACTTTCTGCAAGTGAGTTCGTGCTTAGCCCGATCAGCATCGAGGCGCCAACAGGAGAGAGCCAGCCGCAGTTTCTTTCAGAGACTCGTCAACGAGACTCGTGGAGCGAGTAATTACTGAAAAACCACTCAGTGTAATTGGGACCAATGGGTAAGGGCAAGTTGCCGCCAAGGTACGACAATACTCGCCGACGACTTGTATTTTTTTACTCGTCGAGCGAGTTTGAGTGAGCGAATGGAAGGATTTATTCATGCTAGAAGGGCACTTGTCGCCGGAGGCTATAAAGAAGACTTAGTGTGTGACTGAGGCAGTGGCTTACATAAAAGGGCAATGCAATATTAACCCAATTTTGACTTGGGTTTTAAATGAAGTTGAAAATGGTAAAGTGTGACGATTTCATGTCGCTGTCAAAGTTTCGGAACGGGAACAATGTGGAGGTGTTCGCATGACGATAGTCCTCCATTACGAGTGTGACAATGTCACGAGTGCCGACGAGTTGTGGCTGCTGTTTCGCCCAGCTGTGGAAGTCATCTTCGTGGCTTGTTGTTCCGCACTTGGTCCGTGCCAGCTTTGAATATATATACTGTATAGAAGTCGCCAGCCCAGGTTAAAATTTCTAATACGGTTTTGAGGTAGTTGGTTAATTCACCGCCGCAATCGCCACCATCTCTAGGGCATCGACTCGTGGTGGTCCCTAGCGGACAAGTGTCGAACTCTTCAAACACCCCTTCCCCCTCCTGTTGAACGACCGTGAGCTGCAGTGAATGATAGATGGGGGGTGCGGGGAATGACAGCGGGCGACAGTACTGCGCCCTAACGTGTAAATAACAACTAAGACGATACAGGGCGTTACGGCAGCGCACTGCAGCGGTGAAGTTCCCAAGCTGCTCATCATACGCTTCTGAAAAACGTAGAGTAAATCCTATCCACTCGCGACTTCTATACAGTATATATATTCAAAGGTGCCAGCGAAGTCCGTGTTGCGCGCGACACACGGCAGGCATCGTGACTACGAGACTCGCTGCAGTTAGGCCCTGGAACATACCCTCGCTTTCAAATATCTCCAAGGCTAGTGTTCAACGAGTCATCACCCGCTCAACCGAGGGTTTACCTTTGTCATTTTCGTTTTCACTTCAAACAGATATAATACGAGCTAGTTTGACAAAGGATGCATCGTAACAAGTGTTAGGTGTAATGAACTTGCAGAGTTTTAATATTTCAGTAATTATTAATTTAGGAGTTAGGTTAATTAATTGTAGATATTTGTATTATGAATAATCTTGTATTCGAAATACTTTGTTGGCTCAGAGCTATGTTAAGGAAGTTGCTTTAAGGCTCCATTAAGACTTTTTGAAGGTTACTTGTAAATTTCGTACCATTGTATTAATTTTAACTTTTTCACTTCACTGTTGTAATAACAATTCTTACTTTTAAGATGAAGAGCCTATAGAAAGAAATTTTGATTTTAGAATTGGTTCGATAATTTGTTTGTATTCATGATAAAGTTAGACTCTTTGTTAAATTTGAAATTTCTTTGTTAACTTTGATTTTTCTGTGTTTATAAAGGCAGGTTAACTTGTAAGAAACTCAGTTGGTAACTGCTCCCTGGTGATGGCGACTGCAATGTCGACCGAAACGTCGGTGAATTATTCGCCTTTCGCCAAGGACGCGGCTACAACCCAGAAGCTAAGCTACTTCAGACAATGGCCGTGAAAGCCTGCGAACATTATTCTTTGTTTATGGTTTGAGTTTGTGGAGTACTCTCAAGGTACGCGCGCACTAGGGCGTCAAGGCAAGGACAGACGGCCGTCACAGAAAAATACAAAAAATGTATAACGTGTGGAGTAATAGAAGTGCGCGCACCACGGCGGGACGGCCGGGAACGAACGATCAGTAGCTTCGGCCGTCCGACAGAAAGTTCACGGGAGGGAATTAAAAGACAGTGCGGTGCGTGCCGTACCGTCCGTCCCGACGAGTCATCGGCAATTCTTAGCAGTCGCACGTGCAGGACAGGACAGGACGACCGGTACCGCCATTTCAGTTGTTATACACACTGCGCGAAATGAATGTCTCAAAGTTAGTAATGTTGGTTGAAAATTATGAAGAGCTATATAACACGCGGCATGCACAATATTTTAACATTACTAGGCGAGATAACTGCTGGGAAGAAATAGGTTCCATCATGAATGTTTTATGTTATGGATACAGAATTTACGCTTTCTTCGCCGTTTACGTTTCTCTTCCACTTCCATTAATATTGTACTAACAACTACAAGTTCTTCGTCACTTTCCATTGCAGTGGCTCGGGCGACACTGTACCGTCCGAAACAATTTCCGTCCGTACCGACCATCCGTCCGTCCGTACCGACCATCCGTCCGTCCGTCCGTCATTGCCGCGACGCCCTAGTGCGCGCGTACCTTCAGTAATCGCACGCAGCTGTACTGTCTATTTGTAAAAATAAAAAAAATAATAAAAAAGTCAATAAACTTTTTGTGGGTTTCTCACAATACTGTTTTAGTATTCGCTCATAGTACCCTTTCGGGGAAGCAACAATGTGAGATACTGGCGGATCCAATCTGCCCCCTCCCCCACCCCAATACACCCTCGCGTGACCCATCGGGGAAGGGGAAGCCTTCTTTTCACAGACGAGGGAGCCACACCCGAAGTTCCCCAAAGTTCACGCACGCTGTTTTTTTCGTACCACAACAGGTGTATTTATTTGGGATGTAGCTTACTCATACGTCATACGCCGTTCTATCTCACTGTATAAACCGGTGTGGCATTACATTTTGCGGTCGATTAGGATAGGTTAGCTACATTATAAATATTTTAAAACATTGTGAATTGTTGGTTATATTAGGTAAGTATAGCTACATTAAAAATACTGTAAAATCATTTTATGGTTGCTTAGCAAATAACTTTTTAATATGTAGCTATCCAGCGCTAGGAAACCGTTTACATGATTTCACAGTATCTTTAATGTAGCTATCCTAACCAAATCAACCGTCCACAATGTTTTAAAGTATTTATAATGTAGCTAACCTAACCTAATTGACCATTAGTTATCAAAGTTGTCCAAAATAAACATTCACGGGATATGGGGCGTCCCGAGAATATTTGTGGAAGACAAAGACTTCCTAGATTTTATACGGTATGAAAAATATACAAATCCATGAAGTACGTTTCATCAATTAGGTATTTTCCTCTATAAACAATTACAAATAAATACAGTTGCCTTGTTTATGGTCTTTCCTTTTATCAACACCGTCATATTTATTTACCATTAACAAAAAAAAAATTGGTGTTCTGTAAAGTCGGTTTACGGACGATAGTTTAACGTGACAACGTCATAACAAAACATTGATGAAATGATTGCATACTTTTATGAATAAAATTGAATCATTTTTATTGAATTATCACTATTTTGTATGGATACAAAGGAGTGAAATGAAATCTACAATTTATTGATAAATTTACTTTTTTTGCACTAATTAATTCAAATATGTTTATTACTTTAACGAAGAGATTATTTTAACTTTAACTTTTATACATGTTTGCTATTTAACTTCTTCCAATCTGTGTTATTCTGTTAAGGATAGGAAAAGTTGGAAACGAATGGGAGTGTTTCAAGTTCAATGTGCCTCGAAAAAGTCAAATCGATGGTTGTTCCAGTCGAGTGGAAGAGAGATAGATGCGGCGCAAGCGTACAATGAGCGTAACGGGACAATGTGCGTAACGGGACACTTTTTCGTGCGTGCAGCCGGTGTTCATCGATTTATTAGACGTTGTTACGTCAAAAAAAACCGAATATGCACGATCGGGAGTTTGGCTCTCTCGTCTGTGAAAATAAGGCTTCCCCCCCCCACTACACCCGCGCGTGACCCATCGCGGCTGGCAGCCAGCTGCATCGACCGGCCACCTGGCGGCGCATGCGCATGCGCGGTGTCGCGCCGTCAGTGCGTGACGGGTCGCGGCGCGTGTGTTGACTTGCGTCCGTTGTTGTTGCAGCCCCGCCATGGTCGCCAGCCCGCGCCGCTCATGTGAGTACACGCGCGCGCTCTGTGTGCGCGACGACCAACTTGCTTCTCTCGCGTGGCCGCGTTTTCACGCCGTGTCTGAATATTTTTTTTATTTATTGTTGTTGTTAATAGCACAGAAGCTAACATAATCACATAAAAATAAAACATAGGTTTCATACATCCAATGCTGACAACATTATAACATCGTATACATACAAAATCACCTTGGTATACATATACACACCATCCGACTTATAAGTTGGTATTCAAGTCATTGCTGTCTTTTCCATAACAAATAGTTTCGTAAGTGTTTCCTGAACATTTTTAAATGTGGACATTCTCTAATGCAAACTGGCAAATTGTTGTATTCCTGGAGACCTATAGCATATATTGACTGTTGAACTGAAGCAGTCCTATATTGCAAATGGAACTTATTGCAATTACGTATTTTACCTCGGGGGTGATGATTGTTATTGCTGCGCTCTACGCAGTCGTAGTATACATGTAAGACCACATAAAACATACATTTGCAGGCGAGAGAAATGTTTCAGATTAATACGAGTAGAACTTTGCACAGCTGTTGATAATCGATTATTTTTTTATTTTGTTGTTAATAAACTTAATTAAGTGGTTTAGACATCATATTCTTCCAAAATTGTGTGGAAATTTTTATAATGTAGGTACCACCGGCAAATAATTTAATTATAGTGTTTTGTTAAATGAAAATACCACGGAGAATAATTGTAAATAATTGAATGCTGCAATAGAAAATGTATTGTCGTGCTTTCTAGGGGAAGCTTGGATTTTAATTTTGGATTTTAAAAAAAAGTTCCCGATTACTTCATATTTAGCACTCATTTGATCAAAACATCTTAAAGTTCAATATACCAAACTAATCAAAGTGCTTGAAATAATGCAATAGAATGCGCAGTTGTCAAACAATGGTCAATAATTTATTTCGTGGCCGTAACATGCTGTAGGCCAAGCTGAAGTGTTTGGTTAGCGTGTTACTACCCTCCCCCCGAACAAGGATTGCCCCCGAATGACTGCGCGCCAGCCAGAGATTAGGGAAATATACAAATGGAGCATAACGTCCGATTCGAAACGGGGTTTTTTTTTTGGGGGGGGGGGGGGGAATGAAGCCAAAAGTGTACTACACGTACCAATATGGCGGACGTTTGTTTACAAATTTATCATCTGTACCTGTATTGGAGATTAAATTGGAGAAAAATGTCAACCCATATCATTATATTTGTGTTATAAAGATTCGATTTGGACTACTAATATATATATAACATAATAACTAGTTAAATTTTGATATAATTTTCTTCCAAATAGCTTACCTACAGTCGTTAACAAGAACAGGCTAGAACCGTTAATACAAAATAAACAAATGTTCGCCATATTGGTATGTGAAAACGGAAGCAAAAATGAAAAAAAAAACTGCACATCTGTATCCTTTTTTTAATCTCTGGCGCCAGCTTGCTCGTCCTTGCATTCGGGTAATCTCGGTCGCACTCGTGCTCGCTCGGCGCCGATGCCATCTTGCTGGACGCTTGGCGCGCAGCGAAGCTTGCCACATTGTTGCCGCAAGAGCGCCGCAACGGTTCCAGAATTTTCGATAGGTGATGACTCGTGAGTAGATTTTGTGTTTACCTTTCTGCTCTCGCCCCGTTTATATCAAGACATCCCAACGCTACCTTGAAGTATTTCACGATATATATTTATTTATATATGTATACTATGCTGAATTATTTAACGATTTGAAATTTTTGGGGGGATAGAAGAAAACTGGCAGGTTACATATTGAATATATTCTCATATTTGAAAATAACTCCATCGACCCCTTCTAATTACATAGGTTGGCACCAAAGTATTTAATTAGTAACATTGCATCCAATACTATATTTTATTTGGAAATTATATTAATAACATGTATATTTTACTAGCCACGTTGCGAGTAGCCAGAAAAGTTTTCAAATCCACTCGTTTGGTCGGTGCGAGAGGCGAGTTGACGTGTCGGTTTGATTTACAGCGAGCATCGTTTTACCGCAAGTTTGACCGGCGTTTTTTGACGTGACGTCTAATAAATCGATGAACGCCGGCTGCACGCACGAAAAAGTGTCCCGTTACGCTGTGTTCCGTTACGCTCATTGTTCCGTTACGCTGTGTTCCGTTACGCTGTCGGCGAGTGCAGTAATAATAGGTTATGTTACAATTGACTAAAAAATTATGGTGATTCATATAATTGATGATATATATTTGATTAGAGTTTATATGAAAACTAGTTCATAATTATATTCAAACTTTATAGCTAAACGTCAGTTTATAAAATTAATTACAAGTCATCTACACGTGAACTGTTTCGTCGACTGTTTATAAAGTGAAGTGATAAGTTAATGTGGTTTTCATTGCTTATTACAACAACAATTTCGGCAATAAAGGTTAATTATTCTTGCATTTTAAAAATCTGATTACTAGTATATTTTCAAGTATTTATTCTTTTATTATGAAAATTAAAATGATTCAATTTTATTCATAAAAGTATGCAATAATTTCTTCAATGTTTTGTTATGACGTCACGTTAAACCGACTTTACAGACAACCAATTTTTTTTTCAGATCATAATCAACAGCGAGCCATGAACACATGCTAGGTGGTCTCACGTGTAGCTATGACATAACGCCGTAACAATTTTTTTTTTATATGTGTAACATCATGGCTCTCAGTATACGGCATTTGGTGGGAGTAATGTAAATGGTACGGAAGTCGCATGGAACGGAAATGTGTAACCACGGTGCTGCCATCTATGGCTGATGGCTCGAACCAAAGTTCACAAAGCCTAAGGAAAAAAAACTTTATAATATAAACTGTTTAATGAATTTTAACAAAATGGGCAGTATTTTAAGAAAATTCCTTGTCGAAAATCAGGTTCAAAGCCGGGGTGTAGTATTTTTTCAAGTCTTTTTCGCTTTCATTGGAGCTGTTGCATTATATAGTTTTAAAGTGATTCGATACTCGACCTAGCTGCTCCGATAAAATTAAATATAGCGGCGGGTGCGGAAACTACTTGTGATTCGCGTTCATAAAAGTAGTTTAAAAAACGATTTGCGTATATTTATCACGCTTGTTTTTTTTCTTCTCAGATAGTATCAGTCTAATGGCGTGGTAGAATTCATTGTCATGTCTTAATCTAAGACAGACTAATTTTATTTTATATACCATTGTCGTTCTTTAAGATAGGTGAGGGAGGGAGCTAAATATAATATGAAGGAGCAAGGGCCGGTTACGGGTTTAAATTTGAATAATTATTTCACAGTTAATATTTTTCCCCCCTTTTAACTGGTAAATGTATATTGAGGAACAACTCTGCCTTGGCCCGTAGTAAGGAAGAATCATCGAAGCATTTTCCTGCGGTGATTTCGGGAAACAATTGAAAACCGAAATCAGTGCTGGTCAAACCGGGATTCCAGCCGGAGTCTTCTGAAATGCGATTCCGATGCCTTACACTGCGCCATTTTTATTTTTTTTTTCACTACCAAACAGCCAATGATCAGCTATTTAATGACTTACTATTGAAATGTTTGCTCACAAGATTGTCATTTAACAGTCCATTGAACTGCGTGACACGAATAGTATAATATATAATTTAAAAATTTCCATCCAACAATATGATGCATTATTTAGTATCAAAATTAAAATTATAATTGAAAAGTATGAGATGGTTCAGACCAAAAAATAAACTTTGATAGTGGGATATTATTTAAAACATATTTGAAGTTATCTGTCCAAATTTGATGGATAAAATTGGAAGCCATTGTACATCTAACACTACTGTGGTCAAGTATTTGACCAAAGGAATGAAACGGTAGTAACAGACATGCTCATATTTCTTAAAGTTTGTAAAGAAATTACTGTGCCACTTTGACATAGTCGGTATTGTGATCATATTTTCTGAACAATTATTTTTGAATCGTTCCACAATGAGTGACGAAGATTTCTATCTGTGCCAGTGCTAACACATTACTCACCTACGGGCTATGCAACGTCTACTTTCTCTGCTTCGGCAGTCCCAAGGTTATTGCACAGACACGGAATGTGTTGATCTTATGGAGACAATACGTCTCGGCAGGTTCGGCATACAAAAGATCGCTCGCCTGTGCCTCGGATGCTGATTGTACGAAAGAAAATGCGGCGCTGGTGTTTCGAAGTCCGCTTGCGGTATTGGATTCCAAGTATGACCTTAACAACGCAAAACTCTAATTTTTTTTTCTGTACAAATCTACGCGATTTTTTTTCCCTCCTATTAAAGTTAAATATTACGTAGCCTTAAATTTGCAATGTTTGTGATATTAACTTGAACTTGAACGTGTTTGCCTGGTTTGGTTGACCGTTTTCATACTACATCCGTAACCGATTTATTTAGATTAAAAAAATAAAGTGTGTCCAAATTTTAATGTACCAGTTTCAATGGTATACTATAACAGTTTAATTTGAACTATTTTCAACAAATCATACATTTTTTTTTTTTTTTTTTTACAAATGTTATATATGTGTTCACATCCAAACCTAATTCTTCCCACACTTTAGTTAAAACGTCCGGAGTAATGGTAGCAATGGCATCTTCAATTCTGTGTCTCAACTCTGGGAGATCATTGAGTAGCGGCGGACGTAGACACGATCTTTTATAAAGCCCCAAAAGAAAGAATCACACGGCGTTGTGTCAGGAGAACGTGGAAAATAGCTCTTGTCGTCTCGACCATTACGACCAATCAAATGGTCAGGGACTTCGACGTTCAACCACTCTCGCACAAAGAGATTCCAATGGGAAGGGGACTCCATCCTGTTGTCAAATAAAGTTTATAGGTTCATCCTCTACTAATTGGAAAGCATCATTCTTTAGCGATGCAGGCGAGAAAACAACAAAGCATCAGTACTCGTGCATGCGCTTATCTAAAACTGTTTGAGTTACTCTTTGATTGTGACCTTGAACCAACTCTTTTCAGCGCTTACAGTTGATACTACGTATTAAATTTTATAGCTGGGACATTTTTTTAAATGGAAATACTGTACCTACAATAGATGTAAAAAAAAATTATATATGCAGTACGTATGGAGGAGGAAAAAAGGATGGAAGCGGTATGGAGAGTTATGTGAAACAAGTTTCGAGAAGCAGAACTTGTAGTGAAGCTGTTTTTGTCGACTGACTCGCTAGCACCAGTAGGTTACGAGCTGGCGACAATCGACGGTTGGTAGTTTCAAGGGCGCCCGTGCGTCTCATGGCCGCTGGAGTTACGTAACGCGGCGACAGCCGACGGGGGCTTATCTGGAAAAACCAGGTCGGGTTTGTAAAACCCGCTTCTTGATTGCGTGCGGCGCTGCTGATGACGTCTGGGCGGGGTTAATAGACGTACCATAACCATGCTCTGTGCCATCATGTCGTAATTATGGTACGCGCCACAACCATGCTCTGTGTCCAATCAAACTAAATAGTCGAAATTACGCAATAAAACCGCGATTTGGAAAAGGTTTCGAAATGTGTACATTTTTGCGGGGTGCTGTCATAACTTAGAAACACACAACTTAGAAACACATAACTTAGAATTTTCTAAGTTATGACTTTCTACGTTATGACGTTTCTAAGTTGTGTGGTTCTGTGTGGTGTGTTTCTAAGTTATGACAGTTCTGAGTTGCGTGTTTCTATGTTGTGATAGTTCTACGTTATGACGTTTCTAAGTTGTGTGGTTCTGCGTTGTGTGGTTCTGCGCTGTGTGGTTCTGCGTTGTGTGTTTCTAAGTCGTGCGTTTCTAAGTTACATGGATTTTTCCAAGTTTTCTAAGTTATAACAGTTCTAAGTTGTGACTTTCTAAGTTATGTGGTGTTCCCCCTTTTTGCTGCGATGCTTGTTGGAATTTTGCTCCACCAGCTGATATAAATAATTATCTTTATTTCCATAGTGAAGGATTCTTATGATTGACATCAGTTTCTGATGTGTAACGTCTTAGCTCTCTGTATACAGCATTTGGTAGGAGTAATTCCTTGAATGAAACGGAAAAGTGTAACCACGGTGCTGACATTTGTGGCTGATGGCGCTAAACGTCCAGAAAGACAAAGAGAAATTTCAAAGTATTAACTGAGTAATGAATTTGAACAAGATGGGCAGAATGATAATAAAATTCCTTGTCAAAAATCAGGCCCAAATCCGGGGTTTAGTATTTTTCCAAGGGGTATTTTTTTTTCCTTGAGGGCGTAGACAGTTTGCATTTCGCGGGGAGATATTCATTTACATTGTCAATTTTTTTCTAGGCCATTATTTTTTTTTAACTTGACAGCCTCAGAAAATCTATTTAACGTATAATAAACACAAATATATTTTTTTAAATATATCTGTAGTACGTTTACAAAAGAAAATTGGCGCCTTCTGCGAGATGTTGGGAGATCTTGGGTCTTTGTTTTTTTTTTAGTTTAATTTAATAATATTGCCCTTTTTTACTGCAGAATCAATATATTAAATGAATCCAATCATTCTTAAAACGGCCTATTTGCAATTTTTGTCCAGGAGGTAACTAATGACATTACCACATTAGTTTGTTTGTACATTTAACGAAGCCAAAATAAATGTACAAACAAACGGGTCGTTACCACAACGCCGAAATACCATAACGCCGAATGTCAAAACTGACCACAACGCCGACAGCTAGAAAACTGCTGTGTACCACAACGCCGAAATAACAACTGAATGAATTTGTGTGTGTTTCTTAAATGTACCTTGACGCCGAAATACCGCAATGAAACCTAACCTTACCTAACCTAACCTAGCGTAATATAACCTAACCTAACTTAACCTAGCCTAGCCTAACCTAGCCTAACCTAACCTAGCCTAACCTAGTCTAACCTAACCTAGTCTAACCTAACCTAGTCTAACCTAACCTAGCCTAACATAACCTAGTCTAACCTAACCTAGTCTAACCTAACCTAACCTAGTCTAACCTAACCTAACCTTTTGGCAGTCCTGCAATGACATTTTTCGGCGTTAGTGTTTTTCTAAGTTACGTGTTTCAATGTTATGACAGTTCTAAATTGTGAGTTTCTAAGTTGTGATAGTTCTAAGTTATGACTTTCTACGTTACGACGTTTGTGAGGTTCTGCGTTGCGTGTTTTTAAGTTACGACAGTTTTAAGTTGTGAGTTTCTACGTTGTGATAGTTCTAAGTTATTACTTTCTAAGTTACGAAGTTTTTAATTTGTGTGATTGTGCGTTGCGTGTTTCTAAGTTACGTGTTTCTAAGTTGTGATCGTCCTAACTTATGACAGTTCTAAGTTATGTGGATTTTTTCCAGGTTTCTAAGTTTTGACTGTTTTAGTTGTGTGTTTCTAAGTTATGTGTGGTTCCCAGCAGCTGTGTGTCTCCGCTGCTCACCAGTCCAGCCATGTCACAACCAGCCGTGTGCCCGACGTAAAAGTATTCGATCCTCACTTTTGACGAATCACCAAAAACCCTGATCAAACTCACTTTTTAATTTACAAACAGAAGCCGCGAAATCAGGGTGAGTAGGTGTTCCAAAGAAGTTTTATCAGCGGGTGTTTGATATTAACTAGGTTTTTTTATTACCTTGTTAAATAGCCACAGTTTAATTAAACCAACAATGTTTTCCAACGATTGGTCTCTTTGAATTATGAGCTATGCGGCAAGCGTCCAATTACTAAACCATTCTACGAATTAATAGAAAGTAATCAAGATCCTGAATGGCTTTTTTTGTTTGGCCTAATCTTCATCTCTCTCTCTCTCTCTCTCTCTCTCTCTGTCGTTTACTCTTTCGTTGACTATTTCCCTCTTTACCTCTCCTGGGCTGTTCCTTTATTTATTGTTGACGTAAATATTTCACATCGAAATTTATTAAGTACCTTCACTTTTAGATCTCACGTGCTTAAACTTATTGCTAAATATTTTTCATTTTCTTGAAACAATTGGCGTAAAATTTGTAAATGCGCAAAAAAAAAAACTTGTATATATTGCACTAGAGATCTCGGAGAATATATTGATGAAAACGTAATACGTCATTAAGAATGTTTTCGAACCCTGACTTTATGGTTCCCCCCCCCCCCCCCCCCCCCCCCCCGGATATTCTGCGGTATAATTAACTAGAGGGTAAGTTTGGGAACGTCCACACGCGATGCCTTAGCGATCGATGTACGAAATAAGTTAGAGGACTGGATGTACGTAGCCCTCTGCAAACGTCACAAACCAAACATCGGCTCCCTACTTGCCGAATGGACAGTCGGGTGGTGGTTGTGATGAATTCCATGAACGATGAATGCGTTTGTTTACATTTGGTGTACTCGCCGAAGATGTGTAAATGTGTTGTAGGCGCAGGGAAGCATTTTTTCGGTTTTGCTTGTGCCATGTTAAGTTTTCTAAAGAAGATGCCGTTTGTCTTTGTCCTCCAATTTTTTTTTGTATTGAAACAGCAGTTTTCACGTAGGTGCTTCAAATAGATTATCTTGAGAAAAATAATTTAAAAAATACTGGAATACTTTCGTTACTATGTACATAGACTCATCGGCATGTTTGTCATACATTGTTTTTGGGTTGTGACATTCGTGAGTTCGACTTATCTCCTGGCATGACTAAATTTAAAGATACATAGAAATACTGTTACGAAAGCGAGAGACCAGACTGCGACGCGCGCCAGGTTCGGAGCTGGCTGGCGGCCCCGCACGGCCACTGACGTCACGCGCCGTCCACTGACGTGAGGCATGCCGCACGCATACCTGGCCGGATTACAAGGGTCCTCGCTACCCCCCCTTCCCCCTCTGCCCGTCCCACATCGTCCTACCTCGGCGCCGTTATCTGTCGCTGGGCAGCGAACAGACGCTGCTTTTCTCGACGCTTCGGGCGTCGCGTCGGGTCGGCGCGGGATGACGCGACTGGCCCCAGCTGCGCTCGTCACTTCTAGAAGGGCGCCGGGGTCTATATAAGCCTGGACGCCGGCCTCCGCGGGAGTTCCGAGCGGATCCCGAGCGAAGGGAAGTGCGACGGCGACGGAGTCCCGCGGCGGAGACCCACGAGGGGTGCTGCGGCGAGAGTTGCGCCAGAGGTGCGGCCCAGCGAGGTGTGCGGCGTGTAAGAACTCGAGACACTGATTGACCATGGAAAAAATAATATCCGATTGCGAGAAATTGTTGATTAGGCATGTATGAGTAAGATTAATTATTACTGTTAATATTAGTAACCAATAAAACTGTATAATAAAAACTTCATTGGGCTATCCCTATACGAACCCAGCAGTTCTCCCAAACATTATAATAAATCGTGACAATACATACATAAATACAATTTAGAAAACTT
Source organism: Bacillus rossius redtenbacheri (assembly GCF_032445375.1). Classification (NCBI taxonomy): domain Eukaryota; kingdom Metazoa; phylum Arthropoda; class Insecta; order Phasmatodea; family Bacillidae; genus Bacillus; species Bacillus rossius. The sequence continues at coordinate 379,198,425 of NC_086330.1, forward strand.
ATAGCCCAGATTATTTTTGCAGCCGACAGGTCTCGTAAAGGGGTGCCTGCAGTTTTAACACACGCTCGGAATCGGACCTTAAACTTTGTATTCCCGCCCGAAAGACGCAACACTGCTCCAACTCCTTCAACTGTTTCTGCGGCGCGACTGAAGCAGAGTTGCGAGGCTCAGGAAACACTCTCCAAGTCCACGCGTGAGGTAGCGAGATACATCGTTCAGTGCCGCCAGTGATTCCACAAACCCCCTCCGCTTGTGTGTACGAGTACTGTTGGTAACCACATGCGTATCTTCCGAATTACTGTTTTAAGTTCTTTTGATTTTTAATGCTATTGACGTTTTTGACGTGACTTCTAATAAATCGATGAACGCCGGCTGCACGCACGAAAAAGTGTCCCATAACGCACATTGTCCCGTTACGCTGTGTCCCGTTACGCTTATTGTACGCTTGCGCCGCATCTATCTCTCTTCCACTCGATTGGAACAACCATCGATTTGACTTTTTCGAGGCACATTAAACTTGAAACACTCCCATTCGTTTCCTACTTTTCCTATCATCCTCCTATCCTTAACAGAATAACACAGATTGGAAGAAGTTAAATAGCAAAAATTTGTATAAAAGTTATAGTTAAAATAATCTGTTCGTTAAAGTAATAAACATATTTGAATTAATGAGTGCAAATAAAAGTAAATTTATCAATTAAATTGTATATTTCATTTCACTCCTTCTTTGTATCCATACAAAATAGTGATAATTCAATAAAAATGATTCAATTTTATTCATAAAAGTATGCAATCATTTCATCAATGTTTTGTTATGACGTCACGTTAAACTATCGTCCGTAAACCGACTTTACAGACAACACAATTTTGTTTTACTTGATACTGAGTCATATGTTGCATATACATTGCAAATATATTTGTCTAAGTTGCAGATAAACATAGCCACGTTTCTTGTCTGGTTGGTAGCTGCCTGTGAGCTTGCATGACAGTAGACGCATGCGCGGCATCGTGTGCCATCGCGCGCCATCGCCCCGGTGACTAGCGCTGCCCGCCAAGCAGGCGTGCGTGGCGGATGGCATACGTGCTAGGCGCTGTGTTATCCGTGCGTCTTTCGTGGATCGTATAGCGCGACATTGAAATATAAACATATAATTCGAGAAAATATAAAACGATACAGAACATGAAAAAATTATTGTTGTCAATCTGAAATTTATTTGTTGCGAAATATGATTAAGATATGCAAGGTCGCAAATCAAAAATATAAACCGTTTATTTATTTAAATAACTGCTATTCAAGAAAACGAACTTGTCACAATTATTAAAAAATATTGGTTTTTTAGTGGACTCTCAATTTTTTAACAGCTACGAACAGCGTTTTTTACACAAAAATATTTTAAAGAATTCCTAATTAAGGTTTGGAACCTTTTTATTCCGAAGACTAAAGCTATTTCTGTACTTAAATTATGGATAGTTGAAACGAATTTTTTTTCTTCGGTTATTTAATTATTTCACGGAGACGTAGTTTGAAATTAGTCCTTTCTCCGGGTGCAATAAGGCGCCCAATTTGTTTTCAACAAGGCGTTCCTCGTGTCTTCTGGAGAAGGCGCTGGTCATTAACGAGGCTGTATCACGCACTCGACGAGTGTACCAGTTTAATAATTCGTGCTCTTCATCCTGAACTTCTTTAACATTACATGACTCCATGGTTTACCTTTTTTTAAACTTTCTTTTGAATTATAAGTTTTATATCGTCTGATAGCTGACTGTAGGCATGCCTGATTCTTTGCAATTGAACCAAATTACTCTATTTTTAGTTCTCATATATTGCCTGACCATACACTACTTAAGTGGTCTTTTTCAGGCGTGATGAATTATTTTTCTACCTTAAATGACTAATATGATACGAAATACAATTTTAGCCGTTAAACTACTTACAACAAAGACGTTTGTTTATTCTCTATCTACGATCTAATGAATTGAAAACATCCTAAAGTATCTTACAATTTGCAATTATTTCGACGTAAGGCTTACATAAATCGTGGAACGGAAATTGATCTGTGCCGATGTGTGCGCTGCTACCGTCGTTGTGCTGTCCATAGTACTTGTTTATCTTCATCGTTGTGTTTATATGTTTTCCTGCGTTGCCTGCATTTGATCTGTTTAGTCGTTGTTAGCCCACTGTGTTCGTCTGTGTTGTTTTATTATTTTTCACGACTAAGTTCCTTCAACTGAATTCTTGTGCTGTCTGGTATTTCGTGTTTCAACTATTTTTGTCCGTGCTGTCGTCGTTGTGTTGCCCATGATACTTGTTTAGTTTCATTGTTGGTTCCGTTTGTCCGGCATCAGCCGTGTCAGTCTTGTTTTATGTGAATTTTTTTTTTTTCGAGATTTTTCCGTGACAAAGAATGCAAAACTGCAATGGCGTATGTCCAGAAAAACTGCATGGTAAACATTTACAAGGAAATTTCCTCGAAAATATAAGCCTTAAGGGGGTGCCTCCCATTTCAGGTCATGATTTTATATTTACAGTAATTCCAGATAAACTTGTATACTTTTTCAATTGTTCAACTTTCCCGAAATGAAAAATATATACATACAGCGCATACTTTTGCATAATTTTTATAAAGTTTTTTGGTTGTACAAATAATGAGAATTTAGGTTTAACTGCAATGCCGCTGGCTACTATGGTTTGAATTTATTTCAGAAAATATTAATTAATTTTACCTGGCCATTTCAAAATTTCTCAAATTTGTTACGATATTGACAGCCAAGAAACATTAAATGTGTTTTTGTGATATAAATGCGAACCGTATCATGAAGTAGTAGCCAGTGGCACGGCAGTTAAACCTAAAAAGTTTCAGTTCTGCAATAAATTGAATTCTCCTTATTTGTACAACCCCAAAAAAAAGTTCAAAATGTAACTCTGGCAACTAATTATGCAAAAAATTATGAACTGTATATATTTTTCATTCCGTGAAAGTTGAACAATTGAAAAAAGTCTAAAAGTTGATCAATGATTAATGTAAAATACAAAATCGTGACCTGAAATGGGAGGCAACCCCTTAAGGACCGAACTATTTATTGCGTTCCGACATAGTTCAGTCAAAGTAAGGCTAAGCCAGTATTGCTGTGGGTGGATGACAGTGAACCGCTCAGCGTGTTGACGGACATACGTGACGGGTCATTGTGAGTGCAGCTGTACTCGACGACGTGTTTCTGCGCCAGTTGATTACGAGCACACACTTTGCGTTATAAATTGCGGTAAACAACGAAGGTTGCGGAGAATAACGCAAGAAGAAGCAACGTGATTACGAACACATCATTATTCGTTAAACACCGAATACCTATTGATGACGTTGTGACGGTATATACCGCAACTTTTGAGTACGAGCACACATTTAAGGCGGTATTTATCGCAACGTAGCTTCGTTATATTCCACGAATATTGCTGTTGGTGAAACGAAACGACGAAGGTATGTGATATCATTATTATTTAAAATAAGTTCCTTTTGGTATCTGAAAACGAAATTATAGTGGCACAATATAATTTTAAATAGTCGAGAATGATATAAAGCCGTAAAATTAAACATAAAACACTAATGTAAGGTTAGAGTTATTGTGATAATTTTTATCACGTGAACGTTAACGCCGTTTCTGTTTATTGGTTTAGCACATGGACGTTATTTTTAACTATCTACAGTGGTGTTTGCATGGCAACACGCAGGGCTTGCCACAGCACTTGCGTGAAATATTTAACAGCGTCTTTAATAAAAACCACTAAGAAAAGCGAAAATCAAAACTTAAAATGCTTAATTAAAGAATTTAGTATATTGAAAAAAAAGTCAATTAATATTCTTTGCAACTAAATAGATATATTTGACTGACTAAACAGACTCTTCGAGAAACATGTTAATTTTTCAAATGTTGCTTGTCCTCTGACGTCATGGATTCGTACCGCAGCTAAGCGATAACACGGAAAATAACGAAACACGTATCGCAAGGTGGTTCATACTCGTTGTTCGCGGTACGTGTTTCGTTAGCGCGTGAAGAATAACGAGAGTTCTCGCTGGTGTTCACAACCAATCCGCTGCGCCTGGCGAGACTGGAGCCGCTAGGCCGGGTGTACGGACCACGCAATAAACACGAGCATTATTGGCCCAGCTTCAAACTTCCTGCGTTCCCACCTCCCCGTAATATTTGAAGTTGAAGTGTTCGGAAAACGTTCGAAGACGCAGACGTAAAATGTCATGTGCATGGAAGTGACGACGACTCTCTTTTTTTTTTAATTGCACACATTAACGTTTTTCACTTTTTAAACTTTTGAAACAGTGGAAGCAACTAACACTTTTAAAACCAAATGATTGTCAACTTCACTCGTTTTCACGATCTATATACGTGCATGAAATATCAAAATAATACCGTGATTTTTTTTCTTTCGTTTTCTACTATTTAACAGTTTCAAACTGTAGGGTTGGCGATTCTTGTGACTTTCGTGATTTATAAACGACCGTGTTTTTTTTCTTGCGTTGGTTGCGTGTTGTGTCCTTGAAAGACTGGGCTCAAAATCGAAAAAAAAAAAAAATTACCATACCTGTAACAGTACATCGTGTGCACAATAATTAACCTCCATGTTTTCGAATCTACTGATTTACAACTAGGCACAGGACGGCCGTGGGAAATGATTGTATTTCATTTGTGAGACGGACGCATAGCGCAACAGCCAATGAGAGCAGGGAACTGGGACATGTTTATATTTATTTTCCGTAAGTTGGTAAGAAAAACTGTCGGGATATAAATTTGCTCAGGTAATTCTTGATTTAAAAATTAATCAACGTTTATTCAGATATGTGATTGAAGTACTAAAAAGTATATTTGGTTATCTAAAAAGTATATTTGGTTATTTAAATATTGTTTATAAAAATTGTTCTGACCCTATGATTACCTAATAAAATTAATGAGTTGAAAAATATGTTCACAGGCTAACAGGCTGCTCGTAAGCTTTGCGGTAAAATCATATATAAAATATTTATTTACTAACACTACCATTATGTCGGATAAAGCGCGGAGTTTTATTGGCTAAAAATTAACAGTAAGATTTCAATTGTGAACCCACTTCGCACAGATCGTGTAGCGCGCATGACTGTTGTGCGCTCGCTTGTGTTTTTTAATAGTGAACCCAGCCTTCAGTCCGTGTTCCTCCTGTAGTTGAGACCCCGGCCTCATGACCGAGGGACGCAGGTAGCCGCAGGTGGTTGTGGCGACTCTTGCGCGCGGCTGTACGGGCCCAGGCGGGAGGATGGGGCGGCCGACAAGGTCGTCTGGGGGACCCAGCCCCCAGCCAGGAACCCCCCTTCCCTCCTGCATCATTCACACTCCCGCCTGACGGCGAGCCATCGCTGTTTCTTGCTCGGTGGGTCCAGCGATCCAGCTTCCTAGCTGACCTTGGTCCGCGCCTCTCCTGGCTCTCTGTACACCTGCCAGCCAGGGACGTGGCCAGGGAAGTAGACAGGGATGTAGCCATGGACGTGGCCAGGGACTTAGGCCCGAATTCAGAGTTGACCTTCGAAAGCGCATCCAACTCTCATTCATCTGGCAGACTCTCCACCTCTCATACTTCAAAAACGCCTTTCGAATGACTGCCAGCTGAAAGCTTGTTCCCATCCACTTTCAGTGAAGATCTGGCAACATGGCACAAAAATTTTCTTAGATCAAGTACTTGGAGTGTGTGTGGAAAAGCGCCCTATTTCATTTCGATTGTCTTTTGTTTGCTCTCCCGCTGAAAATAATATTTTGTTTGGATTGGACACGAGGTTAGGGTTACCAGACTCTGATAATAAAAAAGGACGACATTCATCTCGCAAAAGGAGGACATTGCACTAAAAAGGAGGAAAATATATATATTTTTAAAAAAAGCCATGAATTAATTACAATGAAGTACGATATTTTACAATGATTTGGCATTTAATACAGTTTCAGTATAAAGAATCAAACAAACTACGCATATACAGCATATTAAAAACACGTGCTTCTGCATGTGCTGCTACCTGTCAAGCTGTCATAGTACTACTTACTAGTGGGATGACTCTGCGGACAGCGCGCGCTTTGCCCAGAGTGTAACTGCAGGAATTATCTCACTTTATAAAAAAGCCGGACATTTTGGAGCATTAAGGAAAATTTGGCCGGACGCAAAAAATACATAAAAAGGAGGACATGTCCTCCTTTTGCCGGACGTCTGGTAACCCTACACGAGGTTGAGAAATTTTCTTAAGATGGATACGTTGCCTAAAATTATAGTGTTTTCTCCAGATGAAAAAGCGATTATTTTTGATCTCGTGAGAAAGCAAAAAACCGTAATCGAAAACAAAACAAAAAAAAAAAAGATGCAGTTTCTTACAGAGAAAAAAAATTGTGTTTCGAACTCTTGATCCCGACAAAAATCAAACGGGTCTGCTAAATTTCTTATATACCTTCGCGGAACTGGATTTTCATTTTTAAGATCATCAAAAAATTCAAAAACCTCGTCAATGTGATTCGGAAATTCATCCAAATCTTCTGCCATCGCTACAAAACACGTGTCTGATGCACACTTTGCGGGCGAAACGATTTCTTTGAAAACGCATATTTAATTCCAAAACATATTTTACATATCTGCCATATGACAAAAATGTTTTAAACAATTACAAACATACATGAACACGTTTTTATGTGGGAATTATATATTAAAACCAACTGCTCCGCCGATTTTCAACTGAACAGGCATTCGAATGAGCTTCAGACCACATTCACTTTCAAGTGGTTGGCTCTCCTTATCCAGCAGTCAACCAACCACTGAAAAACGTCTCTGCCGAGCAGCTTCAATGGAAAAGCCTTTCGGTGTGTGGATAACCGTCGAAAGAGCTCTCTTCCAGGAAAACAAACAAGCGAAGACAGAATAACAAAATTTTAGCAATATAGCGACCTAAGGTTACAGACGGATTATTTTAGAGGGATTATCGTATTCCTTAGTGGGCTACAATAACTGGACAAGGCGACAAGGCAGTCTAATAACCTAGCAACTCTCAAACACAGACTCAAGAAGCATCTCTGGAACACCTCCTCAGCATGATCACTTTGCGGCTTACCTACTGTAGTCTGTCACGAGCGCGAGGGACCAGGTGCGGAGCTGGCTGGCGGCCACGCAAGGCCGTTGACGTCACGCGCCGTCCGCTGACGTAAGACATGCCACGCGTTCCTGGCCGGATCACAAGAGTCGTCGCTACACCCCCCTCCCCGCTCTGCACCGCATCATATTTTCTGCTTTACAAGCTATCCCCTCTAACCTAACCTAATCTAACCTAACCTAAACTTTCTGAGGATATACCTTTCCAGTGCATATTTGCATTAAAGCCGAAACATTTTTTAAGAAATCGCGAAAGGGTACCTTTCCAGTTTCTACCCAGCTACACTACCTCCACCAAAAGTATGAAAGGTACCCTTTCCGAGGGGATACAATTCAGCCCCCCCCCCCCCCCCCCCCCCCCCACCAACCAACCTTTACAAGGAAGATTTCCTCAAAAATTTAAGCGTTAATGATAAGTTGGCAGCATCTAATTAGAAAAAAAAAATATTATGACGGACGAGCGGATGGTTGAGAATCGCGCGTCTAGTTGACGGACATGACGGATGATTTTGAGTCCAGCTGAACTGCGCAGGAGAACGTTATGCGGGAGAGGGCGAGTGTTGTGGCGTGTTGTGGCGTGTTGTGGCGTGACGCTTCACTGTGGCGGCGCAGTCTCCTTGCAGGTCGACCCGGACGGGAAGCGCTTGTTTGTGTTGGCCCGCGCAGCTGCCGTCCTGGCCGGAGCCACGTCGTGCCGAGTACCGACCGCCTGACTGACGCCGCACAAATTGAAATATTTCCCTTGGGCACGTTCTGCAATGACACGGGAACTAAGATGGATTTTTACTTCCACAATGCACACAAACTTAACAATTGGCAACAGATGAGATTTCATTTAAAGTTAGGAAATATATATTTAATTAAAAAAATAATAATTTAATGTTACGACCTATGTGGGTAAATATGGGTTCGTAAGGGATAACCCAAATAAGTTTTATTACAGTTTTATTAATTACTAATATTTACCTTAATAGTAAATAATTGTACTTAAAAATGTCCGATCTCAAATCACTGGCACTTACACATGTTTATTCTCAAGTCGCTCAAGGTCTTGTCAATTTCGGCAGTTCGCACTCCTCACTGGAGCTGGGCTCGACAGTGGTTCGCCCCTCGCCTCACGCCTGTCCACACACATACAGTCTCGCGCCACTCAGTCGCACTCTCACGGTCCCGTCACTCCGCGTCGCGCCACTCTACGAGGAGGTCTCTCACCCTCTTCGCTGATGTCGCACTTCCCTTCGCTCGCGGAACTCTCCGAACTCTCGGAATTGCCGCGGAAGCCGGCGTCGCGGCTTATATGCCCGTGGCGCCCTTCTCGAACGGACGAGAGCAACTGTGGCGAGTCGCGTCATCCCGGGCCGACCCGACGCCCGAAAAGTCCAGAAAGCCGGTGTTTATTCATGCCACTCCGCGCGGCGGCCCACGGAATTTCCAAGGCCGCTCAGCGATAGGTAACAGCGCTGAGGAAGGAGGACACTGAGGAAGGGGGGAGGGGTGGTGAGGTCGAGCAGTGCTAATGCGCGCATTAAGTCAGTGGCTTCCCAGTTCGTAACACTGCATTATGCATCGAGATCATAAATATATATAAAAAATAAACTACATGCTAATAATATAAGACTATATATTCTTGTACTTGAAAAATTGTTTAATTTATTTTGAACATAACCAACATAACGCGAGTCCACTGCGTCTGTCCTGAGACTGCCGACAGCTGGGTCCTGCACGTTACAAAGCGTTTAGCCTCTGCGTCCAGGGAGTTTAGTTCCTGGCCAAGAAAAAAAAATTCCTACTTTGCCGCTGCCCGCGTCCAGCCCAGACTGTCTCCGTGAGAATTCTTTCTGGTCCCCCGGTTTATAGGCACGTGAAAGGATGCCATTTTCCGACCGTTCCAATCATTCAAGACACCACGCCGAGCTATCTTCGCAGCATCCTAAGAGAAGGAGTTCTAGGCGGCGTACAAGCAACGGAAAGAACGTTGCCAGCGGTGGCTGTGTGACTTCACAATGTTCCTACTTTTGAAGATTTTTAAATGTAACTCATGTTGTCTGTAATAAATTGTCTTTGCCAGTATCAATCCAAATACGTTCAGGACAAACCCTGATACATGTACTTTTATTTTTCGGGTATACTTCGTTCCCGTTTCAAAGTAACCAAACGGAAAAAGAAAAAAAATTAAACAAAATAGTGCTCAAAACGAAATTAGGTATGTAAACATACAATTAAAATGTTTGTTTGCAAATAATTTTTTTGCGCGATTTTTGACGTGATAACGTCTTATAAATCGATGAACGCCGGCTGCACGACTCATTGTCGCGTTCCGCCTGAGCCGAGCGTGCAAGAACCGGCCAACCAGCGTGATCTGCACCATTCAGGCGCGGCTGAGTGAATGTGGCAGCTCTACTCGTCACCACCCGCCGGACTCTGATGACATCCCGTCACCCAGTTCATCTTATCCGTATTCCTTACGGAAATTGGCGCACAATTTTATATTTTAATTTATGTTTCATTCAACCATTTTTTTAAACTGGAAAAAAAATCCATTATTCAACATTTTGACTTTATTTTTTTGTATCGTACTTATTATGTGCGCAGTTGGGAACCACACATAACTTAGAAACACACAACTTAGAAACGTCATAAATTAGAAAGTCATAACTTAGAACCATCACAACTTAGAAACATACAACTTATAACTGTCATAACTTAGAATCACGCAACGCAGAATCACACAACTTAGAAAGTCATAACTTAGAACTATCACAACTTAGAAATACATAACTTTGAACTGTCATAACTTATAAACACGCAACGCAGAAACGTCATAACTTAGAAACACACAACTAAGAACAGGCATAACTTAGAAGATTCTATCTTGTGTGTTTCTAAGTTATGTGTTTCTAAGTTGTGTGTTTCTAAGTTGTGACAGCACCCCTGCGCAGTTGACACTGGAAAACTATTGAGGGACCGGTTTACAAATAGCTTTTAACTATCGGCGGTACAGGAACAACACAAAGCATTAATACCCGGGAAAAAAATCCGAAACCAGTGTTACTCGAACACTTTTTTTGTTGTCATACAGCTGTTTTCATATAAATCTACAAATATCTGTAATATTACACAAAATTTGTGTTCCATTTACAAAACAAAAAAAATACAATGTACTGGTGTTTTTGACGTTAAATTTCACAAGTACAGTTTTGTCTAATCGTTGACAGAAACAAAATACGTGTACCTAATCATGTTTGTTACCAATTATTTATCCCTGTAACCCAACGATGTATGCCTCAGTCGGCGACCGTTATGTCTTATATCGTGCAGACTCCGCAGTCGCCAGGCAACTAGTCACTGTGATCGCCCAAGTGAAGGGAGACCCTGATTGGTGCTAACTAGAGGGCGAGTCGTGTGTGGACTCCTGTAAGGGGGGGGGGGGGGGGAGGGAACACGGCTCAGCCTGGTATCAGTGGTGTGACGCACGTTTCATATCTTCCACAGAGCGACCTTCTACCGTCAGTTGGTAGGTACTACACGAGTCAAACAAGACATGTATATGCCTTTCGCAATCGGTATCTTGGCATGCCAAAAACTGGCCCTTTTTTTCTCTGCCTGTCGGTAAGAATTGATAACCCTAATAGCTTGACTGGCGCATTAGTATTTTTTTGTTTTACCATGAGATTGCCTGATGTTTTGTTTAAATTTTTTGTTTCATGCTTCAAGATGTTACTACTACCAATGGCCCAGAATCTAAATCTTAAATATCTATCTCTGTCTACATCTATATATTTCTAAATCTCCCTATTTCTATCTCTAGTTATCTTTCTATATCTTCATCTCTCTCTGCATATGTGGATTAAATTGAATTTAATTGCACTACAACCCATAATCTGGCATGAAATTTCACCACGCTAATGGACTCTAGTAGTTGAAGCTCCTTCTTATCATATGGCATAGTCCTATGTCCGATTGCAAATTCTCGCGAGTATAATAAGTCTCGGTCACATACACCATGTCGATTGTTTCGTTTTCGCGTCATTTGTTTTATTTAAGGGCTATTCCTAACTAGCTTTGTTGTTCTGCCGCGGATTGCTTCAACATATATTAACTGAGTGAAATATAATGAGCACCAGAAAGTCGCGCAAGTAATGTTAATTATGAAGACTTTGTTACCTTTTTACACTCATGATATTACACTAAGTGAAATAGTTTTTAAAATTTCGATTGAAAATTTTATAAATGGCTCCCAAACAAAAATAACGAAAAAAGAAATCAACATGGTATGAGAGACCGAATCTTAATTATGCATTACTACCGTTATGAAATTGTGATTATCAATATGGCTTTGACCTTTTACAAATGGGAGATAACATTCAGAATTTTATCTGGTGACGAAAGTGGTAGTAATATAGTAATGTAGTAATGTAATTCCTCTTTTGAACCATCAGCATCAGAGACCACTGAGATTCGTGCCTTTATATCCCGACGCTGTTCGAGAGCATGAAAGTGGATGTCTGTTCTGAAGTTGATGTCAACTATTTAGCAATTGGATAGCACAACAAATCGTAGCTGAGTAAAGGATTATATGCTATTAATGTGTTCAATAGCTTGAAAAGAACTCGCCCGGAAGAATCGTAAATATGCCATCATGAAGTGAATATTGCGAAACAAACATAATACCAACACATCTGCAAGAAACTTGACGGATGGACGGATGCATTTATAATCTCCAAATACATATCTGCTAGGTTTTCCAGTGTCAAATTATTCTATCAGAAAAATTGTGAAAATTTGTTTGATTCCTTAAACGCTTACATAGGTAATTGTTTTTCAAATCATGTTCGAATACATTTAGAAACAAAAATCGTCCGATTCAACAGAAGTGTAGTTAATTACGCATGGAAACTCTGAAAATGTTGAAATTAATATCAGAGTAAAAAAGAAATATTGATTTTGATGAGTTTAAAGTGCATAGCTAACATACGATGGTTATTTTTTTTCAACCTCCGATCGGCTGTAATAAAAAAACGGGAATGAATTGGGAAATTATTTTAATGTCAAAAGAAACGTACATCTTTACTCTATTTTTCCACATAATCACCGTGCAGATTGAGGCATTTGTCGTACCGATGCACCAGCTTTCCAATACCCTCTGCATAAAATGATGCCTCTTGCCTATTCAGCCACGTTTTAACAGTGCTCTGCAGTTCATCATTGGTGTTGAAGCGTCGTCCTCCAAGCCACTTTTTCAACGTGGGGAAAAGGTGATAGTCACTCGGTGCCAAATCCGGACTGTAAGGAGGGTGATCAAACACTTCCCATCGAAATCTTGCAAGGAGTTGTTGTGTTACGGCGGCACTAAGCGGTCGGGCGTTGTCATGAAGCAAGACAACACCAGATGTCAGCATTCCTCTCCGCGTGTTGCGTATCGACTGTCTTAGCCGTCGTAGTGTCGCGCAGTATGCAGCAGCATTGATTGTTGTCCCTGGCTCCATGAAATCAACCAGTAGCACACCTTGGTGATCCCAGAACACTGTAGCCATCTGTTTCTTGGTGCTGAATGTCCGTTTGAACTTTTTCAGCTTGTTTGGAGAATAGGTGTGCATCCACTGTTGTGATTGAAGTTTTGTTTCTTCATTATCGAAATGAATCCATGTTTCATCACCTGTCACAATTTGAGTCAAAAAGTGTTCACCATCGTCTGCGTAACGCAGCCAAAACGACAAGGCTGATGCCATTCGCCGCTCCTTGTTGATGTCAGTCAACATCTTGGGTACCCATCGGGCACAGATTTTCCTGTATCCGAGATTATCTGTAACAATGGCGTATAGGGCTGATCTTGAAATGAGCGGAAATTGTTCAGACAGTTCTGAAATTGGGAATCGACGTCTCTCACGAACAACTGCATAAACTCTCTGAACTGTTTCATCTGTTGCTACCGACTTCCTTCCTTGGCCACCTTCATCATGAACATCAATACGGCCTTCGCGAAATTTCCGACACCGCTCTCGCACAACGCCATCGCTCATAAAGTTTTCACCGTACACAACACTCATTCGGCGATGGATTTCTGCTGCAGTGTGCCCTTCTGCCTGTAAGAAACGGATGACTCCACGCAGCTCGAATTTCGCCGTACAGTTTATCGTTGCAGCCATGTTGACATTCCCATAACCAAGCTTCAACTGAGGTGTGAGTTGGCCGCTCCACATGGTTGGTGGAAGGGGGTAAACACTACGAGACGTGTCGATTCGTGCACGAGCGATTAGGGTATCGATTAATGGGCATGCCATGGAGAAATGAAACTGTAATCACACTGCAGGGTACTGTTAAAACGTGGCTGAATAGGCAGGAGGCATCATTTTATGCAGAGGGTATTAGAAAGCTGGTGCATCGGTACGACAAATGCCTCAATCTGCACGGTGATTGTGTGGAAAAATAGAGTAAAGATGTACGTTTCTTTTGACATTAAAATAATTTCCCAATTCATTCCCGTTTTTTTTATTACAGCCGATCGGATGTTGAAAAAAAAACCCTCGTAGATTTTAAAACTAATATAACTACACAGTTAAGTTTTCTCAACAGTTGGCAGCAGGTACAAGGGAAAATATATTAACTTACGACGGACGAAGGGAGTGATGTAAATCCATCGGTGGATGACGGACAGACGCGACGGGTCATTGTAATTCTTCAGGGGCGTATCTGCGTTAGCGAGGCGGGATGATAAGCGCGACGCTCGCTGGTGCTTCTAGCGCGGTGTCTCCTCTGGACTGGCGCGCAGTCTTCTCCCAGTGCACATGAGCGGTGACCGTAACATTATATTGCGGGGAAAGGAAGATAAAGGTGTAATGCAAGTCCCGTAAGTGGTTTCAAGATTCTGTACCGGTTGTTTTATGCCTAAAAATTTACCCTGAAAACACGCATTTTAGCCATAGTCTGAACACTTTAATCCAGAAACCAAACCAGTTGTCTGCCCTTAGCAGATTTTAAATGCTTTTGTAAGCATACCCCGCTCGGATGTCTCGAGAGGTTGTTCCTGGAGGGCAGCCTTCTTTTCACAGACGAGAGAGCCAAACACCCGATCGTGCATCTTCGGTTTTTTTTTTGTTCATTGTAAATAAATATGGCGGTGTTGATAAAAGGATACTAATGGTCAATTAGGTTAGGTTAGCTACATTATAAATAGGTACTTTAAAACATTGTGGACGGTTGATTTGGTTAGGATAGCTACGTTAAAGATACGGGAAAAAAAAGCATGAACTTCGGGGAACTTCGGGTTTTGGCTCTCTCGTCTGCGGAAAAGAAGGCTGCCCGTTCCTGGAGCTGAGCGCCCCGGGTGTTGCGTCGACCACCCCGCCTCCGTCGACCCAGGGCGTCTATTCCCGGGCCGCTTCCTGGACGCGCGCGCTGCTTTGGCCGGCGTCCATCCTCGCGCCGACTGTCACGCGTGACACGTGACACGTGACACCTCCCCTGTCACGGCTCCACGGGGGACAAACTCTAATTACCGAGACTTGAGACCTAGGTTTTTGACGTGACAACGTCTAATAAATCGATGAACGCCGGATGCACGCACGAAACCATGTCCCGTTATGCACATTTTTCCGTAACGCTGTGTCCCGTTACGCTCACTGTTCCGTTACGCTGTGTTCCGTTACGCTCATTGTTCCGTTACGCTGTCGGCGAGTGAAGTAATAATAGGTTATGTTACAATTGACTAAAAAATTATGGTGATTCATATAATTGATGATAGATATTTGATTACAGTTTATTTATATGAAAACTTGTTCATAATTATATTTAAACTTTATAGCTAAATGCCAGTTTTTTTAAAATTAATTACAAGTCATCTACACGTGAAATGTTTCGTCGACTGTTTATAAAGTGAAGTGAAAAGTTAATATGGTTTTCATTGCTTATTACAACAACAATTTCGGCAATAAAGGTTAATTATTCTTGCATTTTAAAATTCTGATTACTAGTATAATTTCAAGTATTCTTTTATTATTAAAATAAAAATGATTCAATTTTATTCATAAAGTATGCAATCATTTCATCAGTGTTTTGTTATGACGTTGTCACGTTAAACCAAAGATTATCCACCTCGTTAAACTATCGTCCGTAAACCGACTTTACAGACAACCAATTTTTTTGTAGTAGTTATGGGCCCGTCTGCCAGATAGTAGTTTTCATGATATATTGCTGACATGACTACGTTAATTTATTAGGAGAAGTAATGTATAAGCTATTATCAGGCAAACAAACCAGTGAAAATTCACTCTATTTAGGTAGCCACTAATTTTGTGGTGTGTAATACAAGGGTTTTTGCACCTCCTACTCCTTTATTTATTACATGACCGTTTATTACAAAACAGCATTAAGTATTTTCGCATCGATTAAACTAATTTAGCCAAAAAAACGTATTAACTAAAAAAAAAAAAAAAAAACATTGTATGAGAACCTCTATTCCGATTTGTTATTTGCTGGTAGTTATGGGCCCGCCCAACAGATAGCGACACATGCCGCGTGAAACGTGGTTTCAGTTTCCACTGTAAGAGTCGCACTTCTTTATTTCCCTCCTTGTTCTGTGACCGGTTCGTTCAGTCTTCTCGCTCGCACCGCATCTCGGACATGTGCCATTGCTGCTGCTTGCCGGTTGTCACGACTTGGGACATAATACCAACACATCGGCAAGGAATCAGGGTTGAACTTCATTAAAACAAAATTTGGTTTTGCTATGCAGAAGGAAAAAAAAAAGGGTCAGAGGTTGTTATCGTTTTAACTTCAAGTTTTAAAATGGCAAAGATTGTATGCACCTACTCCATTACTTCTTACCTCCATGCTTAAAACACGAGGAAGGTCACTGTTCAGGTGAGATTTCGATAATACCAACCCTTAAAGAAAAAATTAAGGTGGCGCGCGAGTAGTATCGGATAATTACCAGTAAGTACTTTATGTCAGTTTTTCTTTTCTATGGTCCCAATAATAATGGTGGTGTGCGAATCGAGAGAGAGATAAAGAGAGATAGATATTGAGAAAGTGTGAGAGTAAGAAATAGAGGCAGAGAGTGACGGAGTGAGATAGAAAGAGATAGAGATAGTGATAGAGAAATTCAAAGTGATGGATATATATATAGCTATACAGAGAGGTATAGAGCTAGATATATATATATATATATATAGAGTGTGATGTATATAGAGGTATAGATAAGGATACACATATATATATATATATAGAGGAGATAAATAAGAGATAAAAGATAAGGGTTAGAGATATAGAGAATTATTCAGCTATATTTATATAGAAATAGACAGATATATAGATAAATATTAAGATGCATACAGAGATATAGACAGATATGGATATATATAAGTGAGATATAGAGATATATAGAGTCATATGAAGAGATAAAGAAATATTAAGAGATATATAGAGTTACAGAGAGACAGAGAGCTATACAGTGATAGATGCTTTGTATGTATGTACAAACTTAAAAAAAAAAAATAACAATGAGGCATTTCAACGCATTCGGGCAGTACCTAGTTATATATAGAAGTATATTTGTATATATATGTAAGTATATATGTATATATATGTAAGTATATATGTGTGTATATATACACACTAATACATAAAACTGGTACCTATAAACACAATAATTTGAAACTAAATTATTTTTTCTTTTATAATGATATTTTTATTAAGTTCGTTCCTAGTACATTGAAATAAGTTAGCATTATTACTTATTTCACCGCATTTTATTCTAAAATCCATTCAGTAACTTTTGTTCACGTTGGATTGTCATATTTATTTTATTTGTCTATCCTAAACCAACGTAATTCCTCGACCAATAACCAACCTGTTAATTTTTAAATTGTTATTCATAATTTTTCCCCGTATTTCGTAAGAGGAAAGCTTCTCTTCTTCCTCCTTCCCCATCCGCTACTTTTTTTTTCTCTTTTGACACTGAATACACCCAAGGTCGAGGGAGGAATAACTTGCCTTATGCGAATGAGTTGCGTCACCAACGACGTTCTTCTTACGTATTTAGGCGTGCCTCCCATTTCAGGTCATGATTTTATATTTATATTAATCACTGATCAACTTTAAAGACTTTTTTCAACTGTTTAACTTTCACGAAATGAAAAATATATGCAGCGCCTACTTTTTGCATTATTAGCTGCCAAAGTTACAGTTTTACAGTTTTTGGGTTGTACAAATAAAGAGAATTGAATTTATTGCACAACTGGAACTTTTTAGGTTTAACTGCAATGCCACCGGCTACTTCATGATACGGTTTACATTTCTATCACAATAACTCATTTCATGTTTTTTGGCTGTCAAAATCGTAACAAATTTGAGAATTTAGAAATGCCAGGTAAAATTAATTAATATTATCTGAAAGAAATTCAAACCATTTCTTGAAGTAGCCAGTGGCATTGCAGTTAAACATAAAAAGTTTCAGTTCTGCAATAAATTAAATTCTCCATATTTGTACAACCCAAAAACGTTAAAAATGTAACTTTGGCAGCTAATTATGGAAAAAGTATGCGCTGTATAAAATTTTCATTTCGTGAAAGTTAAACAATTGTTAAAGTCTACAAGTTTATCTGTAATTACTGTAAATATAAAATCTTGACCTGAAATGGGAGGCACCCCCTTAAGGAGCCCGCCTCGTCAGGGGTGTATGTGTGTCAGTGAGGCGGGATGATAAGCGCGACGCTCGCTGGTGCTTCTAGCGCGGTGTCTCCTCTGGACTGGCGCGCAGTCTTCTCGTCGTCACAGGACAACTGTGAAATTTGACCGTTAACATTATATGGCTGAGAAATGAAGATAAGGGTGTAATGCAAGTCCCTTAAGTGCTTTCAAGAATCTGTACTGTTTATTTACGCCTAAAAATGACTCTGAAAACATGCGTTTTAGCCATTTTAACTCTCCTTAATATACAGTTCAAAAACTTCATCCAAAATCAAAAGCACTTTTCGGCCCTCGGTAAAATCTTAAATGCTTTTCGTGAGCAGACCCCACTCGGATGTGTTGAGTAGTTTCGAAATCGCGTTGTTTTTCCTGAAGCTCTGCGCACCGTGTGTGTGCCCGGGTAGGTACCGTCTTATCACCGCACGGCATGAAAGTTTCCTGCTGTATCTAACAGGTATCTGGTGTGACGGCGTGTGTATATCGGGCGGTTTCCTAATTGCAACTTGAAGTGGCCGGCGCGCGTGGGAACATACTCGCGAGTGGCTACGGCAGATTGGGCCTTATCAACTTGCGTCACCGACCCGCCGCCATATTCTGTGGCACTGCTCGCGATATGAAGGATAGCAAGAAATATCCGTCCTTGAAGGATTGGGTATCTATTTAATAACATAGGCCTGAGTGTTACACACTCGGTCGCGTATAATGATATTCCCGTACACTAAATTTCCCCTTCTTAATTTAGTTTAGGCTGGCTGGCAGCCCGGCGGGAAACTACTAAAGTCGCACCCGAAACAACCAGTGCCACCAAATGAAATGCGGACAGCAATGTCCAAGTTCCCGCCCTTTTGCTTAGTAGTTTATTTCTACTCTGTCCAACTCTTCTTCCGGAACCATCCTTCTGTTTCCCGCAACCAACCTGCTTGTTATTAATGCATGCAAATTTTGCATCCCGCATGTCAGTGCCCAGGGTTTTCGCTGTGTCTATGCAGGTTTTACCTGGGCCCAACTTATCTAGTTTTTAGTCTATAATAGTCAGTGAGGGGAGTTAGTCATTGCACCAATCACCCTCCTAGCACATGATGCATGCTACCCCTCCTGCATGGCTAACAACCTGCATGATTAGAGCGTATCGGCTTCGGCCTGAGACGCACTTAGAGTCTTCCCTACCAAGACCTCTCCCGCACACTCATAGGTTTGAGTTAGGATATTAAAAAAACGAATGATATTCCAGCTACCTGTATTTTGTTTAGCAGCAAGAAACAACAACAACAAAAAAAGAATATAGCTAATACAAACATACAAAAGGTCGTAACTACAAAAATTAGAAAATATGGCAAAAAACGTTTGGGCATATCCTACTAAAATTATAAACGCGAAAGTTTGTAAGTATGGATGGATGTTTGTTACTCTTTCACGTAAAAACTACTGAATGGATTTGAATGAAATTTGGCCTACAGCTAGCTTATAACCTGGATTAACACATAGGCTGCATATTCATGTGAAATTCCATCCCTAAGGGAGTGAAAAAGTGAAAATTTCATTTTATAACAGAAAAAATCATAGGTCATAGACATACAAATAGTGAGTGAGTGACATTTCTCTTTGTCTGCCACACGATCACACACATAGTAAGATCTTGCAAATTCATATTTTTTCTCCTTGGTGAGACCAGCCCGCTTAGTGGAGCTCGCAGCGGCTAGCAAAATAAAGGCGCTCATAACAGTTTTGTTCTTAACTTCTTC
The DNA here is from genome assembly GCF_032445375.1 of Bacillus rossius redtenbacheri. NCBI lineage: Eukaryota > Metazoa > Arthropoda > Insecta > Phasmatodea > Bacillidae > Bacillus > Bacillus rossius. Next base: position 379,218,012 of record NC_086330.1, read on the forward strand.
AATAGATAGAGTTAGTTGCCTTGAATTTTAAACGCACCATCGTTTGATGCGTTTGTCATGTCTTTAATTTTCGTTTGTTTGTGCCGTATGCGTTCCTATACCATTCACCCAATTGCGATGAAATTTTGGTGAGTTGTTATGCGCATGCCCGTGAAGGTTTCTGAGACGTAATAACTATTTTGCAATAGTTGGAGCACGAATCGTTTCAAAAAAAATGTGTTTATTTCACATTATATAGCGGCAATTCGTCTGTTTTTGTTGTCTAAGTGCGCACGCATGAGACAATTTATTTAAATATAAAAGAGAGACAGATAGAGTGATATACATGCAGAGTGAGATTGAGAGAGACAGAGAGATAAGTTGAGATAGAGCGAGGTATAGAGAATGAAATGGGTTAGATAAAGAGATATATAGATGTAAGCGCTATATGGAGATTTATATATAGAAGAGATAGAGATAGAGGTATATATTTAGATATAAAGAGATGAATAGAGATAGAGAGATACATATATATATGTAAATAGAGATAAATATATATTTAGAGATATGGATGGATGATTTGTATATGTGTAACTACTTTAAACATATTACAAAACAAAACTAAATGAGGCATTGCAAGGCATGCTGAGCATTCTAGATAATGGAATTGTTTCAATATTAGTAATCTCTTATTTTTCAGCTTTTTTCTGTAGTGCTTTATAAAGTCTAGATTACATACAGACCATCAATTTTTCGATATATACAGGTAAATAACTATACACTGGCAGAACAACGTCTGTCGGGATCTGAAAGTGATATAAATTATTTTGCACACTTGACATTCAAATTAAGAATACAATTACTAACTACATCTGATTTCGAAAATGGTCCCCTTCACCCTGTTTTCAGCCCGGGCAACGCCGGGTACTGCAGCTAGTAACATATATACATAAAATGAGTGAATTTGGCTGAGGGGGGGGGGGGGTCACCTATTTTAAAAAAACTTTGTATGAGAACTTCTATTCCGATTTATTATTTGCTGGTAGTTACGGGCCCGCCCAACAGATAGCGACACATGGTTTCAGTTTCTACTGTAAGAGTCGCACTTCTTTATTTCCCTCCTTGTTCTGTGGTCAGAGCGCCCTTGGTTGGTGTTGTTGAGGCGGTGAGGGGGGAGGGGGAAGAGACCTTGACCTCCGGTTTGGGCGGGGTCCACCCCCCCCCCCCCCTCCCACAAGTCACGAGGTCGTTCTGGCCATGTGACCCCCGCCGCTTCTCTCGACAAACACATCCGTCAAACTGTGTCCGCGTCTTTTCTCTCTCTCTCTCTTTCTCTCTGCCTTCGTATGCACGTTTCATACACTGCGCGGTGGAAAGTTTATACAATCTCCATGGAGATCGTATATTATCTATACAAAACAAATATTGATGTAAAAGTGTACTACAAATAAAATTTCGATGCGTTTCTTTGAATTTTATACTAAGTGTTCGATACGTAATTGGGCCAAACATGTTATTTTTCATGCCTACACGAGTTTTATCATTTTATTTACTTTCTAGGGTTCCGTTCCAAAGAAAACTTGACGGAAAACATGTAAGTTGGTACAAAAAATGATGAAAACAGAAAATCATAGTGTTTATCTGCATATAATTATCTTCGTGCGATTTTACAGTTTTTTTTGTGCCCATCGTGCTTCTCTTTTGCAACCGTGAGTAGCAGGCTCTGGAATAAATTAGACCAAGCGACAAGGCAAACAAAAAATCTAGCTTCCTTTAAGTACAGGCTGAAAAAAAATCTTTGTAACAACTGCTTACCATTGACCACTTGGCCCCGTTACCCTACTGCTTGAATCTGTGTGTGAATGTGCGAGTGACTGGTTTTAATGTAGTAGCACTTTTTTTATTTTCCTGTTTTGATACTATTTGCTGTATGTTTAATTACTTTCCTTTTTATGTATGTCTATGCTTAAATTTTAATTAATTTAAATTAGTTATGGTTGAATCTTTTGTAATAGTTAATATTTGAGCATTAAGTTAAAATTTTAATTTGTTCTCTTAATATTTAGTCAACATGTGCTTATATCATACTTAATTTTTAATATTCCACTATTTGATGTAATTGCAGAAAAGTGGTTAAGTGTAAGAAAAGGCGTACCGCCTTAACTTCGCCACCAATAGAAAACGATAAATAAATAAATAAATGTTGTCCATGACGTCAGATCCGACCTCGGAAGTTCCAGTTCGCCAGTCCCGGTCGGACGGGTTGCCCCCCTTCCCCCCCTCACAGTAACGCGACCGCCCCGTCAGCGCCTGATGACGTCACGGGTCACGTGAACCAATCAGGTGCCACGTTCGCGTCAGCACCACCGGCTCGGACCGCGCGGGTGTCAGGTCCCACCATGGGGAGGAAACTGGTATAGGAATCGGTTGCAATGTTATGTAGCCTTTTTTTTGGTAGTTTCTGTTATTCCCGTGCCAGCGGAAACTATCGCTAGTTGTAACATATTAGGTCATACTGGAGACTTTTGACAATTATATTTTTACATATTAACGTAAATAAGTAGCTTTTAACAGAAATATTAATAATTTTTATTTTTAAATTCAAAACTATGTTTTACTTAAGTTATAAGTAATCTTGTAATTATATATTTGACACATGTAGTCATAGTAGTGTGTTTGTTTGTGTTTGTAAGTTGGAATTAACGTGCATCTATTTAATAAGCATATTACTTATTTTTGTTGAAGCAATAACCTATTAGAATTTCTAAGCAGATGAATGTGATAAAAGCAATGTAGAAGCTCCAGTATACCGGCGTAGGAGTTTAGGGAGATACTTGTGAATCCTAGTTCCTCTACACATTTGTGTATGTTTCTTAGGGGAATTGAACATGGTACATATGTTTTTGTGTGAAGCATGTGCTTCTTCTGGGGCCGTATTCTTGACGCTTTTACGGGAGGGGTTGGCAGACTTTCAAGTGAGATGAGCTAAATATTAAGTAAACATATTCTCCAATTTTTTTTTAGTGAGCGGCAACCTTATATTTTATCTGTGTCTACACAGAATATTAAAGTAATAAAAAATGACAAAATTAAAATATTTATTTCTCACATTCTACACTAAACAGTTTTTTTGTAAAAAAATTATGTTCATTAATGGAGATATACCTACTGATAAAACATGAAACTAAAGCCAGACTTTGCATGGAGAGGGAGGCGAGTGCAGTGGCATGCAGGTTGAGGACATGCGTTGTGATTGTGCCGTTTGGTTTGGTTAGGCTTTTTTTTTGTGCTCTGGCAGAGCAGTGAATTGTAAAGCCGTAATATCCTATGAAAAGAGCCGCATGCGGTTTGCGAGCCACGGTCTGCGACCCTAGCTCAAGGGGAATGATCCAATAGTTCCATTCGTATTCATTTCTTTGCTCTTGTTGATGGACGATACCTACGGATAAGAAATGAAAAATTCCATTGACCTTTATGAAAAGAAATTACATTTAGTGCTGGGAAAAATTTTATCCTATGTTGCATATGTAAAATTTAATTCTTGAGGAAAGTACTATGAAAACACAAACATTTATAAAAATGTTTACAGATTTCCAATTTCATAGTAACTACAAAAATGATAACTTTTATGTACAAGTTCTTGGCAATTGTTGCGGGAGTAATTTTGTAGACATTAATTTAGCAGCTTCTGCGAAACAATCAATGTACATATATATCAAGATCTTTGAGAATATAACTTTTTGTCACATGTGGATTTTTATTGGTGACTTTTGTTTTTAATGATACTTTCCACATGTGCCTATGTGCAGGGCAGAAATTTAGGATAGGTTTGCGAGATACATATGGGTAAAACATATACCGTTATTTTCACACTCGATTATAATTGTGCAAAATTTGTATGTAACAGGACAATTGAGAGTTATTTAAAATTTCGGAAAAGGTATACCTTTTTACAGATAAATGTGCATAGTCTATATTAGCCTGCCACTATAGTTCAGCCCCATGATATTTTGACACATTTATTGTAATATTTAGCATGGAAAATGGATTGTGTTTTGCGGAAACAATGGAATAGTCCGTATTCAATTTAATGTTAAGTAGGTAAAGAAAAATTCCCAGTATAACTTTTGTTTTGTTAATATTTAAGAAACTGTTCGACACTGCCAACCACAGAAACAAATGTAATATATTTGAAATTTAAATTGTAGTTCATGTACAACCCAGCCCTCACTAACATGGAGGATTTATTATGACAGGTTCTAAGTAGGGGCCCAATTATGTGAAGATTGGTTTTTTTCTATGCTATTTTTTCGTATAACATACCTCCAAGTAGGTCACTTGAAACTAAACTTATTTTTTCAAAAATCTCAATTGGTTACTAAAGTTTAATTGAAGTCACTTGTCATTTTTTATACGTTTTTGTAGGTTATGACATTGACCAACATTTATTATAACTTGACATTGGTGTTAATATATTTTTTAAAATAAAATTTTTTTTTTTGTGGTTACGTAGTTTGTGTTATGAAGAGGGGTAAAGATGACGCTGGTTATTTGGTTGCTATTCTGGAATCATATCCTTAATTGTTACCATCCTGTTTCTGAGATTGTATATTCAACATGTTTCCCTACACATGTATTGATTATGTGTAATATCGGTTGCTTAAATTTGTCAAGTTTATATGTTCACATGTTAACTTTTATAAGCCACTTTTGTAAAATCTATTCTTTCATTTAACATATTATTCATTTGTGAGAGCTTATGGTTTTTTTGCTTGCATTTTCATGTTTTAATAGAACTTGTTAAATGAGTGTATATACTACAGAGACTTATGAAGATGTTATTTATTTCAGTGTCTTGCTGCCTGACTAAAAATATTTGTGTTTTGTCTTATCAGAGTGATAAAAGTCGTTTCTGAACTGTAGTTGCATTGGTGACCATGGTGCTTCACAAATATAGCTGTCAGAAATTCTTACATTGTTGATGTGTCACATTGCAAATAAACTTTCTCTACACATGCATTAAAACTTTTTGATTAATCTAATTTCCTTTTTTTATCATCCTGTAGTGTAACCTGACAAGCAGAATATTTTGCTCCACTAATTTGTTAAAAACTTCTGTTAATTAATATTTAAAATAATAGCACATATAGGTTTTTCTGCTAAAACAAGATAATATAACTCATAAAAATACTAATTAATTAAATAGTGTACATACCAATTCAATTAGAATGCTAACTCATATTCCCAGATGAGAACATATTTTTTTAGTATATGGTATACCCTTTTGATGTTTGTAAACATGTTTTTATATTCATTAGGGAAACTTTTTAACAGAGGTGTTATTTTCTCCCCAAACCTTTCCCCTTAAAATTAGCATTTGTAAGTAAATTAAAGTTGTAAATCTGGGATAAAAAGTTGTGTACTTTTGTATGAGAGTTTCTAGAATATTTAATAATAATTTCGTTTACTATGTTATGGCATGTAATTTACATTTTAAGCAAAATTCTCGTGATATCCACAAGTTTTTACAAAAGGAATATATCAATATCCTATGTCAAATCTATTGCAACTTGAAACAATGTCACGATGCGTCTTAATAATTTTAATATACGGAGGCGGCAGCAATTAATTATGTAACATGTTAGAACCCACATGTATATCACGTCATAAGATTAGCAGCAAATAAGTATTACATCCGAAGCTGATCCAAACTCCATTCTGCTTTGACAAGAAAAAACATTTTCATGGTTACGTTACCGCTACCAAACATAAACAAACAAAAAAAAACATGAATGTGTGCGTGCGTGACAGCTTCCCACTGCGCATGCGCAAGTTGTTAGTTCTTATTTTGTCCGTGCCAGCGTCAACTTCGCTGCAAACGCTCCATAGCACCATAGCAGCCATGATAGCAGTCTGCTTATCGTGACACGCGTTTAACATGGGAGTTTCCACTCTTTCAGAATGATTGTATGCTCGTTGGGTCCCACGGCTGAACGGCGTGGAATACTCACGTTGGCAAGCCTTCTTTCAACAGACGAGAGAGCCAAACCCGAAGTTCCCTGAAGTTCATGCTCTTTTTTTTTTTTTTTTTACGTACCTCAACAGGTTTATTTATTTGGGGGAAACCGTTTACATGATTTCAGAGTATCTTTAATGTAGCTATCCTAACCAAATTAACCGTCCACAATGTTTTAAAGTATTTATTATGTAGCTAACCTAACCTAATTGACCATTAGTTATCATGAGTTGTATATTTATTTACAATGAACAAAAAAAAAAAAAAAACACCCGAAGATGCACGATCGAGCGTTCGGCTCTCTCGACTGTTGAAAGAAGGCTTGCCAACGTGAGTATTCGGGTATGTCCAGAAGGACGAGTGAATCGTAGGCTTCCCGCTGAAGATCGCGACCTTCTCCCCCACTTCGCCCCCCTCGCAACCTCTACAACCTCTGCAACCTCCCCTCCCCCGCTACCGGCAGGACCATGTGTGTCGGCCCGTGCCGTGACGTCACGCGCCCCCCCCCCCCCCTCCTTGCACATCTCATCGGCAGCTGCGCAGCGGGGCGGGACCCCCTCCCCCCATACCACTCTTACTTCATAAGGTCTCCCCGCCCAACCGCGGGAAACGACAAAAAGTCGCCCCCGAAACAACCAGTGCCACCCTATGTAAAGCTGGACCCCCAATCATCCGTTTCATCCGTCCGTCACCCGTCCGTCCGTCAATCACGTGACCTGCAGCCAATCAGATGGCCTGAAAAATTCCATCCGTCCGTCCGTCAAAACCTTGCCAAGCTTTAGCTTTTGACGGACCAACGGATGGTCCACCGCCTTGTTAAGTCGATCGTCTTCAATACGACTTTCCGAAAACAGTGTTCGATTTTTTTTTTTTTTAATTTTCAATATATAGAAGGCTGTGTCGTATTGACCGATTATTATTGTCATAATAACGGTAAAGATTGCTTATGAGAATGAGCTTTTCGGAAGAAATGCTGATAAATTACGTCCGAGAAAGGGAGCATTTGTATTTTATATATATATATATATATATATATATATATATATATATATATATATATATATATATATATATATATATAGCAAAGACTATCGGGATAAGCAACTGAGGGAAAAAGCCTGGATAGAAATAGCTTCTTTCTGTTTCCTTTGACGCAATAATAAAAGAAGCATAGTTTTATTTATTGCTGGCATGACTAATGTTATTTTTAAGACGGCACCCGTTTAATCAACTGGTTAAAGCACGGTTCCCGCCTGTCAATTTATTATCACATTCATAAAAACAAAAGTTAATTATCCCAAGTAAATTATTTTCACCAATAGTTTACATACAATTGAGAAAGTATGTGGCGGAAAGTTGTAGCACTGATATTTTAGAATAGTGACGGACGGACGGATGGCGGATAGTTGAGAGTCGGTAATAAATGCCGAGAGAAATAACCGACCGAAATTGACGGACGGACGGGTGACGGACGGATGAAACGGATGATTGGGAGTCCAGCTTAATGCGGACAGCAATGTCCAAGCTCCCGCCCTTTTGCTTAGTAGTTTATTTCTACTCTGTCCAACTCTTCTTCCGGAACCATCCTTCCGTTTCCTTGTAACCAACCTGCTTGTTATTAATGCATAAAATTTTGCATCCCGCATGTCAGTGCCCAGGGTTTTCCCTGTGTCTATGCAGGTTTTACCTGGGCCCAACCTATCTCTAGTTATAGTCTAGATTTAAGAGTGAGGGGAGTTAGTCATGGCGCCAATCGCTGCCATGGCTGGCCAATCCCCTCCTAGCACATGATGCATGCGACTCTCTCCCTGCATGGCTAATCCCAGCATGACTAGGCGTATAGGCTTCGGCCTGAGACGCACCTAGATCCCTCCCTAACCCGGACCCCTCCAAAATAAACTTAGTTTTTAGTTAGGTTAGGAAAAAAAAAATTTTCCCCGCCTACCCGGGCTCACGTACGGTACGCACACCTTCGGAAGAAACCATGCTGAAGATTTATTTACTGACGTGACAACGTCTAATAAATCGATGAACGCCGGCTGCACGCACGAAAAAGTTTCCCACTACCATTGAATATATATTCAATGCCACTACGGATGTCCCACTACGGATGTGTGCTGTTTGCTCATTGTACGCATGCGTGGCATATCTCTTCATGCTCATTGTACGCATGCGTGGCATCTCTCTTCCACTCGATTGGAACAACCATCGATTTGACTTTTCAATAATTTTTTCGTCGTTTGAATTATTATTATTATGTAATTTAACGATCGTCCACCGATTTTCAGCACAATCGGTACGGTTATTTAAAAGTAATGTTGAATATTCAAATACGTTTTGAACCAACAATGGTGTTTTACAGTTACTCATAATAATTCAAATTACACCCGGGATCTTTTGCACAATGTTTTAAAAAATATTGTAATACATTATAAATAAGTTTGGTGTATTTGGGATGCGTATTTGTTATAAAATCGTGTTATAAAAACGGGCGGACTACATACGTTTTTAAAACTTCCATAACACAAAACAAAATTTTTATAAATATATATCACATCTGAAACAACTATTTCCAATATGGCCTCGTGCCGTGAGATTAGCATCGCTAACTTCAAATGCAAAGGTTGTCGGTTCGAATCCCGGCAGCTGAGAAATTTTTCTTTGTACTTGTAAAAATAAATACGGCGCACGCAACATTTCAAAAGTAATATATTTGAATTAATGAATGAAAATAAAAGTAAATTTATTAATTAAATTGTAGAGTTCATTTCACTCCTTCTTTGTATCCATACAAAATAGTGATAATTCAATAAAAATGATTCAATTTTATTCATAAAAGTATGCAGAGCTAGATTTTATCATACAAAATGTAGAAAAATTTAAAAAAAAATATTCTTCCTCAAAGAATATAATTTTTTTAATGCCTAAATGGTTTGGTTGCAAAAACCTATTACGGCTCAGTCTCAGGCCGAATATGATATTTCCTTTTCTTCTGGATCAATCATTTCATCAATGTTTTGTTATGACGTTGTCACGTTAGACTATCGTCCGTAAACCGACTTTATAGACAACCAATTTTTTAGCAGTTTTCACACTCATAAAAATATCGTTAAAAAAACCGAATTGCGAAAACAGATGGCGGATTCGTTTCCTGTTTATATTTTATCTTTGAATATTTAGTTTGCATTCAAGATTGTTTTATATTAAGTATTATTTTGCTATGCTTTATTATTTAATTTTGAATATGCAATGTTAAAATGTAGAGAAATGTAAATGTTTAATGTGGTTAAGTTAAGGAAAAGGCATATCGCCAATACCACCAATAAAGTCGATAAATAAATTAATAAAGTATAGGGAACATAAAGTTGGGCGGGATCCCCACATAACTTAGAAAAGTCACAAATTGTATTCTTGAAAAAAAAAATCACGTAACTTAGAACTGTCGCAAGTTAGAACGATCATAACTTAGAAAACACTCAACTTAGAACTGTCGTAACGTATAAACACACAACGACGAAAAAACAACTTGGAATTATCATAACTTAGAACGATGATAACTTAGAAAACACTCAACTTAGAAACACGCGACTTAGAAACATGTGACTAGGAAACACGTGACTAAGAAACACGGGACTTAGAAACACGCGACTTAAGAAAACTCATAACGTAGGTAAGTAGTGATAGCTTGGGAGTGTCACAACTCGTGTGTTAGGGGTCGTTACCACAACGCAGAAATACCATAACACCGAATGTCAAAATTGACCAAAACGCCGACAGCTAGAAAACTGCTGTGTACCACAACGCTGAAATAACAAATGAATGAATTTGTGTGTGTTTCTTAAATGTACCTTAACGCCGAAATACCACAATCAAACCTAACCTTACCTAACCTAACCTAACCTAGCGTAATATAACCTAACCTAACTTAACCTAGCCTAGTCCAACCTAACCTAGTCTAACCTAACCTAGTCTAACCTAACCTAACCTTTGTGGCAGTCCTGCAATGACAATTTTCGGCGTTAGTGTATTTCGTCGTTGTGGTACACAACAGTTTTCTAGCTGTCGGCGTTGTGGTCAATTTGGCATTTCGGCGTTGTGGTGCGTCCCCGTGTGTTAGCGAGTGACGACAGCTACACTGGTTTGGCCACCCCTGGCCGTAACTCCAGCACGGCCTTTAGGTGGATGTTGTGGAGGGGAGGGGTTGTCTGCGCACGGGAGGACTTCAAGGTCATGCGGAGGTCGTTCGACCCCGCGCTCTGGTTACTCCAGCCTCCTTCGCTCCGGTGGCGGCCGCCGGCAGAAGCGATTATTTATTTATTTTTAAATATCCTTGCATAGATATTCTGTAAAGGGGGGGGGGGGGAAGTCAGTCATAGGGACTGTCGATAGAAGTGAAAACTTAAAATGTTGTTTTTTAAATGTGTATTATGAAATAATTTCTACGTCAAATGTACGCAAGAAAATTATTTTGTTATTACATCACTAGCATGTCGGTGACGCGAAACCCATAAGTTTTGCTCCTACCAATAATAAGTTTAAAATTAGAAGAAATGAAGTTTTTTTTTATTGAAAGAATAAAAAAATTATTAACTTAAATCTACAAATAATCAACATTATCTCTAATAAATCAATAACCTGACATTAGAAGAAATTCACATCGTAAATAAATGAACAAAATAAAAAACATAACCTCAACTTAACTACCTACTAAAAAAATATCCAATACTCGCAATATGTACTACAGAATAACGTTAAAATATCCGTGGAAATTAAAGATAAAATTAAAAACTTGTATCTTTAAAGACAAGTAAGTTTTATCCTTGAAATATAAAAAAATTAACACGTCACGTGACCATGTCGATGACTACTTACATGAATTTACTCCCTGTCCAAACCTTCCTATAGACGTTTTCACTTCAAAAAATCGATCGTCCTCCCTCCTCTCACGAAACAGATTGATTTCCGGCAGACCGATTATTGATTGTTTCACAGCTCGCAGGTCACGCCGAGTCGTTTATTTCATTTTCTTCTCACTGTAAAAAAATATATATATTTATAGGTTATTGTTTCAAGGAAAAACCTTGGAAACTCAGTTGCCAAGGAAAGAGCTTTGTCAAATTACAAATGGTATAAAGCTCTACTCTTGTGTTTTAAAAATGATGTAGTAAACAACTGAGTTTCCAAGGACTTCGCTTGTAAAAGTTTTTTTTTTAAATTTTTTATTTTTTTAACTTTAGCTCATTGCTAATATTTCAGCCACTCCACTCATAATGATTCAAAACGGAATTGTACCTGAATGACCAGGCCGAATAAGACAATGTCTTCTTTTGCATGTTGCCGCCATCACATGTGCTAGGAAGAAACCGCTCAATGTAATAAAAAAAAAAGTTTTGTACTTTTACGAGCCTTGTAGTTTTACAAGTGGTATCGCTGGCAACTGGGTATACCAAGGATATTCTTTGTAAAAGTACAATTTTTCGACGTGATAACGTCTTATAAATCAATGAACGCCGGCTGCACGCACGATAAATTTGTCACGTTCCGCCTGAGCCGAGCTTGCAAGAACCGGCCAACCACCGTGCGAGAAAATCTTTTATAATATAAAACAGGTTAAGGCGGGCTTTTTAACTAAATTGTTCTTGATTATATTTAAACAAATTATTTAAATTAAATTTGTAAAAACTGTAAATAATATTTGGAAATTTAAAAAGTATGCAATTTTTCATCAATGTTTTCTTATGATGCTATCACGTAAAATTATCGTCCGTAAACCGACTTTACAGACAACGCCCCCTTTTTTTAGTGTGGACATTCAGATTTACTATCGAAAATGCTTGCCTCTACAAATATGTTTACTTAGTTTATAGTAAGGCCAGTGGCGGATCCAGAGGTTCACCTCGGAGGGGGCACTCTAGGATTTCAGAATAGCCAGAGAAAAAATGTCTTAAAATTACTAAATTTGTACATATTTAACCTACTCACACAACACATAACATTCTACAAGAAATTCATTAATTATATTAAAATATTTTTTTAGTTTCAGAAACAATCATTTTTGTTGGCAATATTAATGTAGCAGACAACCCCCCCCCCCCCCCCCCCTTGTATCCGCCACTGAGTAAGGCTAGGGATAAAAGAGATCCAGTAGGAGACTGTTCAGCAAGCGCGCCCCTGGTGCCCCCCCCCCCCCCCTTGGATCCGCCACTGAGTAAGGCTAGGGATAAAAGAGATCCAGTAGGAGACTGTTCAGCAAGCGCGCCCCGGGTGCCCCCCCCCCCCTTGTATCCGCCACTGAGTAAGGCTAGGGATAAAAGAGATCCAGTAGGAGACTGTTCAGCAAGCGCGCCCCTGGTGCTCCCCCCCCCACCCCTTGGATCCGCCACTGAGTAAGGCTAGGGATAAAAGAGATCCAGTAGGAGACTGTTCAGCAAGCGCGCCCCTGGTGCCCCCCCCCCCCCCCCTTGGATCCGCCACTGAGTAAGGCTAGGGATAAAAGAGATCCAGTAGGAGACTGTTCAGCAAGCGCGCCCCTGGTGCCCCCCCCCCCTTGGATCCGCCACTGAGTAAGGCTAGGGATAAAAGAGATCCAGTAGGAGACTGTTCAGCAAGCGCGCCCCTGGTGCCCCCCCCCCCCTTGGATCCGCCACTGAGTAAGGCTAGGGATAAAAGAGATCCAGTAGGAGACTGTTCAGCAAGCGCGCCCCTGGTGCCCCCCCCCCCTTGGATCCGCCACTGAGTAAGGCTAGGGATAAAAGAGATCCAGTAGGAGACTGTTCAGCAAGCGCGCCCCTGGTGCCCCCCCCCCCCCTTGGATCCGCCACTGAGTAAGGCTAGGGATAAAAGAGATCCAGTAGGAGACTGTTCAGCAAGCGCGCCCCTGGTGCCCCCCCCCCCCCCCCTTGGATCCGCCACTGAGTAAGGCTAGGGATAAAAGAGATCCAGTAGGAGACTGTTCAGCAAGCGCGCCCCTGGTGGCCCCCCCCCCCTTGTATCCGCCACTGAGTAAGGCTAGGGATAAAAGAGATCCAGTAGGAGACTGTTCAGCAAGCGCGCCCCTGGTGCCCCCCCCCCCCTTGGAACCGCCACTGAGTAAGGCTAGGGATAAAAGAGATCCAGTAGGAGACTGTTCAGCAAGCGCGCCCCTGGTGCCCCCCCCCCCTTGGATCCGCCACTGAGTAAGGCTAGGGATAAAAGAGATCCAGTAGGAGACTGTTCAGCAAGCGCGCCCCTGGTGCCCCCCCCCCCCTTGGATCCGCCACTGAGTAAGGCTAGGGATAAAAGAGATCCAGTAGGAGACTGTTCAGCAAGCGCGCCCCTGGTGCCCCCCCCCCTTGGATCCGCCACTGAGTAAGGCTAGGGATAAAAGAGATCCAGTAGGAGACTGTTCAGCAAGCGCGCCCCTGGTGCCCCCCCCCCCCTTGGATCCGCCACTGAGTAAGGCTAGGGATAAAAGAGATCCAGTAGGAGACTGTTCAGCAAGCGCGCCCCTGGTGCCCCCCCCCCCCCTTGGATCCGCCACTGAGTAAGGCTAGGGATAAAAGAGATCCAGTAGGAGACTGTTCAGCAAGCGCGCCCCTGGTGCCCCCCCCCCCCCCTTGGATCCGCCACTGAGTAAGGCTAGGGATAAAAGAGATCCAGTAGGAGACTGTTCAGCAAGCGCGCCCCTGGTGCCCCCCCCCCCCCCCTTGGATCCGCCACTGAGTAAGGCTAGGGATAAAAGAGATCCAGTAGGAGACTGTTCAGCAAGCGCGCCCCGGGTGCCCCCCCCCCCTTGTATCCGCCACTGAGTAAGGCTAGGGATAAAAGAGATCCAGTAGGAGACTGTTCAGCAAGCGCGCCCCTGGTGCTCCCCCCCCCACCCCTTGGATCCGCCACTGAGTAAGGCTAGGGATAAAAGAGATCCAGTAGGAGACTGTTCAGCAAGCGCGCCCCTGGTGCCCCCCCCCCCCCTTGGATCCGCCACTGAGTAAGGCTAGGGATAAAAGAGATCCAGTAGGAGACTGTTCAGCAAGCGCGCCCCTGGTGCCCCCCCCCCCTTGGATCCGCCACTGAGTAAGGCTAGGGATAAAAGAGATCCAGTAGGAGACTGTTCAGCAAGCGCGCCCCTGGTGCCCCCCCCCCCCTTGGATCCGCCACTGAGTAAGGCTAGGGATAAAAGAGATCCAGTAGGAGACTGTTCAGCAAGCGCGCCCCTGGTGCCCCCCCCCCCTTGGATCCGCCACTGAGTAAGGCTAGGGATAAAAGAGATCCAGTAGGAGACTGTTCAGCAAGCGCGCCCCTGGTGCCCCCCCCCCCCTTGGATCCGCCACTGAGTAAGGCTAGGGATAAAAGAGATCCAGTAGGAGACTGTTCAGCAAGCGCGCCCCTGGTGCCCCCCCCCCCCCCTTGGATCCGCCACTGAGTAAGGCTAGGGATAAAAGAGATCCAGTAGGAGACTGTTCAGCAAGCGCGCCCCTGGTGGCCCCCCCCCCCTTGTATCCGCCACTGAGTAAGGCTAGGGATAAAAGAGATCCAGTAGGAGACTGTTCAGCAAGCGCGCCCCTGGTGCCCCCCCCCCCTTGGAACCGCCACTGAGTAAGGCTAGGGATAAAAGAGATCCAGTAGGAGACTGTTCAGCAAGCGCGCCCCTGGTGCCCCCCCCCCCCCTTGGATCCGCCACTGAGTAAGGCTAGGGATAAAAGAGATCCAGTAGGAGACTGTTCAGCAAGCGCGCCCCTGGTGCCCCCCCCCCCCTTGGATCCGCCACTGAGTAAGGCTAGGGATAAAAGAGATCCAGTAGGAGACTGTTCAGCAAGCGCGCCCCTGGTGCCCCCCCCCCCTTGGATCCGCCACTGAGTAAGGCTAGGGATAAAAGAGATCCAGTAGGAGACTGTTCAGCAAGCGCGCCCCTGGTGCCCCCCCCCCCCCCTTGGATCCGCCACTGAGTAAGGCTAGGGATAAAAGAGATCCAGTAGGAGACTGTTCAGCAAGCGCGCCCCTGGTGCCCCCCCCCCCCTTGGATCCGCCACTGAGTAAGGCTAGGGATAAAAGAGATCCAGTAGGAGACTGTTCAGCAAGCGCGCCCCTGGTGCCCCCCCCCCCCTTGGATCCGCCACTGAGTAAGGCTAGGGATAAAAGAGATCCAGTAGGAGACTGTTCAGCAAGCGCGCCCTTGGTGCCCCCCCCCCCTTGGATCCGCCACTGAGTAAGGCTAGGGATAAAAGAGATCCAGTAGGAGACTGTTTGGCAAGCGCACCCCTGGTGCCACCCCCCCCTTGAATCCGCCACTGAGGAAGGCTAGGGATAAAAGAGATCCAGTAGGAGACTGTTCAGCAAGCGCGCCCCTGGTGCCCCCCCCCCCCTTGGATCCGCCACTGAGTAAGGCTAGGGATAAAAGAGATCCAGTAGGAGACTGTTCAGCAAGCGCGCCCCTGGTGCCCCCCCCCCCCCTTGGATCCGCCACTGAGTAAGGCTAGGGATAAACGAGATCCAGTAGGAGACTGTTCAGCAAGCGCGCCCCTGGTGCCCCCCCCCCCCTTGGATCCGCCACTGAGTAAGGCTAGGGATAAAAGAGATCCAGTAGGAGACTGTTCAGCAAGCGCGCCCCTGGTGCCCCCCCCCCCCCCCTTGGATCCGCCACTGAGTAAGGCTAGGGATAAAAGAGATCCAGTAGGAGACTGTTCAGCAAGCGCGCCCCTGGTGCCCCCCCCCCCCCCCTTGGATCCGCCACTGAGTAAGGCTAGGGATAAAAGAGATCCAGTAGGAGACTGTTCAGCAAGCGCGCCCCTGGTGCCCCCCCCCCCCTTGTATCCGCCACTGAGTAAGGCTAGGGATAAAAGAGATCCAGTAGGAGACTGTTCAGCAAGCGCGCCCCTGGTGCCCCCCCCCTTGTATCCACCACTGAGTAAGGCTAGGGATAAAAGAGATCCAGTAGGAGACTGTTCAGCAAGCGCGCCCCTGGTGCCCCCCCCCCCTTGGATCCGCCACTGAGTAAGGCTAGGGATAAAAGAGATCCAGTAGGAGACTGTTCAGCAAGCGCGCCCCTGGTGCCCCCCCCCCCTTGGATCCGCCACTGAGTAAGGCTAGGGATAAAAGAGATCCAGTAGGAGACTGTTCAGCAAGCGCGCCCCTGGTGCCCCCCCCCCCCCCTTGGATCCGCCACTGAGTAAGGCTAGGGATAAAAGAGATCCAGTAGGAGACTGTTCAGCAAGCGCGCCCCTGGTGCCCCCCCCCTTGGATCCGCCACTGAGTAAGGCTAGGGATAAAAGAGATCCAGTAGGAGACTGTTCAGCAAGCGCGCCCCTGGTGCCCCCCCCCTTGGATCCGCCACTGAGTAAGGCTAGGGATAAAAGAGATTCAGTAGGAGACTGTTCAGCAAGCGCACCCCTGGTGCCCCCCCCCCCTTGGATCCGCCACTGAGTAAGGCTAGGGATAAAAGAGATCCAGTAGGAGACTGTTCAGCAAGCGCGCCCCTGGTGCCCCCCCCCCCCTTGGATCCGCCACTGAGTAAGGCTAGGGATAAAAGAGATCCAGTAGGAGACTGTTCAGCAAGCGCGCCCCTGGTGCCCCCCCCCCTTGGATCCGCCACTGAGTAAGGCTAGGGATAAAAGAGATCCAGTAGGAGACTGTTCAGCAAGCGCGCCCCTGGTGCCCCCCCCCCCCCGCTTGGATCCGCCACTGAGTAAGGCTAGGGATAAAAGAGATCCAGTAGGAGACTGTTCAGCAAGCGCGCCCCTGGTGCCCCCCCCCCCCCTTGGATCCGCCACTGAGTAAGGCTAGGGATAAAAGAGATCCAGTAGGAGACTGTTCAGCAAGCGCGCCCCGGGTGCCCCCCCCCCCTTGGATCCGCCACTGAGTAAGGCTAGGGATAAAAGAGATCCAGTAGGAGACTGTTCAGCAAGCGCGCCCCTGGTGCCCCCCCCCCCCTTGTATCCGCCACTGAGTAAGGCTAGGGATAAAAGAGATCCAGTAGGAGACTGTTCAGCAAGCGCGCCCCTGGTGCCCCCCCCCCCCTTGGATCCGCCACTGAGTAAGGCTAGGGATAAAAGAGATCCAGTAGAAGACTGTTCAGCAAGCGCGCCCCTGGTGCCCACCCCCCTTGGATCCGCCACTGAGTAAGGCTAGGGATAAAAGAGATCCAGTAGGAGACTGTTCTGCAAGCGCGCCCCTGGTGCCCCCCCCCCCTTGTATCCACCACTGAGTAAGGCTAGGGATAAAAGAGATCCAGTAGGAGACTGTTCAGCAAGCGCGCCCCTGGTGCCCCCCCCCCCCCTTGGATCCGCCACTGAGTAAGGCTAGGGATAAAAGAGATCCAGTAGGAGACTGTTCAGCAAGCGCACCCCTGGTGCCCCCCCCCCTTGGATCCGCCACTGAGTAAGGCTAGGGATAAAAGAGATCCAGTAGGAGACTGTTCAGCAAGCGCGCCCCTGGTGCCCCCCCCCCCCTTGGATCCGCCACTGAGTAAGGCTAGGGATAAAAGAGATCCAGTAGGAGACTGTTCAGCAAGCGCGCCCCTGGTGCCCCCCCCCCCTTGGATCCGCCACTGAGTAAGGCTAGGGATAAAAGAGATCCAGTAGGAGACTGTTCAGCAAGCGCGCCCCTGGTGCCCCCCCCCCCCCTTGGATCCGCCACTGAGTAAGGCTAGGGATAAAAGAGATCCAGTAGGAGACTGTTCAGCAAGCGCGCCCCTGGTGCCCCCCCCCCTTGTATCCGCCACTGAGTAAGGCTAGGGATAAAAGAGATCCAGTAGGAGACTGTTCAGCAAGCGCGCCCCTGGTGCCCCCCCCCCCCCTTGGATCCGCCACTGAGTAAGGCTAGGGATAAAAGAGATCCAGTAGGAGACTGTTCAGCAAGCGCGCCCCTGGTGCCCCCCCCCTTGGATCCGCCACTGAGTAAGGCTAGGGATAAAAGAGATCCAGTAGGAGACTGTTCAGCAAGCGCGCCCCTGGTGCCCCCCCCCCCCTTGGATCCGCCACTGAGTAAGGCTAGGGTTAAAGAGATCCAGTAGGAGACTGTTCAGCAAGCGCGCCCCTGGTGCCCCCCCCCCCCCTTGTATCCGCCACTGAGTAAGGCTAGGGATAAAAGAGATCCAGTAGGAGACTGTTCAGCAAGCGCGCCCCTGGTGCCCCCCCCCCCCTTGTATCCGCCACTGAGTAAGGCTAGGGATAAAAGAGATCCAGTAGGAGACTGTTCAGCAAGCGCGCCCCTGGTGCCCCCCCCCCTTGGATCCGACACTGAGTAAGGCTAGGGATAAAAGAGATCCAGTAGGAGACTGTTCAGCAAGCGCGCCAATGGTGCCCCCCCCCCCTTGGATCCGCCACTGAGTAAGGCTAGGGATAAAAGAGATCCAGTAGGAGACTGTTCAGCAAGCGCGCCCCTGGTGCCCCCCCCCCCCTTGTATCCGCCACTGAGTAAGGCTAGGGATAAAAGAGATCCAGTAGGAGACTGTTCAGCAAGCGCGCCCCTGGTGCCCCCCCCCCCCTTGGATCCGCCAGTGAGTAAGGCTAGGGATAAAAGAGATCCAGTAGGAGACTGTTCAGCAAGCGCGCCCCTGGTGCCCCCCCCCCTTGTATCCGCCACTGAGTAAGGCTAGGGATAAAAGAGATCCAGTAGGAGACTGTTCAGCAAGCGCGCCCCTGGTGCCCCCCCCCCCCTTGGATCCGCCACTGAGTAAGGCTAGGGATAGAAGAGATCCAGTAGGAGACTGTTCAGCAAGCGCGCCCCTGGTGCCCCCCCCCTTGTACCCGCCACTGTGTAAGGCTAGGGATAAAAGAGATCCAGTAGGAGACTGTTCAGCAAGCGCGCCCCTGGTGCCCCCCCCCCCTTGTATCCGCCACTGAGTAAGGCTAGGGATAAAAGAGATCCAGTAGGAGACTGTTCAGCAAGCGCGCCCCTGGTGCCCCCCCCCCCCCTTGGATCCGCCACTGAGTAAGGCTAGGGATAAAAGAGATCCAGTAGGAGACTGTTCAGCAAGCGCGCCAATGGTGCCCCCCCCCCCTTGGATCCGCCACTGAGTAAGGCTAGGGATAAAAGAGATCCAGTAGGAGACTGTTCAGCAAGCGCGCCCCTGGTGCCCCCCCCCCCCTTGTATCCGCCACTGAGTAAGGCTAGGGATAAAAGAGATCCAGTAGGAGACTGTTCAGCAAGCGCGCCCCTGGTGCCCCCCCCCCTTGGATCCGCCACTGAGTAAGGCTAGGGATAAAAGAGATCCAGTAGGAGACTGTTCAGCAAGCGCGCCCCTGGTGCCCCCCCCCCCCTTGGATCCGCCACTGAGTACGGCTAAGGATAAAAGAGATCCAGTAGCATACTGTTCAGCAAGCGCGCCCCTGGTGCCCCCCCCCCCCTTGTATCCGCCACTGAGTAAGGCTAGGGATAAAAGAGATCCAGTAGGAGACTGTTCAGCAAGCGCGCCCCTGGTGCCCCCCCCTCCCTTGGATCCGCCACTGAGTAAGGCTAGGGATAAAAGAGATCCAGTAGGAGACTGTTCAGCAAGCGCGCCCCTGGTGCCCCCCCCCCCCCTTGTATCCGCCACTGAGTAAGGCTAGGGATAAAAGAGATCCAGTAGGAGACTGTTCAGCAAGCGCGCCCCTGGTGCCCCCCCCCTTGGATCCGCCACTGAGTAAGGCTAGGGATAAAAGAGATCCAGTAGGAGACTGTTCAGCAAGCGCGCCCCTGGTGCCCCCCCCCCCTTGTATCCGCCACTGAGTAAGGCTAGGGATAAAAGAGATCCAGTAGGAGACTTTTCAGCAAGCGCGCCCCTGGTGCCCCCCCCCCCCCCCTTGTATCCGCCACTGAGTAAGGCTAGGGATAAAAGAGATCCAGTAGGAGAGTGTTCAGCAAGCGCGCCCCTGGTGCCCCCCCCCCCCTTGGATCCGCCACTGAGTAAGGCTAGGGATAAAAGAGATCCAGTAGGAGACTGTTCAGCAAGCGCGCCCCTGGTGCCCCCCCCCCCCCCTTGGATCCGCCACTGAGTAAGGCTAGGGATAAAAGAGATCCAGTAGGAGACTGTTCAGCAAGCGCGCCCCTGGTGCCCCCCCCCCCCCCGTGTATCCGCCACTGAGTAAGGCTAGGGATAAAAGAGATCCAGTAGGAGACTGTTCAGCAAGCGCGCCCCTGGTGCCCCCCCCCCCCTCCTTGGATCCGCCACTGAGTAAGGCTAGGGATAAAAGAGATCCAGTAGGAGACTGTTCAGCAAGCGCGTCCCTGGGGCCCCCCCCCCCCTTGTATCCGCCACTGAGTAAGGCTAGGGATAAAAGAGATCCAGTAGGAGACTGTTCAGCAAGCGCGCGCCCGTTTCCCCCCCCCCCCTTGTATCCGCCACTGAGTAAGGCTAGGGATAAAAGAGATCCAGTAGGAGACTGTTCAGCAAGCGCGCACCTGGTGCCCCCCCCCCCCTTGGATCCGCCACTGAGTAAGGCTAGGGATAAAAGAGATCCAGTAGGAGACTGTTCAGCAAGCGCGCGCCCGTTTCCCCCCCCCCACCCTTGTATCCGCCACTGAGTAAGGCTAGGGATAAAAGAGATCCAGTAGGAGACTGTTCAGCAAGCGCGCCCCTGGGCCCCCCCCCCCCTTGTATCCGCCACTGAGTAAGGCTAGGGATAAAAGAGATCCAGTAGGAGACTGTTCAGCAAGCGCGCGCCCGTTTCCCCCCCCCCCTTGTATCCGCCACTGAGTAAGGCTAGGGATAAAAGAGATCCAGTAGGAGACTGTTCAGCAAGCGCGCCCCTGGGGCCCCCCCCCCCCCTTGTATCCGCCACTGAGTAAGGCTAGGGATAAAAGAGATCCAGTAGGAGACTGTTCAGCAAGCGCGCGCCCGTTTCCCCCCCCCCCCCCCTTGTATCCGCCACTGAGTAAGGCTAGGGATAAAAGAGATCCAGTAGGAGACTGTTCAGCAAGCGCGCCCCTGGGCCCCCCCCCCCCCTTGTATCCGCCACTGAGTAAGGCTAGGGATAAAAGAGATCCAGTAGGAGACTGTTCAGCAAGCGCGCGCCAGTTTCCCCCCCCCCCCCCCCTTGTATCCGCCACTGAGTAAGGCTAGGGATAAAAGAGATCCAGTAGGAGACTGTTCAGCAAGCGCGCCCCTGGGACCCCCCCCCCCTTGTATCCGCCACTGAGTAAGGCTAGGGATAAAAGAGATCCAGTAGGAGACTGTTCAGCAAGCGCGCGCCCGTTTCCCCCCCCCCCCTTGTATCCGCCACTGAGTAAGGCTAGGGATAAAAGAGATCCAGTAGGAGACTGTTCAGCAAGCGCGCACCTGGTGCCCCCCCCCCCTTGGATCCGCTACTGAGTAAGGCTAGGGATAAAAGAGATCCAGTAGGAGACTGTTCAGCAAGCGCGCGCCCGTTTCCCCCCCCCCCCTTGTATCCGCCACTGAGTAAGGCTAGGGATAAAAGAGATCCAGTAGGAGACTGTTCAGCAAGCGCGCCCCTGGGCCCCCCCCCCCCTTGTATCCGCCACTGAGTAAGGCTAGGGATAAAAGAGATCCAGTAGGAGACTGTTCAGCAAGCGCGCCCCTAGTGCCCCCCCCCCCCTTGGATCCGCCACTGAGTAAGGCTAGGGATAAAAGAGATCCAGTAGGAGACTGTTTAGCAAGCGCGCCCCTGGTGCCCCCCCCCCCCCCCTTGTATCCGCCACTGAGTAAGGCTAGGGATAAAAGAGATCCAGTAGGAGACTGTTCAGCAAGCGCGCCCCTGGTGCCACCCCCCCCTTGGATCCGCCACTGAGTAAGGCTAGGGATAAAAGAGATCCAGTAGGAGACTGTTCAGCAAGCGCGCCCCTGGTGCCCCCCCCCCCCTCCTTGGATCCGCCACTGAGTAAGGCTAGGGATAAAAGAGATCCAGTAGGAGACTGTTCAGCAAGCGCGCCCCTGGTGCCCCCCCCCCTTGTATCCGCCACTGAGTAAGGCTAGGGATAAAAGAGATCCAGTAGGAGACTGTTCAGCAAGCGCGCGCCCGTTTCCCCCCCCCCCCTCCTTGTATCCGCCACTGAGTAAGGCTAGGGATAAAAGAGATCCAGTAGGAGACTGTTCAGCAAGCGCGCACCTGGTGCCCCCCCCCACCTTGGATCCGCCACTGAGTAAGGCTAGGGATAAAAGAGATCCAGTAGGAGACTGTTCAGCAAGCGCGCGCCCGTTCCCCCCCCCCCCCCTTGGATCCGCCACTGAGTAAGGCTAGGGATAAAAGAGATCCAGTAGGAGACTTTTCAGCAAGCGCGCCCCTGGTGCCCCCCCCCCCCCTTGGATCCGCCACTGAGTAAGGCTAGGGATAAAAGAGATCCAGTAGGAGACTGTTCAGCAAGCGCGCCCCTGGTGCCCCCCCCCCCCCCCTTGGATCCGCCACTGAGTAAGGCTAGGGATAAAAGAGATCCAGTAGGAGACTGTTCAGCAAGCGCGCCCCTGGTGCCCCCCCCCCCCCTTGGATCCGCCACTGAGTAAGGCTAGGGATAAAAGAGATCTAGTAGGAGACTGTTCAGCAAGCGCGCCCCTGTTGCCCCCCCCCCCCCCTTGGATCCGCCATTGAGTAAGGCTAGGGATAAAAGAGATCCAGTAGGAGACTGTTCAGCAAGCGCGCCCCTGGTGCCCCCCCCCCCCCCCCTTGGATCCGCCACTGAGTAAGGCTAGGGATAAAAGAGATCCAGTAGGAGACTGTTCAGCAAGCGCGCCCCTGGTTTATCAGACGTATGAAAATGAGTTCTTAGACGAATAAGATTTTGTGATCGTGATTCGTGTGACGAGAGTCAACTAAACTTCCGCCAACAATCTGGGTTCAAAAAAATAGACATAAAAAGAGAAACGAGCACGGGATTATTACTCATTTGTTTCCAGATTTGCTCCGGGATTAGAAAACTTTTTTGTTTCTTTGTATTTTAGAATGTCAAGAGGCAATTTTTTGGAAACTTCTATTACGAAAACGGAGCTCACGGTTTAAAAAGGCGATAACACATGAAGGGCATTTAGGGCTTTGCCGCTTGAGAAGGTACGCAGGCCATTCAAATATAAGCAGGAATATTTTTTACTGAGATTTACTGGTGATTTACGAAAAATATAAAATGAACTGCCTTATTTTTCTACTTTTTTTTCCTCTTCAACGGAAATGCATCTTCTCCGTCTGATAGGAAGCTATGTCACCCCTTCATGAACGAAAACAATTGGTTGTGTATAAAGTCGGTTTACGGACGATAGTTTAACGTTACGTCATAACAAAACATTGATGAAATGATTGCATACATTTATTAATAAAATTGAATCATTTCTATTGAATTATCACTATTTTGTATGGATACAAAGACGGAGTGAAATGAAATCTACAATTTATTTGATAAATTTACTTTTATTTGCACTCATTAATTCAAATATGTTTATTAATTTAACGAAGAGATTATTTTAATTATAACTTTTATACATGTTTGCTATTTAATTCTTCCAATCTGTGTTATTCTGTTAAGGATAGGACGATGATAGGAAAAGTAGGAAACGAATGGGAATGTTTCAAGTTTAATGTGCCTCGAAAAAGTCAAATCGATGGTTGTTCCAATCGAGTGGAACAGAGATAGATGCAGCGCAAGCATACAATGAGCATAACGGGACACAGCGTAACGGGACACTTTCGTTCGTGCAGCCGGCGTTCATCGATTTATTAGACGTTGACACGTCAAAATCATAACTTGGAACTGTCATAACTTAGAAACACACTACTTAGAACTGTCATAACCCAGAAACACACAACGGCACAACTTAGGAACACACAAATTAGAACTATTACGACTTAGAACAGACTTAACTTAGAAAATTCTATCTTGTGTGTTTATAAGTTGTGTAATTCTAAGTAATGACAGCAACCCCCCTTGCTATGACGTGACGAGCTTTTTGGTGCAATTAAACAACTGTCCCTGTTACATCGGACAGGACTCGTTCACACGTGCCGACACGCGATTTGGATCGCTCTTCCTTCTGAAAGCAGCGAGCGGGCCTGTCGCCTTATCGCAGGCTCGTCGGGAACATCGATGTCCTGGCGCCGAGCCCACTGGGTGTCGAGACTTAAATACCGGGGCTATTCTCGGGGAACACCCGCCGAGGCGCTACGCTACGCCGAGCCCCCCGAGACGCCAGACCGCGTGACGGGAGACCACTTCCTGCCCTCGCAACCCCTATCTTCCCCCATCTTCCCCCATCTTCCCCATCTTCCCCATCTTCCCCTATCTTCCTCCATCTTACCCTATCTATCTTCCCCATATTACTCCCATCTTCCCCATCTTCCCCATCTTCCCATCTTACCCCATCTTCCCCCATCTTCCCCCATCATCCCCTATCTTCCCCTATCTTCCCCCATATTCCCCCACTTCCCCCATCTTCCCCTATCTTCCCCTATCTTCCCCCACTTCCCCTATCTTCCCCCATCTTCCCCCATCTTACCCTATCTTCCCCCATCTTCCCCCATCTTACTCCATCTTCCCCCATCTTCCCCCATCTTCCCCCATCTTCCCCATCTTCCCTATCTTCCCCCATCTTCCCCCATCTTCCCCATATTACACCATCTTCCCCATCTTACCCTATCTTCCCCCCATCTCCCCCTATCGTCCCCCACTTCCCCTATATTCCCCCATCTTCCCCCATCTTCCCCCATCTTACTCCATCTTCCCCCCATCTTCCCCATCTTACTCCATATTCCCCCATATTACTCCATCTTCCCCCATCTTACTCTATCTTCCCCCATCTTACTCCATCTTCCCCATCTTACCCTATCTTCCCCCTTTTCCCCCATCTTCCCCCATCTTCCCCCATCTTCCCCCATCTTCCCCCGTCTTCCCCTATCTTCCCCCATCTTCCCCTATCTTCCCCCATCTTCCCATCTTACTCCATCTTCCCCATCTTACCCTATCTTCCCCCATCTCCCCCTATCTTCCCCCACTTCCCCTATCTTCCCCCATCTTCCCCATCTTCCCCCATCTTACTCCATCTTCCCCCATCTTCCCCCATCTTCCCCCATCTTAATCCATCTTCCCCATCTTACCCTATCTTCTCCTATGTTCCCCCATCTTCCCCTATCTTCCCCTATCTTCCCCCATCTTCCCCATCTTACTCCAATTTCCCCCATCTTCCCCCATCTAACTCCATCTTCCCCCACCTTTTTATGTTATTATATGTCAGCCAGTATTAATTAGGCCTACCTACATAGCTACCATAGCCATGAACCGCGATCCACACGCAACCCAATGCTATCTATCCCAGTGCACTCATCCAAATGTTTGTCGGGATCTTTTGCAACCGTGAGTATCAGGCTCTGGAATAAACTAGACCAAGCGACTAGGCAACAAAAATCTAGCTTCCTTTAAGTACAGGCTGAAAAAACATCTTTGTAACAACTGCTTACCATGACTATTAGTAGACGAAGGATAACTCTTGATCATTTTTAGTTCGCTACTGAATTTAACAGTAGAAAAAATCTTAAAGCTAAAGTTGGATTTGTTACATAATCAGAAGGTTTATCAGAAGACCATTCTCTAGTTAATTGCCAAAGTTATTTGATGAATAAGTTTTAAATAATATAAATTTAAAAAGTGTCGTGAGTCTTTATTAAAAAAAAGGGGGGGTTGTCAGTAAAGTCGGTTTACGGACGATAATTTTACGTGATAACGTCATAGGAAAACATTGATGAAAAAATTGCATACTTATAATTTTCAAATATTATTTACAGGTTTTTGCAAATTTAATTTAAACATTTTTTTAAAATATAATCACGAACAATTATTTAAAAAAAAACGCCTTAACCTGTTTGATATTATAGAAGATTTTCTCGCACGGTGGTCGGCAGGTTCTTGCACGCTCGGCTCAGGCGGAACGTGACAATTTTTTTCGTGCGTGCAGCCGGCGTTCATCGATTTATAAGACGTCACGTCAAAATTATTTTTTTCAGTTTGTTCCCCCTTCCCCCTGAGTTATGACACCCGGGGCGGCCTGCAGTCACTGCCACTCTTCCTACGTCACCGACTGCCGAACATCTCTGTATCATTTGTAACCAGTGTTCTTCTTCAAGAACTCAAAGTTAACAAAAAAATTTCCC
Source organism: Bacillus rossius redtenbacheri (assembly GCF_032445375.1). Taxonomy (NCBI): domain Eukaryota; kingdom Metazoa; phylum Arthropoda; class Insecta; order Phasmatodea; family Bacillidae; genus Bacillus; species Bacillus rossius. Next base: position 379,244,043 of record NC_086330.1, read on the forward strand.
CAGCAGTGTACGCGCTCTCAGCCACTTGCCAAGGCTTCCTGCGGGGGGGGGGGGGGGGGGGGGGGGGCGTAAATTGGGTTAGGCCCGCCGCCAGGTCGGCGTATCTCACTTCTCCGCGCTCTGTCGCCTTCCTTGTGACTATCGTGGCCCGACGGTCGCGACCGCCAGGCGGACAAAGTCTCGGCCGCCGTTTCGTCCTGATTTGGAGAAGAAAACTGTTTAGGGTCTTTCCCCTCCCCCCCCCCCCCCTTCACCTTCACACACAAACACACCATCAGTCCAGGTCCCAGTTCAGACTGCGCAGCCCGAACTGACAGTTTGGACTGAACTGAAGCCCTGCCCACACACGATCAGTTGCTGTTGCTGTTGGATGGTTCCGTTTCATCATAGGACATGTGAAGAAATTTTGGATGTTGAAATTATTGCAGTTGAACTTTTATCTAGTGAAAGGAAGAAACAACAGCAAAGCAACCAGAGTATAAACAAACTCAACTGACTCGACTGATTGTTTGGACGGATTAGTTCCTGTTCCTACACTCGGCAGTTCGGACCGAGTGTTCTCGAGCCCAAAGTCCCGAGTTGATGGGAAACCATCAGTTCCGACTGATCGATGTCCACCATCCTTGCTCACAACGGCAGTTCCGACTGATCAATGTCCACGGTCCTTGCTTACAATGGCAGTTCCGACTGATCAGTGTCCACTGTCCTTGCTCACGATGGCAGTTCCGACTGATCAGTGTCCAATGTCCTTGCTCACAACGGCAGTTCCGAATGATCAGTGTCGACAGTCCTTGTCACAATGGCAGTTCCGAATGATCAGTGTCCAATGTCCTTGTCACAACGGCAGTTCCGAATGATCAGTGTCCACTGTCCTTGCTCACGATGACAGTTCCGACTGATCAGTGTCCACAGTCCTTGTCACAATGGCAGTTCCGACTGATCAGTGTCCACTGTCCTTGCTCACGATGACAGTTCCGACTGATCAGTGTTCACTGTCCTTGCTCACGATGGCAGTTCCGACTGATCAGTGTCCAATGTCCTTGCTCACAACGGCAGTTCCGACTGATCAGTGTCCACAGTCCTTGTCACAACGGCAGTTCCGACTGATCAGTGTCCACTGTCCTTTCTCACAATGGCAGTTCCGAATGATCAGTGTCCACTGTCCTTTCTCACAATGGCAGTTCCGACTGATCAGTGTCCAATGTCCTTGCTCACAACGGCAGTTCCGAATGATCAGTGTCCACTGTCCTTTCTCACAATGGCAGTTCCGACTGATCAGTGTCCAATGTCCTTGCTCACAACGGCAGTTCCGAATGATCAGTGTCCACTGTCCTTTCTCACAATGGCAGTTCCGATTGATCAATATCCAGCGTCCTTGCTCACAACGGCAGTTCCGACTGATCAGTGTCACTGTCCTTGACCTCACACGGCAGTTCCGATTGATCAATGTCCAGCGTCCTTGCTCACGATGGCAGTTCCGACTGATCAGTGTCCACAGTCCTTGTCACAACGGCAGTTCCGACTGATCAGTGTCCACTGTCCTTGCTTACAATGGCAGTTCCGAATGATCAGTGTCACTGTCCTTGACCTCACGTGGCAGTTCCGACTGATCAGTGTCCACTGTCCTTGCTCACAATGGCAGTTCCGAATGATCAGTGTCACTGTCCTTGACCTCACGTGGCAGTTCCGACTGATCAGTGTCCACTGTCCTTGCTCACAACGGCAGTTCCGAATGATCAGTGTCCAATGTCCTTGCTCACAACGGCAGTTCCGACTGATCAGTGTCCACTGTCCTTGCTCACAACGGCAGTTCCGAATGATCAGTGTCCACTGTCCTTGCTCACAACGGCAGTTCCGACTGATCAGTGTCCACAGTCCTTGTCACAACGGCAGTTCCGACTGATCAGTGTCCACAGTCCTTGTCACAACGGCAGTTCCGACTGATCAGTGTCCACTGTCCTTGCTCACAATGGCAGTTCCGAATGATCAGTGTCACTGTCCTTGACCTCACGTGGCAGTTCCGACTGATCAGTGTCCACTGTCCTTGCTCACAATGGCAGTTTCGACTGATCAGTGTCCAATGTCCTTGCTCACAACGGCAGTTCCGACTGATCAGTGTCCACTGTCCTTGCTCACAACGGCAGTTCCGAATGATCAGTGTCCACTGTCCTTGCTCACAACGGCAGTTCCGAATGATCAGTGTCCAATGTCCTTGCTCACAACGGCAGTTCCGACTGATCAGTGTCCACTGTCCTGGCTCACAACGGCAGTTCCGAATGATCAGTGTCCAATGTCCTTGCTCACAACGGCAGTTCCGACTGATCAGTGTCCACAGTCCTTGTCACAACGGCAGTTCCGACTGATCAGTGTCCACTGTCCTTGCTCACAACGGCAGTTCCGAATGATCAGTGTCCAATGTCCTTGCTCACAACGGCAGTTCCGACTGATCAGTGTCCACTGTCCTTTCTCACAACGGCAGTTCCGACTGATCAGTGTCCACTGTCCTTGCTCACAACGGCAGTTCCGACTGATCAGTGTCCACTGTCCTTGCTCACAATGGCAGTTCCGACTGATCAGTGTCCACTGTCCTTGCTCACAATGGCAGTTCCGACTGATCAGTGTCCACAGTCCTTGTCACAACGGCAGTTCCGACTGATCAGTGTCCACTGTCCTTGCTCACAACGGCAGTTCCGACTGATCAGTGTCCACAGTCCTTGTCACAACGGCAGTTCCGACTGATCAGTGTCCACTGTCCTTGCTCACAACGGCAGTTCCGACTGATCAGTGTCCACTGTCCTTGCTCACAACGGCAGTTCCGACTGATCAGTGTCCACAGTCCTTGTCACAACGGCAGTTCCGACTGATCAGTGTCCACTGTCCTGGCTCACAACGGCAGTTCCGAATGATCAGTGTCCAATGTCCTTGCTCACAACGGCAGTTCCGACTGATCAGTGTCCACAGTCCTTGTCACAACGGCAGTTCCGACTGATCAGTGTCCACTGTTCTTGCTCACAATGGCAGTTCCGACTGATCAGTGTCCACAGTCCTTGTCACAACGGCAGTTCCGACTGATCAGTGTCCACTGTCCTTGCTCACAACGGCAGTTCCGACTGATCAGTGTCCACAGTCCTTGTCACAACGGCAGTTCCGACTGATCAGTGTCCACTGTCCTTGCTCACAACGGCAGTTCCGAATGATCAGTGTCCACTGTCCTTGCTCACAACGGCAGTTCCGACTGATCAGTGTCCACTGTCCTTGCTCACAACGGCAGTTCCGACTGATCAGTGTCCACTGTCCTTGCTCACAACGGCAGTTCCGACTGATCAGTGTCCACTGTCCTTGCTCACAACGGCAGTTCCGACTGATCAGTGTCCACTGTCCTTGCTCACAACGGCAGTTCCGACTGATCAGTGCCCACTGTCCTTGCTCACAACGGCAGTTCCGACTGATCAGTGTCCACTGTCCTTGCTCACAACGGCAGTTCCGACTGATCAGTGTCCACTGTCCTTGCTCACAACGGCAGTTCCGACTGATCAGTGTCCACTGTCCTTGCTCACAACGGCAGTTCCGACTGATCAGTGTCCACTGTCCTTGCTCACAACGGCAGTTCCGACTGATCAGTGTCCACTGTCCTTGCTCACAACGGCAGTTCCGACTGATCAGTGTCCACTGTCCTTGCTCACAACGGCAGTTCCGACTGATCAGTGTCCACTTTACTTGCTCACAACGGCAGTTCCGACTGATCAGTGTCCACTGTCCTTGCTCACAACGGCAGTTCCGACTGATCAGTGTCCACTTTCCTTGCTCACAACGGCAGTTCCGACTGATCAGTGTCCACTGTCCTTGCTCACAACGGCAGTTCCGACTGATCAGTGTCCACTGTCCTTGCTCACAACGGCAGTTCCGACTGATCAGTGTCCACTGTCCTTGCTCACAACGGCAGTTCCGACTGATCAGTGTCCACTGTCCTTGCTCACAACGGCAGTTCCGACTGATCAGTGTCCACTGTCCTTGCTCACAACGGCAGTTCCGACTGATCAGTGTCCACTGTCCTTGCTCACAACGGCAGTTCCGAATGATCAGTGTCCACGGTCCCTGCTCACACACGGCTGTTCCGACTGATCAATTTCCACTGTCCTTGCTCTCACACGGTAGTTCCGACTGATCAGTCCGGACTGATCGTGTGTGAAGGCCTTGCAGCTGGTGGGATACATCGATGCGATGATTGGAGGCCTGCAAACCTCGCGGTGTTATTTGTAGAGGGGCTAAACTGCGCACCATTATACAATTGAACAGCGGCCTCATTGGGCCACGTGTAATTTTGAGATTCTCCGAATGACAAGAAACCAACAACAACATTACAAAATTTAAAATACCTAATGACACGCAAGTTGGCCACAAGGTTAAGTTTGGTAGCAGCCACTGGACAATAGACACAGACTATTTGTGCACGTGTGTGGAGATCATTTGGGTACCAGTGTTCAGTGAATACGGTGCCTCAACATTGTGTACAACACACACACTGGCTTAAAGTACTCGGCGCTGCCCGTTGCACATCAGGCCACATCTGCAGGACACTCGCTTCAAAGACGAGAAATTTTGATTTCTTACCTCCTCCGATACCCGGTTTCGAGCTGATCGGGAAACTCAATTTTTCGGATGTTTATGTAGCAAAAGAAATATAAGTGCCATATTTAAAGTCTGTGCGTATTTTTGCGAGTATAATATGGGGAAAAAACTGTGTTTATAAGGTATAGCTCAATTAATTGGTTCAGTATTATTTATTACTAATGTCTAGACCATAAATTTAATTAATTCACTCAAAATATATGTCCACACAATTAGTCTTACACTGTCATTGAAACATTAACACTCTCCACTGGAGCTTGTCTCGACAGTGGCTCGCTCTTCTGTCCGCTTCCTCCGCACACTCACCCACCTCGCGCCGCAGTGCAGTCCCCAACTATCGCTCGCCAGGCCTTCTCGCAGGTATCGCCTCCCGATAGGTCCGGTCCGCTCAGTAAGGCCCACTTGCCCTCCTCACCTCTCGCTGATCGCTCGGGTATCGCCAGTATCACTCACCGAGGGGGAGAGTCACTCCGCTGCTCTTCACTAGGAACTCTCGCGGAGGCAGGCGTCGCTGCTTTTATACTCTGGCAGACTTTTTGGAACCACCTGGGAGGTCGGGCCGACCCGACGCCGTAAAAGTCCAGCAAGGCGGTGTTTGTTCGCGCCACTCCACGCGGCGGCCTCTGGAAACTCTCAGAATTCACAGGCCGCTATAAGAGTCATTGACAATGGCCTGAGGCGCGACGGTGCGTGGGTTTTGGAAGGGGGTAGGGGGTATCGACGACCCTTGTAATGCAGCCAGGCACGCGTGGCATGCCTCACGTCAGTGGACGGCGCGTGACGTCAGTGGCCGTGCGGGGCCGCCAGCCAGCTCCGAACCTGGCACGCGTCGCGGTCCTGTTTCCCGCGTTCGTAACAGTATTTTAATTCTAGAGCATTCATGATGAGTGAGTCAGTGAGTGGTATTTCGTTGCTTTAAAAAAAAAACACCTTGTTTGTGCACCCCTAGGGTACTCAAGGAATATTTCCACCATATTTGAAATATTTAAGATCCGCCGGTTTAGGCTGTGCGTTGTCCGTCAGTCAGTTGGAGTTTTATTACGTGTGTGCATACAATTTTATATATGCATGTGTATATATGCATATATCAAATTTTTTACAGTCTATATCTATGGAAAATCCCGTATTTCCAAGGGGTAAAACATCCGTTTTTCTGTATGTTTGCAGCGTGTTTGTTACATAATCAACTGAGAGCTAATGCAAACTCAAACTATATATATTAATATAATATTAAAACAATATATATAGTTTTAAGGCGACACTACATGAAACGTATTTAGCATGGTCAAAAGCAAATGTAAATGCAAATCCTTAGTTTACTAAAAAAAAAAAAAAAAAAAAACTTATTTTTAGTTCTGGCGTTAATGCCTTCTTCAAATAATAATGAAAAAAATATGTGCGTAGCCGAGTGGCGTCGTGCATCTTTATGTGCCGAGGGATTTCACACATGTCTCCATCTGCCGGAGAGGAGAGGCCAATGAATCTGTTCGGCTGAGACAATTAGCGCTGGTAATACGTGGCGCTCTTCCGAATTACCATGTCATGTGTCGGCGCCGTGTGCTCACGTGACGTTTGTTTGCTGTTGCCTTTTATCGCTTGCCTACACCGTCAAAATGTTCTTGTCACATCGAATAGTTTTCAATTATTTTTGTCGTGTTATTCGGGAGAGAAAAAAAACACAACCAGTTTTGAGAATTTTCACACATTTCTTGTTCAAAATTACTATTACATCGTGTAATTTTACATCAAATGTAGTTGTAAAAACACACAGTTCCCGTGTAAATTAACGATTCTTCTGATAGTTTTACACTAACAATGTCCTGGTAATATTTCACTGACGTAAAATTAAAATAACACGTTACGTTGCGATAACAATGCACATACAGTTTGTTCGTGTGATTTGACACCAACAGTGTGGATTTTTAAAACCCTATTACTATTTTTTTTTTGCCCATCAAGCAACATTCCTTGTGCAAAATTACTAAAGCATCGTGTGTCGGTTAATGTTATGAAAACTCAGCATTGGTGTGAAAATACACAGTTGCCGTTGCCGTGAGAATTAACGGATCTTTAAAAAAAATCGGTTGTCTGTAAAGTCGTTTACGGATGATAGTTTAACGTGACAACGTCATAACAAAACATTGATGAAATGATTGCATACTTTTATGAATAACATTTAATCATTTTAATTTTAATAATAAAAGAATAAATTCTTGAAATTATACTAGTAATCAGATTTTTAAAATGCAAGAATAATTAACCTGTATTGCCGAAATTGTTGTTGTAATAAGCAATGAAAACCACATTAACTTTTCACTTCACTTTATAAACAGTCGACGAAACAGTTCACGTGTAGATGACTTGTAATTAATTTTAAAAACTGGCGTTTAGCTATAAAGTTTAAATATAATTATGAACACGTTTTCATATAAATAAACTCTAATCAAATATCTATCATCAATTATATGAATCACCATAATTTTTTAGTCAATTGTGACATAACCTATTATTACTGCACTCGCCGACAGCGTAACGGAACACAGCGTTACGGAACAATGAGCGTAACGGGACACAGCGTAACGGAACAATGTGCGTAACGGGACAATTTTTCGTGCGTGCAGCCGGAGTTAATCGATTTATTAGACGTTGTCGCGTCAAAAACTGTTACACCCAAGGCTGCGTGGCCATGAGAAATCTGATCAGCTGATGGTGACGTCATAGGCGCAGGTTGTGACTTGGGTCATTCACCGGGCTGGCGGTCACGTGAACGCCTCCCATTCCAGGTCAAGATTTTATAATTACAGTAACTACAGATAAACTTGTAGACTTTTTCAATTGTTTAACTTTCACGAAATTAAAAATATGTACAGCGCATACTTTTTTGCATAATTAGCTGCCAAAGTACATTTTGAACGTTTTTTGGGTTGTACAAATAAAGAGAATTAAATTTATTGCAGAACTGAAACTTTTTTTTAGGTTTAACTGCAATGCCACTGGCTACTTCAAAGAAATGGTTTTAATTTGTCACGAGCGAAAATATTTTGCTGCAGCAAGTAAATATATTTGTTTTAGCCATACACAAACAATTATTTGTTTGCATAGAACGAAATGGTTTTTTTTTTCCGCGCATGGAAAACCAGAATCAATAATAACGGACTAGGATTGTAACCCAGCTCTGGAATACGCCACCTCGCTGCGTGTTTTAGTTGCCACGTGAGGAAGCACCATTGTCTGTTGGGTGCCTGCCGAGGTCTTGTAGTCACGATAAGTCTGTTATCTTCGATAACATACAATTCGGCATCTCTTGTACAAATCATAATTGGATTCCATGCACTCCACCTAAATATTTTTTTTTTTTTTTGTAATCTAAATTGTTCTGCTAGTATAATAAAGGCTTCTTTTGAAATACCCTAAACAATGTGGGATATCTTGACTTCCAATCACATAACCTCTGAATTATCTCAGAATTATTTTTTTTACATTAGAAATAATTACTCGGAAAATGTTTGAGGAAAAAAAAATTGTGTACTCAACTAATGCACTCCCATTATTTTGGATCTTATATTTTTCGTAGCACTGATAAAAATATTTGGTTTTACCAGCATCCGGAAATTCTTTGGGCATCAGTTTAACAGCTTCAGCTTATTTGAGAACATTTTTTTTTTTTACTAAACATACATATATTTTTACAGCGTTTGTGTCACACACACATATTCGTCGCATCTTCGGTGCGACTCGTATTTTGTACAACAAAATAAAATGAAAATTGCTAGAATCTGTTTGTCGTAATCGTTTAGGATGGGTATTTGGATAATGTAAAAAAATAATGTTGTGATTGGCTACCAGATTATTCGTATTTTTGGAAGTTAAAATGATGAACACACAAAAAAAAACTTCTTTCTTACCATACTATTATTTAGGACCCAAAATTTCGCTAGAGCTGCACATTATCTTCACGTGATTTTTGTAGCTTTAAGATCCGGAATAATTTATTAAATTAGAATTGTAACGTTCGTTGGTTAGAACTTTTTTTTTACTCTACAGAATATAGATAAATCCACGATTGATTCGTGGATTCATTTGACTCCAGGCTAAACTCAACTTGCCTGTGTTCTATATAGTAGTATAGGAAAGTATTTCCGGGCGCACGGGTTCTGGGTGAGGAGCCGAGGAGACGGTCCGCCATATTGGATTGAGACGTCACGGCGGCCATCTTGGATGGTTGTGACCCTGACCTTTGACCTTGACCTGGAATTTGATCCTCAAAATGTGTCAAAATCCGCCAAAATTGGGCAAAATTTGCCCAAAATTCCTCAAAATTTACATTTCTGTGAAAAAAATTCCGCCAAAAATTCTCAAATAATTCCACAATTTAAAAATCAGGATTTCGAAAATCCTCAAAAGTCGCTTTGCCCTAGAAAAAACGAAAACTCCTAAAAGCGGCTTAAAACTCCTAAGAGCTAGCCGCTTATAAGCCGCCGACCTTGAAAATAAGGATGTCATGGCAGCCATATTGGATGATGACGTCACCGTTGCATTTTTCGTTACGGCCGCCATCTTTAAAATCTTGATTTATTATCCGATTTTAATGAAATTTTTTTAAAATTTATAAAAAAATTTAATTAATAAAAATTTAATAAAAAATATTTAAAAATCATACATTAACGACACGGAACTCGGAGTCCTCAGATCGAACCCGACGAGCGCAAAAAAATAATAAAAATGGCGACCGATCCTTCCCCCCGTGGTGACTTTTGGCAGTCTGACTCCCACCACTTTTTTTCAAAGCATATATATCGTCACCTAGTATGACATCATGTCCGCCATCTTGTCTTCGATGCTGAAGACCACCATCTTGTTTTCGGCCGCTAGAGTGCACCGACGCCATGTTAGTTTAGTTCTTATCCGCTAGAGTGCAGTAATCATTTATTACTGTGACACCCGCCATCTTGAAATTTGGCCGCCATCTTGAAAATCTGTAATTATTTAGCTAGAAATTCGGGAAAAGTTCCAAAATTCATTAAATAAATCACTCATTAACTTACATATCGATTCGATCCGCTCCTGTCCTTGGTTCGATACCCGATCGATACAAAACAACTTTAATTAAAAAAATACTAAAAAAAGTGTAAGGTTTGAGATAATAAAAACACAGCAAGTTCTTTTAAAAAATACTTTTATTACATACATACTACACTACTACAAGTACATAAAAAACACAGACAAATTACCAAAGCCTTTTGGATTCCTCGATTCAAACAGTCTTCTTATTGTACGGACTAAGCCTTTTACATGACTTTAAATGTCTATCCGATCCGTTCATCACCACAGCCAGAGACGGACTGAAATTCATAGCACTTATATATAGTCTTATTAGCCGGTACAACACATGAGTCCAATCAATAACCATGTTCATTATACGTCTCGGAGCATTTTTTATAATGACGATGTAAACTATCGAGAAGAGAAATTAGTTTTTTGCACTTATTGCACTGAAATTGTATTCTTTGAACATTATTAGAACAACCGCTTCTTTCATGTCTGCGAGCATTTGAGGTGATAGTAAATGATGCACCACAGTATTTGCACTGATGCGAAGTACACTCTTCATTAATTGAAGTATTCAATGCTGATGTAACTTCAGCTGATGGTGGAACAGCACATATCGAAGTCTCCTCCAGTGTTGTCAGAGGCGTTCCCAACGGGATCTGCTCCAACATCGTCGGCGCCGAGGTCATGATTCCCGTAGTCGATGGTACATCCTCCATCGAGTACGACGTTAAAGACGGTAAAGATGCCATCGAAGTCTCAAGAACAGGCAATTACGCGACTTATGCACCAGAAGAAACAAACTAGGTGATCCGTACACCGTCGACGACAGTAACAAACTGAGCGTCCTGCTGTCTAGGACTCGCTTATATACATGCACCGTATGGAATAATACGCTAGTCAAATCAAGAACCATTTACAATAATACTAAAGTCAAATCTACAAATTAAAAAAGAGGACCATTTGATCGAAAAAAAATATCGATCTCTCCAATATACGCCAGGCTCCAAGAGCTACAATTCACGTCATCAGATCCATCTACATTTTTCTCTAATGCTTCAATTGACCATTAGCTGCAAGTGCTCCAACAGCTCCATCAGCTTCAACACGTAATGTACGCAATGTACGCGCAATACATGCAATTTACACGCAATAAATGTAATGATTACACAGTACACACAGGAAACGGAACGTACACACAGGAAACGGAACGTACACACAGTACACACACAGGAAACGGAACGTACACACAGTACACACAGGAAACGGAACGTACACACAGTACACACACAGGAAACGGAACGTACACACAGTACACACAGGAAACGGAACGTACACACAGTACACACAGGAAACGGAACGTACACACAGTACACACAGGAAACGGAACGTACACACAGTACACACAGGAAACGGAACGTACACACAGTACACACAGGAAACGGAACGTACACACAGTACACACACAGGAAACGGAACGTACACACAGTACACACAGGAAACGGAACGTACACACAGTACACACAGGAAACTGAACGTACACACAGGAAACTAAACGTACACACAGTACACACAGGAAACTAAACGTACACACAGTACACACAGGAAACGGAACGTACACACAGTACACACAGTAAACGGAACGTACACACAGTACACACAGAAAACGGAACGTACACACAGTGCACACAGAAAACGGAACGTACACACAGTGCACACAGGAAACTGAACGTACACACAGTACACACAGGAAACGGAACGTACACACAGTACACACAGGAAACGGAACGTACACACAGTACACACAGGAAACGGAACGTACACACAGTACACACAGGAAAACGAAATGTACACACATACAGTAGCGGAAACACACACAGGCTTAGTTGGAAAGAAGAATACAAGAAATAAAAACATTAAATTTTTACTTTCAATATTTTATTACTTCTCAACATTACACAAATACAAGTAAAAGAAGCCATTATTGTATGTAGCCAGCTTTCCTCAGTTCTTTGAGTATGAAGGATATTTCTTTGATGCACGGATAGTTTCCTGCACAAAGCGAGCCATGTAGAAGTCTTAGCCGGTCAACCAATATGTTTGGATCTTTCCATGATGTGTAATCAATCTCTTCTACCACCATCTTACTTGCTTGTTTATTATAAATACTTTTAATATCACAATCATCCCAGTGATCATAATAAGCATTACCAGATTTATTTATTATAACACGACGTTTCCATCGTTTCGGTCTCAGGACATCGCCACATTCTTCGATCTTGTCAGCTCTAGGTGCTTCATCACAGTCTATGCCTTTGTCAACAGCCTCAGAGTCACTGTAACAATCACTGTAGAAGACATCCTCTTCACCCAGATTACCGTATGAATTCGCTATCGATGATGTCGAAGTGTCTTCATCGTCTTCATGCTTCCTTTTTAGGAGTCCATCATTTTTACAAAGAATGGAGGATCTACTGAATATAGGCTTGAATGTATTCTCACTTTTCACGGTGTTGATACTTCCATTAGTTTCAGTCTTCCCGAAGCCATTAGCATCCTTCAATTTATGTTCTTCCTCACGATCGGGTGAGCTAATACCATCACGCTCAGGACAAGGAAAATTATTGTCGTAATGCAGATCACTCTTTTTTAGTCTAGTGGATCCATCGGTGTCCTCTATGCCGTAAGTAGTCTTGACTTTACATGTTCTACCATGTCTTTTTAAGCTGTCAATTCGTGTTAACAACCTGCTACAACGATTACAGCTTAACATGTTGCGTAGTGGGTTTCTAGCACAATCATTCTTCTCATGACGTCTAGCATTCCTTCTCATGACAAAATCCTTGCCACAGTATCTACAGCGGCTTCCTTCCGATTCAGCTATAGTTAACAAACCACGATCCATGGTAGCTTCTGTGACTAATGTTAGATACAAACTGTCAGTTTTCTCCAATTGGAACCATTTCTTAAATAGAGTTTTTGAAATATTTCATCAGCGAGAGTTAAGTTATCTAATGCAAAGCAAATTGATGCAAGTAGTTCCGGCTGTCGTCAACAGATGTCGCCACGTGTTGCTTGCAGGTAAATAATATATATATTTCATTAATGTGGGATGCGGAACGCTCACTATCGATCGCAAAGGGAGGTTGGCTTCGATAGTATCCAAGGAGAATAAAAAGTTCGTCCTTCCTGCTAGTGCTTCTCAGATTTCTCACGGTCCGCAATCTTGGATTGTGACGTCACGGCGGCCATCTTGGATGGTTGTGACCTTTGACCTTTTGACCTTGACCTATGACCGAAACCGCAGGAATGATCGCAAGCACACGGATTAACCATCAAAATATTGATAAGAATAATCAGGAGCACACGGAGAAAACCGCCACAAGTTTTCTTTGATATCATAAAAATACAAAAAAAAAATTAATAAAAAATAAAAAAAAAACAAAAAAAAATTCAAACATTCTGCTAGCTTGTGAACTTCTCATTGTTGAGCAAAGATAGAGTTCTGGTACAAGCCAGAATGTTTGAATTTTTTTTTGGTTTTTTTTTTATTTTTTATTAATTTTTTTTTGTATTTTTATGATATCAAAGAAAACTTGTGGCGGTTTTCTCCGTGTGCTCCTGATTATTCTTATCAATATTTTGATGGTTAATCCGTGTGCTTGCGATCATTCCTGCGGTTTCGGTCAAAGGTCAAGGTCAAAGGTCAAGGTCACAACCATCCAAGATGGCCGCCGTGACGTCACAATCCAAGATTGCGGACCGTGAGAAATCTGAGAAGCACTAGCAGGAAGGACGAACTTTTTATTCTCCTTGGATACTATCGAAGCCAACCTCCCTTTGCGATCGATAGTGAGCGTTCCGCATCCCACATTAATGAAATATATATATTATTTACCTGCAAGCAACACGTGGCGACATCTGTTGACGACAGCCGGAACTACTTGCATCAATTTGCTTTGCATTAGATAACTTAACTCTCGCTGATGAAATATTTCAAAAACTCTATTTAAGAAATGGTTCCAATTGGAGAAAACTGACAGTTTGTATCTAACATTAGTCACAGAAGCTACCATGGATCGTGGTTTGTTAACTATAGCTGAATCGGAAGGAAGCCGCTGTAGATACTGTGGCAAGGACTTTGACATGAGAAGGAATGCTAGACGTCATGAGAAGAATGATTGTGCTAGAAACCCACTACGCAACATGTTAAGCTGTAATCGTTGTAGCAGGTTGTTAACACGAATTGACAGCTTAAAAAGACATGGTAGAACATGTAAAGTCAAGACTACTTACGGCATAGAGGACACCGATGGATCCACTAGACTAAAAAAGAGTGATCTGCATTACGACAATAATTTTCCTTGTCCTGAGCGTGATGGTATTAGCTCACCCGATCGTGAGGAAGAACATAAATTGAAGGATGCTAATGGCTTCGGGAAGACTGAAACTAATGGAAGTATCAACACCGTGAAAAGTGAGAATACATTCAAGCCTATATTCAGTAGATCCTCCATTCTTTGTAAAAATGATGGACTCCTAAAAAGGAAGCATGAAGACGATGAAGACACTTCGACATCATCGATAGCGAATTCATACGGTAATCTGGGTGAAGAGGATGTCTTCTACAGTGATTGTTACAGTGACTCTGAGGCTGTTGACAAAGGCATAGACTGTGATGAAGCACCTAGAGCTGACAAGATCGAAGAATGTGGCGATGTCCTGAGACCGAAACGATGGAAACGTCGTGTTATAATAAATAAATCTGGTAATGCTTATTATGATCACTGGGATGATTGTGATATTAAAAGTATTTATAATAAACAAGCAAGTAAGATGGTGGTAGAAGAGATTGATTACACATCATGGAAAGATCCAAACATATTGGTTGACCGGCTAAGACTTCTACATGGCTCGCTTTGTGCAGGAAACTATCCGTGCATCAAAGAAATATCCTTCATACTCAAAGAACTGAGGAAAGCTGGCTACATACAATAATGGCTTCTTTTACTTGTATTTGTGTAATGTTGAGAAGTAATAAAATATTGAAAGTAAAAATTTAATGTTTTTATTTCTTGTATTCTTCTTTCCAACTAAGCCTGTGTGTGTTTCCGCTACTGTATGTGTGTACATTTCGTTTTCCTGTGTGTACTGTGTGTACGTTCCGTTTCCTGTGTGTACTGTGTGTACGTTCCGTTTCCTGTGTGTACTGTGTGTACGTTCCGTTTCCTGTGTGTACTGTGTGTACGTTCAGTTTCCTGTGTGCACTGTGTGTACGTTCCGTTTTCTGTGTGCACTGTGTGTACGTTCCGTTTTCTGTGTGTACTGTGTGTACGTTCCGTTTACTGTGTGTACTGTGTGTACGTTCCGTTTCCTGTGTGTACTGTGTGTACGTTTAGTTTCCTGTGTGTACTGTGTGTACGTTTAGTTTCCTGTGTGTACGTTCAGTTTCCTGTGTGTACTGTGTGTACGTTCCGTTTCCTGTGTGTACTGTGTGTACGTTCCGTTTCCTGTGTGTGTACTGTGTGTACGTTCCGTTTCCTGTGTGTACTGTGTGTACGTTCCGTTTCCTGTGTGTACTGTGTGTACGTTCCGTTTCCTGTGTGTACTGTGTGTACGTTCCGTTTCCTGTGTGTACTGTATGTACGTTCCGTTTCCTGTGTGTACTGTGTGTACGTTCCGTTTCCTGTGTGTACTGTGTGTACGTTCAGTTTCCTGTGTGCACTGTGTGTACGTTCCGTTTTCTGTGTGCACTGTGTGTACGTTCCGTTTTCTGTGTGTACTGTGTGTACGTTCCGTTTACTGTGTGTACTGTGTGTACGTTCCGTTTCCTGTGTGTACTGTGTGTACGTTTAGTTTCCTGTGTGTACTGTGTGTACGTTTAGTTTCCTGTGTGTACGTTCAGTTTCCTGTGTGTACTGTGTGTACGTTCCGTTTCCTGTGTGTACTGTGTGTACGTTCCGTTTCCTGTGTGTGTACTGTGTGTACGTTCCGTTTCCTGTGTGTACTGTGTGTACGTTCCGTTTCCTGTGTGTACTGTGTGTACGTTCCGTTTCCTGTGTGTACTGTGTGTACGTTCCGTTTCCTGTGTGTACTGTGTGTACGTTCCGTTTCCTGTGTGTACTGTGTGTACGTTCCGTTTCCTGTGTGTGTACTGTGTGTACGTTCCGTTTCCTGTGTGTACTGTGTGTACGTTCCGTTTCCTGTGTGTGTACTGTGTGTACGTTCCGTTTCCTGTGTGTACGTTCCGTTTCCTGTGTGTACTGTGTAATCATTACATTTATTGCGTGTAAATTGCATGTATTGCGCGTACATTGCGTACATTACGTGTTGAAGCTGATGGAGCTGTTGGAGCACTTGCAGCTAATGGTCAATTGAAGCATTAGAGAAAAATGTAGATGGATCTGATGACGTGAATTGTAGCTCTTGGAGCCTGGCGTATATTGGAGAGATCGATATTTTTTTTCGATCAAATGGTCCTCTTTTTTAATTTGTAGATTTGACTTTAGTATTATTGTAAATGGTTCTTGATTTGACTAGCGTATTATTCCATACGGTGCATGTATATAAGCGAGTCCTAGACAGCAGGACGCTCAGTTTGTTACTGTCGTCGACGGTGTACGGATCACCTAGTTTGTTTC
Organism: Bacillus rossius redtenbacheri; assembly: GCF_032445375.1. NCBI lineage: Eukaryota > Metazoa > Arthropoda > Insecta > Phasmatodea > Bacillidae > Bacillus > Bacillus rossius. The sequence continues at coordinate 379,260,362 of NC_086330.1, forward strand.
TTCTGGTGCATAAGTCGCGTAATTGCCTGTTCTTGAGACTTCGATGGCATCTTTACCGTCTTTAACGTCGTACTCGATGGAGGATGTACCATCGACTACGGGAATCATGACCTCGGCGCCGACGATGTTGGAGCAGATCCCGTTGGGAACGCCTCTGACAACACTGGAGGAGACTTCGATATGTGCTGTTGCACCATCAGCTGAATTTACATAAGCATTGAATACTTCAATTAATGAAGAGCGTACTTCGCATCAGTGCAAATACTGTGGTGCATCATTTACTATCACCTCAAATGCTCGCAGACATGAAAGAAGCGGTTGTTCTAATAATGTTCAAAGAATACAATTTCAGTGCAATAAGTGCAAAAAACTAATTTCTCTTCTCGATAGTTTACATCGTCATTATAAAAAATGCTCCGAGACGTATAATGAACATGGTTATTGATTGGACTCATGTGTTGTACCGGCTAATAAGACTATATATAAGTGCTATGAATTTCAGTCCGTCTCTGGCTGTGGTGATGAACGGATCGGATAGACATTTAAAGTCATGTAAAAGGCTTAGTCCGTACAATAAGAAGACTGTTTGAATCGAGGAATCCAAAAGGCTTTGGTAATTTGTCTGTGTTTTTTATGTACTTGTAGTAGTGTAGTATGTATGTAATAAAAGTATTTTTTAAAAGAACTTGTTGTGTTTTTATTATCTCAAACCTTACCCTTTTTTAGTATTTTTTTAATTAAAGTTGTTTTGTATCGATCGGGTATCGAACCAAGGACAGGAGCGGATCGAATCGATATGTAAGTTAATGAGTGATTTATTTAATGAATTTTGGAACTTTTCCCGAATTTCTAGCTAAATAATTACAGATTTTCAAGATGACGGCCAAATTTCAAGATGGCGGGTGTCACAGTAATAAATGATTACTGCACTCTAGCGGATAAGAACTAAACTAACATGGCGTCGGTGCACTCTAGCGGCCGAAAACAAGATGGTGGTCTTCAGCATCGAAGACAAGATGGCGGACATGATGTCATACTAGGTGACGATATATATGCTTTGAAAAAAAGTGGTGGGAGTCAGACTGCCAAAAGTCACCACGGGGGGAAGGATCGGTCGCCATTTTTATTATTTTTTTGCGCTCGTCGGGTTCGATCTGAGGACTCCGAGTTCCGTGTCGTTAATGTATGATTTTTAAATATTTTTTATTAAATTTTTATTAATTGAATTTTTTTATAAATTTTAAAAAAAATTTCATTAAAATCGGATAATAAATAAAAAAGTTAAAGATGGCGGCCGTAACGGAAATTGCAACGGTGACGTTAATCCATGATGACGTCAGAGGCTTATCGTAGGCTGTAGACATGGATGCTTAAGCCTACATATGGACATTTCTAGCCGCTGGGATTTTTAAGGACTAAAAACGGGAAATTTTCCCTCGAAACGGGAATTTTTCTCTCGAAAACGGGAATTTTTGAATTGTGGAATTTTTTGAGATTTTTTGGCGGAATGTTTTTCCACAGAAATGGAAATTTTGAGGAATTGTGGGCAAATTTTGCCCAATTTTGGCGGATTTTGACACATTTTGAGGATCAAATTCAAGGTCAAGGTCAAAGGTCAAGGTCACAACCATCCAAGATGGCCGCCGTGACGTCACAATCCAATATGGCGGACCGTCTCCTCGGCTCCTCACCCAGAACCCGTGCGCCCGGAAATACTTTCCTATACTACTCTATATGTATACAGTACATGTGTGCGCTGCTATGTTGTGTGGTGCTACAAAACTGGCGTGCATGTAGTGACGTGTTGGCGGGCATTTGAAACTTGTTGAAGGCATCGTGTCGTTTGCGCCCATCACCGTTTTTCGAGGGCACAGGTGCGCATATGCTTGTTAGCGCTGAAAAGCAAGTTGTCCCTAATTAAGGGCTCCGCCTACCCGGGCACACACACAGTGCGCAGAGCTTCAGGAAATACAACGCGATTTCAAAACTACTCAAAATATCCGCGTGAGGTCTGCTTACGAAAAGCATTTAAGAGTTCGCCGAGGGAAGAAAAGTACTTTTGATTAGGGATTAAAGTTTTAAACTGTATTTTTAGAAGAGTTAATTAAAATGGCTAAAACGCATGCTTTCAAAGAAATGTTTAGGCGTAAAACAACCAGTACAGATTCTTGAAAGCACTTAAGGGACTTGCATTACACCTTTATCTTCATTTCTCGGCCATATAATGTTAGGGTCACCGCTCAATGCACTGGGAGAAGACTGCGCGCCAGTCCAGAGGAAACACCGCGCTAGAAGCACCAGCGAGCGTCGCGCTTATCATCCCGCCTCACTAACACCTTTGAATATATATACTGTATAGAAGTCGCGAGTGGATAGGATTTACTCTACGTTTTTCAGAAGCGTAAAATGAGCAGCTTGGGAACTTCACCGCTGCAGTGCGCTGCCGTAACGCCCTGTATCGTCTTAGTTGTTATTTACCCGTTAGGGCGCAGCACTGTCGCCCGCTGTCATTCCCCGCACCCCCCACCTATCATTCACTGCAGCTCACGGTCGTTCAACGGGAGTGGGAAGGGGGGTTTGAAGAGTTCGACACTTGTCCGCTAGGGACCACCACAAGTCGATGTCCTAGAGATGGTGGCGATTGCGGCGGTGAATTAACCAACTACCTCAAAACCGTATTAGAAATTTTAACCTGGGCTGGCGACTTCTATACAGTATATATATTCAAAGCTAACACACATACACCCCTGACGAGGCGGGCCCCTTTAGATCGGACGTGTGTGCGAGCCCTTCCAACGCAACCCTTCATACAAAAACACGTGTGGCTGCGGCTAGAATACAAACTGCCTGCCCCCGGGGACTGTCGGGACCAAACATAGTCTCCGGCGGCGGCAGGGATAGGCCCCTTACCCCCTCTCCCAAACTTCCTCCACTCCCCCCACTCCCCACACCCTCCTCTACCATCCCTCCTCATCCAATTGGCCCGTGACCCACCGACTGGTGTTGGAAAGTTACACGCTGGCCTCTTGCCCGTGCATCGGCCTCAGGGGAAGACCGCCGTCAGAGACCGCCGTCAGAGAGAGAGAGAGAGAGAGAGAGAGAGAGAGAGAGAGCAGAGACACTCGTCGCCACTATGCCGGAGACACTTCCTTGTTGGATAACTTGATGTAAGCTTTTGGACATACGCCATTGCTAGGCACATGTAAGTCTGTAGAAGAAAACTACAAAAAGCCCAAAAGACAAAAACACAAATTAAGCAAAAAATTGCTGTTGTCAACAGGATATAAACACCACATAATACCTATTCCATAACAGGAATGTGGTCAAAAAACAATGAAAAATGGACTAAGAGAACGAAAAAACCCCCACAAATGATGACAGCACAAAAATATTGAACCAAAAAAAAATTCAGCACAACAGTTGAAACGAGACAAAAACACGACAAAACGAAAAGACGAAACAAACACAATAGTTTTCCAAAACAGAAAAAAGCGACGTTTCGGGAACTGCCATCTGCTCCCGTCCTCAGGCAGATACAGACGCAGATGGTACGAAAACACAGGTGTGACTGATAATATTATGTGGTGTTTATATCCTGTTGACAATAGCAATGTATTGCTTAAATTGTGTTTTTGTCTTTTGGGTTTTTTTGTAGTTTTCTTCTACAGACGTACATGTGCTTAGCAATGGCGTAAGTCCAAAAGCTGACATCAAGTCATGCACTCCCATTGCACAAATCTTTCAAAGATAATTTCCTTGTTGGATAGTCTCTCAGGGCGGTATTCCAAGACACTCGGGTGACGTACCGAATGTGTCCAAGGCCCAATCCCTGTTAGGCGACGAAAAACAGCAACCGTTTTTAGCAAACTTCTCCCTGCACGAGGCCAGAAACTGATTTCAGTGCATTCTAGCGGACGTGTGGATACATTTGCCACGCCAAATAGATTCCACAGACAGCAGCACCGTCGCGCGAATTAAATTGTGTGATTTTAATTTTCTCGAGTACTTTTTAACGTTTGCGATTATTTCTTGTTAAGACCGTTCAAGTGTACAAAATGTATTCCGGAATAGTTTTGTTATCATAAAGTTTCATTTGGCACACCAACACGCTTGGTTCGTCTCCTCATGATCATAAAAAGTTACTATATACGAGTTAGAGCCCGTCTACAATAGTCAGAACTTGTGCGTGGTCCGTGTCCTTATCCGAATGTGAGTGACGTCACATTGTCTCACCGAAAACTGCCCTGTTCACAATTGCGATGTCCGATGTCCGAATGTATTGATTTATAAAGTTGTCACCAGAGCGCAGTAAATGTGCCAAACCAAATGTTTTTGTTTTTTGTTTTCATGCTTTGTAGTTTGAGATTGAACTTATGAAAGTTATGTAAGTTATAAGTGACTAACAACACCTTCCATTTCCGTCAATAACAAAAACAAACACCACGTTTTCAAACGAGAACCGGAAATTCAAATATCGTGAGTGTTCTGTTCTTTTTCTGTGTCCGAAGTACACTGGTTGGGACAAAAAGTTGAAATTGACGAATGTCTTCGGACCAGGTAGGTTCGGACCTTCGCCCACTTGGCGCATGACGTCAGAGGGTCACGTGGACCAATCAGTGACGAGTGTCCTTCGGACACAGTTTAGGACATTGCTATTGTAGACGGGCCATTAATGGCGCCAGATGCTATTCAGCCATCTGAACGAAATCATCGAAAAAGTGAGAGCGCGTAATTTTGACAACAGATAGCACACCAAAATCTGTTGCCTAAAAATAAGGGACAGGCCGTGTACTATTGTACACTAGGAATATGGTTAGGATGCAGGTTTAGCTTATGCAACACCTAAACCTTTTTATTTTGTGTCTTGGAATACCAGCCTTAGTGGTGTGGGTAGTAGGTATACCTGCTAACCTCAGCTAATAAATACGGCAAACAAAACCAATGAAAAAATATGTAGTAGTGCCTATATCCTGCATTCTAATGCCAATAACTAAACATTTGTCTTCCTTTTTGTCAAAATACATTTTAAACCTGCATGCTCAAACAAATGGGATCGTGTAAATATGTACGCCCGTTAGAAGTTATACTTACTTGGCTTAGTAAAAAACTAACTTTAAATTTTGCATGCAAATTAAAATAAATTATGTGATATGCTCAAAAGAGCCAAGAAAAATTTATTATTAAATTTTATAAAATATTGTTGCATATACAATTGAACCCAAGATGGATTCTTATCAATTACGACTCCTTAGAAATTAAAACAAAAGTATATTAGGTATTATCAGAAAATGGTCTTGTTGAAATATAACAAAATATAATACAACAATACAATACTTTACAATAAAATACAACAATTCTAAATATTTATTGACAAAACACAATGTTTAAGATACATTTAAAGATTTTTTAAATTACAATACAAAGTTGGGTCTAAGAAACTTTTTGTGCTCTTTGGTGTACATCTGGCAACAGAGCGCACCGGAACAATGACAGCGATAATGGCAGATGAAGACGGCCAGGACTGTATTCGAACCAGGGTGTCCACAGTTAGTATCTACTTTCCTACTAGATCTAGTACTTTTATAAGTTTTTTACTGGTCAAGTACAGATCTAGTACTTTTTTCTTTAATATAATAATATTACAATAACTCCAATTTTTTTTAAGCGTAATTATTTTTAAAAGCTATGGACTGTATGTGTGTGGTGTGATATTTAAGTTAGAGCATTGCAATGTCATAATAACTTCTTAAATTGTTAAATTCATTAATTATAATTTAGTACTTTTATTTTTTCTTCAAATCTAGTACTTTTTTTCTCGCCTAAATTGGTACGAAATATTTTTTTCCTTGTGGACACCCTGATTCGAACCTGTTTTCCTTCTGAACACGTCGCCTCGCTCCGTATGGAAACGAAACGGCGCGTGAGACAGTTATCTGTCTGTCTCCGGGCTGTGATTGCGAACAGCCCTAGTTAACGACGTTTAAATGTCACCTTGATTTGCGGTTATCACCAGGATGGTCGATGTTGGTGATAACGCGAGATAAAAACCAGTTGCCGCGCAGTTGCGTAGGGTGCTTCTATCGCAGTCTTTTGTGCGTAGCGCTACTGCGAGATCTTAGCGGCGAAGTTGATAAGGCGTGTTGCAAGTCCCTAGGGTGCTTTCAAGAATCTGCACCGAATGTGTTCATGCCTAGAAGTTATTCTGAAATCAGGCGTTTTAGGCATTTCCACTCATCTAAATATATCTACATTTTAAAAAAGGGGGTTGTCTGTAAAGTCGGTTTACGGACGATAATTTTACGTGATAGCGTCATAAGAAAACATTGATGAAAAATTGCATACTTTTTTCATTTTCAAATATTATTTACAGTTTTTTTGCAAAATTTAATTTAAATAATTTGTTTAAATATAATCACGAACAATTAGTTTAAAAGCCCGCCTTAACCTGTTTGATATTATAGAAGATTTTCTCCCACGGTGGTTGGCAGGTTCTTGCACACTCGGCTCAGGTGGAACGTGACAATGAGTCATGCTTTTTCGTGCGTGCAGCCGGCGTTCATCGATTTATAAGACGTTATCACGTCAAAAAAAAAAAACTAATAATGAACGTATGTGTGTCCGAAGTAGCTTGGCTTCTGGGTTGTAGTCGTGTCCTTGGCAATTAATTCACCGACGTTTCGGTCAACATTACAGTCGCCATCATCATCAGTTTGTAACTGCTCCCTGATGATTGGCTACTGCAATGTCGACCGAAACGTCGGTGAATTAATTGCCAAAGGACACGGCTACAACCCAGAAGCCAAGCTACTTCAGACAATGGCCGTGAAAGCCCTGCGAATAGTACCTATGTGTGTACACCCGCCAGCTGATCAAGCCAGGGCCGGAGTTAGAGGTCCGGAGGCCTCGGGGCAACAGAGGAGCGGAGGCCCCTGGCCCCAAATTATTTTACAAATAAAATGAACAATTTTTTTTCAGTCGAGTTTTACAATAAATAATTTATTGTGAAATTAAATAGATTCCCTTAGTATTTTAAAAAAAAACATACATAAATATAATCGGAGACTGGAATTATATGAAATTAAATTTTAGTGTGAATTAATATTTCTGTTAATATTTAACAATAATATAATCATGTATGTACAAAGTACTGTAGGTAAAGGTAAAACAGCGAAAAAAGAATATCAAAGGAAAATATGTTTACTAGTGTTTGCTTGTCGGAATTTGAAAGATTTATTTTTCCGAAGTCTCTATTGTGGGGGCCGTTTGTGGAGGCCCCGGGTCTTTCGCCCCGGTTGCCCTCCCCTAAATCCGGCCCTGGATCAAGCTAAGGCGGCGCAGTTGGTGAAACTGACGAACACGCCTTCTGAGGGTGCTAGTGGTCCAATCGTGATCCGTGGATCTCCGGATTCACTCTTGAATGCCGGGGGTGTTTACTGACTACGTGCTCGCTCAACCGACCAGAACTCGTGACGTCCTTGTTTCCTCGGTCTAGTTGAGTTGGCAGGCCTGCGGCGGGTTGGCGACCACACGGGGAATAGGTAGCCGCCCCCTAAATAGGCCGGGCCACTTCGGGGAACGTTGGCTGCATTGTTCGGGCCGATGCCGTGTCGGGAGAGAATCAGGCCAACGTGTGTGCGAGGGAACGTCATCAGATACGTACTCCAAGTAGCACTTTCCAAGAATGTTGCTAGATGAAGCAGCAAACATCTTTACGGCATTAATTACAAAATGCATGGCGATGGTGCTCGGAGATCGGATTCCTTACAGTTAAACAGTAGCGTGTTTCAATGTGGTTGAGACTGCAACCCAGTTAAATTTATGCAGCTTGTATTGGTGGCACTGATGAAACGATGTGCACAAAAAAATATTGGTGGAGGTTATGTAGAGAAATAAACTTAACTAGAGACCAGCAATATTTCACTTCGATTGTTCACTGAGATTTCACCCTCGGCGCGCCTAACCAGCCACTGGAGTTCCATGAGGTGCTCAGACTGTTTGCTTAATCAGACAACGCCGCGACACAGTGTATTGTCATCACAGCTACTGCGGGCCTTGCGGTCCGGATGCCGGAACCGAGCATCGAACCAAGGACCCGTGAATAGTTCCAGGCAGCGGAGTGCCGCCCACTGCCCCTTGTTGTGGAACAGAGTTCATGTGTGGATGTCTGTGGAAAGCCTCGCGGTTGTGTTACCTACACAGGCAGGGGAATTTTTTAGTGGGCGCGGAATACAGGTTCCCCAATAAACGATTCTACGAGGACGACCTTGACACTTTTTTTTTATGGCAGGCGACTTAAATGCAAAACACATTGATTGGCACTCGCGCATTATCTCTCCAGTCGGCAGGCGACTGGCGACCTATGCAGCTGGAAAAAAAACTACTTGGTTCGGGCCCCGGAACTCCCGACGCACTTCCCGTATTCGGGAGGGCCCAGGGGGGGGGGACGTACTGGATGTGGTTCTGCCGAACGACACCAGACACCACTTTACTCTGACGTCACTAGACGAACTAGACTCGGACCGCAACCCTGTGCTGTGCGAGATCCACGAGGTGGTCGGGGCTTTGAATATACTGTATAGAAGTCGCGAGTGGATAGGATTTACTCTACGTCTTTCAGAAGCGTATGATGAGCAGCTTGGGAACTTCACCGCTGCAGTGCGCTGCCGTAACGCCCTGTATCGTCTTAGGTTGTTATTTACACGTTAGAGCGCAGCACTGTCGCCCGCTGTCATTCCCCGCACCCCTCACCCATCATTCACTGCAGCTCAACGTCGTTCCACAGGAGGGGGAAGGGGGGTTTGAAGAGTTGGACACTTGTTCGCTAGGGACCACCACAAGTCGATGCCCTAGAAACGGTGGCGATTGCGGCGATGAATTAACCAACTACCTCAGAACCGTATTAGAAATTTTAACCTGGGCCGGCGACTTCTATACAGTATATATATTCAAAGGTCGGGGTGACCGCTCGCCCAATGGAAGCACGAAGAAAAGCAAGGACGAGTCCCGACTGACGGCGCTGTCTCGCAGGGGGGCCAACGCACGCTCGGGTGACGCAAGCTGCGTGGGCTGCGCGGACCGAGACAATGGGCTCCGACCTCATTGAAGAAGTGCTGGCAGCCGCCTCCTATTGGTCGCTTGACGTGCCAACCACACTCATCCCCGTGGGCGGCCTTCCACACGCTGCTGTTCCTCTTACCTCTGGGAAGCCTTCTATTCACAGACGAGAGAGCCGAACTCCCGATCGTGCATCTTCGGGTTTTTTGGTAGGTTAGGTTAGCTACATTATAAATACTTTAAAACATTGTGGACGGTTGATTTGGTTAAGATAGCTACATTAAAGATACTGTGAAATCATGTAAACGGTTTCCTAGCCCTGGATAGCCACATATTAAAAAGTTATTTGCTAAGCAACCATAAAATGATTTTACAGTATTTTTAACTTACCTAATATAACCAACCGTCCACAATGATTTAAAGTATTTATAATGTAGCTAACCCCTATCCTAATCGACAGCAAAATTTAATGCCACACCGGTTTATACAATGAGATAGAACGGGGGGAAAAAAGCGAGCATAAACTTCGGGGAACTTCGGGTGTGGCTCTCTCATCTGTGAAATGAAGCCTCATCACACAAGGGAAGCTTTCAGCCTCTATGGCGGCAGGTATGGATGCTTCTCATGATTGTTGCACAGTGCTGTAACGGCTTCAACAGACCAACGTGTTCACCACGTTTCAAATCAATAATCAAGAAAACTTCAGTCCCTCCTAAATAAACTATAGTTTTTAACACTAGGGGCACACCATAGTGGGTAAACTTTCTACCTTCTACGAAAGCTTCCACAGGAATTTCGAACACGACCGATTACAAAAAAAATTGCAATGAAAAACGGCCTGCGCTCTGCTAATTCTTCCACAGGACCATCCCACCTGCTGCCACGAAGACCTTTCAAAAGGAACTTTCCATCGTGAGATAAGGGCTTTATCAACAGCTCGCCGTTCGCCTGGGGCCACGGTGCTTGCGATAACGGACACCACAAGCGATCTTGGTTCGAACACACCGAGGATGTGGAGGTTTTCTCGGGGTGCTTCCGTTCATCCCCCCCCCCTCCCCGAATTCATTCCATCAATGTCCCATTAGTAGGGGCCGGAATAATTCGCGGGTTCAATAACCTGTAAGATGAACTCCATAGTTCTACGTACACTCGGTCAAATGTCACCCACTCATTGGCTGCTGTCTTGTGAGACGTCCCAACGTAGCAGCCTGTGATTCGTATAAAGCTTTGGTCGGGTGTTTCTCATTGGCCCAGAGTAGGTGAGTCGCGAGCCAATAGCAGAGGCAGCACTGAGGTATAACTATTTGTATTTTAGCCAATCGCGAAATGAATTCGCGAATTTTTCCGGTCTATACCCATTAGCATCTCATGACCTCACATGATTCGTAACGACGCACCAGAACTCCAGATGTTGACGCGCCAAGATTTATTAAAGGGTGCCTGACAACGAAAAGCATTTAAAAGCCTTTGCACTTGTCCATACAAGTTTGGTTTCATGGTTTCGTTTATAAAGTGCGGTATGGCAGACTCTGCAACATTTTATATTAGCTGATAGAACGACGGGAGAGTGAATAAAAGCACATAATTATTGTATGCTCGTCTGCCCTCATAGTGTAACACATTGAGCACACATCAAATTCACGCGTATTTTACAAAAAAATTCCTATCACTAAATGAGATTCCTTGCAGCTACCTACCACACAGATCACTTTTTTTCACAACGCCATGTTGTGTTCTTCGCTCTGCCAAGATCCAACACCTGATAAAAACTAATAAAAATTCTATTTTTCATCATTAAAAGTAATAACATAATTTTTTAAAATAAATTAAAATACCTTAATTCTTACACATGAGTTTAATACGTCATCTTGGAAGTTTTTTTTTTTTCCAAGGTTCGATTAAGCGTTAGCTTTTAGAAAAAAATGTCTCACTGCTCGTTACAGTGTTTTCACCCCATGGTCACCACCTGGTGGCGATAGCTGGTGATGTAGCCAGCGGTCTGTACACCCACCACTCTATGGTTTCTGTCGTGTCGTAGTTGTTCGTTGGAAATTACAGTAAATCTACTGAATTTCCAACGAAGAATTTAACTAAAATAAACGAAGAGTTCTTCATAATTTCAAGCAACTGAATCTTCGTACAAACTACGCCGTATTTTTTTTTTTTTTACTTTCCCTTTGTATACTTCGTTCTAAACAAAGGTAAACACACACGTGGACAAAAAAATTTGTTTTCTGTAAAGTCGGTTTACGGACGATAGTTTAACGTGACAACGTCATAACAAAACATTGATGAAATTATTGCATACTTTTATGAATAAAATTGATTCATTTTTATTGAATTATCACTATTTTGTATGGATACAAAGAAGGAATGAAATGAAATCTACAATTGAATTGATAAATTTACTTTTATTTGCACTCATTAATTGAAATATGTTTATTACTTTAACGAACAGATTATTTTAACTATAATTTTTATACATGTTTGCTATTTAACTTCTTCCAATCTGTGTTATTCTGTTAAGGATAGGACGATGATAGGAAAAGTAGGAAACGAATGGGAGTGTTTCAAGTTTAATGTGCCTCGAAAAAGGTCAAATCGATGGAGATAGATGCGGTGCAAGCGTACAATGAGCGTAACGGGACAATGTGTGTAACGGGACAATGAGTCATTCTTTTTCGTGCGTGCAGCCGGCGTTCATCGATTTATTAGACGTTGTCACGTCAAAAAAAGAGTGTTTTTACCTTATACTTAACCAGTTGTTGAATGTTTTGCTAATATACCAAGAGTATTCTTTTGGTTTCATGTTAAAAGATTAAAAAAAAAAAAAAAAAAAAAAAAAATTTCCTAACCTAACTAAAACTAAGTGTATTTTGGAGGGGTCCGGGTTAGGGAGGGACCTAGGTGCGTCTCAGGCCGAAGCCTATACGCCTAGTCATGCTGGGATTAGCCATGCAAGGAGAGGGTCGCATGCATCATGTGCTAGGAGGGGATTGGCCAGCCATGGCAGCGATTGGCGCCATGACTAACTCCCCTCACTCTTAAATCTAGACTATAACTAGAGATAGGTTGGGCCCAGGTAAAACCTGCATAGACACAGGGAAAACCCTGGGCACATTCATGCGGGATGCAAATTGGCATGCATTACGTGTAGGAGTTTACAGGAGACAGAGGATGGTCTGGATGAAGTGTTGGACAGAGTAGAAAAGAGTCTACCATGCGGGGGTTGGGCACTTGGACTAGTAGTCCGCTTTGCTTTTTATCCAGGACTGGATTTAGTGACCATGGACGCAAGCGCCCCTGGTGGTGAGTGGTTGCACTGACCACTCACTCCGCCGCCAGTCAGAATTAAAAAAAACTAAGAAACTAAAACAGAAAAAAGATAAATGACTTACAAACTAGGCATTTCGTTAAGAAATATGCAAACACCCAAATCAGGGATGGACGTGCAGTGCTTAAGATAAAACTAAAATAAGAACTAAAAATATATATATATTTTTTTTTTAAATTTTTTTTTAATTTTTTTTTATAGATTTTTTATTATTATTTTAGAAATATATATATTTTTGATGGCTATTACTTAGTATCTAGGACTTATTACTAATTTACAAATCTCTAATATCTACTACTATGATACTAGTTAAATATAGAGGAACTGTCGGTGTATAAAGTTACAGGTGAATTAAGTCAAGACCTATTCGCATTCTGGCATTTGTTGCAAGCTTGTAATTCAAAATCCCATGTCTTTCAGAAACACAACCGGCACTGGAGGTGAAGCCTGCCAGGCGGGCCATGCCCATCGGACATAGGGAGTCAGCCCTAACACAACAGGCAGTGAACTCCCGGGAGCCGAACCTACACCTGCGTGCTTCGGACCATTTTGAATAAGCAAATTATTCGTTAATGTCTATAATTTAAGTTTCAACTCGCGGGAGACTGATTGGCCGATCGCTCAGCCAGCCACAGCACACTACGGAGGTCTGTGAGCCAAGATTGAATTTGGCATTTTATATTTTCCATGCAACTCTGGATCTTGTTCGCCCAGTGATGAAATATATGGGTTTCTGCTTATGACACATTTATCATAGAATTTTTGCGCAGTTCGGAAATAATAATGTTTTAAAAGTTCGAGTTTGAGCTCTCTGTGCATAGCCCTTACGGGGCAATACACAGGCGCATCTGTCGCAATACGAATACTCTTATTCTGAATTCTCTGTAGCTTGATTAAGTGAGATTCCGCTGATGTTGCCCACACCGGCGCTGCATACGTGATTATTGGTTTTATTAGTGCGTTATAAATTATTATTCCGTTTTTAACAGAGCTACCTAAACGTCTGCTCATGACGGGGTAGAGGGTCATGAGCCTAGTGAAAGCTGTTTTTCTTTTCGCCTCTATGTGATCGCGCCATAGTAGTTTCCTATCCATGTGTACGCCTAAATATTTAACCACATTTTTGTGAGGAATTTGCTCATTGAAAAGTGTTAGTCGTGGTCTATCTTCAAGTGGCGGGAGATGTTTACGCGTAAAAACTATAGCTTCTGATTTAGTAGGGTTTACCTTAATTCGCCATTTTGTGCACCACTGTTCTATTGAATTTAACGCGGTTTGTAATCTGTCTGCTGCGAGTTCTAGAATACTAGATCTGCTAAACAATACCGTATCGTCCGCGTAGCAGCCAAACTGAACTGATCGGTGTGCGGGCTTAGGCATATCGTGGATATAAATATTGAATAAAACCGGCCCCAAGATGCTGCCTTGTGGGACTCCTGCTTTAATTATTTTTAAATCGGACTGTGCTCCTTCTGTCGTGACTCTAAACGATCTATTTTCTAAATACGAGGCCAGTAATTTAATATAACAATCGGGGAAGCCAGTTTTATATAATTTATAAATTAAGCCTTCATGAAGTACTCTATCAAAGGCTTTTTCTATGTCCAAAAACGCTGCGAGATTATAGCTATTCTGATTGAACGCAGTTATTATTTGTTCTGTCATACGGACCAGTTGATGCGTTGTTGAATGCGCGCTGCGAAAACCAAATTGTTCGTCCGGCAGTACGTCATTTTCTTTAATGTGAGCATTTAGTCGCTGTAGAATTATGCATTCAGCTACTTTTGACAATGTACTCAGCAGACTAATGGGCCTATAATTTTGGGGCAGTGTCTTATCTTTTCCGGATTTATGAAAAACTATCACATTCGCTTCTTTCCACTGCGATGGAAAATACTGTAGTTTAAGTATTCCATTTATTAATTGAGCTAGGTATTCCAAAATTTCATCGGGCAGTTTCTTAAGTACTACTGCCTGAATGCCATCGTTTCCCGGTGCCTTACGTGGTTTCATACGCCTGATAGCCTGTTTAACTTCCTGAGATTGAGTTAAGTAAGGTTTTGAGGTTAAAGGCTGATTAAGTTTAATTGTAAGGTCTCTGTATATTCTGGCATTAAATTGCGGGTCACAGGGTTCGATATTAGGTTGAAAGGCTAATTCAAGGGTATTCGCGAAGGCTTGTGCCTTGTCTGTCGGTGTAAAAGCGAACCCAGTGCGTGTTTGTAGCGGAGGTATTTTATCTATCTTATGAAGGAATCGCTTTGTCATACTCCAGGTGCTACCATCTTGCACCTGTAGCTGAGAGACTTTGGTCTCCCATTGGCTGCTCCTCCATAGAGTTATTTCATCGGAAATTATTTTCTGTAATTCATTAATTCTCGCTTTAATGTCGCGCTGCCTACGTCGAGTATATTCGCGCCTTAATCTATTTTTCTGAGAAATTAAATCCCTAATATACACCGGCAGTTCATCTTGCTTAAATCTAACCACCTTTTCTGGGATGCACGAGTTAATTGCAGTTTGAATTTTAACTGTAAGTTCAGTGACTGCTGATTCGATGTTATCTTTTGTTTCGAAGTTGGCAGCATCGGCTGCAGGCAAATTATCGACTAAATACGTCTGAAAGCCTCTCCAGTCGGCTTTCTTGTAGTCTTTAATTTTTCTCGGAGGACTGATGTCAGTGTCCACGTCATCGAATAGTAGATGTACTGGAAAGTGGTCAGACGACATTTCGTGAAAGACTCTGAGTTCGAATCCCGTTTGAACTCTCTTATTTAATGCAATATCTAAAATATCGGGGTTGTGCCTTAGTACTCCGCTATCGTGAGTGGGCTCTGAGGGAGCATGTACTTGATAATTTTTGTTAGACTCGTGTCTTTGCAGCAGTAGGCCATTGGCTGTATTGCTCCGACAGTTCCAGTCTTTATGTTTGGCATTAATATCGCCGACTGCTAGGAATGTGGGAGCTGAGCCATATAAGATGTCCAGCTCGTTTTCAGTTAGTGACCTGCCCGGTGGTGCATACATCGAAATAAGCACAATTTGTTGTTTATTGACTTTAAAAGTAATTGCCACAGCTTCTAATTTATTAAATTCAGGTAAATGAAATTCACTATGTTGTATACTTCTGTGGATTAGTAGGGCAACCCCTCCACTTCTGGTATCGCGGTCGCGCCTATAAATAGTGTAATTTAAGATAGTTAGACGATCTGTTGGAATTAAGTGTGTTTCGTTTATCGCCGCGATTCTAATTTATGTTTAATTAAATGATCGATAAATTCGATTATTTTATTTCTAATTCCTCGTGCATTCCAGTAAAGTATGGTACTTAATCTACTGTCTACGGGGGTAGTATTAATGGCAGAACCTAAATTAAGGGTGTGCGGCATTAAAGCTGGCCGCTAATGCTGTCACGAAGCCCGTGGTGGCTTTTATTTTGTCCTCTATTGACTTGGACGGATTACACCAAATAGCCATTAAAATGCACATTGGTTCCAGGACGTGTGCCAGGTTAGGGTCCTGTGTAATGGCATCCGATTGGCCTACGAGCTTCAGAAAGTCGCTCGCGTTCATCGCTGGCTTCTCCGCGGGATTAAGCTGCGGTGAAGCAGTTGGCATTACTGTTGGTGAGTCAGTCTGCAACGGGCTGGCTTGTTGTTGTTGTTGCCGCCCAGGCGCGACTTTCTTGGAATCACTGGGGGGAGGGGTGGAGTTGGGTGGCGCCTTAGTACCTGGCTGATCCGTCACTTGACCTTGCGCCCGGCCTTTACCGTTTTTGTGCCCCGAATGGTGTTTCTTCGGGGGCCTCTGGGGCAGGGGCTGGCTTCTAGGTCTGGGTGGGTTTGCCAAGACAGGATACTCCAGTTCATGCCTATCGCTCAGCACTGAATATTGGTTAGGGCTCTGCCATTGCGGGGGGGGGGGGGGGGGCGGGGTAGCTCGGGGCTCGCCACGGCTGCCTTGGGGGCTGGGGGCAGTAGCCTGAGGGGCCGGCTTGTTGTGGGGGCGGGCGGACTTGAGCCGCGGCTGTTGCTCGCTTGTTTTCGCGCAATGCGCGTTTGGACTGCAGCTCTCTGTCTTTCCGCTCCTGTTGCGGGAGGTGACGCCAGTTCTCCCTCTTGTAGGCCATGCAGCCTCTGTAATTGGCGCAATGCGGGCCTTCACATCGCGCGCACTTTGCCTTCGTCCTGTCACCTCCCTGGGGGCAAACCTCGGTTTTGTGCCCTTGGCTGCACCATCGGCACACAGGGGAGGCTCTGCAGCCTTTTGCGGGGTGGCCAAACCTCTGACAGTTGCCACATTGGAGGGGGCCTTTGGGGTGTCGATAGTCCTCAACACGAATGCTGAGGCCTCCGAATGACTTCAGGTCGTAAATCCTTTCTGGATTTACGGCCTTCGGGAGCTCTACGACTAACTTATTTATAGGCTGCCTTGTCTGCCTGTTGTACAGAAACCAGAAGTTCTGCACTGGAAGACCCATTGCGGCGAACTCGGCCTGAATGAATTGTTTGTCGGTGCTGCTATGCACTCGACAAAACACAAACTTGTTCGGGATCTCGTCCCGTTGCAGCAGCACAGAGTGTTGCACTCCGGCCTGCTCCAGTGCACGCACTGCCCTGTGGTACTCCTCCACAGTGGCAGTGTGAATCATGAGCTGGTCATGGCCGCGACTGACGCACGACCAGCGCTCCTGCAGTGCTGCATCCAGCACTCTTTTAATGGCCGGGTAGCTGTGGCCAGAATCAACAAATTCATACAGGGGTTTCACCTGCATTTTCTTTGCCTGAGGGGCAGGGTTTGGCGGGGCAGGGCTCGAACCTGCGGACGTGTTGGCGGCCGTTTGACTGGCCGAGTTGTTTGCCCTTCTGACGGGCTGCTTGCGAAGTCGCTCGGCCTGCTGCCTGGCGATCGCGGGGTTCGTCAGTGGGGGGCGCAGTCTTTCGTCCTTTCCTCCCGTTTTTTGTTTTTTTTGAGACGACTGTTGTAAAGCCGTCGTCGCTAGACATTTCTTGTTCGTCGTCGCTCGGCAGGGGCACATCAATGCACTCCTGCATCACCTGCTCGTCACTTAATTGGTCAGTCATGTCGCTAGTTACACCCTACAACGCACTAACACCCACTGACCACGCACCCGGGATTAAGCCGGGTTGTGGCTAGGCTGTAGGGTTAGCTACAACCCGGGTTGTTTTGCACGCTTACACTTCTTAGGAAAACCTGGGAATACCACCTGGCCTGTGTGCGAGTAAACAGGCTGTTCCTGGAATCTCGCAGCTCCGCTTGACGCGTCCGTCCTCGGCCAAGGCTCGAAGCGAACTCCCATGTTAAAAGTAAGTGAACTTAGTGTCCGTAAATTGACGAAAATAACCGTAGATTTACGGAGATCCCTGGATAATGTCGTAACCATCGTTCTTCGTGAACAGAAGGTTAAAATATTTTAACAGTGTGGGCGTAAACCCTTGAGTTACAAGCGCGGCTCCAGAGGAAGGGCGCAGGGGGCGATAGCCCCTTCCGAGCCCAAATTTTACTTCTTATTTCTTTGTAGGGAATATTAATGTTAACTTAAATACTTTCGTTAATGAGCTAAACTCTTCTTTCAATCAAAATTTGTACGAAAATACTAAATTTCAGTATTTGAGACCATATATTTGGTGAATATCCCAAGGGCGATGTCATGATTACTAACTGCATCCTCCTGTGTGTGAGCGCCCTGTCCGAGAGGTCTTCCTGGAACCGCCATTGCTCGAGTATTCCGAGAACCAATCAGGCGACTGCTGTTAACACGCGGGCTCTGGAAGCTGCTAATTGCGAGCTGACGACGTGACGGTGCCTGGCACCCGCTGGCATTTGTCGTAGCTCTGCTGTGATGAAGTAATGGCTCGTCGGAGTGTCGCTAAGCCCAGCCAACACCGGCGTCTTTCTCGTGCAAGAGCGAGCGAACCCACAGAACATGGGAAGCCTAAGATGCACATAAAGTTCTGCCATTCCCGATTACACCCGAACAATTCACCTTCAGCAAACTTCGGAGTTTTGTTTTTGTATTCAACTATTTTTGGATTGAGTGGTCAGAGTAACCACTCACCACCAGGGGCGCTTGCGTCCCTGGTCACTAAATCCAGTACTGGACAATTAGCAAAGCGGACCACGAGTCCAAGTGCCCAACCCCCGCATGGTAGACTCTTTTCTACTCTGTCCAACACTTCATCCAGACCATCCTCTGTCTCCTGTAAATTCCTACACGTAATGCATGCCAATTTGCATCCCGCATGAATGTGCCCAGGGTTTTCCCTGTGTCTATGCAGGTTTTACCTGGGCCCAACCTATCTCTAGTTAATAGTCTAGATTTAAAAGTGAGGGGAGTTAGACATGGCGCCAATTGCTACCATGGCTGGCCAATCCCCCTCCTAGCACATGATGCATGCGACCCTCTCCATGTATGGCTAATTCCAGCATGACTAGGCGTATAGGCTTCGGCCTGAGACGCACCTAGGTCCCTCCCTAACCCGGACCCCTCCAAAATACACTTAGTTTTAGTTAGAAAAATAAAGAATAAAAATGAACTATTTTTTTCACCAAAATGTTTTATGTAATTTAGTATTAAGAATTTTAGCTCTTTTGATATCACATAATTAATGGGATGCCTCATTACTAAATAGGGACAGACTGCTACAAATAGTTTTTACTGCGGAATAATAATTAGTGTTTAGAATTGAAATGTTTCCTTCAAAATGTAAAACAAATGTAAAAAAATACTGTCAAATTGTGAAGGACACTATTTTACAGTTTTTTTTATTATAATCAAAGATGGTATAAAAAAATACGTATTTGTAATGTTAACAAGCCGTGTAGTATGAATATGATCTGGTAGCAGTGAGCACCATTTGATCTGTGCCGCAGTCAGGGTGAGACAACCTTTAGCTAGTATCATTTGGGACGGCTCCATTTCACACGATCTTTCTGTTAGAAGTCCAATGTAAACGAAAGGTAAATTTTTTTTTGTTTTTATTTATTTATTTGTATTCCATTGAGCCTTCTTTTGGTAGAAACAATAAGGCTATGGAACATGTCATTTACATATTTACAGTTATACTTATATGTACTGTTTTACATTTACATAGTTTTACATACAAATATAGTTTTACATACACATAACTTTGAAGTAAAACAAATAGTAATAAAATTTTTTTCAGATAATCTGAATTACAAATATAACATTATTAATTTTATACATTCCCATAGACATGACATGTCAATCAATTCCTATTCTTAGCAGGGTTATGAAAGAATATGTAACCATTGGCCAGCGGTGTCAGTAACGTCAGATGTTGCTTCAATGACACAGAAGAGGGTTCATTAACGCCAGGCAGCACCCCGTGCGAGGCTAGGAGCGTCACAGACAACACTGAGCTGTGGAGGTTGTGTAGTGCAAGTGGAATAGGATTTTGGCGCAACATTCAATAAATTGTTATGAACTCCAAAACTTATTTTTTTAAATCTAATACAGAGTATTTCAATTCATATTTTAGCATAATGAAACAAATTTGTCACATATAAATATTTATTTGTTTCAGAAGGAAAAAAAAACCACTTATATTTGTTCCTAAATTTATTTTCAATCAGTGATAACCATATTTACTGTTTTCGAGGGATATATATATATTATTTTTGAACCTAATACGAGGACCAGACGGTATAATATAGAAATATTGTTACGCGGCGACTAGCGACGAGGCAGGCCGGACAGTCGGAGCGCCAGTCTGCAGGTGGCCCGCCCTGCTCTGACCTGCACGTCGAGGGTTTGGCCCTGTCTGCGTGACGCCATTGTTCTCCCAAGCGGGAACATGACCGGGCGCGGAAAGGGCGGGAAAGGTCTGGGGAAAGGTGGCGCCAAGCGTCCCAGGAAGACATCCAGCCGGCCATTCGTGGGCTGGCCAGTCGCGGCGGAGTGAAGCGCGTATGGGCCTCGTCTACCAGGAGACAACGAGGTGTGCTCAAAGTGTTCCCGGGAGACGTGACGTGATCTGCGATGCAGTCGCCGACACGGAGCACGCCGAGAGGAATTCGTGTACGTCTAGAAGAGGCTGCGCTTCACCATCAGGATTCTGATGACGCGACACTTCGAAGGGCTACGAGAACTTTCCAGAGCGGGACTGAGAGGTGTATAAACGGCGAGGCCGGCCCGCGAGGCATCCGGGACGGTGTTGTGTGCGCGGCGGACGAGTGAGTAGCAGGGTGTCCGCCAGGAAAAAAAATATTTCGTACCAACTTAGGCAAAAAAAAAAGTACTAGATTTGAAAAAAAAGTACTAAATTATGATTTGTTATGGTTTTATCAATTTAGGAAGTTATTATGGCATTGCAATGCTCGAACTTAAATATCACACCACACACACATACATTACATAGTTTTGAGTAATAATTACGCTTAATAATCAAACATATTGGAGTTACTGTAATATTATTATATTAAAGAAAAAAGTACTATATCTAGCAGGAAAGTACTGACTGTGGACACCCTGGTGAGTAGTGCGAGGCAGTGTGTGGGACAGAGGTGCGATGTGAGAGAAGAGCAGCAGAGACAGCCACTGTCTAGCCGAGCTCCAGTGGGGAGGGTCAGAAGTGGACAAACGAAGGTGTGATCAGTTTGTGGACGGACATTCAAATTTTTATAATGTAATTAATAGCGTAAATATTAGTCAATAAATAAAATTCTAGTTTATTAACAGGGCTATCCGTTTCCGGACTTGTTTCCCCACACGTATCAATATGTCTGTCCGAATATCATAGCTTCATTAACAGTGTCTGCCAAACAAAAAATTGGTTGTCTGTAAAGTCGGTTTACGGACGATAGTTTAACGTGACAACGTCATAACAAAACATTGATGAAATGATTGCATACTTTATGAATAAAATTGAATCATTTTTATTTTAATAATAAAAGAATAAATACTTGAAACTATACTAGTAATCAGATTTTTAAAATGCAAGAATAATTAACCTTTATTGCCGAAATTGTTGTTGTAATAAGCAATGAAAACCACATTAATTTTTCACTTCACTTTATAAACAGTCGAGTGGAAGAGATATAGATGAGGCGCAAGCGTACAATGAGCGTAACGGGACAATGTGTGTAACGGGACATAGCGTAACTGAACAATATGCGTAACGGGACACTTTTTCGTGCGTGCAACCGCCGCCGTTCATCGATTTATTAGACGTCACGTCAAAAAAAAAAAACTATTCTACACATCCAAAGCTGGCAGCTGCGCGACAGTTTATCGGATACTATTTATGGGTTGGAAGATTGTTTAAGTGGGCCACCAGTTGATCCACTGTTTTAAATAAAGAACGAAGACATAACGAGAATCGCTTGCCGAGCGCTCTGGCGCCAAGACTTGGCCCGAGAGGGCCGGTTTGAGTAACGGTACTTCCAAGGGCTGCTCGTGACGTCACTGCGGCGCAGGAACCGGCCAGCTGAGCTCTCAGCTAAGGGCAAAACCTACATCTTTCACTCGTTTTCACGCCGATACAGCTACTGTGTTGGAACATATATCAAACAGTTTCTTTATATCTCACACAGTTATGTGGCTGTCACAATTTGGAGAGGAAAAATAAATAACTTTGTTACGAGTATATATACATAATAACAGTTTCATGCGCATCGTGTTTCATGCTCGTGCAAGCGATTCGTCGGACAAATTCTAATAATACCTACTCGTATTTGTTTTTTTGTTTGCAAGGTAATTATATTATATTATAATTATACTATGTATGTTTGAAACTTATTTTAAGGATACTCCTAAAGTGACTAAGTGAGCATTTCTGAAGACGGTCATACAAATACCAATAATCTAATAATTTACTATATTGTAGACTAAGACGTTCATTTTTAAGTAGTGTAGAAACTACACGCTGTGTTTATTACCAATTCGGCCTTACTGATATGAACACGAGACGGGAGTGCATAAATTGACTAGAAAAAGAAATAAACCATGGCTCGAAAAATGCGCATACCATTGTATATTGCTCATATGCATGCAGTTATAACATTTTGTCACTCAAACAAGCACATTGACGAATATTAATATATCAGTTACCTTAATTTCTGGTTTTCTGAACAAGCTGTGCAAGCTTCTTCTGCCTTTTCTTTTCCGTGCTTGCAATTTTTGCTTGACGATTTAAATGCCGAAGTCTAATAAAAGTTCTGGTTCTTGCAAACTTCATTAAAACTTTTTTGTTAACATCTGGAAAATGTTCTACTAGTTTCACGAAAAAGTTTCGCACAACACCTTTTCCGTTCTGTAATCCTAACCCGTGATGTGTTTTAAATATTTCTTCAGCATGCTGTACAGTTTTCACAAATTTTTATGACGGGACAGTCAATTTTCCGCGACTCAGTATTTCTATCCATCCATCTATAAAAATCAAAACACACAATCCTACAGTAAACAGAGAATAAAATAAAATAAATCATAGCAACAAATAAAATTATGATAATTACCTTTGTTTTCTGTTTCTTCAATACTTTTTAGATTAGCGTCCTCGCTTGCATGAATCAAATATCCAGCTACATATGTTAATGCTTCATTCTCTTCCCATGACGTAGTCAAGGGCGTGAACAAATCATCTTGAACCGCCTCGTTTTCTTCGTTCTTGTTTTCTGGAATGTTTAAATTCAATTCGGTGAACATCTGGCTGGTCAGATATGGTTTTTGCTTCAAACTATCGTCTTCAACACATGCGCCTTGTGGCAGAGGAAGTTCAGATCCTAGTAACATTTGTCTGAACCTGTACTTGAAATCTGTTGGTGTAGGGTTATCGTAAGTACCGCCGATGCTTCTGAGGCGCGAAAAAAAACTTTCAAGTAAGTCCTGGTTTAAGCGACAAGTTATGATGTATTTCAGTGAGTTATTTTTCTGAAGATAATTGTGTAGACCAATTACAGATCGCACAGAAATTAATAAACCTTTCTGAAATGGCATCAATGTTTTGTGACCTACGATTCTCATGTTAAGAACCATCGCCTCCATTTCTGTAATTATTGACAATTGTTCTTCAATTCGAAAACCAAAAGCACTGTGCCACGGCTTACATTTATCGTGAATAAATCTTGAATTCATAACATCAAAAAACTTGTCAACTAATTCAAAGAAGTTACAGATTTCTGGATGTTCAGGATATTTCAAGGAAAGCCGTGTCGCTGTGTGATGCGAAAACAGCTGAACAGCAAATTTTACTTTCTGGCGAGTGTTCCCTTTTAGCTGAATATGAAGAGGAGTAAGTTTTGGAGACAATTTCAACTCTGTGTTTTCAATTATGGCTTGCACATGATCTTTCCTAATAACTGTTCCACAAGGGAGCTGTATTCCATAATCCAAAAAATTATTTCTCAACAACTTAATGGCATGTGGCATGTCTGCAAAAACCCACACAGGGTGGCTACTATGGGGATTTTCAAACGTTGTACTAGCTGGTGTTATATTTAGTTCTTTCCACAAGCCTATATTACTTCCGCCCATGTCACTGACCATCGCAACGACACAAAATGGCCGTTCCTCGAGCGCTCTTATAACATCGAAAAGAAGATCTTTTGTTATCTTTCTATCGAAGTCGTAAAATATTGGCTGTTTCCACTTTGAAGCTAGTCCTCGAGCCATTATTACTTGTGCGTTTATATTTGGCCCAAGTATTCTATCGTCACTTTGGTCGTAACATAATCTTGAATCTACACTCATCTCGTCAAATGACAATTGTTATGCGCTCTGTTTCAGTCATGATTTTAGTCGTAGCTTCAAGGACTGCTAACACTTCAGTTTGAATTCCTGGCATACATTTTAAATTCCTGGTCCATTTTCGAAGAGTTGACAATCCCGGAAGTGGCAAGCCTACTTTATTTTTCATGTAAAGATAGGCTTTCCGAGAAATTGATCTTAGAGTAATTGCTGCTGCTATGTCTTCTTTTCCCCAGCAGCATTTCTTTTTGGTTATGAATCTTTCAATTTGTTTTGGCGTGAAAACATTTTTCAAAATATTCCGCAATTCAGTTTTAACTAATTTTGGACATCGCTTATGCAGAATTTTAATTTTCAATAACTGTTGTTTCAACATTTTGTTTTCCATTTCCAAGCGCTTTTCAGATTCTCGCCTCCGTATTATTTCATTTTCCAGGTCAGATACTTTCATTTTTAATATCATTATTTCATTTTCCATGGCTTGCATTTTCGCTGACAAATAAGCCTCTGAGTTCACATCGTCTTCTGCAACTAACTGACAATTCGGAGTTTTTTGTTCATCATGTACAGTGTTACAATGCACCGAATCGTCCGATTTTCGTGCCTTTACAGATTTGTGTAATTCTTCCACAAGCTTCCTCTTCACGCTTCGCGAACGAAGACGTTTTCCTCTATAGTCTGAAGTGCATTCAGTTTTATTAGGTATGTTTGCATGTGGCACAGAACATTTTTTCAAGACTTTTCTTCTCTTCTGACCGGTCAGTTCCGCTTGTAAGTCTCTTTCAAAGTCCTCGGAAACGAAGTGATCCGAACAAATGCTAACATTCCTCGGATTGAACTTGTATTTTCTCTTGCAAGCTAACACCCACTTTATTGAAATGTCTGGATCTTCAGGAAATCTATAAAAACATAACGCACTGTCACCACGACCTGAAACGTTTCTGCAGGTCGCAACTGCACAAGCGGGCATTTTTATTACACAGTCACATCCACGACGAAGCACGAAAAAAATCCACTACGGCGTGCGACTACTGATCGCAGCAACAAAAAACTCGCAGCTCTCCCGTTTGTGCGGTTGTAATACCATTAAACTCCGAAACATAAGTAGGATAAGGAAACTACTATAAATAAATATAATTTTAAACCACTCCGATCTAACTACGAACTCATGCCGAAGTAAGGCGGGTAAAAATCGCGGTCTGGAACTGGCAATGCGTGGCATAGAGTAAGTAAAGGGAGAGGCGCCACTCCCATAGTAATGATCGTTTGCTTAAATTTGTAAACAAAACCCTTGCGATCATACCATTTCTTTGCAACTTGACAACGAAAAAATTACAGCCAGATACAACCTGAGAAAGGTTTAGCGTGTGATAGTTGGCACCGTTGTAGTCGTCATATTTTATATTTTTTCGATAAAGGCTACTGATATTGTAAAATTGCTTTATGTTAGTTCTTATAATGGGACGTTAAACTATTTCCGCAATAAAAAAAAAAGTTTTGATGTAAAGTAGATTCGAACTCTCAATCGTCAGTTTCGAGCCATGACGCCTATACCCACAAGACCACCAATCCATCTTAAAGTAGAATTATCAAGTGTATGTACTTATATATTATTTTTCTGCACTAGTATAGTCCAAATTAATTATACAGCCAGATTGAAACTGATGATCGTTTGGTAATGAATTTTATTTCTGTTTATTATATTTATTTTCCATTCCATTTTTATTTATTGTTTAATTTTCAACTTCAAAAACTACAGTAGCAGCCCTAGCAGGTAAAATGGAGAACGACAGGCCAACGTGCTCTAATTTTCGTTTTCGGCAATATGCCACGCAGCATCTAGTTTTCAGTGACATTTAATAAATATATACTTTTACTTTCAAATCCCATTATTACCACGAGACAATACAAAGATGGCCGTATGTAATTATAATAACTGGATATGTAGGTAATAAACTAAAGAGATCAAAACTTGTAATTTTTTTTCCGATGTTGGTGAAACATGGTATGATCTCAATTTTAAGGATTCAGTTTGTCCTATCTACTGTCACCCCCCTGATGCGTGGCAGTCAGCCCTAGACTCGGAGAGGGATGCGCCGCGGTGACGTCACGCGCGACCCTCCGGGGTACCGTTACTCAAAACAGGCGAGACGGCCCAACCTTCTTCTCTACCAGTCTTGCTCTGGCGCGACCGAGGCAGCAGACAGGGTTGTTTACTTCATATCGTTCCCGTTACTGCGGTCGCTGACGGTTGGACCAGTGACCTCGGCTCCCGGCGGTGATAACGGAACACTATGCCAGAAGGCCTTGGCCAGAAGGTTGGTTTCCGCCGTGTTTCCTCGCGTCTAGACGGCCTTAGTGGTTCTCCCCCATGGAAGTGGCAGGGTAGGTCAGCCACATTTAGAATACGGAGAAATCGTAATGATTCCCAGTGAGCACAGCTTCAAAACAGCACGAGCAGTGGCGGATCCAGGATTTTGGTTTGGAAGGGGCTTGACCCAGCTGAGGCTAGGCTTTATCAAGGCAAACATTAAAACAATAGTGGACCCAGATGCTTTTGGAGGGGGCTTGAGCCCCCTTAGCCCCCCCTCTGGATCCGCTACTGGGCACAAGCGTGGGTTTTTTTCGGGCAGGGTTAAGGCCCCTTCCACAATGACGCGGGAATGTAAAAACGGAAACGTATTACGGTGGACGGAAACGTAACAAAGTTCAACCAATGAGAACGGGTTTCACGTCAACAAAACCTTAATGTTATGAGAGAAAAAAAGAAACAGTGAGCGTTTCAGTACTCGCCAGAGACGTGTAACATTTAACCTCGGTATAAAGCAAATTCATGTTACGAATACACTTATAATAATAAATTTGGACACGAAATTGAACGTAGAATTCATTTAAGCAATCCCAAGCGTGATAAATACACCCAAAATGTGTTTTCAACTATATGTCTTAACGCGAATCACACTTAGTTTCCGCAGTTAGAATTCGCTGCCGGAACAGCTACGTCGACTGTTGAATCATTTGATTAGCAGACCGAAATTTTAAACTTTATCATGATACGGCTTTGTTAAAAGCGAAAAGAAAAAACAAAACAACTAATACCGAATTTGGAGCTGATTTTCTACAAGGAATTTTATTAACATACTGCTTATCTTGTTAAAATTAATTTAATACTATGAAGTTTCCCTTTGGCTTTGTGAACTTTGGTTCGCAGCACCGTGGTTGTTACACATTTCCGTTCTTTAACTTCCGTTGCATTCACGAAATATCTCCTAAATGCCGTACACCGACAGCTAAGATGGTACACACCAAGATGTTGTTTATATAAACTTAATATTCAAACCGCAATATACTTGTATACAGATTTTTTTTTACATGAAACAAACGTATTTAAAACGTAAACAAACAATGACTACCACCGCGACAAAATACCAGGCTACTGTTGATCGCACTTAGAAACGCAAGCGGAAGAGTTGGGTGCTTGCAGAACCCTTCTGTACGCTTCCGTGTCGTTGGACTAGGCTTTCCGCGTCACGTGTGGCCACGTCACGTACGAAATGCGACATGCGAGCCCCGACAAGGCTTCGGGTCACGTGGCCTGTACGGCACTGAGCCCCCCCCCCTACCCTCCCTCGTCAAGGACAAATCAAGCTTCCTCGCATGTCGTGTCACGTGTGGCCCCATTCCCCCTCCCCTCACCCACCCTCTTCCTTCTTCGGGCGGAACCTGTGGATGCGAACCGCCCACCCAGTGACGCCAGACGTACGAGAATTCCGGCACATGTACCGATTACCCGCTCGCTAGAGTAACGTATGCAGTTTTATTTTAATTCTTGAATCAACACTTAATTATTATTTTTTTTTTAAACAAATATGACTATTGTTTATAGGTTTATCAATCCAGTATCTTGACTGTTTTCTGGTAATTTGCGAATGATCCAAATAACAATGGCAAGCGAGAAAAGCTAGATAAGCCGTTACAAATTTAACTCGTTTGGCCTAAGCGAGTTGCGAGATGGAGCGATTACGAAGAACGTTAGGGGCGACTTTCCATCGCCTGGTGCTCCCGGGTTCGAGTCCTACATGTTAGAGATGAGAAACTAGTGCGTGCGGATGGTGTTGTGTTGGTGCGCGCGGCTTCCGTTTCGGGAACCTTCGATCAGTCAATTGGGCACGGCTTCATTGTTCCGAGCCGACAGCTGCCGCTCTCTGACGGCGCATGCGCAGAGCAGCGCTGCAGATGCGCGCACTACTGTGGCGCAGCTGCCTTCCCCTCCCCTCCCACTGTCATCCCCCCCTTATTCAAGCGAAGCTCTTCCAGACTCGTACCCCCACCAGTCCTCTTTCCCCCCCCCCTTCTTGTTCTCTCTCCCCTCCCTCGCTCGCCTCCACCAAAGCGGTCCTTGTCGGCTCGGACGTCCACGTGTGTGAACTTTAGTCGCCGCGTCTGCAGTGCTCGCTTTAGTTAACTGTGTCTGTGATGGATCTGTGCAGTTAGTGAACGCAAGAATTAAGACGCAGAGTCTCAACTTTTCTAGTTGTTGGTACTGATTCCTCGTTATAGGGGACTTTGTTGTTTAATTTAGAGTATCTCGTGGGAAGGCTGCATAGCATATGTCTTGTTTCATTATAGATATGTATATTTTTAACTTTTGACGTTTTGTTGCGTCTTGCAGTTCAAGTGAATTCACTAACAACGTGTATTTTGGCTGTCGATTTTAACTTCAACTTTTAATGTGAATATTTAGCTTCACTATTTTTTTTTTTTCACTTACCTATTTAGTTAAATCACAGTCAGTCGAAAATGATGGAATTTTTTCCTGGAAATATTATTTGTGGTTATTATTCATAATCGATTTTTGTGTTTGGAGTGTACGGTATAATGTGTGGTAATCTTTTTGGAAATATGTAGTTTTATTGTACAACGGCGTTATGCAATGCAGCCAAGCATATTGTTTCGAATGAATTAGTGCAAGTTTTATGTTAATCGTTTGGTACTTATGTAGGATGTTCTGTTGCTGTTTTAGTAGCTTTTTTTTTCTTGGCGTAGGACGAAACGGTCGATACGTTTGTAGAACGCACTTACGCGCCGTTTTCATAATAGTGTCGCACGGAATTCCTTTTGTTGGCCTCGACTAAAGTCAGAATTCACCCACGAACATAACTGCAAAGAGCCGATGTGAACTCTGCTGCAGGGCAGTCCAGACAGAGCGGTTGTTGAACCCGTCGTGAATCAGGTTAGAGAATGTCGACATCTCGCATCTTGGCCGCGGCCGCGTCCTTGTAGCAACAACTGGCGCTGGTTTTGTGCGCCGCGGTTCTAAATGCCAGCTATGCGTCTAGAGCCTCAACTTGAAATCTTAAAACTTGCAGGGGAAAAAATTTCATAATTTGGCTTGTTTGAAAATTCGAAACAAAATAACGTAAGGGCCTAGCCTTGTATACACTTGAAATGTGAATCTTAGAAATATTTTTAGAATTCATATATTCTAATATGGGTAAAAAATATTGGGGGGGGGGGGGGGGGGGGCAACCAAAGGCAACCAAAGGCAACCAAAGGCAACCAAAGGCACCAAAGGCACCAAAAGAAGTGAAAAATTGTAAATTCTTCATTTAGGTATATGCGTTGCGTACCACAGAACGTCCTAGGTTTGACACTTATAATTTTACGTTTATCATGCTGTAAATAAAATTGGAAGGACTCGTTAATTAACATATATCCAAATTAAATTTACTTCTCTAGTTTTCACACTATTTTCGAGTGTTACGTGAAAAGACACCGCGCAGTATTTCAATTAGCCGGCAGTGTGCTCTTTCTAAGGTAGAGCGCTCTCGTCGTCAAAAATGGTCAGACAGCGAGATTAGCGAGCAGACGAGAGATCATGAAACTATACGGTCGTGTTTGGATAAGTGCTTGTCCGGAACTGGAAGTAAACGAATTTATGTACTCGTGTACTTAAAGTTAAACGACGCCATTATCTAAAAAAAAAAGTAATTTGTATTTGATATATTTAAGTAATTTAAAGACTTCATAAATAATTTTCAATTTATATTTGACTTTGACTGGTATTTATAAATTGAATAAAAAAAAAATTAACGATCGTGAATCACGAAACAAGGTAGAATAAAAGTAATTTACCGTAAATTCGTGCGACATCAGTGAATTTTTGAAAATTAAAACTTTTACTGGCACATTGCTTGTACAATCAAAAAATTTATTTGTTGAAAAAAAAAATTAAAATAACCTGTTCGGCTGGCTAATACAGTTTGAAGAAGCCAAAAATTGAACCCGTCTGTATTCGTACCACAAGGGCAAGTGAAGTGGGCAAGGTCGCAAGTACACAACTGTACTATACGGACACGGTTTCTCTGAACGCGCCATCTTTCGTTACAACTGCAGGTTAATGGTACTGCAGGAATTAGATGCGTGAATCGGTTAAATTAAGGAATACAGTGTACACACCGTTATTTTTAATTAAAATATCTAATAATTTGGAAGTAGACACTGTGACTTCTTAAAATAGATATTTTAACATGTATCCTTATTCCTGTTCCTTTTGTTTACCGAGAGAGTGCATTGTCCTAACTATAAAAGGGCGAGAGCGCGAGAATAGTTTTCTCGCGAAATTATGTGAAAAAGCACTTGAATATTCTTTAAATTGAGACACTGCACTATATTATGTCGCCGCTTTGCTTTCGACAGTTCCGCCTCATTTCGCCGAAATAAGCCTGCATTATATTTTTGGCAGATCGTTGAAATGACGTCACGTAATGTGTACGTAGTACCTTTGAAACGCTTATCAGGCATATTTAGACCTTTGGTGTAATTTTCGTAGATTAAGCACGTATATTAAGCATAATGCGGTAACTAAATACGGTCTTGGAAGTTGTGAATCGTAAATCATAATTGGAATAGTTTGTAATCATTATTTTGTGTTGGTGCATTTAGGAACTTGTCATTGTTATTTTCAATGAATGTAAAATTTCGTTTATCTAATGTTTTTTTTTTCATTTATCATATTAGTTTTGTAGGAAAATTAAAATTTTTAATACTAGCATAAAAGTTTATTGGCAAGGTGTACTAAATTCAAGAAACGCATTTGCCGAAAATGTGTGTTCACATAGGGCATGATAAAATGTTGAAAGGTAACATTTTAGTTTGTTTACTGTTAGTGTTAGCTTATTGTTTTGTGCATTCACGATAAATTACGAATTACACACTGCTGTTAATTAATAACTGTTCTCAATTTTGAGGGTAATTTTCTAGTCTAGGTACCTTTTGGAAAAATTTAAAATAAATGTTCTGAAAGTGGTATTTTTTTAGTTCCTTATATTAAATTTTATGATTCTGTAATTCTTGTATATTTCAAGTAGTAAATAGTTTTACAGTTGGTTAGGTTATCTAGATTTAAAATGCATACTGGTTGGAACTGTTGGTTGTGTTACATTAGTGACTTAATATATTTTAGTGTTTTTTGGGTCAATTAGTAACCAAAAATACCATTTTTGGAATAGTTTCCTAGGAAAAGTTCGTACTCTAGGCAAATACAGATAAAGAGTCCTGAAGTGAAGTAGTTGGCTACCATTCACTGTAATAGTTATAAAAAAATTTCACGCCTGTCTTCCAGTAATACAGGATCAACGTGGAATGTACCACTGTAGACCTAGTTACTTTAAGAATAATTACCGGGTTTGGTGCTACCAGAAAGGAGAGTTGGGAAGGTCTAATGAGGAAATGTAAACATGGAGTAGATGGGAGTTCCCTTAAGGCCCTGCTACAATTGACTTGTCCCATGCAAATGTCCGTTGGACACTATTCGCCGATTGGTCCACGTGACCCTGTGATGTCATGTCTCTTGTCCCTTCGTCCCTATCCCACCGTATCCCATGCAGATGGCGAACTTTTATAATTTTGTCCCTTATTGATGTGTCCCATGCTGGAAAAACTTTAAAAACATGCGAACAAGAAGTAAACAAATATCGATGAAATGAAAAAAAAAATGTAAATACATAAGCGTGCAGGAAAATAGTAGTGGTGTAGTATACAAAAATAAACAAAGTAATTTTTGTAAATAGTTTGTGAATTGACTACTGTGAAGCTAAAATGGAAGTAACTACGGACGAGGTGGACAAGATATTAATAAGTGCTGTTCAATTACGCCCGGAATTGTTCAACATCAAAGACAGAAACTATAAAAACTATAATTATGCTCGTTGTTTACAAAACATTAATTTCTTCGGGGATTTTGTGGCCTCTCAAATAATAAATGGCCACAACACTTCACAAATATAAAAAAGTAACGTTAAAATGTCTCCCAAAACTACTGCACTCTAGTGGTGGTATTTGAAATGTTTACATTTGGACAACTTGGGACATAACTGTTGTGGCAGCACATTTTCATGAGAGCATGGGCCAAACTGCCATGATGGACCAAGGGACCAAGGGACATGGCAATTGTAGCAGGGCCTTAAGAGACACGGTTAAGTCACTAAAGTTCTCTCAAAACATTTTCTACGAGGCCAGTGACTTAAGCTTTACTGGCATAAACTTGCAATTATTGGAAAGGTACATTGAAGTATCGTCAAATTCTTGTTAAACAAAATACTAGTAGTATTGTTTTTATTTTCTGACTACAAGGATTTTTATGGTTTATTGTGTATAAATTAATTTTTATATTAAGGATAATAATACCTAGTAAATCACAAATCATAATGAAAAAAATTCCATATTCTTAATGCAGATATTCCAAGGTATATTCTAGTGAAATTCAAATTCATACTCCAGTGAGAGTATTTATGATAGGCTACTTAGGCCTAATAATTTTGTGAGCTGACATGAAGGTATTAGCATTAGTCTACACATATAAAATACCATTAAACCAAAAATGTACAGCTCTTGAAATGAAACAAAAAAAATAGTACCTAGTGAAAGTTAATGCAGAAGTTGTTTGCTTGGTAA
Source organism: Bacillus rossius redtenbacheri (assembly GCF_032445375.1). Classification (NCBI taxonomy): domain Eukaryota; kingdom Metazoa; phylum Arthropoda; class Insecta; order Phasmatodea; family Bacillidae; genus Bacillus; species Bacillus rossius. The sequence goes on from NC_086330.1 coordinate 379,293,433, forward strand.
GGTTGTAACTATCATGTTTAATTTCAAAATGAGAATGTTTTAGGAAGTATGATGAATCCTTTAGAGGTTATGTATGCAAAAACAATAAATCCTGTGTACTTTGTGGACAGTAACGTGATAAGCCATTCAGTGTCGCAAGTCTTGCAACATTTTATGGACACTATTAAATAGTGTATTCAACCTGCTATTTTCACTGAGGTCAAGCAAATTTTTTTATCTGCTATTATTCCTCTTTCTATAATAGCCTACCTGAATTATAATTCAGTCTGTTTTGTCATATGATTGGGTCATAACAAATTTTGATACCAAATATTTCATTGTGTTATCAGTGCATAGAACCTTGAACGAAGAGAGACTACAAGATACCCATCATGGCTCCAGTCGTCAGTTCTAACTGTTTACTTACTAGTAAGTGTTGGTACAGTTTTTTTTAAACCTAACTTTCTATATGATTCTGATGGTTTTATCAACTTCAAAGTTTTAAGTTCCATGTAAAAGTTGTGTATTGGTTGTAGCCCTTGGAATTGGTTTTAAATTGTGGTGGGTAAACTGTAACCTACTCATGATTGATAATATATATGTTTTTTTCCCTGAAAGTTCAGATGCAGAAGATGTATAGGGAATAATTAAGTCACTGCACATTAATTTCACATTGTATTCATGTATTAAAAAGCTCAAACGAAACAAGATTGGTTGGTGTTTGTCTTAGTGTTTAGTAAACGCTTCAAAACAAATTATTATAATGTACAGCAGTGTATTAGTTGTACTTGATGTTGCATACATTGTTTCTATGTATCTTAATTTAAAAAAAGTATATTTTCAATTGAAATTCGCTTAAAATTCTTTAGGAGTTTGATACTGCTGGGCCGTGCTTGTTTCGCACCATTGCTGTGAATGATTGGGACAGTTGAACACTTAAGTAACATTTAGACCAAGTTGTAATTATAACATCCAATGAAAATGGTTGCCATGAAGCCACATCAAATAAGTGATGTTTTGGTGACATCATTCGCTATGAAATTGTTCTTTTAACTAGTTGAATTTGAAGCAGTTAAATATATGTTTTCATTACATTGTGAAATTGTTTTGTATGTTCATAGTTATTTGTTTCCTAAAGTAGAGAGTACTCTGGTGGTGTTCATTCGGGGAGGTTCACTGGTTCCATCCCAGCTCCTGGCATGACTAGATGTGTGATTCCCAGTCGGTGCACAAGTTGTCCCGAGCCCACTACAAGTGTTGGATGTCCCTCTGCTTTAAGGGCGTATGTCCCGTTCCAGGTCATGATTTTAGATTTATATTAATCACTGATCAACTTTTAGACATTTTCGATTGTTTAACTTTCACGAAATGAAAAATATATATAGTTGCATACTTTGTGCATAATTAGCTGCCAAAGTTACATTTTTAACCTTTTTGGGTTGTACAAATAAGGAGAATTTAATTTTTTGCAGAACTGAAACTTTTTAGGATTAACTGCAATGCCACTGGCTACTTCAAGAAATGGTTTGCATTTCTATCACAAAAACTCATTTCATGTTTCTTGGCTGTCAAGATCATAAAAATTTTGAGAATTTTGAAATGTCAGGTAAAATTAATTAATATTTTCTGAAAGAAATGCAAACCATTTCTTGAAGTAGCCAGTGACATTGCAGTTAATCCTAAAAAGTTTCAGTTCTGCAATAAATTAAATTCTCCTTATTTGTACAACCCAAAAAGGTTAAAAATGTAACTTTGGCAGCTAATTATGCAAAAAGTATGCAACTATATATATTTTTCATTTCGTGAAAGTTAAACGATTGAAAATGTCTAAAAGTTGATAAGTGATTAATATAAATCTAAAATCATGACCTGGAACGGGACATACACCCTTAATCTGCTGAGCAAAAAATGTCAGGTGTAAAAACTTTGAAACTCCTGTTGCATGTTACAGCTAGCTACCAGTGGTTATATTTCATGGAATGCTGCAGGTTATTCAGGGTTCGTACGCCTTCTTCAATATCATTACAAAAGTCCTTAATTTTTGTCTTTTAATTGAATGACAGCCCTTAAAAGTCTTATATTCAACTGAGAATTCGTAACAAAATTTATAAAGACAGATAGCATACAAATTAATAAGTGTGAGCATTTTAACGTTCTGTTTCAAATCTGGCAAAAAAAAAAACTCTTTGCGCATGCACAGTACAATTGGCAATGTCGGGAGTATATATTATGAACAAAAAAGATTTTGAAATGACTTCTGACTTCCTCCCTACACTCGTGTCCTCAACACCCCCCCCCCAACTAACCCAACCCATGACACACTAGGGGCATCAACAAAGAAGAGACACTCGAGCAAAGGAACAGTCGACTACAACTGCTTTATTTCAGCGCGACATCCTCCCCTCCCCTGCTCCCCACTTCTTTCCCAACCTGCTGCTTGATGAAGGGAGGGCAAGGAAAATGTACTTCAACTATGAACTGAAAACGCGTCTTGCTTTGAACTCGCAGTTGCTTGGCATCTGGGTCGTATACCGGATCAAGAGAATGAGTGCAGGTTGGAGTGGTCACACGCGTGCTCTGTTGTGTCCCCCAGAGGAGGCCAGCAGGGCGGTCGCGGAGAACGGCAAGCAGGCGATGGCGAAGCAGCCGCCCCAGCCGCAGCCCCAGCCGCAGCCCGAGTCCCCCGGCGAGGTGCAGTTCTCGGGCCTCGTGTTCCAGGACGAGCAGCACAGTCACTGCACCATGCAGGGCCTCAACATGATGCGCAAGAACAAGCACTTCTGCGACGTCATCCTGCACGTGAGTGTCGCCGCTACCTCCCGTGCAACATTGAAGTTATTTAGTGGAATCGAGAAATACAGAAAATGGTTGTTGACTCGCCGGTACCTCCCGTGCGAGATGATGCCTGGACTGACATCGAAGTTACTTAGTTGAATCGAGAAATACAGAAAATGGTTGTTACACAGCAGAATGGAAAAGTATTACCCAGTGATATCCCTCTGTTTAAATCAGGGTTCATATGTCTCATTATCGTTAAAATGTCCTCATTTGGATTTTTGTAGTTTTAGTTCTGTCCCCTTACATGTCCTTTAATTTTGCTATGCATCTGCAATACTCCTTAATAAACATGTTATTTCATTAACACTAAAACTATTGCAGTGCAGGACCTAAAATATTCAGGAAATGTTTTGGTATCATGGAGTTTTTTAATTTTACGCTAAAATTGGCAACGTAAAATCTAGAGAAAACTTATGGGCAGAATTAACACTCTTGTAATCAGTTTGCCACATTCCACCGGAAAAATGTAAAGTAAATAAAAGTACACTCGGCAGCCAAAAAAAACCAGATACTTGATATTTTTGATATTAATGGCTGATTGAGTTATATGTTGGTTTTTGTAGTTAGGGTAGGAGATAGGCTCGGGGTATCGCTCATTTGTCTTGGGATGCTTTACCAAACTCAACTACTTTTCAACTGTTAGTAGGTTTTTGTAGCTCGTATAATCCTTAATTTTTTAACTGTGTTTTCTGTCATTTATAAAATTTTTTCTATTCTGGTCAAAGAATGATGGTTCTTTCGAACTAAGATGTAGCCCTAGATGATGCCTTGGCAAGAGAAAGCCAGAGCGACACTTGGAGTAGCTAGTCCACTGTTCATGACGCACTCCAGCGTACCGGGAGATAGGCAACTATGAGCGGAGGGCCGGCAGTGGCTGACAGAGGGCCACAACTAAATCTGAAGGTCGATTTATCATGCTCTCAGTATTGAGAGATTGCCATTTAACTGCGCCAGAGGTTCGGGACAGGCTTCAAATGGTGCGAAATACACATGGAGCATGTACTTGGGCGAGGCGCCCCGTGGCGGGCCACAACTGCTGAGAAAAAGGATATTATTTGTCAAGCAGCAATTGGATGTGGAGCAATGGGGGAGTATTTCAATTCACAGACAAGACTCGCTTCGGTCTATACCATTCAGACGGTCGAGACAGTGTGTGATGATGACCAGGGAAGCGATTTGCTCAACGTTCTCTTCATGAGTCACAGCCTTTCCAAAGGCAATCAGTTATGTTTAAGGCCCCTGCCCACCTGGGCACACACACGGCGCGCAGAGCTTCAGGAAAAAAAATGTGATTTTAAAACAACTCAAGATATCCGAGTGGGGTCTGCTTACGAAAAGCATTTAACAGTTCGCTGAGGGCCGAAAAGTACTTTTGATTTCGGATTAATAACAGAGTATTTTTTAGGTGTAAAAAAACCAGTACAGATTCTTGAAAACACTTAAGAGACTTGCATTACACCTTTATCTTCCCATCTCAGCCATGTAATGTTACGGTCACCGCTCATGTGCACGACGAGAAGACTGCGCGTCAGTCCAGACGAGACACCGCGCTAGAAGCACCGGCGAGCGTCGCCTCACTAACACACATACACCCCTGATGAGGCGGGCCCCTAAGGATACATTTCCTTGCTGATACTGAACTGATTTTCTTTGATAATGGGGCTCTTGACTGCCCAGATATACTTTGAGAAAGTGCTCCTAGAGGCTGTGATCCCGTTTGCTCAATTTATTGGTGAACAGTTCATTTTGGTGCAGGATTTTGCACGCCCGCATAACACAAGAATTTTCACAGAATACTTCTTGGGGCACATGGGAATGACAGTTCTGGACTGGCCTGCACAATCTCCTGATATAACTCGGCCAAGATAACAATGTATCTCGAAAGAATGCGGTCGCGCGCGAGAGAGACAGAGTAAGTAGCTGACCTGGCCAATCGGTGACGAGCAGCAGGTGGCGAGCCGGCTATCGCCAAGTACAGTCAGCGATGCGTGACAAGTGAACACGTCAGTTCATCCGGTGTGGTTAACGTGTGAGTTCGCGAATTGGAATGTAAGGTTGCTGCTTGCGTTATCAACTATCGAGTGGAATATATGCATTAATAACGTTATACAGTAATGGCATCATCTAGGATAACGCGTCTGACTATTCATAGTCAAGCACGTGAAATTATAGGAAATGTTATTTAATATTTTGATGCAGAGAAGCTTGCTGGAAAACACGCACATCCCATCGAAAATGCTACAAAACGAGCTGCAGCTGCGACTGGAAAATCTGTGGGAACAATATGCAAAATACGTAAGGAAATGAGCATAGCAAAACTAACAGATACACGAGTATGTACACCGGGCAAACAACGGAAGACAAGCCGTAAAAAAATTGTTCTGGATGATTTTGTAGTGGTGCACCGATATGACTTTACCGATTACCGATTCGATTACCGATTATGAGAGCAATAATCGGCAGATACCGATTCAGTTACCGATTATGATGAACAAATTTTTTTAAGTGTAATAATGCACACAAAATTTTTTATTCCCATGTGAATTTAATAACAAAGTTAGGTAAAATTAAGAATACAGTTATAATAACAGTATAAAAATATATAAAATACACTATTAAGTCATTGCAAAGTGTAAATTAAATTAACTTCTATTTATATTTGTTATTGTAAACAACTTGAACTACAGTCTAATAATTGTAATTTACAGTGGGTAAGTTTTTGTTGCGGAAAACTAGCATTATTATCGACTATCACATAAGGTTGCATCGAGAAATTACCGTTTAACAATGTAAACATGTTGCTATATTTTGTTCACTTGAGTTTAAAGAAAAATGTTTCCACACTTTACTTTTTTTCTCCCTAGTCGCCATCTCACTATAATTATATAAAAATGACTCAAAACCAATTGTAGCACATGTGATTTTATTAATGTTGACTGAATGTATAAAATTATAAATACTTTTTCATTTTTCACGTCAAATACAAATAACACAACAACGGATAATGTTACCAAAGACGACGAAGACAAAGAAGACGACCATAACGAGTTTGTAAAACGCAGTGATAAACTCTGAAAGCTATCGGGACCACGATTTTGAACCGCTACTACGACTCGAAAAGATCGATTCTCATAGAATACACTGCAAATGCTTGTGGTATTTTGATTGCGTGCCATCTATTTTACGTCTCTGGCTATAGGTAATGTACAAGGCCACTAAACAAAAGACAAAACAAAAGACGAAACGTAAATAAACGTGTAGGAAAAATGCATTTTTTGTTGTTCGAGGCAATGAGATTTATTAAACTTAACGAAATATCTGTAATCTTGATATGACGGAGTTAGATGAATTTTGTAATATATACAAATATTGCCGTATTTCGTCCTAAAATGTGTAACAAAATATTACACGGTAAAAACCTTAATTACGCCGGGACGTAGATAATCGGCAAAGTAATCGTTAAGATAATCGCCGATTACGATTAATCGGTAAGTACCCATAATCGCCGATTACGATTCATCGGTATCCGCATCGGTGCACCACTATGATTTTGATTTGTGTGTTGTTTGACGTACAGTTCAAAACTTTTATGCCTATCGAAAGGAAGTGCCAACATTGAAGAAATTACTGTATGTATTGCGGAAAGAAATTGATTTTGCTGGCCGGATGCCATTCCATTTATTTATATGTTCAACAAACAGCAATTGTCTACTTGTTATGTTTGTGGACCAGTTGCTGTTTGCATGTAACCTGAAGGTACCTATATTCTATTTCTGCGGATGTGTATGCTATAACAAACGTATTTCACTTGAATATGTAGGAAATAGGTGGAACGAAACGTGTAATCAGCTAATATAGTGGCTGTGTTATTGACGTAGGTCCACAACAGTTTTCACTGAGTGTACCGCTCCCGCCTGTAGTGTGTTACTCAGGGAGGGGACTGGAGGAGGTGTCACGACACTTCCCCTCACGGGATACATTGTTAGCTTGGGGGCGTTATATGAATCCGATATAGCATTTGTGGAATATTTTAGGGATGTCTGTTGGGCATCAACGTCCTTCTGCTAGTGACTAAAATCAGATTCAAATTGCTCTTCGTGAAGAATGGGATGCTGTGCTTGTGGAGTACGTTCAAAATGTAATTTCTTCTATTCCTTGACAGGGTTAGAGCCCTTCACCGTGCAAGGGGCAGTACCAGTTACTAGGCCGTCCTTTGTCAGAAAACCTAATGATTAGACCTGAAAAAAACCGGGTTCATTTCGTGTTATGCTAAAATTCAAATAATTATACCTTAGTGCGGCTTCTGTCTTTGGTTCACTGTTAATCTGGAAGAATGAGGGCCAATTAGAGATACTCACTCATAGAAGTGTCGAATCACAGGCCACCCAGTCGAGACGACTCACAAGTAAGCAGCCAATGAACAGTTGGCATTTGCCCGAGTGTGTAGAGGAAATTGGAGTCCATCCTGGAGGTCATTGAACCAGCATATTTTTACGGTCTCTGCTAATTATGTTACATACATTCCTGGTTGGCCCGGATAATACAACCCAGAAAAATGACACTTTAAAACTTACTGTTGTTATTAGTTACTTAAAGATTGTTTTTAAGTTAAGTCTTCTAACCAAAATGAGTTATTTGGTAAAGATTATATTTTGATAAATAAAACATTTTAAAACTTCCTTATGTTTTTTACATTCTTAACAAACAAAAAAAAAACACAACACAATCTTAATTTGCACACAGAACTAACCACAGTTCAGTAATCTGATCAAAGTTCGTTAATTGGAAAAGTTCTTATACTGATGGAATTATTTTCTGATAAATAAAAAGAACTTAAAATATTTAGCAACACAGTTCCAGCTGAACTTCATAGTTTGGTGTTGGTCGATATAAAAAAAAATAAGTCCCTGGGTTAATTCACTTAATGAGGTACGTCCTCACATGGAAATTTTTACCTGGTGGGTAAGAAGGGTCACCCATGCTGATGCCTGTAGTCAAATTTTAAGTTAAAATTCAAAAAAATTAATAAAAAAATTGGTTATCTGTAAAGTTTACGGACGATAGTTTGTGACGTCATAACAAAACATTGATGAAATGATTGCATACTTTTATGAATAAAATTGAATCATTTTTATTGAATAATCACTATTTTGTATGGATACAAAGAAGGAGTGAAATGAAATCTACAATTTCATTGATAAATTTACTTTTATTTGCACTCATTAATTAAAATATGATTATTACTTTAATGAAGAGATTATTTTAACTATAACTTTTATACATGTTTGCTATTTAACTTCTTCCAATCTGTGTTATTCTTTTAAGGATAGGTGGATGATAGGAAAACTAGGATACGAATGGGAGTGTTTCAAGGATGATGTGAAGGAAAATGGCTTACCCAACACCAAGATGCAGTCAAAAATAATATATTTGCGCCACGGACTCTGCAGAAATGCTAGGAGGAACGGGTTAGCAAAGAGAAATGAAAATGTTACATTGAAATGCATGAAAACAGAATTTCGCCACGGACTCGGTCGCAATGCTAGGAGGTTCATGTTAGCAAAGAGCAATATAAAATGAGCGTAATGGGATACAGCGAAACGGGAAAATTTACGTAACGGGACACTTTTGCGTGCGTGCAGCCAGCGTTCATCGATTTATTAGACGTCACGTCAAAAAAGGTAACATTTCGGCCTGGCCCTGACCAGCAGGTGTGAAGTGAGCTATTTGTAGATTTACTTAATTTTTTTCTGGCGAGCCGCCCACGACATGGCCGCACGCAGCGATGATCAAGTAACAAATTATTAATATAAGTTACGGTTTATGGTAGACTTTGTTTAAATAGCAAATAAAGAAAGTAATTCTTAGCACAAATTTAAAAAAAAATGCATTTACTAGAATTCTGGTAAAAGATTGCAGTGCCTGTTTTTTTTTTTTTTTTTTTTTGCTGCTGTGTGTATGTTAAACCTGTCAACACACTGTTAAGGATGAGTTACTAAAAATATACGACTATTTGTGTACATCTAATGTTCAGTAAAATTCTTTAGGATCGCCTTTAAATCTTTTTAATTTTAATTTATGTAAAAAATGAAAGAACTATGTAAATTAAATTTGTGCTACTTAACGTACAATCAGTTGTGGAATATCTTCTGGTTTCCGTGGATTTTATCAGGGAAAGTTATAAATTGGCAGCAGTACGTATGTTCCAGTGATGCAGATAATTTAAAAAATTCATTAGCCTATAAAAATATTTTGTGGCTCATTACATTAGTAATTAGTGTCTCTGTAGGTACAGCTGTGATGCTCTTGTATTCAGTATCAAACTGAATTTAATTATAATAAGATGATCAGAGTAATTTTATGTAATGATTGTATGCACTGCATTACCACTGGAATATGAAATAATTTTCGTGGAGGCAGCTGGATAGATATATGATGTATGTTTCTGAAGGCATCTGTGTGTGAGTTGTGCGTATAACACATATGAGATGGTTACTATTTTGATGTCTTCCTTAGTGTAGTAACTCCCACAACTGACTGTAACATGTAAGTTCCAGAGTATAATTGGGTATTGATACTTTTATGACATTTGTGTTTGTCCATAAAATTTAATTATATTGTACACAAATATTTTTACTTGTAAAAATAACAAAAGCTTTTCATTAACATCAGCCAATCAAAGCTGCAATGCTTCATAACCCAAATGCATAGCTGAGTACTTTCTTAAAATATTGTTGGATGGCTTGGAAATGAGTAGAGAATTTATGTTTAATTATACTCTTTTATAATATTTTAAAAGTTGTTGGAAGTGGTTTCCCTCAATAGTTAGGTACAAGATTATATGGCGAATTGTGATAAAACTGAAATAACACTGCAAAGCATGGCCAATGCAACATGACACCATAGTGCAATATAATATATTATTTAGCTCCAAAAACTAACTAAAACATGAAAAATATCAGTAAATTATCAAAACTTAACTAACGCATATTACAAAAGTTTGATCTTTTTTAGGATAAAACAATTGAAGATAATTTATTTAGTAAATCCAGGTACCAAAATTTTAACTTAATGGATTGTAAAAAGTATTTAATATTAGGTTGTTTTGATATTGCATTTATTATTACATTAATGATGTTGGCACATTTGATTTTTCTGGGTATATCTGTTCTAGACAAGATTATATGGAAGTGCATCAGATGAAAATCAAAATGAGATTTTAGTGAAAGAGTGTTGAGAAAAAAATTTTAGTTTAATATTTTTTTAATAATACACTTTATTTATGAATAAAAACAATAGCACTGAAATCCCTGGTTTTAAAAATTGTTCTAAAAAAAGGGGGTTGTCTGTAAAGTCGGTTTACGGACAATAATTTTACGTTACAACGTCATAAGAAAAAAATGGATGAAAAATTGCATACTTTTTAATTTTCAAATATTATTTACAGTTTTTGCAAGTTTAATTTAAATAATTTGTTTAAATATAATCACGAACAATTAGTTATAGAAATAAACTAAAATTAAATCAATGTCAATAAATTGTTAATTTGAAATGACTGAATTGGACAAATAAATAAAAATTTTTAAATTGCTGCTTTTAAGAAAGCCGGCTTTAACCTGTTTGATATTATATAAGATTTTATCGCACGGTGGTTGACCGGTTAGGTCCCTGTGAATAGTGTGCTTGGCCCAGGTTGGCAGCACGGAGTTCCACGCGCACCGTGCGGTGCTGGGCAGCGTGAGCCCCTACCTGTTCGAGCAGTTCACCGCGGACGACGAGAGCAAGGGCACTGCCCGCGAGAACGTGATCACCTACAAGCTGAACGGCGGGTTCGACAAGTCTGCCCTCGAGAAGCTCATCCACTACGCCTACACTGCGAGGTAATCGCTCACAGCAGCTACGTGGATCAGCGTTCCTCCTCCGATAAACTTGTGGGATCATCTTTAATTGTAATTGTATTAAATTGAATAATATTGTTTTTTTTTTTAGTAGTAGTAGTAGTAGTAGTAGTGATGGAAAGCTTTGCAACTTTGAGTAGTCTACTGACCCTAAATGATAATCGGTTGTTATAGGTAAATTTTTATTAAAGCCATTGTATTTATTAAGATTAGTGATGGGTCGAATCCCAAATTTGAATCCCAGAAGGTAACTAGAGTATACCCCATCGAAACTGTTAAAGGTTGAAAATGAAATAATGTACAATAAATGAAAAATATGAACTATGGCATTGAAACATGGTTGTTTCACAAACTTAAGTTCACGGAATCAATACAAATTGTAATTTTATTACAATTGTATTTATTGGAATCTTTTCCCTTGAACATCAAATCTTTTGAATACTAAGGATTTGATGTTGTTTGAGGATTTGATTGGCCCTTCCATAATTAAGATGTTGCATTTTTTTAAAAATTTGTTTTGGTAGTGATCTTGCATTGACTTTTTGGAATGCTTATTTTTAGCTTAAAGAGTTTTCTCGGTGTATCGTTGGCTGATGAGATGAGACGTGAAGTGTTTGACCGTGTGGCGTGTGGCGTGGCAGGCTGGAGGTGCCCGACTCGGAGGTGAAGGCGGTCTACCTCGCCGCCTGCCACCTCAAGATGGACGCCGTGGTGAAGGAGTGCATGCGCCACCTCATCCGCGGCCTGAGCGTCGACAACTGCATCGAGACCCGGTCCCTGCCGGGCATGGCCCGCAACAAGACCTTCGTGTCGCAGGTCGAGGACTTCATCGCCCGAAATGTAATTGCGAGCGAGAAGTGGGAAATTCGTAGCCGTGGCTGTTGGTTTTGAGTTGTCCCCCGTCTGGCACGGAACCCCTCGTTCGTGCGACCGCCTCGCACGCCAGCAGACCAGGCAGCGGCTGGTTTACCGTAGATTTCTGGTTGTTTCTGATAGATAGGGCCAATGGAAAAATGGTTACCATCTGTGAATAAAACAATTTAACTTAGTGCAAAATTTTGGTGAAAAAATTTTTTGTTTAAAAAAAAGTTATCAATTTCGTCATAATTTTGAACGTATCCATCAAGTTGATAAAATTGTTTCATTAGTTCAACATTTATTAAGAACAATAATTTTAAATACAGGTGATAACACTTACAGTTAATTGTGACATTTTTGTGTCACGCCCCGTGCCAAAAAAAAATTTAGTGTATATCCGGGTGTAAACACAATACACATAATAATTTCACTTTTAAGAAATTTGATCTTACTTTTTTATGAAAAAATAACAAAAAAATTAACATTGAAATATGTTTCTACACATAGCTCATGTACCTCGTTCGTGCCATCCATGAGTACATACATTGCAGATGGAGAACTACTTAGGTATCAGAATTATTGTCTTGAGTTGCAAATCTTTTGACTCATGTGAGGCTTTCAAAAAATGGTTTTCATATACACAAAAAATAAGTGTTTTGTGCAAATCTCAACAAAAAGGTAGAAATTTTGTGAATAGCATTAAAAACGAAAAAAAACTTAAAACTCGCTGTGTCGTCTCGACGATGAGCCGGGTGTGTGCGCGCGCGTGTCGGCAGTTCGAGCAGGTGTCCAAGTCGAAGATCCTGCTGTCGCTGGCGTGCGTGCGCGTGGAGGTGCTGAACCAGACGCGGCAGGAGATGTCGCTGGTGGCCGGCGAGAGCGTGTGCCAGCTGGTGCTGGACTGGGTCCGGCGGCAGTGCGACCCAGAGTCCTTCAACGTGGACAGCATCCTCGAGAAGGTGGGCCGCACGTCTATCGTCTCGCCCCCTTGTCGTCCGTGCTAGAAACAAGGTCACTGAACGTCAATTTGAAACTGACACATCAAACTACTCATACCTCGCTCTGCGAAATAGTCCAGGCCACACCTCTTGCACCCCCCTTGTAACACTAGTTGCTTTTGTCGTTCATGCTATAAACAAGGTCACTGAACGTAAATTTGAAACTGAAACATCCAACTACTCTTTGCTCGCTTGCTCTGCAAAATAGTCCTGGCCACACCTCTTGCACCCTCCTTGAAACACTTGTGGCTTTTGTCGTTCATGCTATAAACAAGGTCACGGAACGTAAATTTGAAACTGAAACATCCAACTACTCTTCGCTCGTTTGCTCTGCAAAATAGTCCTGGCCACACCTCTTGCTTATTTTATTTTGAGCAGAAGCTATCGTGGATTAAAAATTTTATTGTGTTTTAATTCTTAACCATATTTTGTGTGATATTGTAAATTTCGCGTCGTTTTCATACGACGTAATTTTTCTCAATTCTTGAAGTTGGGTTAGCATTTTTTCGGCAACAAACAACCAAATTTACTAGATTCTAAGACATTTTTATGACTTTTTTTTTGCTTGGAAAATGTTGTGCATCGTACAATTATTGGCATTAATACGTAAAATATTTGATTGTTTTTTTATTTGAAATATGATTGTGTTGATGACTTTATACACTTGCAGGCAATAATAATTGTAGGAGAGCAATTTTTTTATCTGGTAGTTTACACACAATCATAGTAAAATAAACCACAAGGGATACACCTGTGAAAAATTGGCATTCATTTTTGTCTGCATTTATAATAATTTGATCTATTATCATTCTTTTTATGAGCTTTGTAAATTTATTTTGTGTGTATTCTGATGAAACTAAAGCTATTTTTCAATAATAAATGGCAAGAGTCAAGTCCTAAGAACTGTTTAATTAAAAATGGTATCAATCAGCTTTGCACTCTTGCTCTTAAGTGCTAGACAACGTTTTGGGGTTTTCGACTGGCCAAATTTTCAGAAGATGTGATTGCAAGTCCGCGTAGCGTACACAGGCTCTCATTTTCTTTTTCATTATTGTGAAATATATATATATACTTTACAGGCATTGCCAGCCACTTATTTCCCTAATACTTCTCTTTCATAATGTTATTTTGGGTTCCCGCTAAATGTTTTGTTAAATTTGAGAATAGTTATAGCTAGGGACACCTGTATTTCGTGAATACATTTCGTGTCAAGGTATTTCACAAAACACTGCAGCTTTTTCTCCTGTGGTTATTGGCTGAGGTCGGTGAGAGGTGTCGTCCCGCTCTTGACGGGGCCAATGAGAATGTGGTCACCGTACTGCTGCACCCTCACAATTTGCCATGACTCTTAGAAGAAAAAGCTACAGTGTTTTGTGAAATACCGTGACATGAAATTAAATCGCGAAATACAGGTGTCCCTAGTTATAGCTGCAGTCTTGACTAGTGAGGCCTGGTAAGTGGCGACGACTCGGACGAGACCGGTGTGTGTGTGTGCCCAGACTCACCTGCTGTACCTGGCGATGGACAACTCCCTCCAGGACTGCTCCGAGCTCCCCACGGGCGACCTCAGCGACACCGAGATCGTCCAGGACTACAAGAAGATGTCCAAGAAGACTCACAACAACCACAAGGTATCCTGGCTCTTTCATCCCAACTAGCCTTTCTTCTCAGCATCTCTTCCAATCATATTTCATCTCTCATGAAGTAACCTATTGGTATTGTGGTAGGTAAATTAATCCCGTCACTTTACCGGTAATTAAATACAGTAAAACAGTCTTACGAAAATCCCACTAAATAGTAATTGCCTGCATAATAAGTAGGGACCTGAAAAATTCGCGGTTTCAATAGCCTTCAGGATAGACTCCACATTCTCCTGTACACTCGGGCAAATAACGCCAGTTCATTGGCTGCTGACTTGTGAGTCGTCTCAGCTGGTTTGTCTTTAATTCGATCCTTCTTTGGTTGAGGGTTTATTATTGGTTGAGATTCGTACAGATGAACAGTAAGCCAATAGCAAAATCATCTAAAAGGTGTATGTATTTGACTTCTAGCCTATCGCCGAATGAATCAGCATTTTTTTCCGGTCTGTAATATTAAGTTAACAAAATTTAGTACCTATTTAAATACATACAATTAAGTGTTACCTTTGGAAAAGATCAAATTTCCAATTACATGGAGTAACTGGGTTTTACTTTAGTCCACAAATATTTGTACCTGTTGGCAAAAGCATAAATTTGTTGTAATTGCGAGGCTTACTGTTTATTAATTTACTGACACAGAATATATACAGTAGAACCCCGATTTAACGAAGTGCTATAGTTACCGAAAATGTTTACTCTAAATCGATGTTTTGTTAAATCCAATTTACCGATTTTCAATGACCCCCGCACTCATAATCGCGTCCCTGCGTTTCCATATCGTAGACAGGGTCGACGCCGATATCTTGTGCTGCCGTGCTATCTCAGACTTTGTCAACTTTCCATCTTAAACGTTTTTGATCTCGCTCGTACGGCCCCCGGTTCGTACGTACAGATTTTCAGAAACCGTGAAAAATTAGGCAAAAAAAAAAATTATGAGAAGTGTAAGAAATACGTTAAAGTTTATTAAAAACAGTCGCAACCTGCAGCGTTTATAACAAATACGAGCTACATACACATTGCGTCACAGTAAAAAATAAAAAAAATAAAAAATGACCGCAAATTGATGGGAATTTACCGTCCATAGCGCGCCGTACGCGGAGAAAGGTAATTAATTGTACTCGGTCAGCTGTTGTTACGGCGCGGCGTAGCCGCCTGCGTGCTCTCTCTGTTCGCTGAGCTGCGCATGCGCAGTATAACTCACTCTACCCTCCGCCTAGACTCATGACCTTCCATCAGCAGCCAGCCAATAGACGCGAGCTTAGCGGAAAAAAAAATAAAAGCTCCACCGCCCGTGTCCCAGTTTTGTCCAGTTCTAATACCAGTAACATAATCGAATCGTCAAAAAAACGTAACAAAGCCGATATCCAAAAACAGTAAATAAAGTCATGTACAGTAGAATCCCGCCGATGCACGCGGCAGTGTCTAGCCGAGCTCGGCGCGTCCACTATCGCACGAAAAGCCGTCTCAGCTGTCATGTTATCTTACCCGCCCGCACGCACGAAAAGCTGCTGTGGTAGCTTCTGCGAGAGCGTAAGAAACTCGTCCGGCCAGGCTGGCGGTAGCGGTGGCTTGACATCATACGTGACGTGACGCGACGCTTACCTCTCCCATCCCCTGTTAATTCTTCAAGGCTCATCCCTCCCAGAGCCACAAAACTTGTAAACCCCCCCCCCCCCCCCCCTTTTTTTTTTCCATCTAACATTTCAACACATTTCCTCCCTTATTTCAACCTTCTGCGTGAGAAACTGTCAGCATCCTCCTCCCCACCCACACCGCGTGTGACAAAAGCCAGGTTGTACAGTCCATTCTCGGTAAAATAAATATTTTTATGGGCTTCTACGACTGTCCTTCGCCGTTAAGAAATACTTTATAAGTTTAAGTTATTATGATACAATTTGTTTATTAGTCGCACAGCAGTTTCTGCTGAAAAATTTAGCAGGGCCGTAAATATATTTATTTTAATGCATAGGTAGTTACTTTTCCATCTGCAATCCAACGTGTTTTTTTTTTCTTCTTTTTTTTTAACGCTGCGAAGGGACGTGGAAAAATAATTGCTTGAGCTGTCAAAATAAACATCGCTGACGGCAAGGGCGGGAGCGCATCCTGTCCGTCTGTCGCTGTGATTATCTACTCCAAAAACATGTCACAGCATTTCAGGATAGCATTGTTCTTATATCTTTCGATTATAGCCGAATGTTTTCTACCTGATCCACACAAGTTCCTTCGACATGTTTTGAACGAAAATAACCAGCCGGCTAGCATAGCCGAACTCGTGTGCCGCGAATTCCTTTAGCGCGAGTATTTTATGTATTTGTATATTTGTGGGCGGCGGGGGGGATTGGGGGTTAGGGGTAAAAATTGGCCCGAAATCTCTATTGCGACCATTCCGTTTAAAGTCAGTTTTTCCGGAAACCGTGAGTGGTCGCATCAGCGGGATTCTACTGTACCAATAAAAAAGCTAAGCAGGTTGTCAACAGGCAGTGTAGTCAATTCCAATAGTAATCTGTAGTCAAAATCCAAGAAGAAAAGCAAAAAATCGAAGTCCGAACAGCACTTATAAAAAATGTATTCCAAAAACATAAACACCGCGCACAAAGCTCTAACTGAGAATAATGATAATGGCGTATTGGTGTGACGTGGTCACAAGTTGAAAAAACCTGGAGGATGGGACAGGGAATATTTGGAAACGTGTGATTATTGGCTAGCACTGTTACTATGCGGGCGTGATTGGAAGATAACGTGGTGAGTCAAGCCAGGAATAAAAAAGGGGGAGGGGGATGCGGACAAAGAAACCCTTCATGACGTCATGTGTCGCGGACAGTCTATCTATTCAGGTGCGCGCAATGGCACGCACCTACGCAATTCAGTTACAGCGCCCGGAGTTTTTAAGCAATTTGAACATTTTTTTTAAAATTTTTTCATGTTTGGACAGATGATGCAAAGACACATATTAATATATAGTACCTCCATTCTATTACTGACACCACAGAGTGTATTTTTTAATAAGTTTCCTTTACAATTTACTTTCAGTTTTTGGAAATCTATATTATTATTTTAATAAATTGGTGTTTTTTGATGGTTCCTGAAAACCTTTCCGTTAAATCCCTGTTTTCGTTAAATCCGTGTTCGCAAAATCGGGGTTCTACTGTATTTGCTGATTATTCTACTAGGACCTTTATTATTATTTATTTATGTAAATTTTTACCTTATTTGTCAGTATTATATTTTTCGAATTAAAAAAAATGCTTTGGGTTTGAAAGTATTTAAAAATTAAATGTTTCTTTTCCATTGGGTGAAACATTTAATTAGTTTTCTTGTTTTTAAAGTAGTAATGCACAAGGCAAAAATAGGCTCAGCAAGGAAGAAATATTTTCTAAATCATTATGGAATACAGTCAAACCTCTATCTATCGAACTGGCATGTATCGATTGTCCGTATTTATCGTATACTTTCTACGGTCCCGGCAAAATTGCCATACAACTAAGGTTAAAAAAGTCCGCTTGTACCGATGTTCGAATTATCGTTTTGTCCGCATTGATCGTACAAAATATGTGGTCCCGTCACTATAAATTATAATAGATGATCGTTTAACCATAAAGATTTTGCAGAAATAACTATTTCTTAGAAAGAAACCGTCATAAAAACAGTAACGATAGTATACAGTAGTAAAAATCACCTTAAATCTGCAGCCAAGTAATGGAGCACGTAAATATGAAGAAAAGACAAATGAACAACAACTTACGAAGAAATATGGATGATGTACCATAACTACAATACAAACCCAATTGTTATCCTAAGATAATTACCATAAAAAGAACTAAAGATTCTTTGTCAATACCATAATTACTACAGAAGCACGATAGCTACCACATTTGCACTACAGTTACCGTAACAACTGAGATGTATATTTACCGTGACGGTAATGTATTTATTTATGACATATTAAAATTAATGAACATTATTGAAAAAAAAAGATGTTAAATTTTTATATGTACGTTTGGCACATGTTGCGAAGAAATAATGCGATCTGAAAGAATGCAGTACTACTACGAAAAGTGAAAAGGGTACTCGTGGATTTTTAGGTTATGGCAGTCTCTCTCGTTTTTCAGTAATATCGGCCGAAAATTAACAAGTGTATCGGAAGTCGGCAGAAATGCCGATTCAACTAAATATTGGCAAAATTGGCTTCTTCAGTACAGCTCTACATTTGATGACATGAGTAAACATATTTCAGACTTCAGGATATTGAAAAAGACTTTAATTTCCATGTAGATTTATTGTGCGTATGTTTTTTTTTTTGCAGGTGTAAATTGAATTAAGTAAAATACTTCCATTTTTATTTATTTTTCAACTGATTTAACTTTAATGACAAGTAACTGATATATTTCTGACACTAATTTTGAGGTTGAAATATTATTTTTTAAAAATTCTTAGAGTGAAGTCCACATCTATTGAATGTCCGCATCTACTGAATTTTTTTGTTGGTCCCCTGAAAAACGATAGATAGAGGTTTGACTGTAACAGCAAAGACAAGCTTTTAATTGTACACACACATATTTTGTGAGGATGCTTATTGTGAAAATGAAGAGGGAAAGTGCTAAACAAGTAAGCCGGATATTTTTAAATGGTATGACATTTGTTAGGCGTACAAAACAATATTTCGTGAAAACTTTGCATTGTGATAATTTGGCCTTGAAATTATACCGTGTTTTCTTGCATAATCGTAGCACATTTTATTCTAAAATCAAGTTTGAAAAGTAGGGGTGCGACCATTATGCGGAAAAATTTATTTTTGTTAGATAAAGTTATTCATAAAAACAAAACTCATTCATGGAAAGTACCTTTATTTAAAAAGTGAAGTATTAAAGAGCAAGCCAAACAATTTAAATTAATAAGTTATGCAACAAAAACCTTTCAACTTTAAAAAGAAAAAGAAAATCTCTGATCCAAATGCAAGCCGAACGAACGCGTAACTATCACCGTAGTACACACCACGAAAGACTGCATGCCATCAGATGTAGTTAACTCGGCACTCGACGGAGAGCGCACGTTGCACGCATTCAGCCAGATATCAATATCCGGCTGCATGTGCGCGCTCTATACGGGAAGCAACATAACCATACATTAATGATTGCAACGAGCGCTGGCTACATTTTCGTAAGCGGTACACCGCGGCGACGCAGACGAATAGATAGAGGTTATAATGTTTAAAAAGTCTTTAAAAGAAAATCTACACGTCAGACAACTTCGTATTTCCGTTAATTAAATGTATTTCCGTTAATTAAATGTATTTCCGTTAATTAAATAAGTAAGAAGTAATGTCCGAATAAATATTAGTATTTCTGTTTTAAAATAAATCGTTTTTATACGGAAAAAATACCAACACAAAGCGCTCGGAATCTAATAGCGGGAACAAAAACATCATGCGACATTTACGCAAGTTTTTTTTTTATCATCCAAATTTTTTGACGCTCTAAAATAAGGGTGCGAAGATTATGCGAGTGCGACGATTATGCAATAAGAGGGGGTAATTGAAATTTTACTCATCACGCGGAAAGAAGTTACACTTCAATAAAATAAATGAAAATAATTAGTATAGGCATTGGGGCGTCGCCAGTGTTGCCACCCCGGCGAGTGAGGACCATGTGGGCGCAGGGGCGCCGGAAGACCCAGCTGCAGCCGGCCAAGCCGAGGGTGCTCATGTACTCCCGGGACATCGGCCAGCGCACCGAGTCCGAGAAGGAGAGCGACTGGAACCTGATCGTGTCTGCCAAAGTCGGCGGTGAGTGACGCTGTTTCCGTCTCGAGCAGTCTCGTTACATAGAACATAGGTCAGCGCAAGATCCAAATGTGACAAATTCCTTTTTTTGTGGCCAATGCGTGCATTCATTCAACTCTCAAATCATCCATGCTACCTACCACGTGTTTCAATGATTTAATTTTAATTTTTTGATTGAATTTTAAGACAGTTATGGAGATGATCTTATGTCTTTTGAGATAGTTTCTGAAACCTAAAATTATTATTTTATAAAAATCATTCTGAAGTAAAACTTGATTCTATTGGAAAAGGGTGGGGGGGAATTGAAAATATTTTATTTCCTGGCATGTTTTCAAATCATTCTGCAAGATGGCATTGTGATATATAAGAGTAGTTATTCGTTTTATCAAATGGTTTAAGTTAGGTATAAATATAATAAATAATGTGATACTGTAAAATGGGTTGGTTGGTGTGGATTAGCAACATTTAAAAAGTAAAATCATTAGGAATTACCATTTTAAAATTTTGCTAACAATCTCTGAAACAAACAAGTACTATGATGAAGCATTTTATGTATGTTAAAATTATTTCTTTTATATTATTTCATTTTTGACTCATGAAACCTAGATTCGGATTTGAGGCACTCTGAGATTCGGATCGAGAAAATTGGGATTCAAACCATCACTAGTTATTAATGTAACTGAAATAACTGAACCTTTCACTTAAGTTATTATTTGTACCTTATTTCCCAGATCTCTCCTCTACAAAGTTACCATATTGTAAATGTGGTTTAATTTAGCTTTATACTTGAGAAAAATACCTATACGAATCCTAATTAAATGCTTAGTCCTCATAAGTAAACCTTAGAAATCTCAGTTCTTCAATATGGTTAGGATTTTAGTTCCTAGTGAAATTTTCTGACTAAGTTAATAGAGTTTTGGAAATAGGAAATTGTGTAGTTGTGCATTAATGAATAAGCCACCTTGCTGTTTAATTTAAGAAAAAAATTTTAAAAATGGTATTGTATTGTGTACAGTTAGCAATTGTTTTCTGACAAATGATTTCCACACTAAGGATATTTAGTCACAAACATTTTTTTAATCATTTAGTTAATCTTGTAATGATGTACTAAGCTCACTTTGAGGATCTACAGTGACAAAATCTATGAAATTGCTAGTATGCAAAGCACAGTATGAGGTTAAGTCATGAGATGCAAACATATCAATACTCGGTTATTAGTGGTGTGCGAATATCCATAAAAATGTCTGGATTGTAATGTTGGGGTTGTGTGGTGTGCGTTTAATAATGAGTCGTGTATTTCCAAAACTGGCCATCTCCACAAAAAAAATTGTTTTTTTTTTTTCTAGAAAATCAAATTCCATGGTAACCCACAGTGAATAAGGAGCAGTTAGTTACAACAGCGGCCATATTCGTTTAATAAACCGTCTTGAATGCCACATCATGGAACTGAGTGAACAGTTTTCCTCGATTTCTCTCAAAACTGTTCTGAGGGAGATGGCCGGTTCGGGAAATACACGACTCGTACACTGTTTGCTTGTAAGCTACGACACCCTCCCTAAACGGCTTGTCCCCTTGCAATGTCTGTCTGTGGATTGTAATGTTGGGGTTGTGTGGTGTGCGTTTAATATACTGTTTGCTGTAACCTACTGCACCCTCCCTAAACTGCTTGTACCCTTGTAATGTCTGTGGATTGTAATGTTGGGGTTGTGTGGTGTGCGTTTAATATGTGTCGTGTATTTCCAAAACCGGCCATCTCCACAAAAAAAAAATGGTTTTGTTCTAGAAAATCAAATTCCATGGTAACCCACAGTGAATTAGGAGCAGTTAATTACAAAAGCGGCCATATTCGTTTAATAAACCGTCTTGATTGCCACATCATGGAGTTGAGTGAACAGTTTTCCTCGATTTCTCTCAAAACTGTTCTGAGGGAGATGGCCGGTTTTGGAAATGCACGACTCGTATACTGTTTGCCTGTAACCTACTGCACCCTCCCCTTGCTGATTGCGATGTGTGGGCGGGCAGACCACACGTTCATGGCGCTGGTGACGCTGAGCGGGCAGCTGGCCACCATGTCGGTGCAGCTGCGCCTGAACCGGCCGTCCAGCCCCTCGCCCGTGAGCACGCCGGAGGCCAGCCGGCCGGCCAGCGAGGAGAAGCCAGACCTGTACTGCCTGCTGGCCAGCATGAGCTCCGTCAAGTGCTCCGTGGGCTGCGCCAACCTGGACGGCGCGCTCCTCGTCTGTGGTCAGTGCTCCTGTTTGGACTTGTGATGTTTTTAAATTTGTGTAAATATGTTGGGACTTTGAGACATTCCTCATATCAAGACTGTGTTTGAACTTCCCGCGCTACTGGCTGCGGTAGCGCCACTAGCTGGCAGTGCCGGCAACTATTCAGTCTTTGTTATTGCGCCGCCGCAGTAAGTCGTTCTGTCAGGAAGATGGTGTTATCAGTCCACAGTCAAAACAGCTCCCGTTCTTAGCTCTAGCTTGGGAAGTCATCTGAATGCTTAAACCAAAGATATAACGAGGGTTAACTGGGTCATTACCATTTCTTTCCTTGAAAGTATTTCAGTAACACATAAACTCTTTACACTCGCCAAGGAACCTGGACAACACGCTCCTCGTCTCCAGTTCTAGCTCGGGAGGTCGTCCGGCTGGAAGTAGGCCCGAGTCCGAATGCTTAAACCAAAAATATAACGAGGGTTTGCTGGGTCATTACCATTTCTTTACGTGAAAGTATTATCGGTCTCACTCTTCGTAAATTTCCCTGGTTCACCTGCCTTGGTGCATTTGTCAGTGTGTTGAATTACCACATCTTCGAATGTGTACCAATAAAACCCTGACTAGACGTACTTACTATATATTTAAAAATTATATATATATATATATATCTGTGGGTGTTCCTTAATTATTTGGTTCAAGTGTGTGTTCTTGTAAAATACCAGACTTGAAACCAACTTTTTAATTATTTGTTTCCAGTTAATTTTGTAAGTTTGCTGTTAATTCACTATCTGTAATGTTGATGAAACGTCCATTCTGCTGGACACAAAACAAATACATTAGTGGCCATTTATACATTAAGGGCCAAATACAATTTAAACAAAGCATGCAAGCGAAAAATAATTTGTTGCAAAACAAAGCACGTTAAACTGTGGACTATCGAGAAGACAAATTATATAGAATTATAGAAAAATATGTGAATGAGAGCCGGTAATGCAGAAACAGAAAATGAGAACGTATCTTTGCCGTCAGGATATGGACACCTGCAGCTGCGAGTCTTTCATGGGTTTGAGGTTAGTGTAATACTTATAAAATAATGTTTTAGCATAAAATGAAATTTTCGGCGAGTGTAAATAGTGTACTACTCTTTTCTGTGTTATTGAAATTCTTTTATGAAAGAAGTTTTAACTCATCGAACCTCGTTATGTTTTAAGTTTAGTACTTAAGAATAAAGTTTTTTTTTTTCCATAACAGCAATTACTGAAAACTGAGGTTTTTGTTGTAAAACTAAACTAGTACCAAACCAGCCAAAAAAAAAACTTGGCCACCCATAATATATTTATTAAATTAAATTATTTATTTATGGTATGTCTTTATTCACATTTATTTGAATATTATAGTAGAATCAATTTTCATTTGTGAACATCATTTTCTCCAACAAAAAATAGTTAAAGAGTTTGCTACTAGTAATTTTGTTGCCTGCGCTAGTGTTGTAAGTCATGTAACGGCACGAGCGTGAAGCAAGGTGTCCACAGTTAGTACTTTCGTGCTAGATCTAGTACTTTAATAAGTTTTTTTAGTGGTCAAGTACAGATCTAGTACTTTTTTCTTTAATATAATATTATTACAGTAACTCCAATATGTTTTATTATTAAGCGTAGTTATTTTTAAAAAATTATGGAATGTGTGTTTGTTTGGTGTGATATATTTAAGTTCGAGCATTACAATGTCATAATAACTTCCTAAATTGTTAAAACCATAACAAATTATAATTTATAACTAGGGACCGGAAAAATTCGCGGGTTCAATGACCTCCAGGATGAACTCCACAGTTCTACGTACACTTGGTCAAATCTCACCCACTTGTTGGCTGCTGTCTTGTGAGACGTCCCAGCGTAGCAGCCTGTGATTCTTATAAAGCTTTGGTCGGGTGTTTCTCATTGGCCCAGAGTCATCCAGGTGAGTTGTGAGCCAATGGCAGAGGCAGCGCTGAGGTGTAACCATTAGTATTTTTAGCCTGTCGTGAAATGAATTCGCGAATTTTTTTGGTTTCTATTTATTACTTTTTTTTTCAAATCTAGTACTTTTTTCTCTGTTAAGTTGGTGCGAGATATTTTTCCCTTGTGGACACCCTGGCGTGAAGTCGTGTGTGTGTGTGTGTGTGCGCAGGCGGGTACGACCGCGGGGAGTGCCTCAAGGAGGTGGAGTGCTACGACCCGGACACGAACCTGTGGGTGTCCCTGGCGCCCATGAGGGAGGCGCGCGGGCGCTTCGACGTGGCCGTGGTGAAGGGGCGCGTGTACGCTGTCGGCGGCAGCAACGGCACCAGCGAGCTGGCCACAGTCGAGATGTACGACCCCGCGGCGAGGCGGTGGTCCAGAGTCACCTCCCTCCCCCTGGCCCGCTGCAACACAGGCAAGTGGCGCTCCGACGCCCGGCGGCAGGCAGGTTCGGTACCGTGTCCTCGGAGAGATGCCAGCTCTCGTCGTGTTCGCGGTCTCCCGTCGTGTCGATAAGCGACTATTACCTCTGAATATATATACTGTATAGAAGTCGCCAGCCCAGGTTCAAATTTCTAATACGGTTCTGAGGTAGTTGGTTGATTCGCCGCCGCGATCGCCACCATCTCCAGGGCATTGACTTGTGGTGGTCCCTGGCGGACAAGTGTCGAACTCTTCAAACACCCCTTCCCCCCCTCCCGTTGAACGAACTCGAGCTGCAGTGAATGATGGGTTGGGGGGTGTGCGGGGGAATGACAGCGGGCGACAGTGCTGCGCTCTAACGTGTAAATAACAACCTAAGACGATACAGGGCGTTACGGCAGCACCCTGCAGCGGTGAAGTTCCCAAGCTGCTCATCATACGCTTCTGAAAAACGTAGAGTAAATCCTATCCACTCGCGACTTCTATACAGTATATATATTCAAAGCTATTACTCTCTCTCGCTAATCAAACCCTCTAGAATTTCAGTTCTGGAGTAAAAAAATATTTTGAGAGCTGGCATTTTCCTTCGCTTTGCTTTTGTGTGGAAAGTGACACAGAGATGCATGTTGGTTTTCTGTGCTTGTTTTCTCAATACGTGTTGCAAATGTCTTCCACTTTTGTAACTTCTGCGATGTGGTTTCAAATGCTTCGTATTATGATTCATAACTTTCAATTCTATAACAGTGTTTCATTTTAGCTACCAGTTTACACCAATACCAAATTTTTTTTCTAATTTTAATAGTTCTTTCAGAGCAGTTCATATAGTTAAATTCAGTTACAGTTTTTTTTATTGTAAACAATGAAAACTAGCTAATGCCTGTTATGTGTTGCAATGCCTCTTTGTAATTTATTTAAAATTCTTACACACATACAAAGCATCTCTCTACCTATCTCTTTTTATTCATCTCTCCATTTCACTCCATATATCTGTCTCCCTATCTCGATCTATATATCCTTATATCTCACCATGTATATATTCGTATATATTTTGATAGGCATCTTCATATATATCTATCTATTTATATAAATATAGCTGTATAATTCTCTAAATCTCTAAGCCTTCATTTTTATCTCTTTGTATAGCTATCTCTCTATACCTCTCTGTTCACGTATCTCTCTCTTGAGGTCAAAATGAGAAAGTCTTATCCCTTTTTTCGCTTCTGCATAGCAAAAAAAAATTTGGTTATAATGAAGTTTAACCCTAATTTCTTTCAGATGTGTTGGTATTATGTTTCTTTAGCAATATTCACTTCATGATGGGATAGTAATGATTCTTCCTAGAGAGTTCTTTTCAAGGTATTGAACACATTAATAGTATATTAGCTTTAATACAGCTACTACATGAGGTACTTCAGAACAGACAACCATTCCATAGACTAATACTTCCATGGTTTTAAAGGTCAAGCGTGCAAAATTTCATAGAGATCGGATAAACGATGAGTAAGTGCAATGACAAAATTTTATCAAGAATAAATAAATTCTGTTTTAAGGTTAGGTTTTATCAGAATCTCACCTAGACAGTACGGTAATTACCATTACGATTTCCCATTCAATATGGTCAAATGTTTCGTTCCCACCAATAATTAGATAAGTTATTTTTATTTTTGTTTTATTTTTTGGTCCATAAACTTCTTTTCTGTTATGAAAATATGTGTTTTAAATTTTAAAACCACTTTTTGTCAGGATATTACCGGTTACTTACAGAAACACGAAGTTAGTGATGTGTAAAGTTTCTTTCAAAGATGTTTTCAACCCAAGTCTTATCTGCAGCATATTCATATTTGATCAAGTTTACTGTATAGAGTGCGCTAACTCTGTCTCATGTCGAGTGAACTACATTTAATAGCCAACATTCTTTCGTGGTTAGTCTGTACTAAGATGATGGAATGGTGAGATTTCACCAAGAATGATAGAATTATGCTTTAAGGTTTTTGTTTATCGAAATCTCATTTAGACAGTGACCACCTCCTTGTTTTGAAGATTAAGTGTGCAAAGTTTCAACACAATCGGATGAATGTTGTGTGAACATATAGAAGATGAACTCACAATCAGTATTTTTAGCACAAAAAGTAGCGGAACTTTTTTTTCTTCTTCAAATGTTAAGCTCATTAAATGTATGACTAGGGGCTGATATTGTTATTTTTTTATTTGCTGTTTTTACAAATTTAAAATTTCCTATAATGGTTTTTTTAAATTTATATTTTGAAAGTAGTTGTCTTAAATTATACCTAATATTTTAAATTCTGGAATTTCATTGGTGCATAGGAATTCCTGTTTGTTTTATCTTGGGGACCGACTAACGATAAAAGGGATTTAAGTTTTACATATTTACTTTGACTCACTACAACCATTGTAATTTCTAATGCAATTGTTAAAAAAATTAAGTTAATAAGCAAGGAAATTTATCAAAATTTTCTGGCAGTAACATTTTAGTGTGTTACCAAGTTCCTGCTTATGTTTGTGTCTCATGCTAAAAGTGGAAGACATTGTAAATCATTCTAGCAATAGCTAGGAAGACAATCAACGTTTCTTCTGTTCAGGCTATTAGATAATGAAACGGTAAATGTTCAGGAGCATTTTCCATGGTGTGTCGCGGCTCACCAGTTACACGCAAGGTAAAACAGGCAATGGTATGTGCTGTTTACTATATACTTTTATCAAGAAAAGGTTTCTTTAAACATTAAGCTCTTTCTAGGTTCGTCTACAATCTTGCACTCTCTTAACGTAAGTAATAACTCAGAATTTGTACCAAGCATTGTAGACTTCACCCTGGAAATAGAGCAAGTGATGAATTTAATTTTATAATTATGATTGCAGTTATTTAGGAGAAAGGACTTTCTAAGAATGTTACAAATTTCTGGTAAGTTACAAACAGTTCCGAATTCAAATTTTTAGTATGTTTTTGCACCTTGTGTGCAGTGATAAAGTGTGGTCCTTCCTCTTAGATATCTAGCACACTTATTTTTTGAATGTTGGTGACTGTACTTGTAAATACTATATTTAAAAATAGGAGATAGTGTACTTTTGTATAATTGCTCTCAAGAATTAAAACATTTTTTTCTCCTATTTTACTTTTCAGCAATTGTCGAACCCAAGAAGAAAAGGTTGCATCTAAGAGTTTCATGAAGAGAGTGCTGTGGCTCTAGACTTAGCACTTAACGTTTTAACCACAATGTTAGCGGTTGTAATGTGTTGGTGCAGTCACAGGAGCAACAGCAAACATGACTTTATTGGCCGTTAACAGAGATGTTCAAGTGGTTTGTAAACCAGCAATCCTTGGTCTGCATCGCTTGTCAAGTTAACATCACCATCACAATTATTTGTTCTATTTATTTAAATCTTTGTTCGAATAAAGTTATCTTTTTCCCATTTAATACCCTACGTGAACCTAGTTGCTTATTTCTAGTACTGAATAGGGTCATATTTTGGTTTCGGTATCGATAATTTGAAAATTTTTATAGTCAAATGACTGACCTATTGTATATTCACCTTTAAAAATATTTAGTCTGTGCTGTGAGTATCTCAGGTGGTTAGCCGTAAGTTGTAAAAAATTTATTTTTTTATAATTCTCGCAGCACTGTATACTACTGAGGATTGCTGATAACAGAAGTTTTTTTTTTGTGTAATGTCGGTTCTAAAAGTCATGTTGCACATTACACTGTTACATAATTGCACAAAATTTAATTGCTTATAATATGTATTTAAAGTCATTGGTGTAACTCATTGGGGTTGGTTAACATTATTGTAATTTGACATGCAAATAGTGCAGTTTTTTGCTGGTATAGATTGTGTGTGGTTGAATGGTTGTAAGATTTTGTCTCCAGAAGAATTCCGTCCAAAAAATCTGGGAATTCCAGTTCTTCAATATCAATACCTGGGCGATGTCCAGACCTTACTATTAAATCTAGTTTCTTATTAAAACAATTTTTAAACAATTGAATAATGGTGTATATGTTGTGTTCTCATCCAAGAAATTGATTCTGCTGATTGTCTTGTCTTGGAAGCACCTCTTGTGTTGCAGATTGTAAATAACAATTCTGTTATCAGACAGAATTTGCTGTATTCTCATTCCTTTTTCTTTTTTGTTTTTGTCTTCTGCGATATGCATGCACTCAAGAGGCCCAGTTTTCACAAGGAATTGGTGAGGATTGTTTGATGCCGTTTGCATTTCATCGGCAACCACAGTTTCAGTTCGGCACTTAATTTCCGAAACTCAACAGTTTGTGTTTTGGCTCGTCATCCTGTTTCTCCGCCTGCTTTTTTTTTTTTGTCGTTCTTTGAATGTGAGTGTTTAGAAATGATGTGTGTTTTTACTATACCAGGAAAATACTGTCTCTTGGGGGGCAAAAATGTAGCAGTGTGATGATTGTGATGTTGCCTTACCACCATAACATTACAACGTGTGGTGCGCTAGCAGCCTGACGCTCGGAACAGAAAACTTCTAAATAGTTTCTTCTCCACAAATCCTTGGTGAGTAGAAGATTGTCCAGCTCAGTACTTTTCTCAAGACAGAACTTTAGATCCGGGAAATGCTCCTGAGAATGATGTATTCAGCTATATGAATTTGATCGTAGTATATAACATGTCTTGTTTGTTCATGAAGAAAATTGGCAGTTTTCAGATCATGATTAAATATTTTTCAGGGGTACTCTACTACTTCTGAAAATGACTTTGCTTTCATTTCAATCCAGGTTTTGTTGTGGAGTTAATGAACAAAATGCTGCATCACAATAATGAAATTTTAGAAAAATGATTGATCGTTTTGATTCATTAGGTATAATAATTAAACTTACTTCACAGTTAAAAATTTAGTTGGGATTTAATATTTTTTTAATATGTGAATTTTCATTTTGTTTCTGCAAATAAACTTGTCATTATTTTTCATGATCAAACTTACATAACTCTTGTTTGCTGAAATAAACAGTCTAAAAAAACTAGTTACTATATATAGGAATTGCAGACTTTTTCAGGGGTGTTACTTCAGTGAAACCCTCTCACTTTCTAATCAAAATTCTGTTAACTTATTTTAATTGTTTTATTTATTGGGGCAATATTGTAATTTGTTGTGGGATTGTGTGTTGAAATATGGTATTTGAAAAGAAAGAACTTGGGAGGGTTTTTTTTGTATAGTATTGAACCTGCATTTTCAAGCTAATAGCTGTGGAAATGCATTGGTTATCGTATAGAGATTTGGGTTTGGTTTTGGGGACTGTTGTGTTTAAATTTTGTCATTCTTGACACATTTCAGTGTTTTTATCCTTTTTTGCAGTGTGCCAGTCTTCCCAGAGCTCTCTTACTCTGAACTGTAAAGTATTCTTAACAGCTTTGTTCATGATTTATGATTATTCAACAAAATAGATCTTGAGACTTTACTCAACATATATTTATCATAAGGTTATTCAAAATAATTATGTATGGCTGTTTAAATTCTAAATGATAAAAAAAAGACATATGAAACATTTACCAATTAAAAATAAATAAATAAATACATGTGTGCTATCATCACAAACATGTTGTTAGACAAACATTAGTCGTCTGTAAAGGCTAAGGGTTTATATAAATTTAAATAATTCAAAATAAAATTGTCAAATTTTGAAGTCCATTTAAAATTGGACAGTGTGAAAACATAGTTGGATAAACTGGAAGTATGATATTGGGGTTTACTTGAAAAACTAATATGTTTTCTGGTAAAATAAATTGATTAGGTGCATGTGTTTTTCCCTGTATAGTATAGTATATATGAAAGTGAGAAGTTATTTTATAGGTAGCCAAATTTTTTTAAGTGGATAGTCGTAGGATTCTTAATTTTTGGGTAGCTCTTTGTATAACGCTTTTGTTCAGCAACAAAATGCTTTTCAAGAAATTGTCTGTCTTGTCCAGACCCTCGTATTCTTAATAACATTTAAACGATTTCCCTAGTTTCTATTTTCATGTTCACTTGGGTGCTTCATATTATCTGCTAATAGTTTGAGGCATGCCTACTACAACAGATGGTGGTTTTTGTTAGGTAGTAAAATTCTAATATACTTAATTATTTTAGAGTGCAAACTGTGCTTAATGAAAAGTATGCTGTCTGAGACTGTTGTCGATGCTTCGTAATATTTTTAAGACGTCTTCACGCTCCGCAGTTGGGGATCGCACGCTCTCGCAAGCTCGAACGTAACAGTCAGACTAGCGGAGCTCTGGTGTGTTTCCGCCGTGCTGGCCGTAGTGTTTTGTTTTTTTCAGTTTATTTTTTCTGCCCCGACTGCTTTTGACTAGAGGTAGAGTCGCGTCGGCGGAGCGGAAAGGACGCGCGCTCTGAACGAGCGGGGACTCTGGTGTTGCAGGCGTGTGCGACCTGGACGACAAGATCTACTGCGTGGGGGGCTGGAACGGCCAGGTGGGCATCCGCCAGTGCGATGTGTACGACCCCGTGGACGCGTCGTGGACCCAGATCGCCCCCCTGCAGATGGGTAGGCCACTTCGAATTTCTTCCAGAAAATATTCGTTAATTTTACCTGGCATTTCATTATTCAAAAATTTGTTACGATTTTGACAGCCAAGAAACATGAAATGAGTTTTTGTGATGGAAATGCAAAACATATCCTGAAGTAGCCAGTGGCATTGCAGTTAAACCTAAAAAGTTTCAGTTCTGCAATAAATTAAATTATCCTTATATGTACAACCCAAAAATGTTAAAAATTAGGGATGGGGTGAATCCTGATTTCCTCGAATCCGAATCCTAACTCAAATCCTAGACTGGATTTGCCGAATCTCGAACCCAAACCTGAATCTTTTAACAGATGATATCCACATATCTAATGTAAGTGATATGTATTCTGCTTGCACTAAAAGTCCCTTGACTTTATTACATGTAGTTTGGTACATTTCTGGTATAAGTGTATATAAAGACAATAATTTTTTCTTGAGAAATTTCAGTTTTAGTACAGATTAGCGGTTAGGATTTTTTCTATAAATAACTAGAGGTCTGCGAGCCTAAGAATTTTACTTCGAGCCGAGCTCGAGCTTTTGTGGTACAGTTACACTTTTGGGAAATTATTTTTATCTTAAACTTAGTGTAATGTTTGAATAAAGTATTAAAATGAAGTGGGCTTATTATTTATTATTATTTTGGGTAACTATTCACATAGTGTGTTTACATTTTGCACTGCTAGAAAAAAAATAACATTTTTTTCCATTGAATCTTACCTGTTTCCATTGGTTCATTAGTAACTGATATCATCCAACTAACATAACCAAGTATATGTTTGTGTAAATGTAACATATCTTTGGAAAAATTTCATCCTTGTCAATTTTTCTGGAGTCCTTACTGAGCTTCAACAAACTTAGCACCAAAAATCTTGTTGTTTGAAAAGTACATTCACATTGTTTCAACATTTCCACTTTTCCTCACAATAATTCTGAGAGAGATTGTCACAGAGTATTAAATTCTGTTCTTTAATCTATCATGCAGAACAATAATTTGTTCTGCAAGTTCAGGAGTTAAATTAGCTCTACGATTGGAGATGAGATAGTGTTTCCAGCAGAAGAGAAGCATCTCTCGCTGGCAACCTGCGTGGCTGGAATGCTTTAGTAAAATTGCTTAACCTCAAAATTAGTGTCATAAATATCTGTAACTGGTCATTAAAGTTTAATCAATTGAAAGTAATAAAAATAAAAGCATTTTACTTAATTAAATTTACACTTGCAAAAAAAACATACACACAATAAACCTACATGGAAATTAAAGTCTTTTTCAATATCCTGAAGTCTGAAATATGTTTACTCATGTCATCAAATATAGAGCTGTACTTAAGAAGCCGATTTTGCCAATATTTAGTTGAATCGGCATTTCTGCCGACTTCCGATACAGTACGCTTGTTAATTTTCGGCTGATATTACTGAAAAACGAGACTGCCATAACCTAAAAATCCACGAGTACCATTTTCACTTTTCGTAGTAGTACTGCATTCTTTCAGATCGCATTATTTCTTAGCAACACGCCAACCGTACATATCAAAGTTTAACATCCTTTTTTTTTTCAACAATGTTCTTTAATTTAATATGTCATAAATAATACATTACTATCACAGTAAATATACATCTCGGTTGTTACGGTAACTATAGTGCAAATATGGTAGCTATCATGCTTCTGTAGTAATTATGGTATTCTACAAAGAATCTTGTTCTTTTTATGGTAATTATCTTAAAAAAACTATTGGGTTTGTACTGTAATTATGGTACATCATCCATATTTCTTCATATGTTGTTGTTCATTTGTTTTTTCTTCATATTTACATGCACTATTATTTGAGACAGCAAGTTTCAGAAAAAATTTTAACGGACTTTATATCACACATTTAACGGCGTAAATTATGAGACCTCGGGCAATTTAAACGCTTTATACGGAAAAACCTACCATGCGGGACCTCGTAAGCGAGTTTTACTGTATTATTTTTTCCGTAAATAGTAAAAAACCGAATCCTTTGACGAATCCTATATCAGACCTGCCGAAGCTTCGAATCCCTAGGATTCGGCGGATTCGGCGGATATTGGATTCGGTCGCCCCATCCCTATTAAAAATGTAACTTTGACAGCTAATTATGCGAAAAGTAGGCACTGTATATATTTTTTTAATTTCGTGAAAGTTAAACAATTGAAAAAGTCTACAAGTTTATCTGAAAATACTGTAAATATAAACTCAGGACCTGAAAAGGGAGGCACGCCCTTAAGGAATGTTGTTTTCCCCTCCCTAGGACGGTACCAGGCGGGTGTCTGTGCGATGGGTGGCATGGTGTATGCCGCCGGCGGCTGCGACGCGTGGAACTGTCTGAACTCTGTCGAGGTTTACGATCCTCAGGTGGACACTTGGTCTTACCTGCAGAACATGATAACTGCCAGGAGGGGTTGCGGGCTGGCAGTTTTTGGTGGTAAGTATGAGACTGCGATTCTGGATTGTTTAATTTTGGTGCATTGTTTACTAGCGCCTGGATTAAAAAATAAAATAAGATTTTTTTTACTGTTTTTGAAGGAACGTGCATGCTATCAATTCCTTTTAAATTTTATTTGTAATATATTGTTGTAGCCACACAATGGTTTATTAAACCTCTAGGCCAACTCGAGCCTTTCGAGTTTTGTGTCAACGTCACTGATCCTTACCGTGAGTAAATCACAAAACCGTGGAAACACTATAACCACAAATAGTTTACAAACTTTGTCAATTCTTATACTAGTTTAGCAAAATTAATTATACTACGTGTCACAAATTGCAAGGTTTATTTTCGGATGCGATTGACATTCCTGTTCTCAGATGAAAGTTAGTTGCGGTTTTGAGGCCCGTGGGCTGACTGGCCAACTCGCAGTTTCTCAGGGGGTAGGTGTGGGCCATGTGGCTGAAAATAGATGAGACGTTGCAGCAAGTATGCCGTGAGAAATGACTAGCCGAGTCTGGTATGACTTTTTAGTACAAAAACTACCCTTTACAAGGTGCTAACCACGTAACTGGCCTTCCACGTATGAGTGCCGAGGCATGTTCCGACACACTATCGCTGACTAGCAGTGATCCGATTAGCTCTGGATCTCGCCCTTAAAGGTGACGTACACAATAACGGCTGAGTGCGGCGTGGATGTTCGTGCCACACGGAAGTTAAACGGGTTTAAGTGATCGTACGAAAGACTGAATCAGTGCATATTCACTACCGAACACGGAAGTCTGTGAGGTAGCCCGTGGTCTTGAAAGCCTTTGTTTGCGCGGAGTCGATGTTTCTAAATAGTTACACAATTTGACACCAACACTGTATGCACACGAAGCGATGAATACACCATACTAGAAGTGAGCAATGATTAAGTATTTTGCTTGGGCAGAGGGACCCTGTAGGTATGATTCCCGCGTGTTCACTACATTACCCATCTTAGAAGTCCCAAGTTCAATTAACAGATGGTGAGCGGTGAGCATGTTCAGCCCGTAGGCAGCCCAGAGCAGGCAAAGTTCCAAGACCTGTGGTCGGTCCACGGGAGACCGAGGAGGGGGTCTACGCCGTGTGGCCCTTCGACTAAAAGATTTCGATGATCAAACCACGAGAACGTCGAGACACTGATAAAATTAGGTTACGCGGCCGAGGCTTTAACTCGAGCTGAATGGAGGCCGACCGCGGAGTTCTGAGAAAAGGTAGATGGTAAACTTGCTCTGTTGCAGCTAATGTCGGTTGCAGCAAGGTGAAGCTCCGCGGTGCGTGAGCGCGTCTGACCTCGGTGCCGGGTGAATGACGACTGAGCTAGCTCCTCGCCGTGCCGTGCCGTGCCGTGCCGTGCCGCGCGGTGTCACCATTTGCGAGCAAAAAGTTTAGAAAGCAAAAAAGATGGTTCAGGCTATTTTTGTGGTCTAAAGCACACAGTGGATTAGTTATTTAATTACTTAAACAACATGGCAATCTAAAAAACGTCTAAAAATACATTTGAGTTACATTGACATATGGTGGAATGATACACTAAACCCTGGTGAATTAACACAATGACGTCATCTGATAGCCGCCCGCGTGGGACGTTCTACTTGCTGCACTTCACTTGTTTCTTACACTGGCACCGCGTCCGTGGAAAAAAGGGTCACGTGATCGGCACTGGGCAGCAACGGCCTAAGCGACCAGGATCCCTGCCTGATCGATGTAGTCACGATAAGTAGATAAGATTGTGGTTTTATTTCTAGGCCAATTTCATTCTTAAAAAAGTACATTCAGGGTTTTTATTTTTTATGAATTTTGTTTATTCATAAAGATAGCATAATATTACACAAATGACACTCTTTCATTAGACTTATTTCATGAAAAATAATTCATTTTGACTGATATTGATACATTTTTGGAATACTTACATTATAATGATTTTTAATACACTTAAGGTAACTATGTACTTGGAAAAATAAAAATAAATAGGAAATTTTTTTATTTTTTGGGAATTGTACCAATGTTGTAATGTAAAAATGAGGTACTAATAACTAGAGCCAAGATTTTATGGTGTTATGAAAAAGGACTTTTCGTCATTAAGAATTGTGGATTTCGTCTTTATCGTCATAAAAAATTAAAACACATGTAATAACATGTACACACCTAGCAGAGCTGCCTTGATCAAATGCTTCAATAATTCGTGGTTAGAGACTTAAAATATGCACATTAAACAATACTATGTTGAGAGTACATACAAAATTAACAACTAAAATATTCAGTATTCTTATGCAGGTAAGTACTGTTCCTAAATTCAGGAGAGAGTCTAAATTAATTAAAATAGAAACTACAGTTAAACTTTTGTTCTATAAATGCAATATAATTAAGCTTAGGAAAAAGCCACCATTGTCAGCAGTTCAGCATTCTCTGGTTTTAGAGATCTTCTTCTGTCACTTACAACTACAGAATACTTAGAAAAAGATCTTTCTGAGTCCACATTCGTTACAGGTATCCATATTAACTTTAAAGCAGCAGCTGCAAATTCAGGATAATCCTCTTTCATTTTACATAGTATGTCCACCATGTCTATGTAGTTCACATGCGGTTTTTTTCTGCTCTTGGGAAACCAGGTTTTGGAGTGTTATGTAGCCTGTCGCTACAGAGGTCTTCTGCACCTTGCAAAGGAAAGGTAGGTTCCCAATATTCGTGTGGAGGAAAAAGCATTCCAGAAACATGTTTCCTACATTTTGAGGATTCATTAGAGCGCTGATTCCCAGAAATAGTTGAGATGGATCAGTGTTCACCAGATCAATCAGTTTTATAAGACTGAGTTTAGCTGTGTTCTTGAACTGCTCTTTAAGGGCTGCAGAGTTGACAGTTTTCATTTCAGCCAAAATGTCTTCAACATTTTCAGGAAATATTCCCTTAGCCAAGACATCAAGAGTAGTTTGCAGTTTACTCAATTTTGTGCACAACTGATGAGCAGTAGGATACTTTGTTCCTTCAAGAAAATTAATTAGCTCTACAAAGGTGTTACAGTTTTGAGCCACAAATGTAAGAGTGGCCTCAAGACATTGTAACTCTTCCTTCTGGAGTCCCTTGATATATTTAACACCAGAGTTATCTTCGCTAAGCTGCTCAAAGAATTCCACAATGTCGTGCAGATGGAGTGCAAGGTATGATACAGATTCAAACCATGTGTTCCAACGTGTAACAACTGGCATGGGGAATTACTTGACCAGAGCCTTGTTTTCTCCATGTTTCTGGAGAAGAAATTGAAGGTATGCATGCCTCCTCTTTCTGTTGTTAAGAAAGGCCATCTTTACCTTACAAACGAAGAGGTTCAGTTCTTCCAAGTTGTTTTGCCAGATCTGCCCAACAATGTTTACTTTATGGGCCCAACATTGTATGTGGTACATGTGGTCACCAAATACACCTTCAAGGGTGCCAGCAGATTTTGTCATGTACCTGGCACTATCTGTAACATACGCAATTATGTTTTCTTCCTTGACTTCATATTTGGAGCATACATCAATCATTGCCCGAGAACAACAAACAGCATTTGCTGCATCAAGGACACAAGAAGCCCCTAAGATAACATCTTGTTCAGCACCTGGTTTCAGAATTTTAAACAAGATGTTGAAAACACAATTATTACTCTTGTCAGTGGTTTCATCTGAGAGTATGACCACATCTTGCCCCAAGAGCTGCTGCTTGATTTCCACTTCTTTTTTCTCTCTAAGT
Organism: Bacillus rossius redtenbacheri; assembly: GCF_032445375.1. Lineage (NCBI taxonomy): Eukaryota > Metazoa > Arthropoda > Insecta > Phasmatodea > Bacillidae > Bacillus > Bacillus rossius. The sequence continues at coordinate 379,330,787 of NC_086330.1, forward strand.
AGGGGAATGTACTTTTTCCTCATCCAATCCGCTGTTGGAAGATCACCAGCACCACTTACATGCTTCTGCATCCATACAGTCAGCTAGCTGTTGTCAAGTTTCTCAAGAGGAATACCTGCAGCTACAAAGGTTTCAACAGTTTCGAGAACAAAATCTTCCTTTTGTTTTTTTGCGCATATTTGCGCCACTCCTGCTTCTGGGATAGAAAGCTGTCGTTTCAAAGTGCATGGGGATCGTTTAGCTTTTACATGTTTGTCGCTAATTATGTGCTTGTTTACAGTGTCCTTACGTTCATACTCCAAACGGCAATTACAATATTTACAGAAAAGTATTTTTCCGTCACTGACATATAATCCCTCATTCTTAAACTCGTCAGCACGTGATGCCGCAGTAGCTTTATTTTTCGGCATGATTAAGAAATTTAGCTTTCATTTATGCACGTCATTTGTAAACAAAGCCCGGAGGTACCAAAAACTAGTATTTACTGAAGTTGCAGCGAAAAAATAAACCGCGGGAAGCCTACTTTTTACAGGCGAGAGAACCATATACTCAACCCGAAGTAAAAGGTTAGGTTATATCAGGTCAGTGAAATAAATGTTATTTATTTATTTTCCGGGAGGGTTGGGTAGGTAAGCGTTATTTAAAATATTTAAGTACCGTAAAATAAATAAATCCTTGCAATATGTTGCTTTTTCATTAGCGATCGGAAAACTTCGATTATGTTACGATTTTGGCTCTTTCGCCTGTGAAGTGTGAAATGAAAATGAAGGCTTCACGGTAAACTGCTTATTCAACAAGCACACAAAATTGCGTTACAGTGAAATTTCATTAAATATCAAGTGATCATTAAATATCAATGTTCGCTTTTATTTTATTTTCATATGTATTTATTTAATTAATGCAGTTTTTGTTCAAGTGTATTTTTCAAAGGATACAGCAAACAAGGCACTGAGATTTTTCACGTTGTGTTTGTTAACTTGTTAATTTTAGTTTACGATCGTCAGTTGTTAATATTGCGTGATCTCTAGTGGCTAGATGCGTTTAAAAACCCTAATCTAACTCCGATAACGATCTTTTTTTTTGTTCGTGAAATCGTCAATTTTTGTGATATCTTGTAATTTTTTAAGATGAATAATTAACGCATTAAATAACCACCACACTGCAGTTGGATGACGACCATTTCTTCTACAAACAGAACAGAATTTTTGTCAATCAACCAATAGTCGGTAGTTAACGATTTAAATCAATATTGAGGTGTTTATTTGTGGTTAGAAAACATTTAGCATTTTTCGCGGTTTGGGATGAATTTCGCGTGAAAATTCGCGATTTCACATAAAACCATATAATCTTGGCTCTACTAATAACAGTTGCAAGATAAAAAACAAAACAATTTTGCAAACATTTCGGTACAAACCTAATGCTAAATAAATTACATTCTTTAAATTTAATATATTCAATTATCATTGTTTTGTTAATTGAGTTGGTGTTTTTATTAAAAACGATAAATTTATTTCATGAATCTAGTTGCATTTCGGTGCTTTAGGGTGTATTAACTTTCATTTCGGGGTTATAAGGTGTATGGACATGTTTTTTGGTGATATATAGATTTTATTGCAATTCACCATGTAATCGTGTCCCTGATGATAAGATGTTAGTCAAGAACTTGTTATTTATCTTATTGATTACCAATTTTATGCATTTTGGGCAATTTTTTTTAGTTGAATAGCCTGAATGCATAAGCATGCAGAATGTTTCTATGAGAATGTCTGCAAGTGTGTGTGCGTGTGCAGGCAAGCTGTACGCGGTGGGGGGCTCGGACGGCACCCACTCGCTCAGCTGCACGGAGGTGTACGACCCCGCGGAGCAGGCGTGGAGTCCCGGCCCCAGCATGACCACCCCGCGGGCGAACGTGGGCGTGGTCGTCATCGGCCCCCGCCTCTACGCCGTCGGAGGGTTCTCAGGTTTGTCGCGAGCTCTGCCCTGCACCCTCCTCTGTGTTCCCATCGAAAATGTTCGAATTTTGTGGATAAACTTTGAAAACAGGGAAATTTGGTTTTCTTTCGTGAGTTTTACAGTTCACGAAATTGTTGAGTCCCTAATAATAAGTAAAACAATTAATTTTTGAGTCCCCAATAATAAGTAAAAAATACATTTTTAGTCCCTAATAATAAGTAAAAAATAGTCTGGAAATGCTTGTGGCACAGTTATATTCAAACATAATTGTGTTAAAATCAAATAAACTAAACCTAAAATTTAACATGAATACATTGCATCATTGTGATTAAGTAATGTAATAGCAATGCACAGCATTAGCCACAATGATGAAACAAAATTCTCTAATGCATCTTTAATTCAAATGATTATAAATTAGCGAAAACTTTTTTTTAATTTGAGATAAGTACTAAAAATAAACATTTAGACTGTCAGTGCAGCTGTGTAGTCATGTTTTACCTACAGTTGTCTATTCAACTAGCAAAATAACTATTTGATATCCTTGATTCATACAGAAGCTCACAAATTGCATGGTTTATGATGAAACATGATGGTAACCAGAACAAATATGATTTCATTTTTGTGCAGAGCTTGGGAAATAGCAAAAGTCTCAGAGAGTGATTATAATCATCCTGCTGCTGTGAATATTTTGTAAAAACAAAGGTGTTGAGACGTAATTGATTTTTTTGCAGGCAAAACATTTTTGAACAGCATTGAGTACCTGGATGAAAAGACTAACGAGTGGACAACATTTGTGCCGAGGAAGTTGGCCACCTCGGACCAAGTTGCGAAGATAAACTGTCCAATCAACGGAAGGGAAGACGACAGCTCTCCGAGGCGCGAAGAAGGGGGCGCGAAAGAAAACGGAAGCAGTTCAGAGTCCAGTTAACGCTCAGTGTCCGGGGTGCGGAGAGACTAGACGAATCTGGCGTGGACCTCAGTTTTTTTTGTACATTTTAATCTTGCAAGTAAGTCCAAGCTCGTCAAAGTTTCGCCAACTCTCTCTTTCTCCCGTGGAAGTGGAAGTGTGTGTGTCACGCCCTTTCTACGTACCGAGTCAAGTATTAAATTTTCCGAGTACCTACTTTCGATTGGAGATTCCTCGCCGATGCGGCTCACCGAACACTCGGCTGGTTACTGCTGTCGCGCTCGCTTGTTTGAATTATTTTTGCCCCACACGCAAGTCATACTGGCAAGTTTGTTACAGGAATTCCAAACGTAACGAAGTAGAATCTCTTTACGAAGGATATGGGTCATCAAGTTCACCGTTCATTCAAGTGCTGAAATTATGTAAGATGTAATAAGTATTAAATTTAAAACATCTGGCAGAGTTTTGTAAACACTGGTACTTTGTGCATTATTTACAGTACTTTAAAGTAATGAGGTTTTACTGTTGTACTCAAAAAATTTGCTCCCAAGATGATCCACCTTTCAGTCTTTCATATAGCTCGCTCAGCAATGCATGGCCACAATCAAAGATTTGTAATTTTTTTCAAATTCATTATGTTTCGGTTTGGTTTTAGGCCGTTCAGGCTTGTCAAGTTGTATTCTAGAGGAGTTAATAGCATTGCTGACAGTCTTGCCAGAAATCCATTTCTGTGTCGTTTCTACCTACGTGGCAGCAAATATTAATTTTGTTGTGTGTGAGTTTTTTTTTTTTTTTTTTTTCATTTGATTGGAAACTTGACAGTGTTGTAGTATGTAGTTTACAAAAATGTTATAAATTAAACATCAAAGCAGTCACAGTACTATTGTGTTACGAAACTTCGTTTTAATTTTGATTCTGTTAACACTTTAAAAACAATATGTTCCCGTAATAAGTTTCACAGTGAATTTAACAGCTGGTTTTGGTGACCAGTTATCATACAACTGTATGCAAATGCAAACTAAATGATATTGACATCGTTAATTTCTGCTGTTGATAATTTTTTTTATATAAATATATTTTCAGTTCATATTAGACAATTAGTTCCTTTTTTTCCCCAATGTATTTTAACACATTTGTTTGTTCTGTTGTCTCTTAATGAATTTTGTGTAGTTCTTTAGGTAGGTTCACTGATTGAAGTGCATATTATGAAAAGACAAATAATTAACATAATTTTAAGGTCTAAGGAAAGTTACGAACAACACAAGACCCACTCTGTATGCTCTGTTCACTCTCTGCACATACTTATTGCAATTTTTGAAAGCAGTTTTCAATTCTTTGTAAGAAGTAATTTATTTCCTAACTATATTTAGATTTTTTTTTAAGTTCTATAATTTTAATTTTATAAATCCAATAAATGTACTCTTCTTTTCTTCAATTAATTTTCAAAAGAATGTGCAATGTTACCAACTTCCAAACACTTGGGGAATGTAAAATAGTAAAATTAACAGTAATTATTTACAAAGATTTGTAAGTTTATTAATGGAATTATATTTTTTTCCCGGTGGACAGAGCATACCATTTGATATAAATATTTTGTGATATATTAAGCATTTTAATTTTTTTTATACACCAGTGAGGATTTTTTCTCTAAAACTACTCAAGAAGGGAAGCCTTCTTTTCACAGACGAGAGAGCCAAACGTCCGATCGTGCATCTTGGTTTTTTTTCATCAGCATTTTGTGTTCACAATATTCCAATCATGCTATTGAACATGTTAGTGTTCAGTAGTTCAAAAGACTGAGTGAATATATCACTGTTGCTAAGATGCTTCATGCAATTTCAGAACAATTAAGTTATGACTTTTTGATAGGAACTATGATTGTGTCTTTGCTTCAACACTTTCTATCACTTTTCCAACTGATGCTCTGTATTCTGTGATCAATGTGTGCTGCTAACGGGAAATATTGGACACCATCTTTGTTTCAACCCTTGTTTTCCTATAATTTAATTTTCAAAATCTGGCTTTGTTAAAGCTTAGCATAATATATAACTCAATTTATTGAAATGCCTCAAATTAAAAGTGACTAACTATGAAGACAGTATTTCTTTTTTCTGAATGGTTATAACTGTAATAATGCTTTCAATAGACACTTACGACAGAAAACGTAAATAAGAGACCATAATTGAAAGGCAAAATTTCTATGATAAAAGTTAAACCATTATGGCATAAAAACTGTTCAAAATCCAAGATGGCAACTTTTGGTTTGATCAACACTGAGCTGGAGATAACTGTTTTTTTTATTGCGTAGTCGACGCACTGTTATTTTAAGGCGTCAAAATTTGGGGTGAAAAATTTCTCACATAATAGTTGTATGATGTGTTTGGTCCTGCTGTTAGATTCTGAGCGCTTTGTGTAATTAAGTAAACATGAAAGGATAAAGCACCGTGCTACAGCAATTGGTTTTCTAGTTGCCGTCAGGCATTTGGTAGTTGTAATGGGAAAATAAAATTATTCCAATTACATTAAAACTTGTTTAAGATGTACATACCTGCATGATACAATTCCCATCCAATATGATCAAATGTTTCAGTACTGCCATTTTCTCAATAAGATATGTTATTTTTTTCCATGTAATATCTTGCCTGTAAGAAATGATGTATTTTAAAATTGAAATCTATTATTAATTTGGATATTACTACTTACGTATTTGATTAACAGAAAAAAGTTGTCCGATGTGTATATTTTCTTTTAAAGACATTTTCAAATGTTATAACCTTTATCTGTTCTTCGTTGCGAGCGCTTGAAGTCTAATATCGATACAGATATTTCACTGATTGCATGCAATGCACGCGCTTAGTATAGTGCAGAATAAACTACTTTTTATAGCCCGCACTCTTTCATGGTTAGTGTACTACAACCATAGTTAGTCCCAGCTCATGTTTGAGTTACGGTTTTAGTTTTTCTATTTAAAGTTGAGCAAAATATTTTTTTGTTGCATTGATTTAAATTGTTTGGTGTGCTTTTGTAAACTCTAATATTTAATTAAACTTACTTTCCATGCAGCAAGTTTAATTTTTATGAATAACTTTACCTCAACAAAAATGCTTTTCCTGCGTAAGTCACTCCCCCTACTTTTTAAACTTTATTTTAGAATAAAATGTGCGACGATAATGCTAAAAAAAACTGTAGTTAAATTTTTTAGGGGGCTGTGGTGCTGCATAAAATTAGGTAAAAATGTTTGTTATTATTATTATTTATTTTTCGGTATCTTAAAAAAAAAAAAAAATTACCTATTTTATGAGAGAAAATATTAATGGTGAACATACTTAAATCAGTGCCTTATTTAATTTTTTCAAGATATATTATTAATCAATAAATAATTCAATGCATAAGATAAAGAATCAAGCCCTTTATTTGTTTCATGGTGGAAAAAAAATGGTGTTCAGTAAATATAATGTTTCTTTTATGTATTTGGTTGTGCTAGATAGTTTTGAAGCAAGGCAGATGTGTAGGATTTAATTTAATGTTTTTTTTTTGTAGACATAGGTTTATTCATAAAGAGCATTTCTTTGTTTTTATAGCAAAAGTCGGTGTATTTTTTATCGAATGATGTTCATCGCTGTAATTTCTGTGATTGAATTGAATTATAGTGATCGTTATGATTTTACAAGCATCACTTCAGCTGCTGTCATCTCACTACTTCAGTTGTCGCGCATTTGTCCAGCCTGTGTTCGACAGTCATGCGCTGGTCCATTCTGTCGTTCTCTCTCGTGTCTGTCGATCAGCCGAGGTGAGAGATCGCAATGTGCACTTTGTTCGTCTGTCGATATTACCTGTCCGGAATAACGCTACTGATTTGTACAATTGGTTCTTAATTGAGCATTTTGGGATTTGTTTATAATCTGCTTATACTGTTGTGATTATTGCTTGTGGTTTCAAGTTGATTTAGTGGACAAAG